>NW_027362913.1:3086017-3772034 GCF_046119375.1 Phyllobates terribilis
GTACTGTCTCTTTAAGAAACTTCACTTTTGAATTGGGGGCTGGAAATCGCAGTATAGCACTGTCAAGACACCCTAAGAAGGATCCCAGGGTGATTTTAAATATGTATGGGGTTTATTATTGTAGTGGGCAATGGTATAAGGTTATTTTTGGCCATTTTATATGAAAGTGTACTGTCTCTTTAAGAAACTTACCTTTTGAATTGGGGGCTGGAAATCGCAGTATAGCACTGTCAAGACACCCTAAGAAGGTTCCCAGGGTGATTTTAAATATGTATGGGGTTTATAATTGTAGTGGGCAATGGTATAAGGTTATTTTTGGCCATTTTATATGAAAGTGTACTGTCTCTTTAAGAAACTTCACTTTTGAATTGGGGGTTGGAAATCGCAGTATAGCACTGTCAAGACACCCTAAGAAGGATCCCAGGGTGATTTTAAATATGTATGGGGTTTATAATTGTAGTGGGCAATGGTATAAGGTTATTTTTGGCCATTTTATATGAAAGTGTACTGTCTCTTTAAGAAACTTCACTTTTGAATTGGGGGCTGGAACTCGCAGTATAGCATTTTCAGGTCACCCTGGGAAGGTTCCCAGGGTGATTTTAAATATGTATGGGGTTTATAATTGTAGTGGGCAATGGTATAAGGTTATTTTTGGCCATTTTATATGAAAGTGTACTGTCTCTTTAAGAAACTTAACTTTTGAATTGGGGGCTGGAAATCGCACTATAGCATTTTCATGACACCCTGGGAAGGTTCCCAGGGTGATTTTAAATATGTATGGGGTTTATAATTGTAGTGGGCAATGGTATAAGGTTATTTTTGGCCATTTTATATGAAAGTGTACTGTCCCTTTAAGAAACTTCACTTTTGATTTGGGGGCTGGAAATCGCAGTATAGCACTGTCAAGACACCCTAAGAAGGTTCCCAGGGTGATTTTAAATATGTATGGGGTTTATAATTGTAGTAGGCAATGGTATAAGGTTATTTTTGGCCATTTTATATGAAAGTGTACTGTCTCTTTAAGAAACTTTAATTTTGAATTGGGGGCTGGAAATCGCAGTATAGCATTTTCAGGACACCCTGGGAAGGATCCCAGGGTGATTTTAAATATGTATGGGGTTTATAATTGTAGTTGTCAATGGTATAAGGTTATTTTTGGCCATTTTATATGAAAGTGTACTGTCTCTTTAAGAAATTTCACTGTTGAATTGGGGGCTGGAAAACGCAGTATAGCACTGTCAAGACACCCTAAGAAGGTTCCCAGGGTGATTTTAAAGATGTATGGGGTTTATAATTGTAGTGGGCAATGGTATAAGGTTATTTTTGGCCATTTTATATGAAAGTGTACTGTCTCTTTAAGAAATTTCACTGTTGAATTGGGGGCTGGAAAACGCAGTATAGCACTGTCAAGACACCCTAAGAAGGTTCCCAGGGTGATTTTAAAGATGTATGGGGTTTATAATTGTAGTGGGCAATGGTATAAGGTTATTTTTGGCCATTTTATATGAAAGTGTACTGTCTCTTTAAGAAACTTACCTTTTGAATTGGGGGCTGGAAATCGCAGTATTGCACTGTCAAGAAACCCTAAGAAGGTTCCCAGGGTGATTTTAAATATGTATTGGGTTTATAATTGTAGTGAGCAATGGTATAAGGTTATTTTTGGCCATTTTATATGAAAGTGTACTGTCTCTTTAAGAAACTTCACTTTTGAATTGGGAGCTGGAAATCGCAGTATAGCACCGTCAAGACTCCCTAAGAAGGTTCCCAGGGTGATTTTAAATATGTATGGGGTTTATAATTGTAGTGGGCAATGGTATAAGGTTATTTTTGGCCATTTTATATGAAAGTGTACTGTCTCTTTAAGAAACTTCACTTTTGAATTGGGGGTTGGAAATCGTAGTATAGCACTGTCAAGACACCCTAAGAAGGATCCCAGGGTGATTTTAAATATGTATGGGGTTTATAATTGTAGTGGGCAATGGTATAAGGTTATTTTTGGCCATTTTATATGAAAGTGTACTGTCTCTTTAAGAAACTTCACTTTTGAATTGGGGGCTGGAACTCGCAGTATAGCATTTACAGGACACCCTGGGAAGGTTCCCAGGGTGATTTTAAATATGTATGGGGTTTATAATTGTAGTGGGCAATTGTATAAGGTTTATTTTTGGCCATTTTATATGAAAGTGTACTGTCTCTTTAAGAAACTTAACTTTTGAATTGGGGGCTGGAAATCGCACTACAGCATTTTCAGGTCACCCTGGGAAGGTTCCCAGGGTGATTTTAAATATGTATGGGGTTTATAATTGTAGTGGGCAATGGTATAAGGTTATTTTTGGCCATTTTATATGAAAGTGTACTGTCTCTTTAAGAAACTTAACTTTTGAATTGGGGGCTGGAATTCGCAGTATAGCACTGTCAAGACACCCTAAGAAGGTTCCCAGCGTGATTTTAAATATGTATGGGGTTTATAATTGTAGTGGGCAATGGTATAAGGTTATTTTTGGCCATTTTATATGAAAGTGTACTGTCTCTTTAAGAAACTTAACTTTTGAATTGGGGGCTGGAAATCGCACTATAGCATTTTCAGGACACCCTGGGAAGGTTCCCAGGGTGATTTTAAATATGTATGGGGTTTATAATTATAGTGGGCAATGGTATAAGGTTATTTTTGGCTATTTTATATGAAAGTGTACTGTCTCTTTAAGAAACTTAACTTTTGAATTGGGGGCTGGAAATCGCACTATAGCATTTTCATGACACCCTGGGAAGGTTCCCAGGGTGATTTTAAATATGTATGGGGTTTATAATTGTAGTGGGCAATGGTATAAGGTTATTTTTGGCCATTTTATATGAAAGTGTACTGTCTCTTTAAGAAACTTCACTTTTGAATTGGGGGCTGGAAATCGCAGTATAGCACTGTCAAGACACCCTAAGAAGGTTCCCAGGGTGATTTTAAATATGTATGGGGTTTATAATTGTAGTGGGCAATGGTATAAGGTTATTTTTGGCCATTTTATATGAAAGTGTACTGTCTCTTTAAGAAACTTCACTTTTGATTTGGGGGCTGGAAATCGCAGTATAGCACTGTCAAGACACCCTAAGAAGGTTCCCAGGGTGATTTTAAATATGTATGGGGTTTATAATTGTAGTAGGCAATGGTATAAGGTTATTTTTGGCCATTTTATATGAAAGTGTACTGTCTCTTTAAGAAACTTCACTTTTGATTTGGGGGCTGGAAATCGCAGTATAGCACTGTCAAGACACCCTAAGAAGGTTCCCAGGGTGATTTTAAATATGTATGGGGTTTATAATTGTAGTAGGCAATGGTATAAGGTTATTTTTGGCCATTTTATATGAAAGTGTACTGTCTCTTTAAGAAACTTAACTTTTGAATTGGGGGCTGGAAATTGCTGTATAGCACTGTCAAGACACCCTGGGATGGTTCCCAGGGTGATTTTGAATATGTATGGGGTTTATATTTGTAGTGGACAATAGTATAAGGTTAATTTTGGCCATTTTATATGAAAGTGTACTGTCTCTTTAAGAAACTTCACTTTTGAATTGGGGGCTGGAAATCGCAGTATAGCACTGTCAAGACACCCTAAGAAGGTTCCCAGGGTGATTTTAAATATGTATGAGGTTTATAATTGTAGTGGGCAATGGTATAAGGTTATTTTTGGCCATTTTATATTAAAGTGTACTGTCTTTTTAAGAAACTTAACTTTTGAATTGGGGGCTGGACATCGCACTATAGCATTTTCAGGATACCCTGGGAAGGTTCCCAGGGTGATTTTAAATATGTATGGGGTTTATAATTGTAGTGGGCAATGGTATAAGGTTATTTTTGGCCATTTTATATGAAAGTGTACTGTCTCTTTAAGAAATTTCACTGTTGAATTGGGGGCTGGAAAACGCAGTATAGCACTGTCAAGACACCCTAAGAAGGTTCCCAGGGTGATTTTAAAGATGTATGGGGTTTATAATTGTAGTGGGCAATGGTATAAGGTTATTTTTGGCCATTTTATATGAAAGTGTACTGTCTCTTTAAGAAACTTACCTTTTGAATTGGGGGCTGGAAATCGCAGTATTGCACTGTCAAGAAACCCTAAGAAGGTTCCCAGGGTGATTTTAAATATGTATGGGGTTTATAATTGTAGTGGGCAATGATATAAGGTTATTCTTGGCCATTTTATATGAAAGTGTACTGTCTCTTTAAGAAACTTCACTTTTGAATTGGGGGCTGGAAATCGCAGTATAGCACTGTCAAGACACCCTAAGAAGGTTCCCAGGGTGATTTTAAGTATGTATGGGGTTTATAATTGTAGTGGGCAATGGTATAAGGTTATTTTTGGCCATTTTATATGAAAGTGTACTGTCTCTTTAAGAAATTTCACTTTTGAATTGGGGGCTGGAAATCGCAGTACAGCATTTTCAGGACACACTGGGGAGATTCCCAGGGTGATTTTAAATATGTATGGGGTTTATAATTGTAGTTGTCAATGGTATAAGGTTATTTTTGGCCATTTTATATGAAAGTGTACTGTCTCTTTAAGAAACTTCACTTTTGAATTGGGGGCTGGAAATCGCAGTATAGCACTGTCAGGACACCCTAAGAAGGTTCCCAGGGTGATTTTAAATATGTATGGGGTTTATAATTGTAGTGGGCAATGGTATAAGGTTATTTTTGGCCATTTTATATGAAAGTGTACTGTCTCTTTAAGAAATTTCACTTTTGAATTGTGGGCTGGAAATCGCAGTATAGCATTTTCAGGACACCCTGGGAAGGTTCCCATGGTGATTTTAAATATGTATGGGGTTTATAATTGTAGTTGTCAATGGTATAAGGTTATTTTTGGCCATTTTATATGAAAGTGTACTGTCTCTTTAAGAAACTTCACTTTTGAATTGGGGGCTGGAAATCGCAGTATAGCACTGTCAAGACACCCTAAGAAGGATCCCAGGGTGATTTTAAATATGTATGGGGTTTATTATTGTAGTGGGCAATGGTATAAGGTTATTTTTGGCCATTTTATATGAAAGTGTACTGTCTCTTTAAGAAACTTACCTTTTGAATTGGGGGCTGGAAATCGCAGTATAGCACTGTCAAGACACCCTAAGAAGGTTCCCAGGGTGATTTTAAATATGTATGGGGTTTATAATTGTAGTGGGCAATGGTATAAGGTTATTTTTGGCCATTTTATATGAAAGTGTACTGTCTCTTTAAGAAACTTCACTTTTGAATTGGGGGTTGGAAATCGCAGTATAGCACTGTCAAGACACCCTAAGAAGGATCCCAGGGTGATTTTAAATATGTATGGGGTTTATAATTGTAGTGGGCAATGGTATAAGGTTATTTTTGGCCATTTTATATGAAAGTGTACTGTCTCTTTAAGAAACTTCACTTTTGAATTGGGGGCTGGAACTCGCAGTATAGCATTTTCAGGTCACCCTGGGAAGGTTCCCAGGGTGATTTTAAATATGTATGGGGTTTATAATTGTAGTGGGCAATGGTATAAGGTTATTTTTGGCCATTTTATATGAAAGTGTACTGTCTCTTTAAGAAACTTAACTTTTGAATTGGGGGCTGGAAATCGCACTATAGCATTTTCATGACACCCTGGGAAGGTTCCCAGGGTGATTTTAAATATGTATGGGGTTTATAATTGTAGTGGGCAATGGTATAAGGTTATTTTTGGCCATTTTATATGAAAGTGTACTGTCCCTTTAAGAAACTTCACTTTTGATTTGGGGGCTGGAAATCGCAGTATAGCACTGTCAAGACACCCTAAGAAGGTTCCCAGGGTGATTTTAAATATGTATGGGGTTTATAATTGTAGTAGGCAATGGTATAAGGTTATTTTTGGCCATTTTATATGAAAGTGTACTGTCTCTTTAAGAAACTTTAATTTTGAATTGGGGGCTGGAAATCGCAGTATAGCATTTTCAGGACACCCTGGGAAGGATCCCAGGGTGATTTTAAATATGTATGGGGTTTATAATTGTAGTTGTCAATGGTATAAGGTTATTTTTGGCCATTTTATATGAAAGTGTACTGTCTCTTTAAGAAATTTCACTGTTGAATTGGGGGCTGGAAAACGCAGTATAGCACTGTCAAGACACCCTAAGAAGGTTCCCAGGGTGATTTTAAAGATGTATGGGGTTTATAATTGTAGTGGGCAATGGTATAAGGTTATTTTTGGCCATTTTATATGAAAGTGTACTGTCTCTTTAAGAAACTTACCTTTTGAATTGGGGGCTGGAAATCGCAGTATTGCACTGTCAAGAAACCCTAAGAATGTTCCCAGGGTGATTTTAAATATGTATTGGGTTTATAATTGTAGTGAGCAATGGTATAAGGTTATTTTTGGCCATTTTATATGAAAGTGTACTGTCTCTTTAAGAAACTTCACTTTTGAATTGGGGGCTGGAAATCGCAGTATAGCACTGTCAAGACACCCTAAGAAGGTTCCCAGGGTGATTTTAAATATGTATGGGGTTTATAATTGTAGTGGGCAATGGTATAAGGTTATTTTTGGCCATTTTATATGAAAGTGTACTGTCTCTTTAAGAAACTTCACTTTTGAATTGGGGGTTGGAAATCGTAGTATAGCACTGTCAAGACACCCTAAGAAGGATCCCAGGGTGATTTTAAATATGTATGGGGTTTATAATTGTAGTGGGCAATGGTATAAGGTTATTTTTGGCCATTTTATATGAAAGTGTACTGTCTCTTTAAGAAACTTCACTTTTGAATTGGGGGCTGGAACTCGCAGTATAGCATTTACAGGACACCCTGGGAAGGTTCCCAGGGTGATTTTAAATATGTATGGGGTTTATAATTGTAGTGGGCAATGGTATAAGGTTTATTTTTGGCCATTTTATATGAAAGTGTACTGTCTCTTTAAGAAACTTAACTTTTGAATTGGGGGCTGGAAATCGCACTATAGCATTTTCAGGTCACCCTGGGAAGGTTCCCAGGGTGATTTTAAATATGTATGGGGTTTATAATTGTAGTGGGCAATGGTATAAGGTTATTTTTGGCCATTTTATATGAAAGTGTACTGTCTCTTTAAGAAACTTAACTTTTGAATTGGGGGCTGGAATTCGCAGTATAGCACTGTCAAGACACCCTAAGAAGGTTCCCAGCGTGATTTTAAATATGTATGGGGTTTATAATTGTAGTGGGCAATGGTATAAGGTTATTTTTGGCCATTTTATATGAAAGTGTACTGTCTCTTTAAGAAACTTAACTTTTGAATTGGGGGCTGGAAATCGCACTATAGCATTTTCAGGACACCCTGGGAAGGTTCCCAGGGTGATTTTAAATATGTATGGGGTTTATAATTATAGTGGGCAATGGTATAAGGTTATTTTTGGCTATTTTATATGAAAGTGTACTGTCTCTTTAAGAAACTTAACTTTTGAATTGGGGGCTGGAAATTGCACTATAGCATTTTCATGACACCCTGGGAAGGTTCCCAGGGTGATTTTAAATATGTATGGGGTTTATAATTGTAGTGGGCAATGGTATAAGGTTATTTTTGGCCATTTTATATGAAAGTGTACTGTCTCTTTAAGAAACTTCACTTTTGAATTGGGGGCTGGAAATCGCAGTATAGCACTGTCAAGACACCCTAAGAAGGTTCCCAGGGTGATTTTAAATATGTATGGGGTTTATAATTGTAGTGGGCAATGGTATAAGGTTATTTTTGGCCATTTTATATGAAAGTGTACTGTCTCTTTAAGAAACTTCACTTTTGATTTGGGGGCTGGAAATCGCAGTATAGCACTGTCAAGACACCCTAAGAAGGTTCCCAGGGTGATTTTAAATATGTATGGGGTTTATAATTGTAGTAGGCAATGGTATAAGGTTATTTTTGGCCATTTTATATGAAAGTGTACTGTCTCTTTAAGAAACTTCACTTTTGATTTGGGGGCTGGAAATCGCAGTATAGCACTGTCAAGACACCCTAAGAAGGTTCCCAGGGTGATTTTAAATATGTATGGGGTTTATAATTGTAGTAGGCAATGGTATAAGGTTATTTTTGGCCATTTTATATGAAAGTGTACTGTCTCTTTAAGAAACTTAACTTTTGAATTGGGGGCTGGAAATTGCTGTATAGCACTGTCAAGACACCCTGGGATGGTTCCCAGGGTGATTTTGAATATGTATGGGGTTTATATTTGTAGTGGACAATAGTATAAGGTTAATTTTGGCCATTTTATATGAAAGTGTACTGTCTCTTTAAGAAACTTCACTTTTGAATTGGGGGCTGGAAATCGCAGTATAGCACTGTCAAGACACCCTAAGAAGGTTCCCAGGGTGATTTTAAATATGTATGAGGTTTATAATTGTAGTGGGCAATGGTATAAGGTTATTTTTGGCCATTTTATATTAAAGTGTACTGTCTTTTTAAGAAACTTAACTTTTGAATTGGGGGCTGGACATCGCACTATAGCATTTTCAGGATACCCTGGGAAGGTTCCCAGGGTGATTTTAAATATGTATGGGGTTTATAATTGTAGTGGGCAATGGTATAAGGTTATTTTTGGCCATTTTATATGAAAGTGTACTGTCTCTTTAAGAAATTTCACTGTTGAATTGGGGGCTGGAAAACGCAGTATAGCACTGTCAAGACACCCTAAGAAGGTTCCCAGGGTGATTTTAAAGATGTATGGGGTTTATAATTGTAGTGGGCAATGGTATAAGGTTATTTTTGGCCATTTTATATGAAAGTGTACTGTCTCTTTAAGAAACTTACCTTTTGAATTGGGGGCTGGAAATCGCAGTATTGCACTGTCAAGAAACCCTAAGAAGGTTCCCAGGGTGATTTTAAATATGTATGGGGTTTATAATTGTAGTGGGCAATGATATAAGGTTATTCTTGGCCATTTTATATGAAAGTGTACTGTCTCTTTAAGAAACTTCACTTTTGAATTGGGGGCTGGAAATCGCAGTATAGCACTGTCAAGACACCCTAAGAAGGTTCCCAGGGTGATTTTAAGTATGTATGGGGTTTATAATTGTAGTGGGCAATGGTATAAGGTTATTTTTGGCCATTTTATATGAAAGTGTACTGTCTCTTTAAGAAATTTCACTTTTGAATTGGGGGCTGGAAATCGCAGTACAGCATTTTCAGGACACACTGGGGAGATTCCCAGGGTGATTTTAAATATGTATGGGGTTTATAATTGTAGTTGTCAATGGTATAAGGTTATTTTTGGCCATTTTATATGAAAGTGTACTGTCTCTTTAAGAAACTTCACTTTTGAATTGGGGGCTGGAAATCGCAGTATAGCACTGTCAGGACACCCTAAGAAGGTTCCCAGGGTGATTTTAAATATGTATGGGGTTTATAATTGTAGTGGGCAATGGTATAAGGTTATTTTTGGCCATTTTATATGAAAGTGTACTGTCTCTTTAAGAAATTTCACTTTTGAATTGTGGGCTGGAAATCGCAGTATAGCATTTTCAGGACACCCTGGGAAGGTTCCCATGGTGATTTTAAATATGTATGGGGTTTATAATTGTAGTTGTCAATGGTATAAGGTTATTTTTGGCCATTTTATATGAAAGTGTACTGTCTCTTTAAGAAACTTCACTTTTGAATTGGGGGCTGGAAATCGCAGTATAGCACTGTCAAGACACCCTAAGAAGGATCCCAGGGTGATTTTAAATATGTATGGGGTTTATTATTGTAGTGGGCAATGGTATAAGGTTATTTTTGGCCATTTTATATGAAAGTGTACTGTCTCTTTAAGAAACTTACCTTTTGAATTGGGGGCTGGAAATCGCAGTATAGCACTGTCAAGACACCCTAAGAAGGTTCCCAGGGTGATTTTAAATATGTATGGGGTTTATAATTGTAGTGGGCAATGGTATAAGGTTATTTTTGGCCATTTTATATGAAAGTGTACTGTCTCTTTAAGAAACTTCACTTTTGAATTGGGGGTTGGAAATCGCAGTATAGCACTGTCAAGACACCCTAAGAAGGATCCCAGGGTGATTTTAAATATGTATGGGGTTTATAATTGTAGTGGGCAATGGTATAAGGTTATTTTTGGCCATTTTATATGAAAGTGTACTGTCTCTTTAAGAAACTTCACTTTTGAATTGGGGGCTGGAACTCGCAGTATAGCATTTTCAGGTCACCCTGGGAAGGTTCCCAGGGTGATTTTAAATATGTATGGGGTTTATAATTGTAGTGGGCAATGGTATAAGGTTATTTTTGGCCATTTTATATGAAAGTGTACTGTCTCTTTAAGAAACTTAACTTTTGAATTGGGGGCTGGAAATCGCACTATAGCATTTTCATGACACCCTGGGAAGGTTCCCAGGGTGATTTTAAATATGTATGGGGTTTATAATTGTAGTGGGCAATGGTATAAGGTTATTTTTGGCCATTTTATATGAAAGTGTACTGTCCCTTTAAGAAACTTCACTTTTGATTTGGGGGCTGGAAATCGCAGTATAGCACTGTCAAGACACCCTAAGAAGGTTCCCAGGGTGATTTTAAATATGTATGGGGTTTATAATTGTAGTAGGCAATGGTATAAGGTTATTTTTGGCCATTTTATATGAAAGTGTACTGTCTCTTTAAGAAACTTTAATTTTGAATTGGGGGCTGGAAATCGCAGTATAGCATTTTCAGGACACCCTGGGAAGGATCCCAGGGTGATTTTAAATATGTATGGGGTTTATAATTGTAGTTGTCAATGGTATAAGGTTATTTTTGGCCATTTTATATGAAAGTGTACTGTCTCTTTAAGAAATTTCACTGTTGAATTGGGGGCTGGAAAACGCAGTATAGCACTGTCAAGACACCCTAAGAAGGTTCCCAGGGTGATTTTAAAGATGTATGGGGTTTATAATTGTAGTGGGCAATGGTATAAGGTTATTTTTGGCCATTTTATATGAAAGTGTACTGTCTCTTTAAGAAACTTACCTTTTGAATTGGGGGCTGGAAATCGCAGTATTGCACTGTCAAGAAACCCTAAGAATGTTCCCAGGGTGATTTTAAATATGTATTGGGTTTATAATTGTAGTGAGCAATGGTATAAGGTTATTTTTGGCCATTTTATATGAAAGTGTACTGTCTCTTTAAGAAACTTCACTTTTGAATTGGGGGCTGGAAATCGCAGTATAGCACTGTCAAGACACCCTAAGAAGGTTCCCAGGGTGATTTTAAATATGTATGGGGTTTATAATTGTAGTGGGCAATGGTATAAGGTTATTTTTGGCCATTTTATATGAAAGTGTACTGTCTCTTTAAGAAACTTCACTTTTGAATTGGGGGTTGGAAATCGTAGTATAGCACTGTCAAGACACCCTAAGAAGGATCCCAGGGTGATTTTAAATATGTATGGGGTTTATAATTGTAGTGGGCAATGGTATAAGGTTATTTTTGGCCATTTTATATGAAAGTGTACTGTCTCTTTAAGAAACTTCACTTTTGAATTGGGGGCTGGAACTCGCAGTATAGCATTTACAGGACACCCTGGGAAGGTTCCCAGGGTGATTTTAAATATGTATGGGGTTTATAATTGTAGTGGGCAATGGTATAAGGTTTATTTTTGGCCATTTTATATGAAAGTGTACTGTCTCTTTAAGAAACTTAACTTTTGAATTGGGGGCTGGAAATCGCACTATAGCATTTTCAGGTCACCCTGGGAAGGTTCCCAGGGTGATTTTAAATATGTATGGGGTTTATAATTGTAGTGGGCAATGGTATAAGGTTATTTTTGGCCATTTTATATGAAAGTGTACTGTCTCTTTAAGAAACTTAACTTTTGAATTGGGGGCTGGAATTCGCAGTATAGCACTGTCAAGACACCCTAAGAAGGTTCCCAGCGTGATTTTAAATATGTATGGGGTTTATAATTGTAGTGGGCAATGGTATAAGGTTATTTTTGGCCATTTTATATGAAAGTGTACTGTCTCTTTAAGAAACTTAACTTTTGAATTGGGGGCTGGAAATCGCACTATAGCATTTTCAGGACACCCTGGGAAGGTTCCCAGGGTGATTTTAAATATGTATGGGGTTTATAATTATAGTGGGCAATGGTATAAGGTTATTTTTGGCTATTTTATATGAAAGTGTACTGTCTCTTTAAGAAACTTAACTTTTGAATTGGGGGCTGGAAATTGCACTATAGCATTTTCATGACACCCTGGGAAGGTTCCCAGGGTGATTTTAAATATGTATGGGGTTTATAATTGTAGTGGGCAATGGTATAAGGTTATTTTTGGCCATTTTATATGAAAGTGTACTGTCTCTTTAAGAAACTTCACTTTTGAATTGGGGGCTGGAAATCGCAGTATAGCACTGTCAAGACACCCTAAGAAGGTTCCCAGGGTGATTTTAAATATGTATGGGGTTTATAATTGTAGTGGGCAATGGTATAAGGTTATTTTTGGCCATTTTATATGAAAGTGTACTGTCTCTTTAAGAAACTTCACTTTTGATTTGGGGGCTGGAAATCGCAGTATAGCACTGTCAAGACACCCTAAGAAGGTTCCCAGGGTGATTTTAAATATGTATGGGGTTTATAATTGTAGTAGGCAATGGTATAAGGTTATTTTTGGCCATTTTATATGAAAGTGTACTGTCTCTTTAAGAAACTTCACTTTTGAATTGGGGGCTGGAAATCGCAGTATAGCACTGTCAAGACACCCTAAGAAGGTTCCCAGGGTGATTTGAAATATGTATGGGGTTTATAATTGTAGTGGGCAATGGTATAAGGTTATTTTTGGCCATTTTATATGAAAGTGTACTGTCTCTTTAAGAAACTTCACTTTTGAATTGGGGGTTGGAAATCGTAGTATAGCACTGTCAAGACACCCTAAGAAGGATCCCAGGGTGATTTTAAATATGTATGGGGTTTATAATTGTAGTGGGCAATGGTATAAGGTTATTTTTGGCCATTTTATATGAAAGTGTACTGTCTCTTTAAGAAACTTCACTTTTGAATTGGGGGCTGGAACTCGCAGTATAGCATTTACAGGACACCCTGGGAAGGTTCCCAGGGTGATTTTAAATATGTATGGGGTTTATAATTGTAGTGGGCAATGGTATAAGGTTTATTTTTGGCCATTTTATATGAAAGTGTACTGTCTCTTTAAGAAACTTAACTTTTGAATTGGGGGCTGGAAATCGCACTATAGCATTTTCAGGTCACCCTGGGAAGGTTCCCAGGGTGATTTTAAATATGTATGGGGTTTATAATTGTAGTGGGCAATGGTATAAGGTTATTTTTGGCCATTTTATATGAAAGTGTACTGTCTCTTTAAGAAACTTAACTTTTGAATTGGGGGCTGGAATTCACAGTATAGCACTGTCAAGACACCCTAAGAAGGTTCCCAGGGTGATTTTAAGTATGTATGGGGTTTATAATTGTAGTGGGCAATGGTATAAGGTTATTTTTGGCCATTTTATATGAAAGTGTACTGTCTCTTTAAGAAATTTCACTTTTGAATTGGGGGCTGGAAATCGCAGTACAGCATTTTCAGGACACACTGGGGAGATTCCCAGGGTGATTTTAAATATGTATGGGGTTTATAATTGTAGTTGTCAATGGTATAAGGTTATTTTTGGCCATTTTATATGAAAGTGTACTGTCTCATGAAGAAACTTCACTTTTGAATTGGGGGCTGGAAATCGCAGTATAGCACTGTCAGGACACCCTAAGAAGGTTCCCAGGGTGATTTTAAATATGTATGGGGTTTATAATTGTAGTGGGCAATGGTATAAGGTTATTTTTGGCCATTTTATATGAAAGTGTACTGTCTCTTTAAGAAACTTACCTTTTGAATTGGGGGCTGGAAATCGCAGTATAGCACTGTCAAGACACCCTAAGAAGGTTCCCATGGTGATTTTAAATATGTATGGGGTTTATAATTGTAGTGGGCAATGGTATAAGGTTATTTTTGGCCATTTTATATGAAAGTGTACTGTCTCTTTAAGAAACTTCACTTTTGAATTGGGGGTTGGAAATCGCAGTATAGCACTGTCAAGACACCCTAAGAAGGATCCCAGGGTGATTTTAAATATGTATGGGGTTTATAATTGTAGTGGGCAATGGTATAAGGTTATTTTTGGCCATTTTATATGAGAGTGTACTGTCTCTTTAAGAAACTTCACTTTTGAATTGGGGGCTGGAACTCGCAGTATAGCATTTTCAGGTCACCCTGGGAAGGTTCCCAGGGTGATTTTAAATATGTATGGGGTTTATAATTGTAGTGGGCAATGGTATAAGGTTATTTTTGGCCATTTTATATGAAAGTGTACTGTCTCTTTAAGAAACTTAACTTTTGAATTGGGGGCTGGAAATCGCACTATAGCATTTTCATGACACCCTGGGAAGGTTCCCAGGGTGATTTTAAATATGTATGGGGTTTATAATTGTAGTAGGCAATGGTATAAGGTTATTTTTGGCCATTTTATATGAAAGTGTACTGTCTCTTTAAGAAACTTTAATTTTGAATTGGGGGCTGGAAATCGCAGTATAGCATTTTCAGGACACCCTGGGAAGGATCCCAGGGTGATTTTAAATATGTATGGGGTTTATAATTGTAGTTGTCAATGGTATAAGGTTATTTTTGGCCATTTTATATGAAAGTGTACTGTCTCTTTAAGAAATTTCACTGTTGAATTGGGGGCTGGAAAACGCAGTATAGCACTGTCAAGACACCCTAAGAAGGTTCCCAGGGTGATTTTAAAGATGTATGGGGTTTATAATTGTAGTGGGCAATGGTATAAGGTTATTTTTGGCCATTTTATATGAAAGTGTACTGTCTCTTTAAGAAACTTACCTTTTGAATTGGGGGCTGGAAATCGCAGTATTGCACTGTCAAGAAACCCTAAGAAGGTTCCCAGGGTGATTTTAAATATGTATTGGGTTTATAATTGTAGTGAGCAATGGTATAAGGTTATTTTTGGCCATTTTATATGAAAGTGTACTGTCTCTTTAAGAAACTTCACTTTTGAATTGGGGGCTGGAAATCGCAGTATAGCACTGTCAAGACACCCTAAGAAGGTTCCCAGGGTGATTTTAAATATGTATGGGGTTTATAATTGTAGTGGGCAATGGTATAAGGTTATTTTTGGCCATTTTATATGAAAGTGTACTGTCTCTTTAAGAAACTTCACTTTTGAATTGGGGGTTGGAAATCGTAGTATAGCACTGTCAAGACACCCTAAGAAGGATCCCAGGGTGATTTTAAATATGTATGGGGTTTATAATTGTAGTGGGCAATGGTATAAGGTTATTTTTGGCCATTTTATATGAAAGTGTACTGTCTCTTTAAGAAACTTCACTTTTGAATTGGGGGCTGGAACTCGCAGTATAGCATTTACAGGACACCCTGGGAAGGTTCCCAGGGTGATTTTAAATATGTATGGGGTTTATAATTGTAGTGGGCAATGGTATAAGGTTTATTTTTGGCCATTTTATATGAAAGTGTACTGTCTCTTTAAGAAACTTAACTTTTGAATTGGGGGCTGGAAATCGCACTATAGCATTTTCAGGTCACCCTGGGAAGGTTCCCAGGGTGATTTTAAATATGTATGGGGTTTATAATTGTAGTGGGCAATGGTATAAGGTTATTTTTGGCCATTTTATATGAAAGTGTACTGTCTCTTTAAGAAACTTAACTTTTGAATTGGGGGCTGGAATTCGCAGTATAGCACTGTCAAGACACCCTAAGAAGGTTCCCAGCGTGATTTTAAATATGTATGGGGTTTATAATTGTAGTGGGCAATGGTATAAGGTTATTTTTGGCCATTTTATATGAAAGTGTACTGTCTCTTTAAGAAACTTAACTTTTGAATTGGGGGCTGGAAATCGCACTATAGCATTTTCAGGACACCCTGGGAAGGTTCCCAGGGTGATTTTAAATATGTATGGGGATTATAATTATAGTGGGCAATGGTATAAGGTTATTTTTGGCTATTTTATATGAAAGTGTACTGTCTCTTTAAGAAACTTAACTTTTGAATTGGGGGCTGGAAATTGCACTATAGCATTTTCATGACACCCTGGGAAGGTTCCCAGGGTGATTTTAAATATGTATGGGGTTTATAATTGTAGTGGGCAATGGTATAAGGTTATTTTTGGCCATTTTATATGAAAGTGTACTGTCTCTTTAAGAAACTTCACTTTTGAATTGGGGGCTGGAAATCGCAGTATAGCACTGTCAAGACACCCTAAGAAGGTTCCCAGGGTGATTTTAAATATGTATGGGGTTTATAATTGTAGTGGGCAATGGTATAAGGTTATTTTTGGCCATTTTATATGAAAGTGTACTGTCTCTTTAAGAAACTTCACTTTTGATTTCGGGGCTGGAAATCGCAGTATAGCACTGTCAAGACACCCTAAGAAGGTTCCCAGGGTGATTTTAAATATGTATGGGGTTTATAATTGTAGTAGGCAATGGTATAAGGTTATTTTTGGCCATTTTATATGAAAGTGTACTGTCTCTTTAAGAAACTTAACTTTTGAATTGGGGGCTGGAAATTGCTGTATAGCACTGTCAAGACACCCTGGGATGGTTCCCAGGGTGATTTTGAATATGTATGGGGTTTATATTTGTAGTGGACAATAGTATAAGGTTAATTTTGGCCATTTTATATGAAAGTGTACTGTCTCTTTAAGAAACTTCACTTTTGAATTGGGGGCTGGAAATCGCAGTATAGCACTGTCAAGACACCCTAAGAAGGTTCCCAGGGTGATTTTAAATATGTATGAGGTTTATAATTGTAGTGGGCAATGGTATAAGGTTATTTTTGGCCATTTTATATTAAAGTGTACTGTCTTTTTAAGAAACTTAACTTTTGAATTGGGGGCTGGACATCGCACTATAGCATTTTCAGGATACCCTGGGAAGGTTCCCAGGGTGATTTTAAATATGTATGGGGTTTATAATTGTAGTGGGCAATGGTATAAGGTTATTTTTGGCCATTTTATATGAAAGTGTACTGTCTCTTTAAGAAATTTCACTGTTGAATTGGGGGCTGGAAAACGCAGTATAGCACTGTCAAGACACCCTAAGAAGGTTCCCAGGGTGATTTTAAAGATGTATGGGGTTTATAATTGTAGTGGGCAATGGTATAAGGTTATTTTTGGCCATTTTATATGAAAGTGTACTGTCTCTTTAAGAAACTTACCTTTTGAATTGGGGGCTGGAAATCGCAGTATTGCACTGTCAAGAAACCCTTAGAAGGTTCCCAGGGTGATTTTAAATATGTATGGGGTTTATAATTGTAGTGGGCAATGATATAAGGTTATTCTTGGCCATTTTATATGAAAGTGTACTGTCTCTTTAAGAAACTTCACTTTTGAATTGGGGGCTGGAAATCGCAGTATAGCACTGTCAAGACACCCTAAGAAGGTTCCCAGGGTGATTTTAAGTATGTATGGGGTTTATAATTGTAGTGGGCAATGGTATAAGGTTATTTTTGGCCATTTTATATGAAAGTGTACTGTCTCTTTAAGAAATTTCACTTTTGAATTGGGGGCTGGAAATCGCAGTACAGCATTTTCAGGACACACTGGGGAGATTCCCAGGGTGATTTTAAATATGTATGGGGTTTATAATTGTAGTTGTCAATGGTATAAGGTTATTTTTGGCCATTTTATATGAAAGTGTACTGTCTCTTTAAGAAACTTCACTTTTGAATTGGGGGCTGGAAATCGCAGTATAGCACTGTCAGGACACCCTAAGAAGGTTCCCAGGGTGATTTTAAATATGTATGGGGTTTATAATTGTAGTGGGCAATGGTATAAGGTTATTTTTGGCCATTTTATATGAAAGTGTACTGTCTCTTTAAGAAATTTCACTTTTGAATTGTGGGCTGGAAATCGCAGTATAGCATTTTCAGGACACCCTGGGAAGGTTCCCATGGTGATTTTAAATATGTATGGGGTTTATAATTGTAGTTGTCAATGGTATAAGGTTATTTTTGGCCATTTTATATGAAAGTGTACTGTCTCTTTAAGAAACTTCACTTTTGAATTGGGGGTTGGAAATCGCAGTATAGCACTGTCAAGACACCCTAAGAAGGATCCCAGGGTGATTTTAAATATGTATGGGGTTTATTATTGTAGTGGGCAATGGTATAAGGTTATTTTTGGCCATTTTATATGAAAGTGTACTGTCTCTTTAAGAAACTTACCTTTTGAATTGGGGGCTGGAAATCGCAGTATAGCACTGTCAAGACACCCTAAGAAGGTTCCCAGGGTGATTTTAAATATGTATGGGGTTTATAATTGTAGTGGGCAATGGTATAAGGTTATTTTTGGCCATTTTATATGAAAGTGTACTGTCTCTTTAAGAAACTTCACTTTTGAATTGGGGGTTGGAAATCGCAGTATAGCACTGTCAAGACACCCTAAGAAGGATCCCAGGGTGATTTTAAATATGTATGGGGTTTATAATTGTAGTGGGCAATGGTATAAGGTTATTTTTGGCCATTTTATATGAAAGTGTACTGTCTCTTTAAGAAACTTCACTTTTGAATTGGGGGCTGGAACTCGCAGTATAGCATTTTCAGGTCACCCTGGGAAGGTTCCCAGGGTGATTTTAAATATGTATGGGGTTTATAATTGTAGTGGGCAATGGTATAAGGTTATTTTTGGCCATTTTATATGAAAGTGTACTGTCTCTTTAAGAAACTTAACTTTTGAATTGGGGGCTGGAAATCGCACTATAGCATTTTCATGACACCCTGGGAAGGTTCCCAGGGTGATTTTAAATATGTATGGGGTTTATAATTGTAGTGGGCAATGGTATAAGGTTATTTTTGGCCATTTTATATGAAAGTGTACTGTCTCTTTAAGAAACTTCACTTTTGAATTGGGGGTTGGAAATCGCAGTATAGCACTGTCAAGACACCCTAAGAAGGATCCCAGGGTGATTTTAAATATGTATGGGGTTTATAATTGTAGTGGGCAATGGTATAAGGTTATTTTTGGCCATTTTATATGAGAGTGTACTGTCTCTTTAAGAAACTTCACTTTTGAATTGGGGGCTGGAACTCGCAGTATAGCATTTTCAGGTCACCCTGGGAAGGTTCCCAGGGTGATTTTAAATATGTATGGGGTTTATAATTGTAGTGGGCAATGGTATAAGGTTATTTTTGGCCATTTTATATGAAAGTGTACTGTCTCTTTAAGAAACTTAACTTTTGAATTGGGGGCTGGAAATCGCACTATAGCATTTTCATGACACCCTGGGAAGGTTCCCAGGGTGATTTTAAATATGTATGGGGTTTATAATTGTAGTAGGCAATGGTATAAGGTTATTTTTGGCCATTTTATATGAAAGTGTACTGTCTCTTTAAGAAACTTTAATTTTGAATTGGGGGCTGGAAATCGCAGTATAGCATTTTCAGGACACCCTGGGAAGGATCCCAGGGTGATTTTAAATATGTATGGGGTTTATAATTGTAGTTGTCAATGGTATAAGGTTATTTTTGGCCATTTTATATGAAAGTGTACTGTCTCTTTAAGAAATTTCACTGTTGAATTGGGGGCTGGAAAACGCAGTATAGCACTGTCAAGACACCCTAAGAAGGTTCCCAGGGTGATTTTAAAGATGTATGGGGTTTATAATTGTAGTGGGCAATGGTATAAGGTTATTTTTGGCCATTTTATATGAAAGTGTACTGTCTCTTTAAGAAACTTACCTTTTGAATTGGGGGCTGGAAATCGCAGTATTGCACTGTCAAGAAACCCTAAGAAGGTTCCCAGGGTGATTTTAAATATGTATTGGGTTTATAATTGTAGTGAGCAATGGTATAAGGTTATTTTTGGCCATTTTATATGAAAGTGTACTGTCTCTTTAAGAAACTTCACTTTTGAATTGGGGGCTGGAAATCGCAGTATAGCACTGTCAAGACACCCTAAGAAGGTTCCCAGGGTGATTTTAAATATGTATGGGGTTTATAATTGTAGTGGGCAATGGTATAAGGTTATTTTTGGCCATTTTATATGAAAGTGTACTGTCTCTTTAAGAAACTTCACTTTTGAATTGGGGGTTGGAAATCGTAGTATAGCACTGTCAAGACACCCTAAGAAGGATCCCAGGGTGATTTTAAATATGTATGGGGTTTATAATTGTAGTGGGCAATGGTATAAGGTTATTTTTGGCCATTTTATATGAAAGTGTACTGTCTCTTTAAGAAACTTCACTTTTGAATTGGGGGCTGGAACTCGCAGTATAGCATTTACAGGACACCCTGGGAAGGTTCCCAGGGTGATTTTAAATATGTATGGGGTTTATAATTGTAGTGGGCAATGGTATAAGGTTTATTTTTGGCCATTTTATATGAAAGTGTACTGTCTCTTTAAGAAACTTAACTTTTGAATTGGGGGCTGGAAATCGCACTATAGCATTTTCAGGTCACCCTGGGAAGGTTCCCAGGGTGATTTTAAATATGTATGGGGTTTATAATTGTAGTGGGCAATGGTATAAGGTTATTTTTGGCCATTTTATATGAAAGTGTACTGTCTCTTTAAGAAACTTAACTTTTGAATTGGGGGCTGGAATTCGCAGTATAGCACTGTCAAGACACCCTAAGAAGGTTCCCAGCGTGATTTTAAATATGTATGGGGTTTATAATTGTAGTGGGCAATGGTATAAGGTTATTTTTGGCCATTTTATATGAAAGTGTACTGTCTCTTTAAGAAACTTAACTTTTGAATTGGGGGCTGGAAATCGCACTATAGCATTTTCAGGACACCCTGGGAAGGTTCCCAGGGTGATTTTAAATATGTATGGGGTTTATAATTATAGTGGGCAATGGTATAAGGTTATTTTTGGCTATTTTATATGAAAGTGTACTGTCTCTTTAAGAAACTTAACTTTTGATTTGGGGGCTGGAAATCGCAGTATAGCACTGTCAAGACACCCTAAGAAGGTTCCCAGGGTGATTTTAAATATGTATGGGGTTTATAATTGTAGTAGGCAATGGTATAAGGTTATTTTTGGCCATTTTATATGAAAGTGTACTGTCTCTTTAAGAAACTTCACTTTTGAATTGGGGGCTGGAAATCGCAGTATAGCACTGTCAAGACACCCTAAGAAGGTTCCCAGGGTGATTTTAAATATGTATGAGGTTTATAATTGTAGTGGGCAATGGTATAAGGTTATTTTTGGCCATTTTATATTAAAGTGTACTGTCTTTTTAAGAAACTTAACTTTTGAATTGGGGGCTGGAAATCGCACTATAGCATTTTCAGGATACCCTGGGAAGGTTCCCAGGGTGATTTTCAATATGTATGGGGTTTATAATTGTAGTGGGCAATGGTATAAGGTTATTTTTGGCCATTTTATATGAAAGTGTACTGTCTCTTTAAGAAATTTCACTTTTGAATTGGGGGCTGGAAATCGCAGTATAGCACTGTCAGGAAACCCTAAGAAGGTTCCCAGGGTGATTTTAAATATGTATGGGGTTTATAATTGTAGTGGGCAATGGTATAAGGTTATTTTTGGCCATTTTATATGAAAGTGTACTGTCTCTTTAAGAAATTTCACTTTTGAATTGTGGGCTGGAAATCGCAGTATAGCACTGTCAAGACACCCTAAGAAGGTTCCCAGGGTGATTTTAAATATGTATGGGGTTTATAATTGTAGTGGGCAATGGTATAAGGTTATTTTTGGCCATTTTATATGAAAGTGTACTGTCTCTTTAAGAAACTTTACTTTTGAATTGGGGGCTGGAAATCGCAGTATAGCATTTGCAGGACACCCTGGGAAGGTTCCCAGGGTGATTTTAAATATGTATGGGGTTTATAATTGTAGTGGGCAATGGTATAAGGTTATTTTTGGCCATTTTATATGAAAGTGTACTGTCTCTTTAAGAAACTTCACTTTTGAATTGGGGGTTGGAAATCGCAGTATAGCATTTACAGGACACCCTGGGAAGGTTCCCAGGGTGATTTTAAATATGTATGGGGTTTATAATTGTAGTGGGCAATGGTATAAGGTTATTTTTGGTCATTTTATATGAAAGTGTACTGTCTCTTTAAGAAACTTAACTTTTGAATTGGGGGCTGGAAATTGCAGTATAGCACTGTCAAGACACCCTAAGAAGGTTCCCAGGGTGATTTTAAATATGTATGGGGTTTATAATTGTAGTGGGCAATGGTATAAGGTTATTTTTGGTCATTTAATATGAAAGTGTACTGTCTCTTTAAGAAACTTAACTTGAATTGGGGGCTGGAAATTGCAGTATAGCACTGTCAAGACACCCTAAGAAGGTTCCCAGGGTGATTTTAAATATGTATGGGGTTTATAATTGTAGTGGGCAATGGTATAAGGTTATTTTTGGCCATTTTATATGAAAGTGTACTGTCTCTTTAAGAAACTTTAATTTTGAATTGGGGGCTGGAAATCGCAGTATAGCATTTTCAGGACACCCTGGGAAGGATCCCAGGGTGATTTTAAATATGTATGGGGTTTATAATTGTAGTGGGCAAAGGTATAAGGTTATTTTTGGCCATTTTATATGAAAGTGTACTGTCTCTTTAAGAAACTTTAATTTTAAATTGGGGGCTGGAAATCGCAGTATAGCATTTACAGGACACCCTGGGAAGGATCCCAGGGTGATTTTAAATATGTATGGGGTTTATAATTGTAGTGGGCAATGGTATAAGGTTATTTTTGACCATTTTATATGACAGTGTACTGTCTCTTTAAGAAACTTCACTTTTGAATTGGGGGCTGGAAATCGCAGTATATCACTGTCAAGACACCCTAAGAAGGTTCCCAGGGTGATTTTAAATATGTATGGGGTTTATAATTGTAGTGGGCAATGGTATAAGGTTATTTTTGGCCATTTTATATGAAAGTGTACTGTCTCTTTAAGAAAATTCACTTTTGAATTGTGGGCTGGAAATCGCAGTATAGCATTTTCAGCACACCCTGGGGAGGTTCCCAGGGTGATTTTAAATATGTATGGGGTTTATAATTTTAGTGGGCAATGGTATAAGGTTATTTTTGGCCATTTTATATTAAAGTGTACTGTCTCTTTAAGAAATTTCACTTTTGAATTGTGGGCTGGAAATCGCAGTATAGCACTGTCAAGACACCCTAAGAAGGTTCCCAGGGTGATTTTAAATATGTATGGGGTTTATAATTGTAGTGGGCAATGATATAAGGTTATTTTTGGCCATTTTATATGAAAGTGTACTGTCTCTTTAAGGAATTTCACTTTTGAATTGTGGGCTGGAAATCGCAGTATAGCATTTTCAGGACACCCTGGGAAGGTTCCCATGGTGATTTTAAATATGTATGGGGTTTATAATTGTAGTTGTCAATGGTATAAGGTTATTTTTGGCCATTTTATATGAAAGTGTACTGTCTCTTTAAGAAATTTCACTGTTGAATTGGGGGCTGGAAAACGCAGTATAGCACTGTCAAGACACCCTAAGAAGGTTCCCAGGGTGATATTAAATATGTATGGGGTTTATAATTGTAGTGGGCAATGATATAAGGTTATTCTTGGCCATTTTATATGAAAGTGTACTGTCTCTTTAAGAAACTTCACTTTTGAATTGGGGGCTGGAAAACGCAGTATAGCACTGTCAAGACACCCTAAGAAGGTTCCCAGGGTGATTTTAAATATGTATGGGGTTTATAATTGTAGTGGGCAATGGTATAAGGTTATTCTTGGCCATTTTATATGAAAGTGTACTGTCTCTTTAAGAAACTTACCTTTTGAATTGGGGGCTGGAAATCGCAGTATAGCACTGTCAAGACACCCTAAGAAGGTTCCCAGGGTGATTTTAAGTATGTATGGGGTTTATAATTGTAGTGGGCAATGGTATAAGGTTATTTTTGGCCATTTTATATGAAAGTGTACTGTCTCTTTAAGAAATTTCACTTTTGAATTGGGGGCTGGAAATCGCAGTATAGCACTGTCAAGACACCCTAAGAAGGTTCCCAGGGTGATTTTAAATATGTATTGGGTTTATAATTGTAGTGAGCAATGGTATAAGGTTATTTTTGGCCATTTTATATGAAAGTGTACTGTCTCTTTAAGAAATTTCACTTTTGAATTGGGGGCTGGAAATCGCAGTACAGCATTTTCAGGACACACTGGGGAGATTCCCAGGGTGATTTTAAATATGTATGGGGTTTATAATTGTAGTTGTCAATGGTATAAGGTTATTTTTGGCCATTTTATATGAAAGTGTACTGTCTCTTTAAGAAACTTCACTTTTGAATTGGGGGCTGGAAATCGCAGTATAGCACTGTCAAGACACCCTAAGAAGGTTCCCAGGGTGATTTTAAGTATGTATGGGGTTTATAATTGTAGTGGCCAATGGTATAAGGTTATTTTTGGCCATTTTATATGAAAGTGTACTGTCTCTTTAAGAAATTTCACTTTTGAATTGTGGGCTGGAAATCGCAGTATAGCATTTTCAGGACACCCTGGGAAGGTTCCCATGGTGATTTTAAATATGTATGGGGTTTATAATTGTAGTTGTCAATGGTATAAGGTTATTTTTGGCCATTTTATATGAAAGTGTAATGTCTCTTTAAGAAACTTCACTTTTGAATTGGGGGTTGGAAATCGCAGTATAGCACTGTCAAGACACCCTAAGAAGGATCCCAGGGTGATTTTAAATATGTATGGGGTTTATTATTGTAGTGGGCAATGGTATAAGGTTATTTTTGGCCATTTTATATGAAAGTGTACTGTCTCTTTAAGAAACTTACCTTTTGAATTGGGGGCTGGAAATCGCAGTATAGCACTGTCAAGACACCCCAAGAAGGTTCCCAGGGTGATTTTAAATATGTATGGGGTTTATAATTGTAGTGGGCAATGGTATAAGGTTATTTTTGGCCATTTTATATGAAAGTGTATAGTCTCTTTAAGAAACTTCACTTTTGAATTGGGGGTTGGAAATCGCAGTATAGCACTGTCAAGACACCCTAAGAAGGATCCCAGGGTGATTTTAAATATGTATGGGGTTTATAATTGTAGTGGGCAATGGTATAAGGTTATTTTTGGCCATTTTATATGAAAGTGTACTATCTCTTTAAGAAACTTCACTTTTGAATTGGGGGCTGGAACTCGCAGTATAGCATTTACAGGACACCCTGGGAAGGTTCCCAGGGTGATTTTAAATATGTATGGGGTTTATAATTGTAGTGGGCAATGGTATAAGGTTTATTTTTGGCCATTTTATATGAAAGTGTACTGTCTCTTTAAGAAACTTAACTTTTGAATTGGGGGCTGGAAATCGCACTATAGCATTTTCAGGTCACCCTGGGAAGGTTCCCAGGGTGATTTTAAATATGTATGGGGTTTATAATTGTAGTGGGCAATGGTATAAGGTTATTTTTGGCCATTTTATATGAAAGTGTACTGTCTCTTTAAGAAACTTCACTTTTGAATTGGGGGCTGGAAATCGCACTATAGCATTTTCATGACACCCTGGGAAGGTTCCCGGGGTGATTTTAAATATGTATGGGGTTTATAATTGTAGTGGGCAATGGTATAAGGTTATTTTTGGCCATTTTATATGAAAGTGTACTGTCTCTTTAAGAAATTTCACTTTTGAATTGGGGGCTGGAAATCGCAGTACAGCATTTTCAGGACACACTGGGGAGATTCCCAGGGTGATTTTAAATATGTATGGGGTTTATAATTGTAGTTGTCAATGGTATAAGGTTATTTTTGGCCATTTTATATGAAAGTGTACTGTCTCTTTAAGAAACTTCACTTTTGAATTGGGGGCTGGAAATCGCAGTATAGCACTGTCAAGACACCCTAAGAAGGTTCCCAGGGTGATTTTAAATATGTATGGGGTTTATAATTGTAGTGGCCAATGGTATAAGGTTATTTTTGGCCATTTTATATGAAAGTGTACTGTCTCTTTAAGAAATTTCACTTTTGAATTGTGGGCTGGAAATCGCAGTATAGCATTTTCAGGACACCCTGGGAAGGTTCCCATGGTGATTTTAAATATGTATGGGGTTTATAATTGTAGTTGTCAATGGTATAAGGTTATTTTTGGCCATTTTATATGAAAGTGTAATGTCTCTTTAAGAAACTTCACTTTTGAATTGGGGGTTGGAAATCGCAGTATAGCACTGTCAAGACACCCTAAGAAGGATCCCAGGGTGATTTTAAATATGTATGGGGTTTATTATTGTAGTGGGCAATGGTATAAGGTTATTTTTGGCCATTTTATATGAAAGTGTACTGTCTCTTTAAGAAACTTACCTTTTGAATTGGGGGCTGGAAATCGCAGTATAGCACTGTCAAGACACCCTAAGAAGGTTCCCAGGGTGATTTTAAATATGTATGGGGTTTATAATTGTAGTGGGCAATGGTATAAGGTTATTTTTGGCCATTTTATATGAAAGTGTACTGTCTCTTTAAGAAACTTCACTTTTGAATTGGGGGTTGGAAATCGCAGTATAGCACTGTCAAGACACCCTAAGAAGGATCCCAGGGTGATTTTAAATATGTATGGGGTTTATAATTGTAGTGGGCAATGGTATAAGGTTATTTTTGGCCATTTTATATGAAAGTGTACTATCTCTTTAAGAAACTTCACTTTTGAATTGGGGGCTGGAACTCGCAGTATAGCATTTACAGGACACCCTGGGAAGGTTCCCAGGGTGATTTTAAATATGTATGGGGTTTATAATTGTAGTGGGCAATGGTATAAGGTTTATTTTTGGCCATTTTATATGAAAGTGTACTGTCTCTTTAAGAAACTTAACTTTTGAATTGGGGGCTGGAAATCGCACTATAGCATTTTCAGGTCACCCTGGGAAGGTTCCCAGGGTGATTTTAAATATGTATGGGGTTTATAATTGTAGTGGGCAATGGTATAAGGTTATTTTTGGCCATTTTATATGAAAGTGTACTGTCTCTTTAAGAACGTAACTTTTGAATTGTGGGCTGGAAATCGCACTATAGCATTTTCATGACACCCTGGGAAGGTTCCCGGGGTGATTTTAAATATGTATGGGGTTTATAATTGTAGTGGGCAATGGTATAAGGTTATTTTTGGCCATTTTATATGAAAGTGTACTGTCTCTTTAAGAAACTTCACTTTTGATTTGGGGGCTGGAAATCGCAGTATAGCACTGTCAAGACACCCTAAGAAGGTTCCCAGGGTGATTTTAAATATGTATGGGGTTTATAATTGTAGTAGGCAATGGTATAAGGTTATTTTTGGCCATTTTATATGAAAGTGTACTGTCTCTTTAAGAAACTGAACTTTTGAATTGGGGGCTGGAAATCGCAGTATAGCACTGTCAAGACACCCTGGGATGGTTCCCAGGGTGATTTTGAATATGTATGGGGTTTATATTTGTAGTGGACAATAGTATAAGGTTAATTTTGGCCATTTTATATGAAAGTGTACTGTCCCTTTAAGAAACTTAACTTTTGAATTGGGGGCTGGAAATCGCACTATAGTATTTTCAGGACACCCTGGGAAGGTTCCCAGGGTGATTTTAAATATGTATGGGGTTTATAATTGTAGTGGGCAATGGTATAAGGTTATTTTTGGCTATTTTATATGAAAGTGTACTGTCTCTTTAAGAAATTTCACTTTTGAATTGGGGGCTGGAAATCGCAGTATAGCACTGTCAAGACACCCTAAGAAGGTTCCCAGGGTGATTTTAAATATGTATTGGGTTTATAATTGTAGTGAGCAATGGTATAAGGTTATTTTTGGCCATTTTATATGAAAGTGTACTGTCTCTTTAAGAAATTTCACTTTTGAATTGGGGGCTGGAAATCGCAGTACAGCATTTTCAGGACACACTGGGGAGATTCCCAGGGTGATTTTAAATATGTATGGGGTTTATAATTGTACTTGTCAATGGTATAAGGTTATTTTTGGCCATTTTATATGAAAGTGTACTGTCTCCTTAAGAAACTTCACTTTTGAATTGGGGGCTGGAAATCGCAGTATAGCACTGTCAAGACACCCTAAGAAGGTTCCCAGGGTGATTTTAAATATGTATGGGGTTTATAATTGTAGTGGGCAATGGTATAAGGTTATTTTTGGCCATTTTATATGAAAGTGTACTGTCCCTTTAAGAAACTTCACTTTTGATTTGGGGGCTGGAAATCGCAGTATAGCACTGTCAAGACACCCTAAGAAGGTTCCCAGGGTGATTTTAAATATGTATGGGGTTTATAATTGTAGTAGGCAATGGTATAAGGTTAATTTTGGCCATTTTATATGAAAGTGTACTGTCTCTTTAAGAAACTTAACTTTTGAATTGGGGGCTGGAAATCGCAGTATAGCACTGTCAAGACACCCTAAGAAGGTTCCCAGGGTGATTTTGAATATGTATGGGGTTTATATTTGTAGTGGACAATAGTATAAGGTTAATTTTGGCCATTTTATATGAAAGTGTACTGTCCCTTTAAGAAACTTAACTTTTGAATTGGGGGCTGGAAATCGCAGTATAGCACTGTCAAGACACCCTAAGAAGGTTCCCAGGGTGATTTTAAATATGTATGGGGTTTATAATTGTAGTGGGCAATGGTATAAGGTTATTTTTGGCCATTTTATATGAAAGTGTACTGTCTCTTTAAGAAACTTAACTTTTGAATTGGGGGCTGGAAATCGCAGTATAGCACTGTCAATACACCCTAAGAAGGTTCCCAGGGTGATTTTAAATATGTATGGGGTTTATAATTGTAGTGGGCAATGGTATAAGGTTATTTTTGGCCATTTTATATGAAAGTGTACTGTCTCTTTAAGAAATTTCACTTTTGAATTGTGGGCTGGAAATCGCAGTATAGCATTTTCAGGACACCCTGGGAAGGTTCCCAGGGTGATTTTAAATATGTATGGGGTTTATAATTGTAGTGGGCAATGGTATAAGGTTATTTTTGGCCATTTTATATGAAAGTGTACTGTCTCTTTAAGAAACTTCACTTTTGAATTGGGGGCTGGAAATCGCAGTATAGCACTGTCAATACACCCTAAGAAGGTTCCCAGGGTGATTTTAAATATGTATGGGGTTTATAATTGTAGTGGGCAATGGTATAAGGTTATTTTTGGCCATTTTATATGAAAGTGTACTGTCTCTTTAAGAAATTTCACTTTTGAATTGTGGGCTGGAAATCGCAGTATAGCATTTTCAGGACACCCTGGGAAGGTTCCCAGGGTGATTTTAAATATGTATGGGGTTTATAATTGTAGTGGGCAATGGTATAAGGTTATTTTTGGCCATTTTATATGAAAGTGTACTGTCTCTTTAAGAAACTTCACTTTTGAATTGGGGGTTGGAAATCGCAGTATAGCACTGTCAAGACACCCTAAGAAGGATCCCAGGGTGATTTTAAATATGTATGGGGTTTATAATTGTAGTGGGCAATGGTATAAGGTTATTTTTGGCCATTTTATATGGAAGTGTACTGTCTCTTTAAGAAACTTACCTTTTGAATTGGGGGCTGGAAATCGCAGTATAGCACTGTCAAGACACCCTAAGAAGGTTCCCAGGGTGATTTTAAATATGTATGGGGTTTATAATTGTAGTGGACAATGGTATAAGGTTATTTTTGGCCATTTTATATGAAAGTGTACTGTCTCTTTAAGAAACTTACCTTTTGAATTGGGGGCTGGAAATCGCAGTATAGCACTGTCAAGACACCCTAAGAAGGTTCCCAGGGTGATTTTAAATATGTATGGGGTTTATAATTGTAGTGGACAATGGTATAAGGTTATTTTTGGCCATTTTATATGAAAGTGTACTGTCTCTTTAAGAAACTTCACTTTTGAATTGGGGGTTGGAAATCGCAGTATAGCACTGTCAAGACACCCTAAGAAGGATCCCAGGGTGATTTTAAATATGTATGGGGTTTATAATTGTAGTGGGCAATGGTATAAGGTTATTTTTGGCCATTTTATATGAAAGTGTACTGTCTCTTTAAGAAACTTCACTTTTGAATTGGGGGCTGGAACTCGCAGTATAGCATTTACAGGACACCCTGGGAAGGTTCCCAGGGTGATTTTAAATATGTATGGGGTTTATAATTGTAGTGGGCAATGGTATAAGGTTTATTTTTGGCCATTTTATATGAAAATGTACTGTCTCTTTAAGAAACTTAACTTTTGAATTGGGGGCTGGAAATCGCACTATAGCATTTTCAGGTCACCCTGGGAAGGTTCCCAGGGTGATTTTAAATATGTATGGGGTTTATAATTGTAGTGGGCAATGGTATAAGGTTATTTTTGGCCATTTTATATGAAAGTGTACTGTCTCTTTAAGAAACTTCACTTTTGATTTGGGGGCTGGAATTCGCAGTATAGCACTGTCAAGACACCCTAAGAAGGTTCCCAGGGTGATTTTAAATATGTATGGGGTTTATAATTGTAGTAGGCAATGGTATAAGGTTATTTTTGGTCATTTTATATGAAAGTGTACTGTCTCTTTAAGAAACTTAACTTTTGAATTGGGGGCTGGAAATTGCTGTATAGCACTGTCAAGACACCCTGGGATGGTTCCCAGGGTGATTTTGAATATGTATGGGATTTATAATTGTAGTGGGCAATGGTATAAGGTTATTTTTGGCCATTTTATATTAAAGTGAACTGTCTTTTTAAGAAACTTAACTTTTGAATTGGGGGCTGGAAATCGCACTATAGCATTTTCAGGATACCCTGGGAAGGTTCCCAGGGTGATTTTAAATATGTATGGGGTTTATAATTGTAGTGGACAATGGTATAAGGTTATTTTTGGCCAACTAACCTTATACCATTTCCCACTACAATTATAAACCCCATACATATTTAAAATCATCCTGGGAACCTTCTTAGGGTTTCTTGACAGTGCTATACTGCGATTTCCAGCCCCCAATTCAAAAGTTAAATTTCTTAAAGAGACAGTACACTTTCATATAAAATGGCCAAAAATAACCTTATACCATTGACAACTACAATTATAAACCCCATACATATTTAAAATCACCCTGGGAACCTTCTTAGGGTGTCTTGACAGTGCTATACTGCGATTTCCAGCCCACAATTCAAAAGTGAAATTTCTTAAAGAGACAGTACACTTTCATATAAAATGGCCAAAAATAACCTTATACCATTGCCCACTACAATTATAAACCCCATACATATTTAAAATCACCCTGGGAAACTTCTTAGGGTGTCTTGACACTGCTATACTGCGATTTCCAGCCCCCAATTCAAAAGTTAAGTTTCTTAACCCCTTAAGCCCCGCGGGTGGTTTGCACGTTAATGACCGGGCCAATTTTTACAATTCTGACCACTGTCACTTTATGAGGTAATTACTCTGGAACGCTTCAACGGATCCCCCCGATTCTGAGATTGTTTTTTCGTGACATATTGTACTTCATGATTGTGGAAAAATTTCTTCGATATCACTTGCGTTTATTTGTGAAAAAAACGGAAATTTGGCGAAAATTTTGAAAATTTTGCAATTTTCAAAATTTGAATTTTTAAGCCCTGAAATCAGAGCGATATGTCACACAAAAGAGTTAATAAATAACATTTCCCACATGTCTACTTTACATCAGCACAATTTTGGAACCAAATTTTTTTTTGTTAGGGAGTTATAAGGGTTAAAAGTTGACCAGCGATTTCTCATTTTTCCAACAAAATTTATAAAACCATTTTTTTAGGGACCACATCACACTTGAAGTCACTTGGAGAGGTCTTTATGACAGAAAATACCCAAAAGTGACACCATTCTAAAAACTGCACCCCTCTAGGTGCTCAAAACCACATTCAATAACTTTATTAACCCTTCAGGTGCTTCACAGGAATTTTTTGAATGTGTAAGAAAAAAATGAACATTTAACTTTTTTCACAAAAATGTTACTTTAGACCCAATTTTTTTTATTTTCACAGGGGTAACAAGAAAAAATGGACCCCAAAATTTGTTGTGCAATTTCCCCTGGGCACGCAGATACCCAATATTTGGGGAAGAAACACTGTTTGAGCGCACGGCAGGGCTTGGAAGGGAAGGAGAGCCATTTGACTTTTTGATTGTAAAATTTGCTTGAATAATTAGCGGACGCCATGTTGTGTTTGGAGAGCCCATGTGTGCCCAAACTTTGGAGCTCCCCCACAAGTGACCCCATTTTGGAAACTAGACCCCCCAAGGCACATTTCTAGATGCATAGTGAGCACTTGGAACCCCCAGGTGCTTCACAAATTGATTCGTAAAAATGAAAAAGTGAAAAAAAAAACACTTTTTCATTTTTACGAATCAATTTGTGAAGCACCTGGGGGTTCCAAGTGCTCACTATGCATCTAGATAGGTGCCTTGGGGGGTCTAGTTTCCAAAATGGGGTCACTTGTGGGGGAGCTCCAATATTTGGGCACACAGGGACTCTCCAAATGCAACATGATATCCGATAACAATTTGAGCCGACAATTTGTTAGCGGATATCATGTTGCATTTGGAGAGTCCCCGTGTGCCCAAACATTGGAGCTCCCCCACAAGTGACCCCATTTTGGAAACTAGACCCCCCAAGGCACCTATCTAGATTCATAGTGAGCACTTGGAACCCCAGGTGCTTCACAAATTGATTCATAAAAATGAAAAAGTGTTTTTTTTTTCACTTTTTCATTTTTACGAATCAATTTGTGAAGCACCTGGGGGTTCCAATTGCTCACTATGCATCTAGATAGGTGCCTTGGGGGGTCTAGTTTCCAAAATGGGGTCACTTGTGGGGGAGCTCCAATGTTTGGGCACACAGGGGCTCTCCAAACTCAACATGGCGTCCGCTAACAATTTGAGCCGATTTTCCATTCAATTTGTTAGCGGACACCATGTCGCGTTTGGAGAGCCCGTGATGTGCCTAAACAGTGGAGCTCCCCCACAAGTGTCCCCATTTTTGAAACTATACCCCTCAAGGATTTTATTAAGGTGTATAGTGAACATTTTGAACCCAGAGGTACGGCACAGAATTTGTTTACATTAGGTCATCATATTGAATAAGTTGTCATTATTCTTGAGCGCAAGTGCTCGCTACTTGAGTTTGCATCGGGTACTCAGGTATGCACCATGTACAGAGTGTGCTTGAGTGACATGCTCGAGTCCCTGCTCCGCATGTTTCACGGTTATTAGACACCCAAAAAAAAACATGCGGGGATCGCTCGTGCATGGCAGGCAATCCCCGTAAAGTTTTTTGGCCGCGAAGCATATGGGGCAGAGACTCGAGCATGTCACTCAAATACCCACGATACTCAATGCATACCAGAGCACCCGATGCAAACTCAAGTAGCGAGCACTTGCTCTCAACACTAGTCGCCATATCGTCATCTTTTTTTCTTACTTTTGAAAAAAATCTCAACCCCAGCCCTAACCCTAGCACAACCCTAACCATAGCGCAACCCTAGCCCTAGCGCAACCCTAGCCCCAGCACAACCCTAGCACCAGCACAACCCTAGCCCCAGCACAACCCTAGCCCCAGCACAACCATAGCCCCAGCACAACCCTAGCCCCAGCACAACCCTAGCCCCAAACTCAGCCCTAACCCTAGCCCAATCCTAACCCAAGAGTATATTTTTGACGCCGTTCCTTGTGCGGTATAAGTGATTAGACGACTTTATTCTTCGGGTCGGTGTGATTACAGCAATGCCAGAATCATATGGGGTTTTTATGACTGACAGCTGTCACACACTAAAAGACGCATTTTTTGTAAAATCTAGTTTTTGCATCGCCATATTTTGAGAGCTATAATTTTTCCAGATTTTGGCAGACAGTCATGTGACGGCTCGTTTTTTGCGGGATGACTTGACGTTGTTATTGGTGCCATTTTCAGGCACGTGACATTTTTTGATCGCTTTCTATTCCGATTTTTGGGAGGCAGAATAAACAAAAACCAGCAATTCAGGAATTGTTTTTTTTTTTTACTCTGTTCCGCGTGTGGTAAAATTGATGAGGTAGCTTTATTCTTCGGGTCAGTACGTTTACAGCGGTACCACATTTGTATCATTTTTCTATGTTTTGGCGCTTATACACAATAAAAGCTATTTTATAGAAAAAAATATTTTTTAGCATCGCTTTATTCTGAGAGCTATAACTTTTTTTTATTTTTCGGCTGATGGAGCTGTATGGCGGCTTGTTTTTTGCGGGACGAGATGACGTTTTCAGCGGTATCATTTTTATTTATATGCGTCTTTTTGATCGCGTGTTATTCCACTTTTTGTTTGGCGGTATGGTGATAAAGCATTGTTTTTTGCTTCGATGTTTTTTTGTTGTTTTTTTACAGTGTTCACTGAAGGGGTTAACTAGTGGGACAGTTTTATAGGTCAGGTTGTTCCGGACGCGGCGATACCAAATATGTGTACTTTTATTTTTATTTTTTTATTTTTTTTATAATAATATTTATTGATGGGTACATTATATTTTTATTTTTGGTGTAATATTTTTTTTATTTTTTTATAATATTTTTGCACTTTTTTTTTTTTTTTTTTTTCCCACTTTCAGACAGTTTATACTCTTTATTACTTTGTTCCACTCTGGGACTTTCACTTTTTTTTTTTCTGATCGCCTGCATGGCATAGGAATGGAGCACCATCCCTATGCCATGCAGGCTGTCAGAAGTGCACAGTGTGAAGATTGCTTGGAGATGCACTGCGCATGTCCAAGCAATCTTCCTGCTGTCTGGTGACCCGGATGTTGTCATGACGACATAGGGTCGTCATGGCAACACCCGGGAAGCCTTTGCAGACTGCGCTGGAAGCCGGAAGAGGAGGTGAGTATCGCCGATCACCTCCCCTTGCCCCCGCAATGCCGCGATCGATTTCGATCGACTTCGATCGCAGCATAGCGGGGGTTAATGTGCTGGGAGCGGTGCAGGACCGCTCCCTGCACATAGTACCGGGTGTCAGCTGTGACAATCAGCTGACACCCGGCGGCGATCGCGCCCGCACAGCCTGTATTACAAATAGAGAGAGGTATTACAAATAGAGAGAGGCGACCCGGAGCCTCATTAATCACACGCTTAATCTTAGTTGTGTAGACGTACACAACCATCACAGGTGAGTGCACTGGCACTTTTTAATTTATATAAATAGCCCTGTGAGTCTACACATGAGCCCTTTCTTTTTGCATCAAATTCATTAAGAGGCACGCGTCAATTAATTTTGCGCATCTCATCAGTGGCATGCTACTGCAGGTGTCTTGCCATAAATGTTACTCCAGTCAGGCTTCTCCCCAGCTAATAACTTTGGTAGAGATGGTTGAAAGTGATGTGAAAGCACAAAAAGTCGTAATTTTGTGACTTTTCAAAGTGTTTTAATGTTGAAACGTGGAGTGGTTAATAAAGAACCTTCAAGGAATATCACAGCAAGAGACTTCTTTTTCAGCAGCTCAGCAGATGTTAGGCTATGTGCCCACGATGCAGAAATGAAGCAGAAAATTTCTGCAGCATTTCTGCATCTCCCTGGCAGAAAAAATGCATGCAGATTGTGCATGCGTTTTTCCTGCAGAATACATGCGGATTCACATGCAGATTCACATGCGTTAACGCATGTGGATACGCATGCGGACTGACAAGCGCTTTCCAGGCGATAGCATCACTCGGAAAGTGCTTGACAACTAGGTCACACTGTATAAATCAATGCAAAAGGCATGGATTTATATAGCGTGACCGTAAAAATAGAAAAATAAAGCTATACTTACCCCCGATCCCCCACGTGTGCTGCAGCGCTCGTCCTGGCTTCTTCCGGGTTGCTGGCACATCGCTAGACAGCCTGCGGTCACATGACCGCGACGTCATCTCAGGTCCTGGAAGGAGAAGGTGAATATAAACTTTTTTATTTTATTCTTTTTTTTACAGGTACAATGTTACCCAGGTCTGGATAAGAGTCTTCTCTCCTCCAGACCTGGGTACCATCCGCACATTGAACCGCATATAATCCGCGTGTACAAATGTACAGACTCGGATTATATGCGTCTCAATGCAAGTCAATGGCGGCGCTTCTGCAAAATTAATGAACATACTGCGGATTTATGAGCGCTGCGGAAAAATCCACAGCATGTGCATTGACATTGTGGAATGCCATTGGGGACCATGGGGTGCGGATTACCAAGCGTTTTTGATGCGTTTCCGCTGCGGAAATTCCGCAGCGGAAACGCATGAAAAACGCATAGTGGGCACGCAGCCTTAAAGACAACCTGTCATCAGGATCAGGCATGTTAAACGTATGTATGGGTATAAAGGAGCTGTCCTACTGGTTTAATAGGTACTTTAACTGTTCTTTAATTATCTTTAGACGTTTGTGTGCAATAAGCTGTTCGTTCATCGGAGTGGGCCTGTGGGCGGGACTGTAGATAAGGTCTTCGGCTCTGCTCCGGCCCCTCAGCCGCCTCTGGTCCCAGTATCTTGTTACTGTCACAAATTTTGTGCCGGCGCGGTCTTAACAGGGGGGGGGGGGTGGCACTTGCATATTGACCTTGCAGTGGTCTTCATCAGAACGCCGCTGTGTCAGCGCATGCGCACATTGATCTCTTGGCGGTCCTCAGTAAAATAGCGCCAGAGGCGGCACATTCGCAAATTGAGATCTCGAGTCGTCATGGAGCCGAGATCTAAATTTGCGCATGCGCCAACACTGGCGCCATTTTCCTAAAGCCCACTGCGAGGTCAATGTACGCAGGCGCCTCTTGCGGCGCCGATGCAAAATTAAAAACAATAACAAGATATAGACACCAGAGGCAGCTGAGGGGCCAAAGCAGAGCCAAAGACCTTATTTACAGTCCCGCTCCAGGACCCCCCTGATGAACGAACAGCTTATTGCACACAAACTTCTAAAGATAATTAAAGAACAACCACGCTGTCGATATCTTTAGTTTAACATGCCTGATCCTGATGACAGGTTCGCTATAAACGTGATTTTTATCCTAGTTTGAAAAATTCTGGCGAAACTACTTTGATGGGCACCAAAGTGCGTGTTCTGCAACTTTTTTCACCTTTACTATTTTAAGACATATGTAATACAAGCGTCTTTGATGGTATTTTTTATCTTTTTACATTTTCTTCATAGATTTTTTAGGTGTTTCTGAAGCACCATAGAGAAGTCTTTGCAAAAGAAAAAAATGGCGTTACCGAAAATGCATTGAAACATTGTGTTTAAATTCAACCTAACACAACATTTGGGAAATACACTCTCCTGCATGGCGTCTTAATGAAAAATAGGAATAGACTATAGGACAAAATAAAACTTTTCCTAAGAAAATGTTAGAGATGCTTATTTGTTTTCCAATACGGCATAATACAAACATGGTTCTGATCAAAGTAATACATATTTAGCATGTGTTCTATACGCATAGATCAATTTGTAGGAACTATATATACAACATGTTCGACATATAAATATATACAGTGAAGGAAATAATTATTTGATCTCTTGCTGTTTTTGTAATTTTGCTCACTGACCATCATCTAAACCAGATACCAGGAATGCTAGGTGTAAAGTAACATGTACCCCCTTCCGGCTGAGATGATGTCGGCAGAGGAAACACACCAGTATACTATTAGCTTATTTAACCATGATATAAAGACAAGCCAGGAACCAGTGGACGTTATTCCCCTGACGAAGCTGCGCGGAGACGCGGCGATACGCGTGGGGCATGGGGCTCTGCTCCTTCATGCTCTCCACATGACTGGTATACTATAGCACTAGCCACGCTGACAGGGCACACCCGTCTACATCTTTCTGCTGGCCATTACATCTAGATTGTGTTACACCTAGATATATGCAGATGGGTCGGATCAAGTGATAGAATTACCTAATGCTGAATACAGGCTATAGGTAACATTTATCCCTGTATATTGATAATAAGACCTTTTGCATCATTGGGATTTTATATAAGAATACCTTGTAATACTATTGTGCTATTTTGCAGGAGCATTAAGGATTTGATATTACCCGCTTATTTAGATTAGATATTGGGTTCTTATATTGCACAAATCTTGTTGATTAGGTGGCAAAGACCACGTTGTGGCTATTGTGTTTTTTGTTTCTCCTGTACAGTGTTCATGGTCTCTTTTCTGTAAATTCTGTGTATTTTGATATGCTATATACGCATGTATGTATTGCATGATATACAAAGTATTGTCTGTGTATTGGTGATCATCTATTAACCTGAGCAGTCATGAGGGCCAGACCCTTTGGCATATATATATATCTTTTAAATGTTTTGTCTATGAAGTTTCTGGAATAAAATGATACCTTTTATATATAGAAGTGTGCTGCTCTGTACATGTGGTTCTTTTCTCCTTTACTTGCATTCTTGGTTATACCACATGGGTTAGCACCTTCTTTAATATTATTGGACTCCATACTTGCTGTGCATTCCCGTATCCATATATATATACGTATATAGTAAGAAAATGGAAGAAATACAAAATGACCGTCAATCGACATAGATATGGGTCTCCATGCAAAATCTCACTTTGTGGGGTATCCTTGATCATGAGGAAGGTGAGAAATCAGCCTAAAACTACACGGGGGGAACTTGTTAATGATCTTAAGGCAGCTGGGACCACAGTCACCAAGAAAACCATTGGTAACACATTACGCCTTAAAGGTTTAAAATCCTGCAGTGCCCGCAAAGTCCCCCTGCTCAAGAAGGCACATGTGCAGGCTTGTCTGAAGTTTGCCAATGAACACCTGGATGATTCTGTGAGTTATTGGGAGAAGATGCTGGGGTCAGATGAGACAAAAATTGAGCTCTTTGTCGTTAACTCAACTCGCCGTGTTTGGAGGAAGAAGAAAGAGGAGTACAACCCTAAGAACATCCCAACCGTGAAGCATGGTGGGGGAAACATTATACTTTGGGGGTGCTATTCAGCAAAGGGGATATGACTACTTCACCGTACTGAAGGGAAGATGGATGGGGTCATGTATCACGAGATTTCGGCCAACAACCTCCTTCCCTCAGTAAGAGCATTGAAGATGGGTCGTGGCTGGGTCTTCCAGCAAGACAATGACCCAAAACATACAGCCAAGGCAACAAAGGAGTGGCTAAAAAAGAAGCACAGTAAGGTCATGGAGTGGCCTAGCCAGTCTCCAGACCTTAATCCCATAGAAAACTTATGGAGGGAGTTGAAGCTCAGAGTTGCCAAGCGACAGCCTCAAAATCTTAATGATTTAGAGATGATCTGCAAAGAGGAGTGGACCAAAAATCCTCCTGACATGTCAGCAAACCTCATCAACTACAAAAAACATCTGACGGCTGTGCTTGCCAACAAGGGTTTTGCCACCAAGTATTAAGTGTTGTTTGCCAGAGGGATCAAATACTTATTTCTCACTACAAAATGCAAAAAAAAAATCTAATTTATATGTGATTTCTTGATTTTTTTTTTTTTTTTTTTGGGATATTCTATCTCTCAATGTTAATGTTAAAATTAACCTACCCTTAAAATCATAGACTATTCATATTTTTGTCAGTGGGTAAACTTACAAAAACAGCAAGGGATCAAATGATTATTTCCCCCAATATATATATATATATATATTATACACTGCTTAAAAAAATGAAGGTAACACTGAAATACCACATCCTAGATATCACTGGATGAAATATTCCAGGTGCATATCTTTATTCATTACATAGTGCAATTCGTTGAGAACAATAAAACATAAAAATAATCAATGTAAATCAAAAATAATATCCCATGGAGGTCTGGTTGATCCAACTTCAGTGGAAATGCCTCAAGATAAGGAAATGATGCTCAGTAGTGTGTGTGGCCTCCAGACCTGGATTAAAGCATCAGTCAACACCTGGACAGTCTGTGGTGCAACGTGGCAATGGTGGATGGAATGAGATGTGCTCGATTGGCTTCAGGTCTGGGGAACGGGCAGGCCAGTCCAAAGCATCAATGCCTTCATCATGCAGGAACTGCTGACACACTTTAGCAACATGAAGCCTTGCATTGTTATGCATCAGAAGGAACCCAGGGTCCACTCAACCTGCATATGGTCTCACAATGAAGAGGATCTCATTCCGGTACCTAATGGCAGTCAGGCTACCTCTAGTGAGCACATTGAGGGCTGTGCAGCCCTCCAAAGAAATGCCTCCCCACACCATTACTGACCCACTGCCAAACCGGTCATGCTGGAGGATGTCGCAGGCAGCAGAACATTCACCATGGCGTTTCCAGACTGTCACGACTGTCACATGTGCTCAGTGTGAACCTGCTCTCATCCGTGAAGAGCACAGGACGCCAGTGTGGAATCTGCCAATCTTGGTGTTCTCTGGTAAATGCCAATCGCCCTGCACTTCATTGGTCTTTAAGCACAACACTCACTTGTGGACGTCGGGCCCTCATACCACCCTCATAGAATCTGTTTCTGACAATTTCAGCAGACATATGGATGTTAGCGGCCTGCTGGAGGTCATTTTGCATGGCTCTGGAACTGCTCCTCCTGTAACTCCTTGACAAAGGAGGAGGTAGCGGTCCTGCTGCTGGGTTGTTGCTGTTAGAACCCTCCTGTTAGAAAAAAAAACTATTTTGTTGGTCACATGACTTTCTGCCTATATAATCCAGCTCCGTCCTTCTGGCCTTGCTGGACTTCAGTGTTTCATTTACTCTTAAGCTAGCCAGGTGCCTTGTACCTAACTCTGTAGTTTGTTTGGTCTTTGGACCACTAGTACTTTTTGTTTTTGTCTTTGCTCTGCTACAATTTCTGCTAGGAGGTGTCCAACTATATCCCAGTCCTTAGTTCGTGTAGGGACCCCTCCCTTATATCTATAGGTCTGCGTTCAGACTAGCCGAGGACTTAGGCGGGTCTGTTCACAAGGAACAGGTCCCCCGCTGCATCATAGGGAATCAGCTTAGTCCTATTGTAGGGACAGTCTTCCTATCTTTCCTTAGTGCTTGTAGCAGTTCATAACAGTAAGTCCAGCCCAATACAAAAATAAAACACTCTAAGGAAAGAAATCCAGATATCAGCATGGTGTCAGTTCAGGAGTTGGCTCAACGCCTGCAGGGATTGTCTCTGGAGGAGGCCGAGCTCCAGCAACACGTGAGTAGCTGTCCTGGAGCGCATTTTGTGGAACCGAAGGTAGGACTGCCAGATTTTTTTTATGGTAAACAGCAAGATTTTTTTTCCATTAAAAAAGCTTGTTTATTATATTTTCGTTTAAGACCCAGGTCCCCTGGGAATGAATCACAGCGCATTGGGTTTATAATGCCACTTAGAACCACAGGGATGGGCCTTTTCTCTCCAACCTAATGATCCGTGCTTTAGATCAGTGGAAGATTTTTTTTCTGCTATGGGGTTGTTGTATGACGATCCTGATCGAGTCTCATCTGCTGAAACTGAATTAAGACGTTTGAAGCAGGGATCAGGTGATGTGGAAAATTATGTACATACTTCAGAAGGTGGTCTGCTGAGGTGGAATGGAATGACTCGGCATTAAAATGTCTGTTTCTTGCTGGTCTAGGTGAAAGGGTTAAGGATCTGCTGATTGCCTTCCCAACACCTGGAACCTTGCAGGAGGCAATGCAATTAGCTATACGTGTGGACAGGAGACTGCATGCTAGGGTTAACGAAGAGAAATCTACTGCAATGGCAGCTCCTAGTTTTCAGAGGGTCTGCTCGGAAGGTGGAGAACCGATGGAGATTGGGGCGATGTCACCCCACTCTCAGGAAAGACCGCAGGTTTGCTAAGGGACTGTGTTTTTACTGTGGTAAATCTGACCATTTTATTAAGAACTGTGTGTTTCGTTTGAACAAAGAAAAAAAAAAAAAAAAAGGTCAGTTACGCCCGTATAGCTTGTTTAAACTCAAAGGGAGTATTTCTTTCTGGGAGCACCTCATTCCAGGAGGAGTTGATTGAATTTCGGGTATTTGTGGATTGTGGTTCTACACTCAATGTGATTGATAAGGGATTTTTGGAAAAATTTAAATTAGAATCCAAACTTTTGTCTAAGAGACAGTGTGAATTATAATGTGTAGGAGAGTGTGTATGTGTGTGTTTTACAGTGAGTGAGCGTGCGCATGTGATAGTGTGTCTGAGATTGTGTGTAGGAGAGTGAGAGAAAGGTTGTGTGAGTGTATGCACATGATAGTGAGTGTGTGTGTAGGAGAGTGTGAAAGAATGTTTGTGAATGCAAGAAAGAGAAAAAGAGAGAGTCGGACAGTGTGTGGAGGGGAGTGTGTGCATGTGTGTGTCAGTAAGTTATGCGCACACACAAAGGACGCAGACGTGACGTACGGTACGCAAACATGCACACACACGGTACGTAGACATGCACACATACAATACGCAGACATGGACACGGAGACACGCACATATACAAAAATATACACAGATAAGTACACATACAGGATATGTGTTAGAACCCTTCTGTTAGTTTTTTTCTATTTTGTGGTCACATGACTTTCTGACTATTTATTCCAGCTCCGCCCTTCTGGCTTTGCTGGACTTCAGTGTTACTATTACTCTTAAGCTAGCCAGGTGCTTTGTACCTATCTCTATAGTTTGCTGGGCCCTTGGACCTCTAAGTACTATTTGTCTGTTTGTCTTTGCTCCGCTCCAACTTCTGCTAGGAGGTGTCCAACTTTATCCCAGTCCTTAGTTCTTGTAGGGACTCCTTCCTTATATCTATAGGTCTGCGTTCAGACTAGCCGAGGACGAAGGCGGGTCTGTTCACAAGGAACAGGTTGCCCGCTGCATCGTAGGGAATCAGCTTAGTCCTATTGTAGAGACAGATTTCCTATCTTTCCTTAGCTCTTGTAGCAGATCATAACAATACGTACATATACATATTTGAAGACAAATTTACAGAAACTCTGCTGTGAACTCCCTAAAGTTAACGCAGTTCACAGCTGGCCATTTGACAAAGAGGTAAACAGTGGAAACCCCCCCACAAATGACACCATTTTGGAAACTAGACCCCTCAGGGATCTTATCTAGATGTGTGGTGAGCACTTTTAAACCCCAAGGTGCTTCACAGAAGTTTATAACATTGAGCTGTAAAAATAAAATTTTCACATTTTTCCCAAAAAAATGTTTTTTAGCCCCCAATTTTGCATTTTCATAAGAGTAATAGGAGAAATTGCCCCATACCATTTGTAGTGCAATTTCTCCTGAGTAAGCAGATACCCCATATGTGGGGAAAAAACACAGTTTGGGCACACGGCAGGGCTCAGAAGGGAAGGAGCGCCATTTGACTTTTTAAATGTAAAATTTGTTGGAATAATTAGCGGACACCATGTCGCGTTTGGGGAGCCCCTGATGTGCCTAAACAGTGGAAACCTCCTACAAGTGACACCATTTTGGAAAGTAAACCCCTCAGGGAACTTATCTAGATGTGTGGTGAACACCTTGAACCCACAGAAGTTTATAACATTGAGCCGTAAAAATAAAATTTTCAAATTTTTTCCACAAATTTTTTCAGCCCTCAATTTTGCATTTTCATAAGGAATGCAACATGCAATTTGTTCAGTTTCTCCTGAGTAAGCCGATACCCCATATATGGGGGAAAACCAGCATTTGGGCACACTGCAGGGCTCGGAAGGGAAGGAGTGCCATTTGACTTTTTTGAATGCAAAATTTGCTTGAATAATTAGTGGATGCCAGGTAGCATTTGGGGAGTCCCTGATGTGCCTAAACAGTGTAAACTCCCCACAAGTGACACCATTTTGGAAACTAGACCCCTCAGGGAATTTATCTAGATGTGTTGTGAACACCTTGAACCACCAGGTGCTTTACAGAAGTTTATAACATTGAGCCGTAAAAATAAAATTTTCACATTTTTTCCACAAAAAAATTTTCAGCCCCCAATTTTGCATTTTCATAAGGGTAACAGGAGAAATTGCACCATGCAATTTGTTGTTCCGTTTTTCCTGAGTATGCCGATACCCCATATGTGGGGGGGGACCAGTGTTTGGGCACACGGCAGGGCACGGAAGGGAAGGAGCGCCATTTGACTTTACGAATGTAAAATTTGCTTGAATAATTAGCGGAAGCTATGTCACGTTTGGGGAGCCCCTGATGTGCCTAAACAGTGGAAACCTCCTACAAGTGACACCATTTTGGAAACCAGACCCCTAAAGGAACTTATCTACAGTTGATACAAGAAGTTTACATACACTATATAAAAAGACACATATGCATGTTTTTCTCAATATCTGACATGAAGTCAGAATAAACCTTTCCTGTTTTAGGTCAATTAGGATTACCATAAATTTTAATATTTGCCAAATGCCAGAATAAAATATTCTATAATAAAAATATTATGTACCCCAAAATGTTACCAATAAAAAAAAAACAATTTATCCCGCAAAAAAACAGCCCCCACTCAGGTCCGTCATCTGTCTCTGGAACTATAGAAAGACTCAGGAAAAGCAACATGGCTTCCGCAAATAAAATCCAGTGAATTCTGCGCTCCCAAATCCAAATGCCCCACTCCTTTTAAGTCCCACTGTGCCTAAATCACAGTAAGCGGCCACATGTTTTTATTGTAGTGTGGAGAGAGCACTTAACAATTTACGGGGTGCGTGTCTCCTGAATCACAAGCTGGTCACAATGTATGGGGGCGGTACAATATATGGGGGCACAATGTATGGGCACTAAACTGGCATATTTGCAATTCTCCAGAAAAAAAAAAATTGGCGTGGATGTCACAGAATAGTAACTGCAGCCATAGATGAATTCATTGAGAGGTGCAATGTCTACAATGGGGTCACTTTTGTTTTTTTTCCTGCTGTTCTGGCAACTTCGGGGCTCCGCAAATGTTGCACGCAAACTATTCTAGCAAAATCTGTGGTTTCTTAGGCAGTAAAGTTTCTAATATGGGGTCACTCTTGGTGAATTCTGCTGTTCCTGCACCTCAAGGGCTCAGCTAATGGAGCCCACAATCTATTCAAAAAAATCTGCACTCTAAAAGTAAAGTAGCGCTCTTTCCAATCCAACCCCTGCTGTGTGCCCCTGGATAAAATCTTGAGGGGTCTAGTTTTCAAAATGGGGTCAGTTGTGGGGGGTTTCCATTGTTTAGGCACATCAGGGGCTCTCCAAATGAGACATGGCCTCTTTTCTCAATTCGAGCCTTTTTTGCATTCTAAAAGTCAAACCGTGCTCCTTCCCTTCCGAACTCTGCCGTGCACCTAAACAGTAGTTTTCCCCCTACATATGGAGTATTGGCATGCTCAGGAGAAATTGCACTACAAATTTTGTGGTCCATTTTCTCTTGTTACCCTTGTGAAAATAAAAAAATATAAGGTCTGTAGTAAAAAAAAATTTGTGAAAAAAGTTAAATGTTCACATGAACTAAAGCAATGTGGAAGGAAAAAATGAAGCACCTTAAGGATTAATAAACGTCTTGATCTGTGTGTCATTTATGCTAATGACACTACCTCTCTGGACTTGATATCTCCTCCCTACTAACCAAAATCCTATAATGTCTGTCCGCTATTGCATCCTTCTTCTCTGCTAGATTTCTAAAACTTAACAAGGATAAAACAGAATTCACCCCCCCCCATCTGACCTATCTATAAACGTCAATGGCTGCTCACTCTCCCAAGTCCCACAAGCTCGCTGCCTTGGGGTAACCCTGGACTCTGATCTCTTCTTCAAACCACATATCCAAACCCTTTCCACTTCCTGCCGACTCCAACTCAAAAATATCTCCCGATTCCGCACATTCCTCAACCATGAATTTGCAAAAACACTAGTGCACACCCTCATCATCTCCCGCTCGACTACTGCAACCTCCTTCTCTGTGGCCTCCCCTCTAACACTCTTGCACCCCTCCAATCTATCCTAAATTCTGCTGCCCGACTAATCCACCTGTCCCTACGCTATTCCCCAGACTCGCCTCTCTGTCAATCCCTTTACTGGCTCCGCATTACCCAGACTCCAGTTCAAAACCCTAACCACGGCATACAAAGCCCAAAGCCATCCACAACCTGTCTCCTCCATATATCTGTGACCTAGTCTCCCGGGACATACCTGCACGTAACCTCCGATCCTCACAAGATCTCCTGCTCTACTCCCCTCTTATCTCCTCTTCGCACAATCGCATACAAAATTTCTGCCGTGCGTCCACACTACTCTGGAACTCTCTACCCCAACACATCAGACTCTCGCCCACCGTGAAAACCTTCAAAAGTAACCTGAAGACTCACTCACCTCTTCCAACAAACCTACAACCTTTGCTCTAGCCAGTAACCATTGCTCCACCATACCGCTGCACGACTAGCTCTACCCTCACCTACTGTATCCTCACCCATCCCTTGTAGACTGTGAGCCCTCACGGACAGGGTCCTCGCTCCTCCTGTACCAGTCGCCGTCACACTTTGTTAAAGATCATTGTAATTGTTTTTGTAGGTATACCCCTTTTTTCACATGTAAAGCGCCATGGAATAAATGGCACTATAATAATAATAATAATAATAATAATATTAATGTGTTTTTTAGCACCTTGAGGGATGCAGTTTTTAGAATTGTGTCACTTATGGGTATTTTCTGTCATATAGACCCCTAAAAATCACTTCAAATGTGATGTGGTGCCTAAAAAAAAAAAAAACAGTTTTGTCAATTTTGCTGACAAAATGAGAAATCGCAGGTCAACGTTTAAACATTATAACTTCCTAACAAGAAAAAAAAATGGTTTCAAAAATTGTGCTGATGTAAAGTAGACATGTGGGAAATGTTATTTATTAACTATATTGTGTGACATATCTCTGATTTAAGGGCATAAGAATTCAAATTTGAAAATTTGCAACATTTTCAACATTTTTGCCAATAAACGCAAGTCATATTGAACAAATTTTACCACTACCATGAAGGACAATATGTCACGAAAAAACAGTCTCTGAATCAGTGAGCTCTGTTGAAGCGTTCCAGGGTTAGTACCTCATAAACTTACCCTGGTCAGAATTGTAAAAATTGGTTTGGTCATTAAGGGGAATCTGTTACCCCTTGGGACTTATCTGACCTACTAAGATGGGCATACAGGTGACAGAAATGTAAATCTATGTATACCTGTATTCCTCATATTAGAGGTCTTATTGCTGTGAAATGTCTTCTTATTCATTCTGGCTTCTGATGCGTTCCAGTCCCTGGGCCCGGAAGAAATCCCCACCTCCTGTGTGATTTATAATGTTTCCCCACTCCACTGCACGTCACGGTGCCCTGTGACGTGCAGTTGCGGCGGCCAAATCCCGGACCGGGAAGTCATAGAGACTTGTAGGTGCCTGCGCACAAGATCCCTGCAGTACTATGACCAAACACGGGAGTGCGCCTTCTGCAAAATGTGAAGTGCGCAGGCGCGGGATTTGGTCGCCGCAAATGCACGTCACAGGGCACTGTGACGTGCAGGGGAGGGGGGAAACATTATAAGTAATATAGGAGGCAGGGATTTATTCCAGGCCCAGGGCCCGCAAGCCATCAGAAATCAGAATGAATAAAAAGAAATTTCACAGCAACAAGACCTCTAATATGAGGCATACAGGTATGAATAGATTTACATTTCTATCACCTGCCCATATTGGTAGGTCAGATAAGTCCCAGGGGGTGAAAGATTCCATTTAAGGTCAAAATTGGCTTAGTCACTAGGGGATAAAATATATGGGGGGAGGCCACGGCGTTTTTTTTTTTCATTTATTTAATGCGCTGACTGCAACTGTCATCAGCGTTGCCTGGTCTTGCTAGTCACAGGAAGACCAGGAGAGGATGATGACAGTTGTCAGCACCCGGTATCAGCCCTAACCAGGGCTGTGGAGTCAGAGTCCATTTTGGTGGAGTCAGAGTCAGTATCAAATGGACTGACTGACTCCTAAAATATATAATAAATTGGGTACAGTAGTTCAATGCAGTTTGTGGGGAATATTTTTTCATAAGAATTTTGGAAAGTTATGAAATGTCCTATAAATGTCTCTAAGGGTCTAGACTTTTAGCTGAGATGAATCTGTGCTACAGTAAATTTATCACTTAAACATGAGCCATGTATGAGGGAGTCGGAGTCGTGGAGTCTGTGTCATGGAAATTGAGGAGTCGGAGGTTTGGCTTACCGACTCCACAGTCCTGGCGCTAACTGTACTGCTTTTCCAGGCGCTGGAGCTTCTCATTCTGGTACATGTCAACCGTGTGTCATCAGTGTGCATGTGTGCGGCACGCACGTATTTCCTTCGTGCTGCTAGAAAAAATTACATGTCTGCAAGTTTTTCACACGGACACATCGTCCATGTGAAAAAAACGACATTCGTGCACCACCACTGAATACAATGGGTGTGCATGTGTCCGTTTTTGCAGCCCTTAAAGGGAATCTGTCACCACTTTGGAGTTATCAGACCTCTACTATGGGCATACAGGGTACAGAAAAGTAAATCTATACATACCTGTATGGCCATGGTAGAGATCTGAATGCAGAGAAACGTAGTATTATCTCCTTGGTTTTTCACAGGCTTGGCGTCCCCCCACAGGGAGGGCCCTTTGTTTCCTCCCGGGCCCGTTTGTCTGAGTACAGTACCACAGTGCTCTATTGCGCAGGCGCCGGGGAGTCACTGTGGCACTGTGCTCAGCCAAATGGGCCCAGGAGGAAACAAAGCGCGCCCCCGGTATGCCGCGCTTTGCGCTTGTGCCGGGAGGTGAGGGAAGAAAGCGCACGTCACAGGGACCTGTCAAGTGCGGGGAGGGGGAGAAATATGGTAAACGTGGACATAGGCGGGAATTGGTGGAATAATAAGCAGATTGGTGGGGACAGCTTGGTATCTTGTGAAAAACCAAGGAGATAAAACTACATTTCTCTGCATTCAGACCTCTACCATGGGCCATACAGGTATGTATAGATTTACTTTTCTATACCCTGTATGCCCATAGCTCCAAAGTGGTGACAGATTCCCTTTAAAAAGTGGATGTGTGAAGGTAGGCTAACACATACACTTCACATACTGTGTGTAAATAGACAGCACATCTATACTACAGATATGCAACCACCACATATACACTATGGATTAAATCAGCATTTTTTAAGAGAAAACAAACAGATAAAATCTATCTTGGAGAGACCTGCACCTCTTTTGCACCGACTCCTGATTTTGGCTTACAAATTCCTGACCCAAATCCAGGCCAAAATCTGTCTGTGAATGTGTCCCCAGGATGGCGGCAGTAATATGGGACAGTGTCTTTATGATTTCTCCCACAGTCCCTGCAGCAGGTTCAGCCGCACAGTAACAGATGTGATACCAGGGGTGAGGGGAGACACCTGCTGCAATCCTTGTATCCTGCAGTACTGCGGCCATTGTACCGGGGTCCTAGAAAGTTCTACCGCAGGGAAGACAGTGGAGGGAGGAATACGGACACGGATCATTAATACTTATCTGTCACTTTGTGCGGAGCCTGAGATCAGTAAATCACAATCTTCCCGCTGCGGCCTGGAGAAAATGCTGCTCATGTTTGGGGTCTAAGGGGAGGACACATCTGCCGGTGAGACGACTGCTCTGCTCAAGTGATCGGCTGCAGCTGGTGCGAGTGGCGGATCGAGCGATGTCAGAAGGCAGAAGGCGATGAGGTCAAAAGAGAAGAGAGAAGCCCAGGACAAGCACAGCAATTCATTATTGTCACTGCTTTCTTCATTTTCTTTGTAATCTGGAATAAATATTTATTTAGAAACTTCTCTGTGATAGAACAACCACCCCCAATAAACCCAGCACAGGATGTGCCCCGGAGTCTCTACTATAGTGCACATGATATAATCCATATCTATATACTTCATGGTACAAATGGTGACAAGAGCACTACCTGCAGCCACCAGTAGAGGGAGCGCAGGAGCGAGCTGCACGAAGCCGCACATTACATGTCGTGTCAATACATTTACCGGGCGGTAGATGGCGCAGTTTTAAACAAAATCACCAACTGTCGCAGCCAGCGCTGGCCGCCAGGCTCCTTCCTGCGGCTCCAGCACAGTGACGGCCGGGGGGCAGGCGGCCCCTAACACCGCCCTCTGCCCGCCCCCCGCCGGCGGTACCTCCCTGGGGTGTCAGCGTCGTCCGGGACAGAAGCTGAGGGCCTCGTCTGTCACTTCAGCAGGACGCAGGGAATCCGGTGTCACGCAGGGGACGTCGGGCAGCGCGGTGACGTCACTGCATGGCGCGCAGAGACACGTGATAGCAGAGGAGCCGGAGGCTGCGGTGCACCCTGGGGCTGGAGCAGGGTTGTGGCCTGGTCATTCTGGCCACTGGCATTGTGCTGTCACCCAGAGTCGGCTATTCCCTGCTGGGCAGAGGGTCCAGGCCCTTCTGGCCACTGTCATTGTGCTGTCACCCAGAGCCGGCTATTCCCTGCTGGGCGGAGGGACCAGGCCCTTCTGGCCACTGGCATTGTGCTGTCACCCAGAGCCGGCTATTCCCTGCTGGGCAGAGGGACCAGGCCCTTCTGGCCACTGGCATTGTGCTGTCACCCAGAGCTGGCTATTCCCTGCTGGGCAAAGGGACCAGGCCCTTCTGGCCACTGGCATTGTGCTGTCACCCAGAGCCGGCTATTCCCTGCTGGGCAGAGGGACCAGGCCCTTCTGGCCACTGGCATTGTGCTGTCACACAGAGCCGGCTATTCCCTGCTGGGCAGAGGGACCAGGCCCTTCTGACCACTGTCATTGTGCTGTCACCCAGAGCCGGCTATTCCCTGCTGGGCAGAGGGACCAGGCCCTTCTGACCACTGTCATTGTGCTGTCACACAGAGCCGGCTATTCCCTGCTGGGCAGAGGGACCAGGCCCTTCTGGCCACTGGCATTGTGCTGTCACCCAGAGCCGGCTATTCCCTGCTGGGCAGAGGGACCAGGCCCTTCTGGCCACTGGCATTGTGCTGTCACCCAGAGCCGGCTATTCCCTGCTGGGCAGAGGGACCAGTCCCTTCTGGCCACTGGCATTGTGCTGTCACCCAGAGCCGGCTATTCCCTGCTGGGCAGAGGGACCAGGCCCTTCTGGCCACTGTCATTGTGCTGTCACCCAGAGCCAGCTATTCCCTGCTGGGCAGAGGGACCAGGCCCTTCTGGCCACTGTCATTGTGCTGTCACCCAGAGCCGGCTATTCCCTGCTGGGCGGAGGGACCAGGCCCTTCTGGCCACTGGCATTGTGCTGTCACCCAGAGCCGGCTATTCCCTGCTGGGCAGAGGGACCAGGCCCTTCTGGCCACTGTCATTGTGCTGTCACCCAGAGCCGGCTATTCCCTGCTGGGCGGAGGGACCAGGCCCTTCTGGCCACTGGCATTGTGCTGTCACCCAGAGCCGGCTATTCCCTGCTGGGCAGAGGGACCAGGCCCTTCTGGCCACTGGCATTGTGCTGTCACCCAGAGCCGGCTATTCCCTGCTGGGCAGAGGGACCAGGCCCTTCTGGCCACTGGCATTGTGCTGTCACCCAGAGCCGGCTATTCCCTGCTGGGCAGAGGGACCAGGCCCTTCTGACCACTGTCATTGTGCTGTCACCCAGAGCCGGCTATTCCCTGCTGGGCAGAGGGACCAGGCCCTTCTGACCACTGTCATTGTGCTGTCACACAGAGCCGGCTATTCCCTGCTGGGCAGAGGGACCAGGCCCTTCTGGCCACTGGCATTGTGCTGTCACCCAGAGCCGGCTATTCCCTGCTGGGCAGAGGGACCAGGCCCTTCTGGCCACTGGCATTGTGCTGTCACACAGAGCCGGCTATTCCCTGCTGGGCAGAGGGACCAGGCCCTTCTGGCCACTGGCATTGTGCTGTCACCCAGAGCCGGCTATTCCCTGCTGGGCAGAGGGACCAGGCCCTTCTGGCCACTGGCATTGTGCTGTCACACAGAGCCGGCTATTCCCTGCTGGGCAGAGGGACCAGGCCCTTCTGGCCACTGGCATTGTGCTGTCACCCAGAGCCGGCTATTCCCTGCTGGGCAGAGGGACCAGGCCCTTCTGGCCACTGGCATTGTGCTGTCACCCAGAGCCTGCTATTCCCTGCTGGGCAGAGGGACCAGGCCCTTCTGGCCACTGGCATTGTGCTGTCACACAGAGCCGGCTATTCCCTGCTGGGCAGAGGGACCAGGCCCTTCTGGCCACTGGCATTGTGCTGTCACCCAGAGCTGGCTATTCCCTGCTGGGCAGAGGGACCAGGCCCTTCTTGCCACTGGCATTGTGCTGTCACCCAGAGCCGGCTATTCCCTGCTGGGCAGAGGGACCAGGCCCTTCTGGCCACTGTCATTGTGCTGTCACCCAGAGTCGGCTATTCCCTGCTGGGCAGAGGGACCAGGCCCTTCTGGCCACTGGCATTGTGCTGTCACCCAGAGCCGGCTATTCCCTGCTGGGCAGAGGGACCAAGCCCTTCTGGCCACTGGCATTGTGCTGTCACACAGAGCCGGCTATTCACTGCTGGGCAGAGGGACCAGGCCACTGGCATTGTGCTGACACACAGATTCGGCTATTCCCTGCTGGGCAGAGGGACCAGGCCCTTCTGGCCACTGGCATTGTGCTGTCACACAGAGCCGGCTATTCCCTGCTGGGCAGAGGGACCAGGCCCTTCTGACCACTGTCATTGTGCTGTCACCCAGAGCCGGCTATTCCCTGCTGGGCAGAGGGACAAGGCCCTTCTGACCACTGTCATTGTGCTGTCACACAGAGCCGGCTATTCCCTGCTGGGCAGAGGGACCAGGCCCTTCTGGCCACTGGCATTGTGCTGTCACCCAGAGCCGGCTATTCCCTGCTGGGCAGAGGGACCAGGCCCTTCTGGCCACTGGCATTGTGCTGTCACCCAGAGCCGGCTATTCCCTGCTGGGCAGAGGGACCAGTCCCTTCTGGCCACTGGCATTGTGCTGTCACCCAGAGCCGGCTATTCCCTGCTGGGCAGAGGGACCAGGCCCTTCTGGCCACTGGCATTGTGCTGTCACACAGAGCCGGCTATTCCCTGCTGGGCAGAGGGACCAGGCCCTTCTGGCCACTGGCATTGTGCTGTCACCCAGAGCCGGCTATTCCCTGCTGGGCAGAGGGACCAGGCCCTTCTGGCCACTGGCATTGTGCTGTCACCCAGAGCCTGCTATTCCCTGCTGGGCAGAGGGACCAGGCCCTTCTGGCCACTGGCATTGTGCTGTCACACAGAGCCGGCTATTCCCTGCTGGGCAGAGGGACCAGGCCCTTCTGGCCACTGGCATTGTGCTGTCACCCAGAGCTGGCTATTCCCTGCTGGGCAGAGGGACCAGGCCCTTCTTGCCACTGGCATTGTGCTGTCACCCAGAGCCGGCTATTCCCTGCTGGGCAGAGGGACCAGGCCCTTCTGGCCACTGTCATTGTGCTGTCACCCAGAGTCGGCTATTCCCTGCTGGGCAGAGGGACCAGGCCCTTCTGGCCACTGGCATTGTGCTGTCACCCAGAGCCGGCTATTCCCTGCTGGGCAGAGGGACCAAGCCCTTCTGGCCACTGGCATTGTGCTGTCACACAGAGCCGGCTATTCCCTGCTGGGCAGAGGGACCAGGCCACTGGCATTGTGCTGACACACAGATTCGGCTATTCCCTGCTGGGCAGAGGGACCAGGCCCTTCTGGCCACTGTCATTGTGCTGTCACCCAGAGCCGGCTATTCCCTGCTGGGCAGAGGGACCAGGCCCTTCTGGCCACTGGCATTGTGCTGTCACCCAGAGCCGGCTATTCCCTGCTGGGCAGAGGGACCAGGCCCTTCTGGCCACTGTCATTGTGCTGTCACCCACACAGAGCCAGCTATTCCCTGCTGGGCAGAGGGACCAGGCCCTTCTGGCCACTGGCATTGTGCTGTCACCCAGAGCCGGCTATTCCCTGCTGGGCAGAGGGACCAGGCCCTTCTGGCCACTGTCATTGTGCTGTCACCCACACAGAGACGGCTATTCCCTGCTGGGCAGAGGGACCAGGCCCTTCTGGCCACTGGCATTGTGCTGTCACACAGAGCCGGCTATTCCCTGCTGGGCAGAGGGACCAGGCCCTTCTGGCCACTGGCATTGTGCTGTCACCCAGAGCCGGCTATTCCCTGCTGGGCAGAGGGACCAGTCCCTTCTGGCCACTGGCATTGTGCTGTCACCCAGAGCCGGCTATTCCCTGCTGGGCAGAGGGACCAGGCCCTTCTGGCCACTGTCATTGTGCTGTCACCCAGAGCCGGCTATTCCCTGCTGGGCAGAGGGACCAGGCCCTTCTGGCCACTGTCATTGTGCTGTCACCCAGAGCCGGCTATTCCCTGCTGGGCGGAGGGACCAGGCCCTTCTGGCCACTGGCATTGTGCTGTCACCCAGAGCCGGCTATTCCCTGCTGGGCAGAGGGACCAGGCCCTTCTGGCCACTGGCATTGTGCTGTCACCCAGAGCCGGCTATTCCCTGCTGGGCAGAGGGACCAGGCCCTTCTGGCCACTGTCATTGTGCTGTCACCCAGAGCCGGCTATTCCCTGCTGGGCGGAGGGACCAGGCCCTTCTGGCCACTGGCATTGTGCTGTCACCCAGAGCCGGCTATTCCCTGCTGGGCAGAGGGACCAGGCCCTTCTGGCCACTGGCATTGTGCTGTCACACAGAGCCGGCTATTCACTGCTGGGCAGAGGGACCAGGCCACTGGCATTGTGCTGACACACAGATTCGGCTATTCCCTGCTGGGCAGAGGGACCAGGCCCTTCTGGCCACTGGCATTGTGCTGTCACACAGAGCCGGCTATTCCCTGCTGGGCAGAGGGACCAGGCCCTTCTGACCACTGTCATTGTGCTGTCACCCAGAGCCGGCTATTCCCTGCTGGGCAGAGGGACAAGGCCCTTCTGACCACTGTCATTGTGCTGTCACACAGAGCCGGCTATTCCCTGCTGGGCAGAGGGACCAGGCCCTTCTGGCCACTGGCATTGTGCTGTCACCCAGAGCCGGCTATTCCCTGCTGGGCAGAGGGACCAGGCCCTTCTGGCCACTGGCATTGTGCTGTCACCCAGAGCCGGCTATTCCCTGCTGGGCAGAGGGACCAGTCCCTTCTGGCCACTGGCATTGTGCTGTCACCCAGAGCCGGCTATTCCCTGCTGGGCAGAGGGACCAGGCCCTTCTGGCCACTGGCATTGTGCTGTCACACAGAGCCGGCTATTCCCTGCTGGGCAGAGGGACCAGGCCCTTCTGGCCACTGGCATTGGGCTGTCACCCAGAGCCGGCTATTCCCTGCTGGGCAGAGGGACCAGGCCCTTCTGGCCACTGGCATTGTGCTGTCACCCAGAGCCTGCTATTCCCTGCTGGGCAGAGGGACCAGGCCCTTCTGGCCACTGGCATTGTGCTGTCACACAGAGCCGGCTATTCCCTGCTGGGCAGAGGGACCAGGCCCTTCTGGCCACTGGCATTGTGCTGTCACCCAGAGCTGGCTATTCCCTGCTGGGCAGAGGGACCAGGCCCTTCTTGCCACTGGCATTGTGCTGTCACCCAGAGCCGGCTATTCCCTGCTGGGCAGAGGGACCAGGCCCTTCTGGCCACTGTCATTGTGCTGTCACCCAGAGTCGGCTATTCCCTGCTGGGCAGAGGGACCAGGCCCTTCTGGCCACTGGCATTGTGCTGTCACCCAGAGCCGGCTATTCCCTGCTGGGCAGAGGGACCAAGCCCTTCTGGCCACTGGCATTGTGCTGTCACACAGAGCCGGCTATTCCCTGCTGGGCAGAGGGACCAGGCCACTGGCATTGTGCTGACACACAGATTCGGCTATTCCCTGCTGGGCAGAGGGACCAGGCCCTTCTGGCCACTGTCATTGTGCTGTCACCCAGAGCCGGCTATTCCCTGCTGGGCAGAGGGACCAGGCCCTTCTGGCCACTGGCATTGTGCTGTCACCCAGAGCCGGCTATTCCCTGCTGGGCAGAGGGACCAGGCCCTTCTGGCCACTGTCATTGTGCTGTCACCCACACAGAGCCAGCTATTCCCTGCTGGGCAGAGGGACCAGGCCCTTCTGGCCACTGGCATTGTGCTGTCACCCAGAGCCGGCTATTCCCTGCTGGGCAGAGGGACCAGGCCCTTCTGGCCACTGTCATTGTGCTGTCACCCACACAGAGACGGCTATTCCCTGCTGGGCAGAGGGACCAGGCCCTTCTGGCCACTGGCATTGTGCTGTCACACAGAGCCGGCTATTCCCTGCTGGGCAGAGGGACCAGGCCCTTCTGGCCACTGGCATTGTGCTGTCACCCAGAGCCGGCTATTCCCTGCTGGGCAGAGGGACCAGTCCCTTCTAGCCACTGGCATTGTGCTGTCACCCAGAGCCGGCTATTCCCTGCTGGGCAGAGGGACCAGGCCCTTCTGGCCACTGTCATTGTGCTGTCACCCAGAGCCGGCTATTCCCTGCTGGGCAGAGGGACCAGGCCCTTCTGGCCACTGTCATTGTGCTGTCACCCAGAGCCGGCTATTCCCTGCTGGGCGGAGGGACCAGGCCCTTCTGGCCACTGGCATTGTGCTGTCACCCAGAGCCGGCTATTCCCTGCTGGGCAGAGGGACCAGGCCCTTCTGGCCACTGGCATTGTGCTGTCACCCAGAGCCGGCTATTCCCTGCTGGGCAGAGGGACCAGGCCCTTCTGGCCACTGTCATTGTGCTGTCACCCAGAGCCGGCTATTCCCTGCTGGGCGGAGGGACCAGGCCCTTCTGGCCACTGGCATTGTGCTGTCACCCAGAGCCGGCTATTCCCTGCTGGGCAGAGGGACCAGGCCCTTCTGGCCACTGGCATTGTGCTGTCACCCAGAGCCGGCTATTCCCTGCTGGGCAGAGGGACCAGGCCCTTCTGGCCACTGGCATTGTGCTGTCACCCAGAGCCGGCTATTCCCTGCTGGGCAGAGGGACCAGGCCCTTCTGACCACTGTCATTGTGCTGTCACCCAGAGCCGGCTATTCCCTGCTGGGCAGAGGGACCAGGCCCTTCTGACCACTGTCATTGTGCTGTCACACAGAGCCGGCTATTCCCTGCTGGGCAGAGGGACCAGGCCCTTCTGGCCACTGGCATTGTGCTGTCACCCAGAGCCGGCTATTCCCTGCTGGGCAGAGGGACCAGGCCCTTCTGGCCACTGGCATTGTGCTGTCACCCAGAGCCGGCTATTCCCTGCTGGGCAGAGGGACCAGGCCCTTCTGGCCACTGGCATTGTGCTGTCACCCAGAGCCGGCTATTCCCTGCTGGGCAGAGGGACCAGGCCCTTCTGGCCACTGGCATTGTGCTGTCACACAGAGCCGGCTATTCCCTGCTGGGCAGAGGGACCAGGCCCTTCTGGCCACTGGCATTGTGCTGTCACCCAGAGCCGGCTATTCCCTGCTGGGCAGAGGGACCAGGCCCTTCTGGCCACTGGCATTGTGCTGTCACCCAGAGCCTGCTATTCCCTGCTGGGCAGAGGGACCAGGCCCTTCTGGCCACTGGCATTGTGCTGTCACACAGAGCCGGCTATTCCCTGCTGGGCAGAGGGACCAGGCCCTTCTGGCCACTGGCATTGTGCTGTCACCCAGAGCTGGCTATTCCCTGCTGGGCAGAGGGACCAGGCCCTTCTTGCCACTGGCATTGTGCTGTCACCCAGAGCCGGCTATTCCCTGCTGGGCAGAGGGACCAGGCCCTTCTGGCCACTGTCATTGTGCTGTCACCCAGAGTCGGCTATTCCCTGCTGGGCAGAGGGACCAGGCCCTTCTGGCCACTGGCATTGTGCTGTCACCCAGAGCCGGCTATTCCCTGCTGGGCAGAGGGACCAAGCCCTTCTGGCCACTGGCATTGTGCTGTCACACAGAGCCGGCTATTCCCTGCTGGGCAGAGGGACCAGGCCACTGGCATTGTGCTGACACACAGATTCGGCTATTCCCTGCTGGGCAGAGGGACCAGGCCCTTCTGGCCACTGGCATTGTGCTGTCACACAGAGCCGGCTATTCCCTGCTGGGCAGAGGGACCAGGCCCTTCTGACCACTGTCATTGTGCTGTCACCCAGAGCCGGCTATTCCCTGCTGGGCAGAGGGACAAGGCCCTTCTGACCACTGTCATTGTGCTGTCACACAGAGCCGGCTATTCCCTGCTGGGCAGAGGGACCAGGCCCTTCTGGCCACTGGCATTGTGCTGTCACCCAGAGCCGGCTATTCCCTGCTGGGCAGAGGGACCAGGCCCTTCTGGCCACTGGCATTGTGCTGTCACCCAGAGCCGGCTATTCCCTGCTGGGCAGAGGGACCAGTCCCTTCTGGCCACTGGCATTGTGCTGTCACCCAGAGCCGGCTATTCCCTGCTGGGCAGAGGGACCAGGCCCTTCTGGCCACTGGCAATGTGCTGTCACACAGAGCCGGCTATTCCCTGCTGGGCAGAGGGACCAGGCCCTTCTGGCCACTGGCATTGTGCTGTCACCCAGAGCCGGCTATTCCCTGCTGGGCAGAGGGACCAGGCCCTTCTGGCCACTGGCATTGTGCTGTCACCCAGAGCCTGCTATTCCCTGCTGGGCAGAGGGACCAGGCCCTTCTGGCCACTGGCATTGTGCTGTCACACAGAGCCGGCTATTCCCTGCTGGGCAGAGGGACCAGGCCCTTCTGGCCACTGGCATTGTGCTGTCACCCAGAGCTGGCTATTCCCTGCTGGGCAGAGGGACCAGGCCCTTCTTGCCACTGGCATTGTGCTGTCACCCAGAGCTGGCTATTCCCTGCTGGGCAGAGGGACCAGGCCCTTCTGGCCACTGTCATTGTGCTGTCACCCAGAGTCGGCTATTCCCTGCTGGGCAGAGGGACCAGGCCCTTCTGGCCACTGGCATTGTGCTGTCACCCAGAGCCGGCTATTCCCTGCTGGGCAGAGGGACCAAGCCCTTCTGGCCACTGGCATTGTGCTGTCACACAGAGCCGGCTATTCCCTGCTGGGCAGAGGGACCAGGCCACTGGCATTGTGCTGACACACAGATTCGGCTATTCCCTGCTGGGCAGAGGGACCAGGCCCTTCTGGCCACTGTCATTGTGCTGTCACCCAGAGCCGGCTATTCCCTGCTGGGCAGAGGGACCAGGCCCTTCTGGCCACTGGCATTGTGCTGTCACCCAGAGCCGGCTATTCCCTGCTGGGCAGAGGGACCAGGCCCTTCTGGCCACTGTCATTGTGCTGTCACCCACACAGAGCCAGCTATTCCCTGCTGGGCAGAGGGACCAGGCCCTTCTGGCCACTGGCATTGTGCTGTCACCCAGAGCCGGCTATTCCCTGCTGGGCAGAGGGACCAGGCCCTTCTGGCCACTGTCATTGTGCTGTCACCCACACAGAGACGGCTATTCCCTGCTGGGCAGAGGGACCAGGCCCTTCTGGCCACTGGCATTGTGCTGTCACACAGAGCCGGCTATTCCCTGCTTGGCAGAGGGACCAGGCCCATCTGGCCACTGGCATTGTGCTGTCACCCAGAGCTGGCTATTCCCTGCTGGGCGGAGGGACCAGGCCCTTCTGGCCACTGGCATTGTGCTGTCACCCAGAGCCGGCTATTCCCTGCTGGGCAGAGGGACCAGGCCCTTCTGGCCACTGGGCTTTATCCTGCCCTATATGACAATGCTGAACCCCACTGGGCTGCAGGACACTTATTGAATGTAGATCTATACAGGGGCGGACCTACCGCCCGTGCAGACGGTTCATTGAATGGGGGGCCCCCGAGGGAGAGGGGGCCCCTCCAGCAGGGCCGCCATCAGGGCACGACGCAACGCTGGATTCCGGATCAGAAGCAGGTAAGAAGGGAGGTGAGTATTTGATTTTTTTTTTTTATGGATGGGGGCATGAGGCATTATATGGTGGGGGGAGAGTGGGTGTGACATCCTGCATGGGGCATTATATTGGGGGGAGAGGTGACATCCTGAATGGGGCATTATATGGGGGGGTGACATCCTGCATGGAGCATTATATGGGGGGGGTGACATCCTGCATGGGGCATTATATGGGGGGGTGACATCCTGCATGGGGCATTATATGGGGGGGTGACATCCTGCATGGGGCATTATAAGAGGGGAAGGGGGGAAGTGACATCCTGCTTGGGGCATTATAAGAGGGGGAGGGGGGAATTGACATCCTGCATGGGGCATTATAAGAGGGGAAGGGGGGGAAGTGACATCCTGCATGGGGCATTATAAGAGGGGGAGGGGGGAAGTGACATCCTGCATGGGGCATTATAAGAGGGGGAGGGGGGAAGTGACATCCTGCATGGGGCATTATAAGAGGGGGAGGGGGAATTGACATCCTGCATGGGGCTTTATATGGTTGTGGGGGGTGTGTGACATCCTGCATGGGGCATTATAAGAGGGGAAGGGGGGAAGTGACATCCTGCATGGGGCATTGGAAGGGGGGAAGTGACATCCTGCATGAGGCATTATAAGGGAGGGGGTGGTCTGACTTACTGCATGGGGCATTATAAGGGAGGGGGTGGTCTGACTTACTGCATGGGGCATTGAAAAGGGGGGAAGTGACATCCTTCAAGGGGCATTATATGGGGGGGAGAGGTGACATCATGCATGGGGCATTTTATGGGGGGTAGAGGTGACATCCTGCATAGGGCATTAAAAGGGGGGTGTCATCCTGCATGGGGCATTATAAGGGGGGGAACAGCCTGCATGGAGCGTTATATGTGGGCCAATATTCTGTATGGAGCGTTATATGGGGGACAGTATTCTCTATGGAGCGTTATATGGGGTCAGTATTCTGTATGGAGCGTTATATGGGGGCCAGTATTCTGTATGGAGCGTTATATGGGGGCCAGTATTCTGTATGGAGTTTTATATGGGGGCCAGTATTCTGTATGGAGTTTTAGATGGGGGCCAGTATTCTGTATGGAGTTTTATATGGGGGTCAGTATTCTGTATGGAGTTTTTTATGGGGGCCAGTATTCTGTATGGAGCGTTATATGGGGGCCAGTATTCTGTATGGAGCTTTATATGGGGGCCAGTATTCTGTATGGAGCGTTATATGGGGGCCAGTATTCTGTATGGAGCGTTATATGGGGGCCAGTATTCTGTATGGAGCATTTTATGGGAGCCAGTATTCTGTATGCAGTGTTATATGGGGACCAGTATCCTGTATGGAGCGTTATATGGGGACCAGTATCCTGTATGGAGCGTTATATTGGGACCAGTATCCTGTATGGAGCGTTATATGGGGACCAGTATCCTGTATGAAGCTATATATGGGGACCAGTATCCTGTATGAAGCTATATATGGGGACCAGTATTCTGTATGGAGCGTTATATGGGGACCAGTATCCTGTATGGAGCGTTATAAGGGGGTCAGTATTCTGTATGGAGCATGATATGGTGCCCATAATACTGTATGGAGGACTATACTGTCCGGTCTGCACTGTGCGCTGTGAGGATTTGCCGGTTTCTGAGCTATTGTAGAATTTACAATAGATATCGCTCATGTAATGTAGTAAGTGAAATCCTTGGCCTTGTACTATATATATATATATTTCTCTGCGGTATCTGTGCATCATGAATCATGGTATGTGTTAAAGGGGCCCACTGAGACTCTTTCGCCCAGGGCCCACAAAAACCTGGAGCCGGCCCTGGGGGTAAGTATAACAAGTTTTATTTTTTTTAAATACAATTAATTAACTAGGAGTGGGGGGAATCAGAGATGCATGGGGGGGATGAGAGATGCACGGGGGGGGGGGGGCCAAAAAAATTCTTGCACAGGGGCCCACTACATTCTGTTCCCGCCCCTGGATCTATAGGAATCCTGGAATGGTATTTTTCGCAGTAATATTGAGCCGTGGACTAGATACGGCTCATATCTATTTTTATGGGACGTTTATACACAGGAATTACCCCCCTGATTTCGGTCTGTACAATATCCTGCTCTGATCACATCCACGTCCATTTCATTTACTGGTGATCATTTTTGTTGATCACAGGACCACAGATTTCTTCCAAGCTTGCACCTAGGGGTGTTTTAACCCTCGGGCCATTTTCAGTTTTATCATTTTTTTCCTTTTTTATTTTTCTGTCCACATCGTCATTGGGGGCTTTTTTTTTTCTTTTTTGGCGGGACGTTTTTATTGATACCATTTTGGCATGGATACCATGTTTTGATCGCCTCTTATTGCATTTTATTGCAATGTTGTGGTGGCCAAAAACACGTAATTCTGGCCTTTCAATTTTTTTCTCATTATGCCGTTTAGTGATCAGATTAATTTATTTTATATAAGGGGTTAATACTATAACTACTGGCCCAATGCACCAGTTCCTTCCCCCCTCTAGGATTTTGCCTGCTTTATATAAGAAAGCTAAATCCCAGTGGATGATTTCATGGTGTTTTTATTTGAAGTAAATTGATTTTTTAAAGGGAATCTGTCACCCCCTGGGAGTTATCAGACCTCTAATATGGGCATACAGGTGATAGAAATGTAAATCTATACATACCTGTATGGCCCATATTAGAGGTCTGTTTGCTTTGAAATATCTTTTTATAAAATCAGGATGCCGGGAGGAAGTGGAGACCAAACCTTATTGTTGTGCACACCGGAGGTCACTGGAGCGGAAGTCACAGTGACTCCCTAGCACCTGCGCACTAGAGCCCAGCAGTGTAAAGTAGGGAAGGGAGAAAAAAGAACGCGCCTTGCATTATAGGCGCATTGCGCATGTGCGGGATGTGCAGACCTAGACTGTGATGGTGAGGGGGGGAATATTTAAATTAAGTAGGTAGACGGGCATTTCTTGGCGTCCCCTGGACGCCAAGCTTAGCAGAATGGCTTTTATAAAAAGATATTTCAAAGCAAGCAGACCTCTAATATGGGCCATACAGGTATGTATAGATTTACATTTCATACACCCATATTATGTATGCCCATATTAGAGGTCTGATAGATCCCAGGGGGTGACAGATTCCCTTTAAGTGAGTAAACATCCAAAGTTGTACATTCATTTTTAATACCGTTTTATATTTTTTATGTATTTCGATGCAGCCAAAAAAATCAGCAAAATTTAGTTTTTTGTGATGAATAAAACTAGCAATTTTATTATACAAATAATTACACTCAGTGCTGATTGTTCAGTTTGTCCCAAATTCAACTTTTGAGGAATGTAACATAGTAACATAGTTTTTAAGGTTGAAGGAAGACTAAGTCCATCTAGTTCAACCCATAGCCTAACATGTTGATCCAGAGGAAGGCAAGAAAAAACCCCATGTGGCAAACACGAAGCTCCACATTGGAGAAAAAAATTCCTTCCCGACTCCATACGACAATCAGACTAGTTCCCTGGATCAATGCCCTATCAGGGAATCTAGTATATATAACCTGTAATATTATACTTTTCAAGAAAGCCATCCATACCCTTCTTAAATTTTAGTAGTGAATCACTCATTACAACATCATGCGGCAGAGAGTTCCATAGATCGTTAGAGAAGAATAGGATGCTAAATAACCCCAAAGTTTTATCTTGCATGCTGACCAACGCAAGAAGCCTGACCAATAAGGCGGATGAGCTGCGGGCGCTTATATCGGAGGAGAGGTATGACATCGTAGGTATAACAGAGACTTGGCTAGACGATAGCTACGACTGGGCGGTAAATTTATTAGATTATAGTTTATTTAGAAGGGACCGGAAACGGGAAAGGCGGAGGAGTCTGCTTATATGTAAAGTCATGTCTAAAACCCAGACTAAGGGAAGATATAGGAGAGGGAGAAGAGGGGGTCGAGTCCATGTGGGTAGAGATAGAGGGGGCAAAAAATAATAATAAAATATTACTGGGGGTCTGCTATAAGCCACCAAATATAACAGAGGAGAATGAGAATCTGTTATTAGGACAAATAGACAAAGTAGCAAAACATAATGAAGTGATTGTAATGGGGGATTTCAACTACCCGGATATTGACTGGGAAACAGAAACCTGTAGATCTCAAAAAGGAAAGAGGTTCTTGACAAATATTAAGGATAATTATCTCTCCCAACTAGTGCAGGAACCAACGAGAGGGAAGGCCGTGGTGGACTTAATATTGACTAATAGGCCTGATAGAATAACTGAGGTACAGATAGGGGGGCACCTAGGTAATAGCGATCATAATATTATCGACTTCAAAATGCCCTTCAGTAGGGTTATCAATAAGGGAACAACAAAAACATTAACTTTAGGAGGGCGAAGTTTGATCAGCTGATAGAAAACCTTCAACTTATTGACTGGGACAAAGTACTTAATCAATAGAATACGAATAGTAAATGGGAAACCTTCAAAAGAATTCTGAATACTCAGTGCGAGAGGTATATACCGTATGGGAATAAAAGGGCCAGAAATAAGAGGAAACCAATATGGTTGAACAAGAACGTAAAAGGGGCGTTAAATAGCAAAAAAGAGGCATTCAAGATATTAAAACAGGAAAACAGTAAGGAGGCACTAATGTGTTACAAGGAAAAAACGAGAACCTGTAAAAAACAAATAAAAATAGCGAAGGAGGAAACAGAGAAACATATTGCTAGGGAAAGTAGATCAAATCCCAAACTGTTCTTTACGTATATAAATAGTAAAAGGATTAAATCGGATAATATTGGACCGATAAAAAGTGAGGAAGGCAAAATCATAGAGAAAGATGAGGATAAAGCTAATCTATTAAATAATTTTTTTTCGACAACTTTCACAAAGGAAATCGAACTAACAGGAGAAATGAGAAGTGACAAACTTAATCCTCCACTAAGTATGACAAATCTAACCCAAGCTGGGGTACAGAAACGCCTCAGTAACATTAAAATAAACAAATCACCAGGACCTGATGGCATACACCCACAGGTACTAAGGGAACTAAGTAATGTGATAGACAGACCGTTATATCTTATATTTAAGGACTCTGTTGAGACTGGGTCTGTACCACTTGATTAGCGACAGGCGAATGTAGTGCCAATATTCAAAAAGGGAGCAAAAAGTGACGCCGGAAACTATCGGCCGGTGAGTCTGACGTCCGTTGTGGGCAAAATTTTTGAAAGCTTCATTAAAGAGGCAATAACGGAGCATCTTGATGCTAATAATCTTTTAATCCCGAACCAACATGGATTCATGAGGAATCGCCCCTGCCAAACAAACCTGATTGACTTCTACGAGGAGGTTAGCTCTCGAGTAGATCAGGGGGAACCAGTGGATGTCGTGTATCTCGACTTCTCAAAAGCGTTCGATAGCGTGCCACATAATAGGTTGGTATACAAAATGAGAATGATGGGGCTGGGGGAAAATGTTTGCAAGTGGGTAGCTAACTGGCTAAAGGATAGAAGGCAGAGGGTAGTTATAAATGGAATATACTCAGAATGGGTAAGCGTCACTAGTGGGGTACCACAGGGGTCTGTACTAGGCCCAATGTTATTTAATATCTTTATTAACGACATAGTCAACGGGATAAATAGTAAAATATCAATATTTGCAGATGACACAAAGTTATGTAAAACAATTAATACAAAAGAGGACAGTGCAGACCTACAGAGGGATTTGGATAAGCTGGGTAGGTGGAGCATTAAATGGCAAATGAGGTTTAACGAGGAGAAATGTAAGGTCATACATATGGGAAGGAAAAATGGAAGTCACCAGTACTCACTGAATGGGAAATCATTGGGGAATTCAGAGATGGAGAAGGACTTGGGCATCTTGATTGATAGCAAACTAAATTGGAGTGCCCAAAGTCAGGCCGCTGCTGTAAGGGCAAACAGGGTAATGGGATGTATCAGAAGAGATATAGCTGCAAAGGATGAGAACATTGTTCTTCCACTGTACAAAGCACTGGTCAGACCACACTTGGAATACTGTGCTCAGTTATGGGCCCCAATATATAGAAAGGATATAAATGAGCTTGAAAAGGTACAAAGGAGGGCAACAAAATTAATAAAGGGAATGGAGGGACTGTAATACCCAGAGAGGTTGGCAAAACTAGGACTATTCAGCCTGGAAAAGAGAAGGTTGAGGGGGGACATAATAAATGTGTACAAATATGTTAGGGGACAGTATAGAGATCTTGCCCGGGATTTGTTCAAAAGGAGGGATATTACGGTAACAAGAGGGCATTCACTAAGACTGGAAGAGAAAAGGTTTCAGCACCAGCATAGAAAGGGGTTCTTTACTGTAAGAGCAGTGAGAATATGGAATTCACTGAGTGAGGAGACGGTAATGTCGGATTCACTACACCAGTTCAAGCGGGGACTGGATGCATTTCTAGATACCAGGCAGATTTCAGCGTATACTTAAAAATAAAATAAAATAGTAGGTTGATACAGGGATTTATTCTGACTGCTGGTTTCAGAGTCGGGAGGGATTTTTTCCTCAGGTGAAGATTAGCTAAATCATTTGGGGTTTTTGCCCTCCTCTGGATCAACTTTAGCAATTACAGAACTAACAGGTCGAACTTGATGGACGCAAGTCTTTATTCGGCTTTACAAACTATGTTACTATGTTACTGTGACTGCCCCCCCAGGTAGACCTATAGTGTCTGGTGTACAAAACTTCTGTGAACCAATTTGTCGGTTTATTGACCATACCCTCCATCCTCTGGTAGAGACATTACCGTCCCACCTTAGGGACACTACCGATTTTCTTAAAAAAAATGGATTGGGTACATGTGGATGAGGATGTCCTCATGGTGGTTTGTGATGTTGAATCTCTTTATACGTCCATCCGCCATGAGGACGGAGTTAGGGCCACCAAGGTTTTTCTTGAGATGTCGGATATGGAGATTGGGATGCGCGACCTTGTGGTCGAGCTCTTACAGTTTTCCTTAAGTCACAATTTTTTTCTGTATGGAGAGTCCTTCTACCTACAGCTCCAGGGGACAGCTATGGGAGCGGCTTGTGCCTCCTCTTACGCTAATCGGTTCCTGGGGCTGTGGGAGAGGGAGATCTTCATGACCGATCCAGTACAGGGTATTGATAGGATCCTGTACTGGGGTCGATACATTGATGATATTTTCTTTTTGTGGCAGGTCTCTGACACGGAGGTTGCGCCTCTCATCTACACTCTAAACCTCAACAACCTCAACATCAATTTAACTTTCAAGACTGGGAGACACAACATGGAGTTTTTGGATGTTATGCTGAGCATTGACCATGATGGACTCATCCAAACGGGCGTTTTTCGGAAGCCTACGACGACTAACGCCCTTTTGCATGCTAATTCCTCTTACCCCAGGAAACTGATTAATGGCATCCCCACAGGCCAATTTTTGAGAATTCGCCGAATCTGTTCCAATGATGAGAGTTTTGAAAAACAGGCATTGGACCTCAAAGATAGGTTCAGAAAGAGGGGTTATAGTGAGAAAGCTATACAGAGAAGTTATCGAAGAGCAAAATTCTCAGGAAGAACCTACTATACCAACAACGAAAAATTGGAGGAAAGGATATCGTGAGATTTATCTCAACATTTAATTCTAGAAGTAATGAGATATGGAATACTTTGAACAAACATTGGCAGGTTCTTCTTTTGGACAAAACCCTCTCCTCTTATATCCCCCGCAACCCTATGGTTACTTATAGACGGGCTCAGAATTTACGGGATAGACTTGTTCATAGTAATCTTAATAGTAAGAAGAAAACCTATATATTTGGATCAAAAGGCCCTTCATGGGGATGTAGACCTTGCGGGTCATGTGTGGCCTGTCCAAATACTTGTTCTGAGAAGACATTCACTAACGCGGACAAATCTAGGGAGTATACCATAACTCATGCCATCACGTGTACAACAATAGGGGTCATCTATAGTGCTAGATGCCCCTGTGATAAGATTTATATTGGCATGACTACTAGGGAGCTCCGCAAACGAACAAGAGAACATGTTTTGGACATCATAGCAGCCAAAGAAGTAACTAACTTGGATTAACTGAAAACTTTACCCCGCCATTTTAAAAGGCACCATGAGTGTGATGCCTCTCTCCTCAAGGTTAGTGGTATAGACCGAGTCTATGTGGGGATCCGAGGCGGAAATTGGAAAAAGGTCTTGGCCCAAAAAGAAGTGAAATGGATTTTTACTCTTAATACCATGGTACCCCATGGTCTTAATGAATCCAACAGCTTTGTTCCTTTCCTCTAAATTTACTTCCCTCTTCCGTTGTATTCTGCTTTCTCAGTTTCCTTCTTCTTTCTTCTCTTTTCTCTCTTTTCTTCTTTGTTGTCTCTTTATTGTTGTCTGCTGATTATATTTCTGCTTATCACTATTTTTATTGGTCTATTTTTATTGTTTTTATGATGTTTTTACTGCTTGTTCTTCACTTATTTTTCTTTTGCTTATTAGTTCTTTCGCCTATTTGATGTATTTCTTGAGGAGTCTCGTTTTGGCCATGAGTTGAAGAGAAGAAATACACCATTATGCTGTACTTTGAAACATTCTTTGGGATGGACTACATTCCTACCACAATATGGATATACACATTTTATTATGAATATTTTCACCTCATTTTTTCACTTTTTGCTTTGTCTTAGTATTATGTCTTTTTCTGTATTTTTTGATTATCACGATAATTCCATGTTCTTATTTCTTGTGAGCGTGGACATAATATTTATCGGGTGCATATTTGTTACATCTGCCGCCTTTTATGTATTTATTTATTTATATATTATATTCTCTCATGTATTATTTTCACATATATATCCTATTTTGTCTTTCATTGTTTTTCTAGTCACGTTCACGTTCTTATTTCTACATACATCTATCTTCTCTTCTACACCTACCTGTACCACTGTTTCCTTGCTTTCCATGTTGGCACGCATAAACTCCTTGCAGATATTCTCCTCCCCTCCTCGCTACTTCAATCCTGGTGATTCTTATCACCTCACTTCCGGTTTGCGTTCCACATGAATCCCGGATGTTCAGTTTACGTCACTTCCGGGCGCGTTTGCGTTCCAACGTGACACGCACGCCAACACCGATACTGTGGTAGGACTGTGCTCTAATGAGACGCGGTCTTCTAACAGATCGCTGCTTGGCGCTCTTTTTGCATAGCGCTATGCTTTTGTTCTTATACTCTTCTCATTGGCCAATTGTCCTATATATACCCCCTCCTCACCCCCCTTTGTGTATCCTGGTAAAAGCCTACGGCGAAACGCGCGTCGGACCTGTGTGGACTCTGAGGGATCTTCAGGTAGCTCATGTGATACATTCATGTCCATTTTCCAGTATCTCTGACCTCTGTATCAGCTGTCGTATTTATTTATTTACTGACCCCTTTTCTATGTAGCCTAAGTACCTATTCACTTGGGACACCTTGTTGCACTTTGCACTTTATTTAAATGATGGTCTCCATATGCATCTTTACCTTAGGCTGACTTTGGTCACTGTGCTTTTGTACATGGTTTAAAATGTCGATTTATGCTTCTACCTACCCTCAGATGCCCATTTTTCTGTTTACTTTTTTCCTCTTTTGTATTATTGTTTTGTATGTGTTTTTATGAATTTTTCAATTAATGTCCATTTTATACTGTCCATGAGTCACATTTATAGGTTATTTATTAATATAAAATAATTAGAACACTTAATTTTGAACATAATTAAGTATGCTTATTTCCCTCTATATACCGTGTATATATACGGTGTATATATTAATATTCCCCCTTCTATATATCATATGAGCTCCCTATATACCGTAAGAGCCCACACACAGCCCCTATAAACCTTAAGAGCCCCACATAGGCTCCCTATATATAGCATGAGCCCCACATAGCCTTCCTATATACACCAGGCGAGGAGTCCTGAGGAGATAATTTGCATATTCCCACTGCATTTTGGGGTAAGTGAAGAGTCTCCGTGAGCTCAAAGAACACTGGATTTTGGCTGTTGGAGCTGAAAAGAGGACATCGGTAAACCAGGGGAGGAGTCCTGAGGAGATAATTTGCATATTCCCACTGCATTTTGGGGTAAGTGAAGAGTCTCCGTGAGCTCAAAGAACACTGGATTTTGGCTGTTGGAGCTGAAAAGAGGACATCGGTAAACCAGGGGAGGAGTCCTGAGGAGATAATTTGCATATTCCCACTGCATTTTGGGGTAAGTGAAGAGTCTCCGTGAGCTCAAAGAACACTGGATTTTGGCTGTTGGAGCTGAAAAGAGGACATCGGTAAACCAGGGGAGGAGTCCTGAGGAGATCATTTGCATATTCCCACTGCATTTTGGGGTAAGTGAAGAGTCTCCGTGAGCTCAAAGAACACTGGATTTTGGCTGTTGGAGCTGAAAAGAGGACATCGGTAAACCAGGGGAGGAGTCCTGAGGAGATCATTTGCATATTCCCACTGCATTTTGGGGTAAGTGAAGAGTCTCCGTGAGCTCAAAGAACACTGGATTTTGGCTGTTGGAGCTGAAAAGAGGACATCGGTAAACCAGGGGAGGAGTCCTGAGGAGATCATTTGCATATTCCCACTGCATTTTGGGGTAAGTGAAGAGTCTCCGTGAGCTCAAAGAACACTGGATTTTGGCTGTTGGAGCTGAAAAGAGGACATCGGTAAACCAGGGGAGGAGTCCTGAGGAGATAATTTGCATATTCCCACTGCATTTTGGGGTAAGTGAAGAGTCTCCGTGAGCTCAAAGAACACTGGATTTTGGCTGTTGGAGCTGAAAAGAGGACATCGGTAAACCAGGGGAGGAGTCCTGAGGAGATAATTTGCATATTCCCACTGCATTTTGGGGTAAGTGAAGAGTCTCCGTGAGCTCAAAGAACACTGGATTTTGGCTGTTGGAGCTGAAAAGAGGACATCGGTAAACCAGGGGAGGAGTCCTGAGGAGATAATTTGCATATTCCCACTGCATTTTGGGGTAAGTGAAGAGTCTCCGTGAGCTCAAAGAACACTGGATTTTGGCTGTTGGAGCTGAAAAGAGGACATCGGTAAACCAGGGGAGGAGTCCTGAGGAGATAATTTGCATATTCCCACTGCATTTTGGGGTAAGTGAAGAGTCTCCGTGAGCTCAAAGAACACTGGATTTTGGCTGTTGGAGCTGAAAAGAGGACATCGGTAAACCAGGGGAGGAGTCCTGAGGAGATAATTTGCATATTCCCACTGCATTTTGGGGTAAGTGAAGAGTCTCCGTGAGCTCAAAGAACACTGGATTTTGGCTGTTGGAGCTGAAAAGAGGACATCGGTAAACCAGGGGAGGAGTCCTGAGGAGATAATTTGCATATTCCCACTGCATTTTGGGGTAAGTGAAGAGTCTCCGTGAGCTCAAAGAACACTGGATTTTGGCTGTTGGAGCTGAAAAGAGGACATCGGTAAACCAGGGGAGGAGTCCTGAGGAGATAATTTGCATATTCCCACTGCATTTTGGGGTAAGTGAAGAGTCTCCGTGAGCTCAAAGAACACTGGATTTTGGCTGTTGGAGCTGAAAAGAGGACATCGGTAAACCAGGGGAGGAGTCCTGAGGAGATAATTTGCATATTCCCACTGCATTTTGGGGTAAGTGAAGAGTCTCCGTGAGCTCAAAGAACACTGGATTTTGGCTGTTGGAGCTGAAAAGAGGACATCGGTAAACCAGGGGAGGAGTCCTGAGGAGATAATTTGCATATTCCCACTGCATTTTGGGGTAAGTGAAGAGTCTCCGTGAGCTCAAAGAACACTGGATTTTGGCTGTTGGAGCTGAAAAGAGGACATCGGTAAACCAGGGGAGGAGTCCTGAGGAGATAATTTGCATATTCCCACTGCATTTTGGGGTAAGTGAAGAGTCTCCGTGAGCTCAAAGAACACTGGATTTTGGCTGTTGGAGCTGAAAAGAGGACATCGGTAAACCAGGGGAGGAGTCCTGAGGAGATAATTTGCATATTCCCACTGCATTTTGGGGTAAGTGAAGAGTCTCCGTGAGCTCAAAGAACACTGGATTTTGGCTGTTGGAGCTGAAAAGAGGACATCGGTAAACCAGGGGAGGAGTCCTGAGGAGATAATTTGCATATTCCCACTGCATTTTGGGGTAAGTGAAGAGTCTCCGTGAGCTCAAAGAACACTGGATTTTGGCTGTCGGAGCTGAAAAGAGGACATCGGTAAACCAGGGGAGGAGTCCTGAGGAGATAATTTGCATATTCCCACTGCATTTTGGGGTAAGTGAAGAGTCTCCGTGAGCTCAAAGAACACTGGATTTTGGCTGTTGGAGCTGAAAAGAGGACATCGGTAAACCAGGGGAGGAGTCCTGAGGAGATAATTTGCATATTCCCACTGCATTTTGGGGTAAGTGAAGAGTCTCCGTGAGCTCAAAGAACACTGGATTTTGGCTGTTGGAGCTTTTTTCACTGTTTTCAGAACATTAACAGTAAGAACATGGAAGAGTCCAGGAGCCATTTGGTGAGCTGCATATCCTGCTACATGTTCACAGACTTGCCAGTGGAAAAGCCAAACTTCACATGCCAGAAATGCAAGCTTGTGTCCCTGTTGGAGGAAAAGTTGCGAAATCTAGAAGAGAGGTTAACTACCTTGAAAATCATTAAGGAAGGTGAAGAGTTCTTAGACAGAGCAGAATTATCTCTTCATGATTCAGAAAGAGAAGAAATTCGAACTGCACCTGAGGAAACAGAGGAATGGAAGCATGTGACCCAGAGAAGCAGGAGGATAGAGAGGCAGTCAGCACCTATACTGCTCAGGAACCAGTACCAGGCTCTCTCGCAGGAGAACCATGAAGAAATACAGCAAGATAAGACTTTGCCAGCAATGAATAACCTTGTAAGCCCTCAGAATCCTCCTGGATGGAGAAAGAAGAATGTTGTGAAGAAAAAACGGAGAGTGGTGGTCATGGGGGATTCCCTGTTAAGAGGAACAGAGGCTGCTATCTGCAGACCAGACATAACCTCAAGAGAAATGTGCTGTCTTCCAGGAGCAAAAATTAAAGATGTGTCTGACAGGATATCAAGACTCTTCAGACCTACAGATCACTACCCATTCCTGCTAATACATGTGGGGACAAATGACACCGCAAGAAAGGACCTGGAAACCATCTGCAGTGACTTTGAAGACTTGGGCAAGAAAGTGAAAGAATTGGGAGCGCAGGTGGTCTTCTCATCCATCCTCCCAGTGGATGGCCATGGAACAATGAGGTGGAATAAGATTCTACAGGTGAACAACTGGCTACGTCGATGGTGCCGTCAACAAGGATTTGGATTTCTGGATCACGGAATGAATTACCTATACGATGGACTACTTGCTAGAGATGGGGTGCACCTTACGAAGACTGGAAAACATGTATTTGGAAATTGCCTTGCTGCACTCATCAAGAGAGCTTTAAACTAGAACAATGTGGGAAGGGAAGCAAAAGGCCAGAAAAAGCCATACAGCTGACAAATACTATTGAGATCTCTGCTACTGGAAGTGGAAAGGAAGAACAAAGACAAAACAATTTAAATAATAAAAATATGGGAGGAAGAGAAACCAATCACAAACTAAAATGTTTTTATACAAATGCACAAAGCATGGGCAACAAACAAGGAGAATTAGAACTACTAACGCAGGAAAAGAAATATGATGTCATTGGAATCACTGAAACTTGGTGGGACGATACACATGATTGGAATAAAAGGCTAAAAGGATACAACTTATTTGCAAGAAACAGACTTGATAAACGAGGAGGAGGTGTCGCATTGTATGTTAGAAAAGCGTATATCTGCACAGAGATTGAAGCTTCAGAGACTGGGAGTTCTGTGGAAACTGTTTGGGTAAGAATACAAGGAGAGAACAACGGAAAGGACACCATTGTAGGCATTTACTACAGGCCACCTGGGCAAGCTGAAGATATGGATGAACTCTTTATGTATCAAATGACCAAGTTCTCAAAAAAATATGACGTAGTGGTCATGGGAGATTTCAACTATCCAGACATTTGTTGGGAATCTCTCTCAAGTAAAACTAACAGGTCAAGCAAATTCTTATCCTCTCTTGCTGACAACTTTATCTTCCAAAAGGTAGGGGAGAAAACAAGGGGATCTGCTACTTTGGATCTAATCCTTATAAACAAGGAGGAAATGGTTGAGGAGGTAAAAGTGGCTGGGACCCTAGGAGGCAGCGATCATGCTATTATAGAATTTTGGATAACTAGAGGAGGAAGACATGTGAAGACTCAAACTTCAAGGTTAGATTTTAGAAAGGCAGATTTTAAGAGACTCAGAAAGAGAATAGGAGGGATCCAATGGCTGGATGTCCTTAAGGACAAAAATGTCCAGGAAGGATGGGAAATTTTTAAAAATGAGATTCTCAAAGCACAATCGTTAACAATCCCGAAAACTAGGAAGAATGGGAAGCATTTAAGGAAACCAGGATGGATGAACACAGAACTTAAACACATGCTAAAAAGAAAGAAAGAAATGTTTATTAAATGGAAAGAGGGAGGCATATCTAAAGAAGATTATAATGCAGTCTGCAGATCCTGCAGGGCATGTATCAGGTTAGCTAAAGCTGACAATGAATTAAGGCTTGCAAGAGATGTCAAAAGCAATAAAAAAGGATTTTGGGGGTATGTCAAAAGTAAAAGAAAAGTCAAAGATGCTATAGGATTTTTACAGGATGAAAATGGAGAAATGGTAAGAGAGGATGTTGAGAAGGCCAAACTTTTTAATTCCTATTTTGCATCTGTTTTCTCTCAGAAAGAAAATGTAACATCAACTGATCTTCACTGTCCTTTTAAAGGAATAGAAGAATTCAAGTTATCTGTAAACAGAAAGATTGTGAGGGAATATTTAGCTAACATAAATGAGTTCAAGTCTCCAGGTCCAGATGAATTACACCCCAGAGTACTGAAGGAGATCGTAGAAGAAATTTTAGAACCACTCTCCATAATCTTTGAAAATTCTTGGAGAACAGGAGAAGTCCCAGAAGACTGGAGAAGAGCAAATGTTGTTCCTATCTTCAAAAAGGGGAAGAAGGTGGACCCAGGGAACTATAGGCCGGTGAGTCTGACTTCTATACCAGGAAAGATCTTTGAACAAATTATTAAACAACATGTATGTAAGTACCTGGATAAGAATGAAGTGATTAACCAGAGTCAGCATGGGTTTATAACTAACAAGTCATGTCAGACTAACTTAATTTCCTTCTATGACAGAATCACTGACTGGGTGGATCAGGGAAATGCTGTAGATATAGTATATCTTGACTTCAGCAAAGCATTTGACAAAGTATCTCACACCATCCTTATTGAAAAAATGACCAAGTATGCAATGGACCAGGCAACTGTTAGGTGGATTCATAACTGGCTTAGTGATCGGACTCAAAGGGTGATTGTAAATGGCTTCACATCCAGCTGGATGAATGTCTCAAGTGGGGTACCACAGGGCTCCGTCCTGGGACCTGTATTGTTCAACATCTTTATCAATGATTTAGATGAAGGAATTGAGGGTAAACTGATTAAATTTGCTGATGACACAAAGCTAGGAGGGATAGCTAATACTAGAGAAGAGAGAGAGAGGATTCAAAAAGACCTAAATAAACTGGAGCAGTGGGCAGCAACCAACAGAATGGTTTTTAACAGGGAAAAATGCAAAGTACTACATCTGGGCAATAAAAATGAAAAAAGCATATACAGAATGGGAGGAATAGAGCTAAACAACAGTACATGTGAAAAAGACTTAGGTATACTAATAGATCATAGACTGAACATGAGTCAACAGTGTGATGCAGCAGCAAAAAAGGCAAATACAATTCTGGGATGTATTAACAGAAGCATACAGTCTAGATCACGTGAAGTCATTATTGGTCTTTACTCCTCTTTGGTCAGACCTCATCTGGAATACTGTGTACAGTTTTGGGCACCACATTTTAAAAAAGACAGACAAACTGGAGCAAGTTCAGAGAAGAGCGACCAGAATGGTGACTGGTCTGCAAACCATGTCCTATGAGGAACGGTTGCAGGATTTGGGAATGTTTAGCTTGCAAAAAAGAAGACTGAGAGGAGACTTAATAGCTGTCTACAAATATGTCAAGGGCTGTCACATTGTAGAAGGATCATCTTTATTCTCATTTGCACAAGGAAAGACTAGAAGCAATGGGATGAAACTAAATGGGAGGAGACACAGATTAGATATTAGAAAAAACTTTTTGACAGTTAGGGTGATTAATGAGTGGAACAGGCTGCCACGAGAGGTGGTGAGTTCCCCTTCAATGGACGTCTTCAAACAGAGGCTGGACAGACATCTGTATGAGATGATTTAGTGAATCCTGCTTTGAGCAGGGGGTTGGACCAGATGACCCAGGAGGTCCCTTCCAACTCTACCATTCTATGATTCTACCATGAGCCTCACATAGCCTCCCTATATACAGCATGAGCGCCACATAGCTTCCCTATATAGAGCATGAGCCTCACATAGTCTCTCTATATACAGCATGAGCCCCACATAGCCTCCACATATACAGCATGAGCCCCACATAGCTTCCCCATATACAGCTTGAGCTCCACATAGCCTCCCCATGTCCAGCATGAGAGCCTCCCCATGTCCAGCATGAGAGCCCCATAGCCTTCCCATCTCAAGCCAAACATCCCATACACACAGTGGCGTACCGCCAATGGAAGCAGGCCATCACTGCTATGGAGACGTGAACCGGGGAGGGGGGCGCACCACAGTGGGCCCTCCCCGCACCGGGCCCCACCTCTGCCCATCAGCACCCGTACTGCCTGGCCGACCACCCACACAGAATGATGGGGGTGGAAGCGTCTGCTGACGCTCCCTCCTCCATCATCATTGCTCGCGCTGATTGCTGGAGGGGGGGAGGCCCAGTGCAAGCAATGATGATGGAGGAGGGAGCGTAAGCAGTCGCTTCCACCCCATAATTCTTCCTCGTTGTCTGACGTCTTAGAGCAGCGGTTGCGATGACGCCAACACTTGGCGCCCGTTGCTCTGAGATGTCCGGCGCTTCACAATGCACGCTGAGGAGACTGGAGCACTGGGTGGAACCAGGAGAGGTGAGTACTGTATTTATTTTTTTAAAATCAGTGACCAGTGGCCATAATACAGTATGGGGGGTGCATTATATTGTGTGGAGGACCATGGGGAGTGCATTATAGTGTGTGGAGGACCATGGGGGTGCATTATACTGTATGCAGGATCATGGTGGGCGCATTATATTGTGTGGGGGACCATGGGGGTGCATTAAACTATATGGAGGTCTATGGGAGTACATTATGCTTGTATAGAGGACCATGGGGGGTGCATTATATTGTGTGGAGGACCATGGGGAGTGCATTATACTTGTATAGAGGACCATGGGGGGTGCATTATATTGTGTGGAGGACCATGGGGAGTACATTATACTGGGTGGAGGATCATGGTGGGCGCATTATATTGTGTGGGGGACCATGGCGGTGCATTATACTGTATAGAGGATCTTGGGGGTCACATTATACTGGTATAGGGGACCATAAGGGGGTGCATCATATTGTGAGGAGGACCATGGGGAGGTAGGTTTTTTTGGGGTGCGGCGGCCCAATTAGAACTTCTGTTATTGGGCCACATGATTTCTATGTACGCCCTTGCATACACATTATTGGTGGCCCCTCCTCCACCAATGTATTCCCCACGGTCTGCATCACCTGTCCGCCATAATAAGGAGGTCCCACAATGATCTCCAACTCTGTTACTTCCGGGTGGTGTGGTGAGCGGTGACATGAGTAATGCAACTGCTCACCACGCCAGCTGGAACACAATGAGAGTACCATGAGAACCCGGCTGCAGTGCCGAGCGGTGACGTCATCAAGGTCACCGCCAGGCACAGGCATCGGTTCCCACGGTAACCTCTGTTTGAGTCAGCCTATGAACTGCGGTAATCTTACTGACGTCACCGCTCACAGTGAGACAGGTGAATATAACTTTGGGCCCTTTTTATTATGGAAATAAGGTGGACAAGTGAGCATATCTTTCATTTCTATGGTACTAAATAGGAAAATGAGGGGAATTTTAGGGGATTTTTTTTTCAATTAAAGGACTTTTCTCTGTGTGTTTATTTGTGTTTGTATTTTAACTACGGGGTTAGTAATAGGGGTGGCTAATAGACACCTCTCCATTACTAACCCCTGGGCTTGATGTCAGCAGACAGTAAACAGCTGACATCAACCCCAAAACTATTACCCCACTTGCCAACACACCAGGTCAAGTGTGAAGAGCCGCGGCTAAGCGTCAGAATTGGTGCATCTAATGGATGCGCTTTTTCTGGAGTGGCTGAGGGCTGATGTTATTAGTCTGGGAGGGGGCCAATATCCATTACCCCTTCCCAGCCTATTAATATAAGCCCACAGCTGTCTGTTTTAGCCTTTGGTGATTATTAAAATTAGGGGGAGCCCAAGTCTTTTTTTGGGTGGTACCCCCTTTTTAATAACCAGTAAAGGCTAAACAGACAGCTGTGAGCTGTTATTAATAGTCTGGAAACCTTTAATGCTATTGGCCTTTAACCAGAATAATAACACCAGCCCCCGTCTGTAGGCTTTCTCTCAGCTGGTTGGCATCTGGTTTCAGCTGGTTTTGGCAGTGTGGACAGGTGCCAAGTTTGCTGGAGAAAGAAATTTCCATTTCCAAAAAGCTTGTCGGCAGAAGGAAGCATGATGTGCTGTAAAATGTCCTGGTAGACGGCTGCGCTGACTTTGGTCTTGATAAAACACAGTGGACCTACACCAGCAGATGACATGGCTCCCCAAACCATCACTGATTGTGGAAACTTCACACTAGACCTCAAGCAGCTTGGATTGTGGCCTCTCCATTCTTCCTCCAGACTCTGGGACCTTGATTTCCAAATGAAATGCAGAATTTACTTTCATCTGAAAACAACACTTTGGACCACTGAGCATCAGTCCAGGTCTTTTACTCCTTGGCCCAGGTAAGATGCTTCTGGCGTTGTCTATTAGTCATGATTGGCTTGACACAAGGAATGTGACACTTGTAACCCATGTCCTGGATACGTCTGTGTGTGGTGGCTCTTGAAGCAATGACTCCAGCAGCAGTCCATTCCTTGTGAATCTCCCCCAAATTTTTGAATGGCGTTTTGTTAACAATCCTTTCAAAGCTGCGGTTATCCCTGTTGCTTGTGCACCTTTTTCTACCACACTTTTTTCTTCCACTCAACTTTCCATTAATATTCTTGGATACAGCACTCTGTGAACAGCTGCTTCTTTAGCAATGACCTTTTGTGGCTTACCCTCCTTGTGGAGTGTGTCAATGACTGCCTTCTGGACATCTGTCAAGTCAGCAGTATTCCCCATGATTGTTAAGCCTACTGAAACAGACTAAGGGACCTTTTTAAACGCTTAGGAAGCCTTTGCAGGTATTTTTTGTTAATTATTCTAATTTACTGAGATAATGACTTTTGTGTTTTCATTGGCTGTAAGCCATAATCATCAACATTAACAGAAATAAACACTTGAAATAGATCACTCTGTTTGTAATAACTCTATATAATATGAGTTTCACTTTTTGTATTGAAGAACTGAAATAAATGAACTTTTTGATGATATTCTAATTTAGTGAGATGCACCTGTATGTCCCGCTGTACACAAATTGCTGCTGCCCTCTGTGTGCATGCTATAGTCAGCACAAAGTATAATAGTCAGCGGGCGGTTATAGGCCACGTTACAAAGAAGCTGAGGGACAATGGGGGGATTACTAGAAATTAATAGGATATTATTGATGCTCCCACTAATCTTTAGTATGAACCAGTTTTGCTATCAGTAAAAGTGGCGCCCCTGAGGGTTCAGTTGCCACAGAGGTACTGCATCTCACCCAGAGGTGTGGTATATCACTCTCGGGTAAGGATAGATTGCTGCCCGGGACACTAACACCTGCATCCAACATGTCCACTTCAGTAGGGCAGGGCGAGATTGCTCCTACGGGAGAGCACAGTCCCTGGTCCCTGGCTGGAGTGGAGGGGAACCTAGTGAGGAGGAACCATGTAGTGGGTGTGGGTGGAGGACGTAGATCAGGGGAGCACATGAAAGGAAGCTGTATAAAAAGGGGAGCCATCTTAGAAGGACAAGCCAGTCAGAGGAGGAAAGTGAGGGGAGCAGAGGCTCTGCTCGGGAGGCGGGCCTAGCCAGAGAGGCCCAGGACTGAGAGAGGAGCGGGAGCAGGAGAAAGGCTCCAGGAACAGAAGGGATCCCAGGGGTGCGGGCAGTGCTGGAGGCCACCCGTACGCCCGAATCTGCCAGGCAGTGGAGGAATCGAGCCGCAGAGGGGACCGGCCTCTAAACTAGTGGAGAACTACAAGGCTCAGCTTGGAACCGGAGGCTGCTGTACTTGCAAGGTGCAGTGGCCACATCAACAACTATATCTCCGAAAAGGCGGCCACAGAGGGTCCAGGGGACTGCAGGTCGCCCGACAAGACCCGAGGCTACAGGATTGGGACACTGGTTGCGAGGCGCAGGTCAGGAGGGCGAGAGCCAGCGCAGGAAGACGACTGAGGAAGGCACATAGAAAGGGGTCCTGTCAGGCACTCTTGAATTACCTGAGGGATTGCTGAACCCCTGCCTGGTGAACGCAGCACGACGTGGGAGGTTGTGGTCTGGACCCTGTAACCTGAGGAATTTATCAACTGTGAGTAAACTCAGAAGACTGCACCCCACTGTCTCTGTGATTATTGCTGCGCCATCAACCCCTGCACTACAACGCCCAGCATAACCTATAACATCTACACTGCCCTGGAGCTAAGCTCTACCTGTGGAGAGCCACACCAGCTTTGTTGCACTAACATCAGCTCCAGAGGACCTGCTCCGCAGCGGCGGCTCCATATAGCCGCATACCACAGGTGGCGTCACGAACTTTGTACATAAATCCCCTGTAAATATTCTCCTTTTTACTGACCGCCCTGGGTCACGGACCGGGTCACTGCCACTGTGACATCTCTCTTAGCAACGACCGGCCCGGCACCGAGTACCCCACGACCCAGGGGGCGCGTCATAAACATGAGGCAGAACTTTCCAGAACTTCTTTATTTCAAGGACTGCTGAAGACACCATGACTTGTTACCTCTTCTCAATCACGGTTTCCCCATTTTAAATTGCCAACAGTTTTACTCACCGCCGATGCTGTTCCAGCGGTGTCAGCACTGTCTCTTCCCACGATCACGTCACAGCCAGGAGAGACATGAACCTCTTGGGATAGTTTTCACATGTACAGCACCACTGAACCAATGGGGCTCTAAAAATAAATATTAAATACTCTTCCACGTGATCTGACGTCGGCTGTGGAGGGATTCAGGTGCATGGACAATACAGTTCTCCAGGCAACTATAGCACGCTCAGCAAGTATTCTGCACGGCTCCTAATAATTCACAATAGGACCCATGCATGATATAACTCTACTGCCCAGGCTGCTGTTGCGTCTGTGCAACCACAATGTCCAATCAAGCAGGAGAAGATCCCTTAATTATGCACAAATTGCAATGTCCAGGAATCTTTAGCATGGATGAAAGCCCACAAAGATCAAGTCCACAACAAAGCGCTTTCTGAATACAATAAAATCAATATAATATCTCACAACTCAACACCCATTACTGGCAGATCACAGGGTCGAGTATGTGAAATCCACTTTTCTTTCATCTAAAGTAGACATCAAAAACGCAAATTTCTTCACACAAGGCAGGGCTGGTTACATGGTCAATAGTGACTTGTAGGATCGCTGCTTCCAACAAGTGACGCTACATAGGTCTAGCCCTTTTCTTCACAATTTTCTTTGCATGTTTAATTTCCCAGAGAAGCATTGCATGGCTAATAAGCCTCCTAACCTTAGCATGCCAGAGCCGGTATGTCACTCTCCACAAGGAGAAACATTACCCATTAGACCTCAGTCCAGAGCCTCTCACCTAGTCTTATCAGTTCTCATACTTTGCACTGACAAGGAGCAATACCCCGAAACACCGGGTCTGCAAATTGAGGTTCTGATTTGGCTTTTATCCTAAGTAATATTACAAGGCTCGTTAAAGGGTCGATAGTGACTTGTAGGATTGCTGTTTCCAACAGGTGGCGCTATAGAGTTCAAGTCCTCTTCCTCTCTGAAGAGGCATTTGCCTATTTGATTTCTTCACCCGTAATTGATAAGTGGACTTCCAACTTACATAACACTATCAGGTTTGCTAACCGTCCAGAAATTCCTAGATAGTCTGTAAAATAGGGCACTTATTTTCCCTGTCAATAAAAAAAATGGAAACATGGGTGACTTTTTTTGAAGCTGGAGAAACTTGTGCAAATTATTGCGACTGTAATTATTAATTTACAGTGAAAACAGTTTTCTGTCTTATTTGTGGGTTGTAAACATATATCACTTAATGGGAACCTGCCACTATATTCATGCTGCGCAAAGCACAGGCAGCATATATCAGAGTCTGGCTGCGCAATGTTTTACTGTGAAATGATGCAGCGTTCTAGAGAAAACCTAGATCAAAAAGTCAGCTGGGGACTATAGGGACAGATGTAACTAATCCAGTATGGCTCCCGACCAGCTTCTGTTGATTGACAGGTCTCTCCCATGTGTGCATATAGGGAGAGAGCTGTCAATCACACAGGGAGAAGCTGGGAGCCATGCTGGACTAGTCGTGCCTCTTGGTATATTCCCCAGCTGACTTTTCTATGTTGTCTCGAAGAAAAAAAAACCCAGCATTTCACAGTAAGACATATTTGGCTGCAACAGTGCAGCCAGGCTCTGATTCATACTGCCCTAGGTTTTTGAAGAATGGAAAAAGATAGATGATGCAATATATCGCCAACTTGTTCATTCCACGCCTAGAAGACTTGATGCTGCGCATAAAATTCATGGAGGTCATACTAAATACTACATGTAGTATTTAGTAGTGTAGTAGTAGTAGTAGTTTTTGATGTGGGGTGTACTCATTTCTGCATCAACTAATATGAGTAAAACTGATTTTGTAATGAAAGTTATATTACTAACCATACTTATGTTATGGGTCAAAAAAATGTTCTATGAAACTAAGTCTTTGTTCTTGCGTTTAGTGAGATATTGACTAAAGCACCACGCCAGCAATTTTGTTTTTATTTCAGTGCTAGAGTGGTATCAATAATGTAAGTTCCCTCACCCTCAATGGCGGTCAAGTATGCAATATGCTAACTCCCAAACAGAATTCGTCTAGCAGTGATCTTGCGGGCATTGCTCCTGTGCCCACATGTTCACCATGAGATAAGTGAGTCACAGTGTGTGTATTCCTTCCTGATTATTACGTTATTACATACATGTACTTCAAATGTTGGGAAGAGGTTAATGATATACAATTGGTCCACATACAGTGCCTACAAGTAGTATTCAACCCCCTGCAGATTTAGCTGGTTTGATAAGATGCAAATAAGTTAGAGCCTTCAAACTGCAAACAAGAGTAGGTTTTATGAACAGAAGCATAAATCTTACAAACCAAAAAGTTATGTTGCTCTGTTGAATTTTATTAAATTTTAAACATAAAAGTGTGGGTCAATTATTATACAACCCCTATGTTTAATATTTTGTGGAATAACCCTTGTTTGCAATTACAGCTAATAATCGTCTTTTATAAGACCTGATCAGGCCGGCACAGGTCTGTGGAGTTATCTTGGCCCACTCCTCCATGCAGATCTTCTCCAAGTTATCTAGGTTCTTTGGGTGTCTCATGTGGACTTTATTCTTGAGCTCCTTCCACAAGTTTTCAATTGGGTTAAGGTCAGGAGACTGACTAGGCCACTCCAACATCTTGACTTTTTCCCTATTGAACCAGGCCTTGGTTTTCTTGGCTGTGTGCTTTGGGTCGTTGTCTTGTTGGAAGATGAAATTACGACCCATCTTAAGATCCTTGATGGAGGAGCGGAGGTTCTTGGCCAAAATCTCCAGGTAGGCCGTGCTATCCATCTTCCCATGGATGCGGACCAGATGGCCAGGCCCCTTGGCAGAGAAACAGCCCCACAGCATGATGCTGCCACCACCATGCTTGACTGTAGGGATGGTATTCTTGGGGTCGTATGCAGTGCCATCCAGTCTCCAAACGTCACGTGTGTAGTTGGCACCAAAGATCTCGATCTTGGTCTCATCACACCATAGAACCTTGAACCAGTCTGTCTCAGAGTCCTCCAAGTGATCATGAGCAAACTGTAGACGAGCCTTGACATGACGCTTTGAAAGTAAAGGTACCTTACGGGCTCGTCTGGAACGGAGACCATTGCGGTGGAGTACGTTACTTATGGTATTGACTGAAAACAATGTCCCCACTGCCATGAGATCTTCCCGGAGCTCCTTCCTTGTTGTCCTTGAGTTAGCCTTGACTCTTCGGACAAGCCTGGCCTCGGCACGGGAGGACACTTTCAAAGGCTTTCCTGGCCGTGGAAGGCTAACAGTAGTTCCATAAGCCTTCCACTTACGGATGATGCTCCCAACAGTGGAGACAGGTAGGCCCAACTCCTTGGAAAGGGTTTTGTACCCCTTGCCAGCCTTGTGACCCTCCACGATCTTGTCTCTGATGGCCTTGGAATGCTCCTTTGTCTTTCCCATGTTGACCATGTCTGAGTGCTGTTCACAAGTTTGGGGAGGGTCTTAAATAGTCAGAAAAGGCTGGCAAAAGAGATCTTTAATCCACACATGTGAAGCTCATTATTCTTGGTGCCTGAACTACTTCTTAATACTTTAGGGGGACCAAACAGAATTCTTGTGGTTTGAGGGGTTGAATAGTAAATGACACTCTGAATTAACTTTTTACGTTTAAAAAAAAAACAAAAAAAAAATTTGCTGCAGTGCATTTCCCACTTCCAGGCTGATCTACAGTACAAATGTCACAATGCCAAGTTAATTCCGCATGTGTCAACCAGCTAAATCTGCAGGGGGTTGAATACTACTTGTAGGCACTGTATATCCAATATATAGTACAGACCAAAAGTTTGGACACACCTTCTCATTTAAAGATTTTTCTGTATTTTCATGACTATGAAAATTGTACATTCACACTGAAGGCATCAAAACTGTGAATTAACACATGCGGAATTATATACTTAACAAAAAAGTGTGAAACAACTGAAAATGTGTCTTATATTCTAGGTTCTTCAAAGTAGCCACCTTTTGCTTTGTTGACTGCTTTGCACACTCTTGGAATTCTCTTGATTAGTTTCAAGAGGTAGTCACCGGAAATGGTTTTCACTTCACAGGTGTGCCCTGTCGGGTTTAATAAGTGGGATTTCTTGCCTTATAAATGGGGTTGGGACCATCAGTTGTGTTGTGCAGAAGTCTGGTGTATACACAGCTGATAGTCCTACTGAATAGACTGTTAGAATTTGTATTATGGCAAGAAAAAAGCAGCTAAGTAAAGAAAAACGAGTGGCCATCATTACTTTAAGAAATGAAGGTCAGTCAGTCTGAAAAATTGGGAAAACTTTGAAAGTGTCCCCAAGTGCAGTTGCAAAAACCATCAAGCGCAACAAAGAAACTGGCTCACATGAGGAAAGCCCCAGGAAAGGAAGCCCAAGGGTCACCTCTGCTTCTGAGGATAAGTTTATCCGAGTCACCAGCCTCAGAAATCGCAGGTTAACAGCAGCTCAGATTAGAGACCAGGTCAATGCCACACAGAGTTCTAGCAGCAGACACATCTCTTCAACAACTGTTAAGAGGAGACTTTGTGCAGCAGGCCTTCATGGTAAAATAGCTGCTAGGAAACCACTGCTAAGGACAGGCAACAGGCAGAAGAGACTTATTTGGGCTAAAGAACACAAGGAATGGACATTAGACGAGTGGAAATATGTGCTTTGGTCTGATGAGTCCAAATTTGAGATCTTTGGTCCCAACCACCGTGTCTTTGTGCGACGCAGAAAAGGTGAACGGATGGACTCTACATGCCTGGTTCCCACCATGAAGCATGGAGGAGGAGGTGTGATGGTGTGGGGGTGCTTTGCTGGTGACACTGTCGGGGATTTATTCAAAATTGAAGGTATACTGAACCAGCACGGCTACCACAGCATCTTGCAGTGGCATGCTATTCCATCCGGTTTGCGCTTAGTTGGACCATTATTTATTTTTCAACAGGACAATGACCCCAAACACACCTCCAGGCTGTGTAAGGGCTATTTGACCAAGAAGGAGAGTGATGGGATGCTACGCCAGATGACCTGGCCTCCACAGTCACCAGACCTGAACCCAATCGAGATGGTTTGGGGTGAGCTGGACCGCAGAGTGAAGGCAAAAGGGCCAACAAGTGCTAAGCATCTCTTGGATCTCCTTCAAGATTGTTGGAACACCATTTCCGGTGACTACCTCTTGAAGCTCATCAAGAGAATGCCAAGAGTGTGCAAAGCAGTCATCAAAGCAAAAGGTGGCTACTTTAAAGAACCTAGAATATAAGACATATTTTCAGTTGTTTCACACTTTTTTGTTAAGTATATAATTCCACATGTGTTAATTCATAGTTTTGATGCCTTCAGTGTGAATGTACAATTTTCATAGTCATGAAAATACAGAAAAATCTTTAAATGAGAAGGTGTGTCCAAACTTTTGGTCTGTACTGTATCTTTCCAAAAGATGTGCATGAATGGACATGCCCATAACATATATATTAAATTACCCAACTAGTTACCATACTTTTTTTTTTATATTTTAGCCAATCTACCCAAAGTCGAAATAAGCTGGATTTTAACATATCCTGGGGTCCAAAGCAATATTATATCCATAAAGGTTTAGGTTTACCCACTGTATAAAGCTACTAATTATCTCTTTACTTTTACACAGTGGAACTACACCAGCAGATGACATGGCTCCCCAAACCATCACTGATTGTGGAAACTTCACACTAGACCTCAAGCAGCTTGGATTGTGGCCTCTCCACTCTTCCTCCAGACTCTGGGACCTTGATTTCCAAATGAAAATTGAAATTCTGGAACCTTGTGGAGTGTGTCAATGACTGCATTCTGGACATTTGTCAAGTCAGCAGTCTTCCCCATGATTGTGGAGCCTACTGAAACCGATTAAGGGACCTTTTTAAATGCTTAGGAAGTCTTTGCAGGTGTTTTTTGTTAATTATTTAAATTTATTGAGATGATGACTTTTGTGTTTTCATTGGCTATAAGCCATAATCACGGAAAACATGGCGTCGTTTGCAAGCTTCTGCGATCAATGAGCGAAAAGTTATTGCAGAAATTAGCATTTTTAATAAAAGCATAACGGGTGGAGCCCTGCTCCTGTGATGTCGGCCCAGGGGGGTGTGGGTAGGTCTCTCCCTTCAGCATAAAATAGTCTGCTGAGGTTGGCATAACATTCATTGCGGGAGTATATAGTTATTATATGCAACGGATCATGTTCAATAACAGTCAAATCAGAGGAGAGCTCCCCTCCAGCTATATTGCATCGTCTCAGCGATCGTATAGTAAGTTTCTGCTTTAATCCTTATTATTTTGTGTAACTGCTTATGTATTGTATTGTCCCCTTTGTAAAACCCTTGTATATTTTTCCTAAACACTGCCTCCCTTTTGGATTAAATATAAAATTTAATAGTTTCTTTTTTCCTGTAATCGTTCCCTTCCCTGAAGCCATGCGCTATCAGAACGCAGGCATCCGGCCAGGCCTGTAATATATTTCAAACTCGGCCGGTGGTGGCAGCAAATAATATTTATAATCGTGCTATCGTGAAGCTGACAGTAACCGTACAGAGGGCGTAAACACATATTCCATGCGTTGGAATCCAAAGGTGTGATGCCATACGCTACGAGTAGTGGGGACCGTATGCTCGAGGGTCCCTGACGAAATCCTGACAGCATGACGGCAACACCGAGATATTGCGTGATCCCCCCCGGTATCGTCGCTGTGGAATACCCTGACACTCTTGTTCTGGAAACCACAACCCTCAAGCCATATGCTACCTATATATACAGTACAGACCAAAAGTTTGGACACACCTTCTCATTTAAAGATTTTTCTGTATTTTCATGACTATGAAAATTGTACATTCACACTGAAGGCATCAAAACTATGAATTAACACATGTGGAATTATATACTTAACAAAAAAGTGTGAAACAACTGAAAATATGTCTTATATTCTAGGTTCTTCAAAGTAGCCACCTTTTGCTTTGATGACTGCTTTGCACACTCTTGGCATTCTCTTGATGAGCTTCAAGAGGTAGTCACCGGAAATGGTCTTCCAACAATCTTGAAGGAGTTCCCAGAGATGCTTAGCACTTGTTGGCCCTTTTGCCTTCACTCTGCGGTCCAGCTCACCCCAAACCATCTCGATTGGGTTCAGGTCTAGTGACTGTGGAGGCCAGGTCATCTGGCGTAGCACCCCATCACTCTCCTTCTTGGTCAAACAGCTCTTACACAGCCTGGAGGTGTGTTTGGAGTCATTGTCATGTTGAAAAATAAATGATGGTCCAACTAAACGCAAACCGGATGGAATAGCATGCCGCTGCAAGATGCTGTGGTAGCCATGCTGGTTCACTATGCCTTCAATTTTGAATAAATCCCCAACAGTGTCACCAGCAAAGCACCCCCACACCATCACACCTCCTTCTCCATGCTTCACGGTGGGAACCAGGCATGTAGAGTCCATCTGTTCACCTTTTCTGCGTCGCACAAAGACACAGTGGTTGGAACCAAAGATCTCAAATTTGGACTCATAAGACCAAAGCACAGATTTCCGCTGGTCTAATGTCCATTCCTTGTGTACTTTAGCCCAACAAGTCTCTTCTGCTTGTTGCCTGTCCTTAGCAGTGGTTTCCTAGCAGTTATTTTACCATGAAGGCCTGCTGCACAAAGTCTCCTCTTAACAGTTGTTGTAAAGATGTGTCTGCTGCTAGAACTCTGTGTGGCATTGACCTGGTCTCTAATCTGAGCTGCTGTTAACCTGCGATTTCTGAGGCTGGTGACTCGGATAAACTTATCCTCAGAAGCAGAGGTGACTCTTGGTCTTCCTTTCCTGCGGCGGTCCTCATGTGAGCCAGTTTGTTTGTAGCAATTGATGGTGTTTGCAACTGCACTTGGGGACACATTCAAAGTTTGCCCAATTTTTCGCACTGACTGACCTTAATTTCTTAAAGTAATGATGGCCACTCGTTTTTCTTTACTTAGCTGCTTTTTTCTTGTCATAATACAAATTCTAACAGTCTATTCAGTAGGACTATCAGCTGTGTATCCACCTGACTTCTGCACAACACAACTAATGGTCCCAACCCCATTTATAAGGCAAGAAAACCCACTTATTAAACCTGACAGGGCACACCTGTGAAGTGAAAACCATTTCCGGTGACTACCTCTTGAAGCTCATCAAGAGAATGGCAAGAGTGTGCAAAGCAGTCATCAAAGCAAAAGGTGGCTACTTTGAAGAACCTAGAATATAAGACATATTTCAGCTGTTTCACACTTTTTTGTTAAGTATATAATTCCATTGGTGTTAATTCATAGTTTTGATGCCTTCAGTGTGGATGTACAATTTTCAAAGTCATGAAAATACAGAAAAATCTTTAAATGAGAAGGTGTGTCCAAACTTTTGGTCTGTACTGTATGTGTGTATATATATATATATATATATATATTTTATATATGTGACCTTGTTATTTGTTATTTTTAGGGCTGCGGTGATCAGTGTGACAAGACGAGTCATGGCTGGGAGATGTCGACATGAAGGTCTGATCAGATGGAGAAGAAACAACAGAAACCGGCTCTGATCAGAAGAGACGTCAGCGATCACTGGATGTAAGTATTTATTCTGTATCTGCACTGTATGACTTGGAGTAATACTGTTATTTGTAAAATCACTTAGGCCACATTCTCATTTTTGTGTGAAATGTCCATGAGCTGCCAGATTTTTTTATTAGACGGCACACAGACTCAGAGTTTTATAAATCCATTCACATATCTGTGAAAGTCACAGATCCGAGAATGAGATCTGCGAGACTCAAATCATGTCCTGTTCTGATCCGATTTTGAAGATCGGAATAGGACTTACTCAGTGGGTCTGTGTGCTGTTTGAAAGAAAAAGAAAATCAAGCAGGACACTGATGCAGAAATGTAGCCTTATTATATATATAGAGCAGTCCCTTAGTGTATAATGTACTCACTTATTATGGATAGCACAGTCCTTAAAGGAGTATTCTAATCTCCAAGTTCCTATTTCAATATGTTGTAGGTATAATAATAGTAACAAATACCTCCAATTAGAAATGTAGTATAGTTCTCCTAATTAGCTATGTCACTTACCCCATGTGCAGGCATTGCAGTAGCTTAGGTATCCAAGGTTACAACTACACACATATTGTTAGTCAGCTGTTGGTGGTCGTAACCATAGATACTGTGAGGCAGTGACCGGGATCGTATACGAGGGACGTTATATCTCCCCCAGAATGTGTACAGAGACCTATTAAAACCATTGGAGTGCATTGCAGTCATAGACACAGCTGCAATGCAGGAATGAAGGTGAGCATTGACCTGGTCAGACTACCTGGCTAAGGCAGATTAAGTAAAACCCGGCAGGGCCTTCATTTCTTGGAGGAGGTCACAGGAGGCAGTGGGGCGGCCTCCTCCCTCCAACCCAGGTTTTCCAGTGGCTCTTGCCACAGGTCCTTTAAAACCCCTGCACTAAGGATTAGTGTTGTTCTATGTTGGAACCTGCTAGGTTTATACCTAATTTTGCTGGGCGGACGGCGGCCCGGACCGATCTCTTGAAAGGGAAAAAAAAATCTGTAATGGTCCGGTGGATCTCTCAGGCAGAAGAAGCTTTTCAGTCCCTGAAGTTGGCCCTGTGTGGACAGCCGGTCCTCATCAGCCCCAACTTCAAGGAAACCTTCATTGTACAGACAGATGCCTCGGAGGTAGGCTTAGGGGCGGTATTGTCACAAAAAGTGAATGGTGAAGAGCACTCGGTCACCTACTTAAGTAGAAAACTTGTCCTGGTAGAGAAAAACTATAGCGTGGTAGAGAAGGAGTGTTTGGCTATTAAGTGGGCCTTGGAATCGCTACGTTATTATTTACTCGGGTGTCAGTTCCGCTTGGTGACGGACCACTCACCTTTGGTATGGGTGAGAAATGCCAAGGAGAGGAATTCGCGAGTCACCAGGTGGTTCCTATCACTGCAAAATTTCAGTTTCTCTGTAGAACATCACCCTGGGAAGTCGCAGGGAAACGCGGATGCCCTGTCCCGGGCACCGTGTATGATGGCAAATGTACAACCCCACAAGTTTGAACAGAGGGGGGGATATGTGAGGCAGTGACCGGGATCGTATACGAGGGACGTTATATATACCCCAGAATGTGTACAGAGACCTATTAAAACCATTGGAGTGCATTGCAGTCATAGACACAGCTGCAATGCAGGAATGAAGGTGAGCATTGACCTGGTCAGACTACCTGGCTAAGGCAGATTAAGTAAAACCCGGCAGGGCCTTCATTTCTTGGAGGAGGTCACAGGAGGCAGTGGGGCGGCCTCCTCCCTCCAACCCGGGTTTTCCAGTGGCTCTTGCCACAGGTCCTTTAAAACCCCTGCACTAAGGATTAGTGTTCTTCTATGTTGGAACCTGCTAGGAGCACAGCAGGGGAGCTCAGCAGGATTGAGGGTGGCTGAACCCACTCCTGGGAAGCCTCTGCACCTGTCAGGCTCTGAGCGGCCCGGCGCGGCCGTTGCCCCCGGCAACCGTTGTTTATGGACTCATGTTAACCCGGTTACGAACCGGAGGACTTTCTGTTTACCCGTGAGTTGCTGAATAAAAGCTGTTTATGTTGGACTTGCTTGGGTCACTGCCTCAGTTACTGCACGGTGTGAACACCGCCGCCTTACATTACGTAGGCTAGTGCAATGCCTGCACATGAGGTAAGTGACATAGCTAATTAGGAGAACTATACTAAATTTCTAATTTGAGGTATTTGCTAATATTACTATACCTACTACATATTGGGATAGGATCTTAGAGATGGGAATGCCCCTTTAATTACATAATTTCCTCCTCTCTATACAACACCATCCCTAATTACATAGCATCCTCTCTAGCTGTGTATAGTATCGTCCCTTATTACATAGCATCCTCTCTAGCTATGTATAGCACCATCCCTTATTATGTAGCATCCTCTCTAGCTATGTATAGCACCATCCCTTATTATGTAGCATCCTCTCTAGCTATGTATGGCGCCGTTCCTTATTACATAGCACCCTCTCTAGCTATGTATGGTGCCGTCCCTTATTATGTAGCATCCTCTCTAGTTATGTATAGCGTCGTCCCTTATTTCGTAGCACCCTCTCTAGCTATGTTTGGCGCTGTCACTTAATACGTAGCACCCTCTCTAGCTATGTATGGGGCCGTCTCTTATTACGTAGCTTCCTCTCTACCTATCTATGGCGCCTTCCCTTATTATGTAGCACCCTCTCTAGGTATGTATGGCGCTGTCCCTGATTATGTAGCATCTTCTCTAGTTATGTAGGGTGCTTACACATATTACATAGCATTCGCTCTATGTATGGTGCCGTCCCTTATTACGTAGTACCCTCTCTAGCTATGTATGGCACCGTCCCTTATTATGTAGCATCCTCTCTAGGTATGTATGGGGCCATCCCTTATTACGTAGCATCCTCTTTAGGTATGTATAGCACCATCCCTTATTACTTAGCACCCTCTCTACCTATGTATGACAACTTTCCTTATTACGTACCACCCTCTCTAGGGATGTATGGCGCTGTCACTTATTATGTAGCAACCTCTCTAGCTATGTATGGGGCCGTCCCTTATTACGTAACATCCTTTCTAGCTATGTATGGTGCTGTCCCTTACATTGCTAGAGAGACTGTTGCTGTCCCTTATTACGTAGCACCCTCTCTAGCTATGTGTGGCGTCGTCACTAGTGTTGAGCATTCCGATACTGAAATATCGGGTATCGGCCGATATTCGCGGTATCGGAATTCTGATACTTAATTCCGATACTTTTGCAATATCGTATACCGGAATCGGAAGTTCCCATAATGCAATGAGCCATTTTCATTTTATTCAGCCAATGAGGATCCTAAGAAGTGTGGGCACATCCTGTTAGGCATGTAGGCATCTTAACTAATGGCATGGCTGTGATTGGCTGCTGAAATCATGTCATGATACACTATAAAAGCCGCCGCCGCCATTTTGAGCTCACTCTGCTGTGAATTCAGTTAAGGATAGGACGCTGTTTTTCTGAGGGACAGTTTTAGCTACCTATTTGGTCTATTCTGCTTTACCCAAGCTACTTTATAAATCGCTGTGCCTTGCAGTGCTAGTGCACAGTTCTCTGTGCTGTTCACCGCTTTCTGCAAGGTCTGTGTGTGTGAGTGCAGCTCACCCTGTAGTGTGTGCTTCAGCCACGTCTGGTTGTAGTGCACTCAGTGTGTGTCACTGCCTCATACATTGTCCTTTTTTGCCAATTCATAATTTTTCCTGATTTCTCCTATTAGTGTGGTGGTTCCATCCGTATTCAGCTAAATTGGTTCCAAACACACTATATAGGAGTAGTTAGAGGAGCCTTTCTGCAGCATTGGGCCCTGCAGCCCCAGCCAGATTAGTATTAGCCTATTTTTTGCAGCCTCATCTATTGCATTGTAGGTTACCTTCCTACATTGTAATAGCTACAAAAAGTTTGTGATACTATCGTTATTACATCTTTAGGCACATCCAGTGTCTTTTTGTGACAAAAAAAACCTAAAAGTTCACCAAACACTCCACTTTACAGTTGTGTAGGCCACATTAGCTCATATTAAAGTCTAGTCCACACTTTATAAAATTAGTGTTTCTTATACCTGTTAGCAGCTGTTCAGGAATAAGCACACTAAGCCCTTAGTACTTTTCTGCCTATCTTTATCAGTTACCAAGATGAAGAAGGCAGGGAGTAAGGCACGTGGTCGTGGGCGTGGAGTTTCTGCAGGGAGAGGACGTGAGGATTCTGTGCCTGCAGGGAGAGGACGTGGGGATTCTGTGCCTGCTGCGGGCACCAGTGACTCAGCATCCCCCAGTTTTACCAGGGAACAGTCCTTTATGCGCAGCTTTGTAGGAGCTAGCCGTACCCCACTGCTGCGGGAGGACCAAATTGAAGCCGTTGTCGGATGGATGGCAGCTAACGCATCGACTTCAATTAGTTCCAAATCCTCTCAGGTCCTGAGCACTGAAGAGCACCCATCTGTCTCTTCACCACCTGCCAAATTGCCCAGGCAGTCAGAGAGCCCTGGACAGGAGCCATCTCTACTTCTGTTCTCTGAATCTCTTGGCTTGGAAAGAGGGGGCCAGCCAAGCAGAATTCGAGAATTTGAAGAAGAGGTAGTATGCAGTGATGCGCAACCGTTTTGTCTCTCTGAATCTGAAGAGGCGGGTGGGCCAGTGCCTATGGTCAGCAGCACACCTCAGTACGCATCTGATGATGAGACTCAGGTGCCACTTTCTGGTGCGTACTGTGCTGTCGAGACTACCCAGGAGAAGCAGTTGTTTGAAGAGGGTGGTGTAGATGATGAGGTCCTTGACCCATCATGGCATGAGGGACAGGAAGGTGGTGGGAGCAGCTCTGAGGAAGAGATTCCCCGAACAGCCCAAAAAGGAGGGAGAGGGAGGGGGCAGACTTGGTTGCCTGTAGCCTCCACTTCGGCACCCATTAGGAGCATGGCTCTTCCAAAATCCAAAGCGGGCGCTCCCAAGACTTGCAGTGCCTGGTCCTTTTTTGACACAGTTGCAGATGACATTTGCTTTGTCAAATGCAAGCTGTGTAATCAGAAGGTGAAAAGAGGGAAAAGTGTCAGCAACCTCAATACCACAAATATGTGGAAACATATGCGGACCAAGCACGTGGTGGAGTTACAAAAACACACTGAAGACCTAGGCCAACCTACAGCGCCACCTACCACCTCTTCAGCTCGTGTTGTAGCCTCTTCCTCCAGCTCACACACAGCTGGTTCGGCTTCCTCACAGGATCGCCATGGAAGAATCTCTGGCACTGTTGTACAGAGACACAGTGTATTTCCACCCACAGCACCACTTTCCCAGTCATCCTCACACTCCCAGGCCAGTCTACAGCCATCGTTAGCACAGGCATGGGAGAAAAGGCGCCCATACTCGGCAAACCACCCCCGAGCATAGGCTCTGAATGCTGGCATTGCTAAACTACTGGCCCTTGAAATGCTATCATTCAGGCTGGTGGAGACTGACACATTCCGTAACTTTATGGCATTGGCAGTCCCACAATACAACGTGCCCAGCCGATTTTATTTCAGCAGGCAAGCCGTCCCTGCCCTGCAACATCATGTGGAGGGAAAAATTAAACATGCGCTACAAAACGCCGTCAGTAGCAAGGTCCACCTGACCACCGATGCGTGGACCAGTAAGCATGGACAGGGACGATACCTTTCCCTCACTGCCCATTGGGTAAATGTTGTGGAGCCGGGTACAGATCTTGAGAGTGGCGCTGTACGTGTTCTGCCAACTCCAAGGATTGCAGGAATCCAGTCTGTACACATTGACTCCTCCTCATACTCCAGTTCCTCTGAATCAGTGCTGCAGGAGCCGTCACGGTCTACCTCCACATCGACCCGTGAACGGTTACCTGTTATGGTGACCAATATGAGCACAGCCGTGGCCAAACGTCAACAGGCCGTATTAAAATTAATTTCTTTGGGGAATCGAAGCCACACAGCGCAGGAGCTCTGGAATGCCATCAAGCAGCAGAGCGACGTGTGGTTTGTGCCAGCGAATCTCCAGCCAGGCATGGTAGTGTGTGACAATGGCCGAAATCTGGTGGCAGCTCTGGGCCTAGGCAACCTCACTCACATCCCATGTCTGGCACATGTGCTCAACTGGGTCGTGCAGAGTTTTTTGAGGGACTATCCGGATCTTGATGCACTGCTTCACAGGGTCCGCATAGAGTGCGCTCACTTGCGGCGTTCCAGCAATGCAAGATCACGCATTGCAGCTCTGCAGCGCCGATTACGTCTTCCGGAACATCGCATCATATGTGACCTACCCACCAGGTGGAATTCAACGTTACATATGTTGGAGAGGTTGTGTGAGCAGCAGGCAGCAGTAATGGAGTACCAGCTGCAGCAGGCGCAAAGAAGTCGCAGTGCGCGCCGTTCACACTTCACCACCACTGAGTGGGCCTCTATGAAGGACATTTGCCACGTTTTGCGTGCCTTCAATTATTCCACGCGGATGGCGAGTGCAGATGATGCACTAGTCAGCATGACTATCCCCCTTATCCGCCTGCTTGAAAAAACACTGCAAGCACTAAGGGGCGAGGTTTTGAAAGAGGTGGAGGATGAGGAGTCACAAATGCCATCTGCTTCTCTACAGTCTGCGCAACGTGGTTCCTCACAAAGGCCTAGGCAGGGGACACTTTGTGAGGAGGATGAGGAGGAGTCAATGGATGAGGAAGACATCTGTCCAGAGGAGGGAGGTTCACAATGCTCTAGTAGTCAGTATCTAGAGCAAGGGTGGGGTGATGCAGAGCAGGCAGAGATCACGCCTCAAGCAGGGGACAGCGTTTCTTGGCCAGTTGGCAGTCTGCAGCACATGGTTGATTTCATGCTGCAGTGCCTGAGAAACGACCGCCGCATCGCCCACATTCTCAACACGGCTGATTATTGGGTATCCACCCTCCTAGATCCTCGCTACCGGGACAACTTACAAAGCCTCATAACACCGTTGAACCGGGAGGGTAAAATGCGGGAGTACCAAGACGCACTGGTGCATTCCATCATGTTCTCCATTCCAACCGAGAGCAGTGCTGCTAGTGCTTTACAAAGCAGCTCAGTGCGTCGAGGCAGTGGAGGAAGCTCTGCACAAAGAGGGAGCAGAAGCAGCGCCTCAGCACAAGGCAAGACCAGTATGGCCGAAATGTGGCAAAGTTTTGTGTCCCCGCCGCCACAAATGTCTACACCATCACAGACGGCTCCAGTCAGCAGGAGGCAACGTTTCCGTCAGATGGTGACAGACTACATGTCTTGCCCTCTTAGTGTACTCCCAGACGGCTCTCTCCCTTCAAGTTTTGGGTCTGTAAGCTAGATACATGGCCAGAGCTAAGTCAGTATGCATTGGAGGTGCTAGCTTGCCCTGCTGCTAGTGTATTATCGGAACGCGTCTTTAGTGCCGCAGGTGGTTTACTAACAGACCGTCGCATGCGACTATCCTCCGATAACGTTGACCGGCTTACTTTTCTCAAAATGAACAAGGCCTGGATCTCTCATGAATTTGCCAGTCCTCTTCCAGAATAAATAATTGTTGGCAAAAGTATCCAGGTCTCCTGTTCTGTTCATGTTTCTACCACCTGAAATGTAATCCCTGAGCTCCAACACCGCCAGTTGGCGCTCGGAAGTGCCGTCTGCACAGTCAACACTTTCTGCCGTGTCATTGGGGTTCAGTAACGTCAGCTGTTCCCCGGCTGTGCGGACGGCAATTTCTCCTGCTCTGTCCACATTCTCACTACTACAGATTTTAAAGTTGCTCCAATTACACCTCTGGCTCCTCTGTTTTCAGTATTATCCCTGAGCTCCAACACCACCAGTTGGCGCTCGGAAGTGCCGTCTGCACAGTCAACACTTGCTGCCATGTCATTGGGGTTCAGTAACGTCAGTTGTTCCCCTGCTGTGCGGACGGCAATTTCTTCTGCTCTGTCCACATTCTCACTACTACAGATTTTAAAGTTGCTCCAATTACACCTCTGGCTCCTCTGTTTTCAGTATTATCCCTGAGCTCCAACACCGCCAGTTGGTGCTCGGAAGTGCCGTCTGCACAGTCAACACTTGCTGCCATGTCATTGGGGTTCAGTAACGTCAGCTGTTCCCTTGCTGTGCGGACGGCAATTTCTCCTGCTCTGTCCACATTCTCACTGCTACTGATTTTAAAGTTGCTCCAATTACACCTCTGGCTCCTCTGTTTTCAGTATTATCCCTGAGCTCCAACACCGCCAGTTGGCGCTCGGAAGTGCCGTCTGCACAGTCAACACTTGCTGCCGTGTTATTGGGGTTCGGTAACGTCAGCTGTTCCCCGGCTGTGCGGACGGCAATTTCTCCTGCTCTGTCCACATCCACTGTACTACTGATTTAAAACCTCCTCCAAATACACCTCTGGCTCCTCTGTTTTCAGTATTATCCCTGAGCTCCAACACCGCCAGTTGGCGCTCGCAAGTGCCGTCTGCACAGTCAACACTTGCTGCCATGTTATTGGGGTTCGGTAACGTCAGCTGTTCCCCTGCTGTGCGGACGGCAATTTCTCCTGCTCTGTCCACATTCTCACTACTACAGATTTTAAAGTTGCTCCAATTACACCTCTGGCTCCTCTGTTTTCAGTATTATCCCTGAGCTCCAACACCGCCAGTTGGCGCTCGGAAGTGCCGTCTGCACAGTCAACACTTGCTGCCGTGTCATTGGGGTTCAGTAACGTCAGCTGTTCCCCTGCTGTGCGGACGGCAATTTCTCCTGCTCTGTCCACATTCTCACTACTACAGATTTTAAAGTTGCTCCAATTACACCTCTGGCTCCTCTGTTTTCAGTATTATACCTGAGCTCCAACACCGCCAGTTGGCGCTCGGAAGTGCCGTCTGCACAGTCAACACTTGCTGCCGTGTCATTGGGGTTCAGTAACGTCAGCTGTTCCCCTGCTGTGCGGACGGCAATTTCTCCTGCTCTGTCCACATCCACTGTACTACTGATTTAAAACCTCCTCCAAATACACCTCTGGCTCCTCTGTTTTCAGTATTATCCCTGAGCTCCAACACCGCCAGTTGGCGCTCGGAAGTGCCGTCTGCACAGTCAACACTTGCTGCCATGTTATTGGGGTTCGGTAACGTCAGCTGTTCCCCTGCTGTGCGGACGGCAATTTCTCCTGCTTTGTCCACATCCACTGTACTACTGATTTAAAACCTCCTCCAAATACACCTCTGGCTCCTCTGTTTTTAGTATTTACCCTGGGCTCCAATACCGCTAGTTGCTGCTCAGAAGTGCCGTCTGCACAGTCAACGCTTGCTCCAGTGTTATTGGGGTTCAGTAACGTCAGCTGTTCCCCTGCTGTGTGTCCGGCAAATTCTCCTGCTTTGTCCACATCCACTGTACTACTGATTTAAAACTTGCTCCAATTACACCTCTGGCTCCACTCTGTTTTTAGTATTTACGCTGGGTTCCAGCACCGCCAGCTGGTTCTCGGTAGCTCCATTTGCTCTTGTACCTTCTACTACCCATCCGGGTTCCAGTACCGTCAGCTGGTCTTCGGCAGTTCCATTGGCTCTTGTACCTTCTGCTACCCATCCGGGTTCCAGTACCGTCAGCTGGTCCTCGGTAGTTCAATTTGCTCTTGTACCTTCTACTACCCATCTGGGTTCCAGTACCGTCAGCTGGTTCTCGGCAGTGACTTTGGCACGGGTACTCCCTCCTGCCCAGCCTGGTTCCAGCACGCCAGCTGTTTCCGGGTAGTGTCAACGTCACTTTGCCTCCAATGCGTTGTCCTGTCGTGTTGCGGTCGGGTTAGCCGACTCTATGGTGCCTGCAGTTTAGGTGACTCCTATGTGGGCTGCGGGATCTGGCAATGAAGGCTGGTTCCATAGTGCCAATAGGACAAGCACCCCCTGTAGGACTGTGGGTTTTGGTAACTGCGGCCGGCTCGCGGCCTTGAACTTTTTTTTACATGGGTACCTTCTGCTACCCATCCGGGTTCCAGTACCGTCAGCTGGTTCTCGGCAGTGCCTTTGGATTAGGTGCCTCCTTCTCGGTATCCAAGTTCCACCAACGTCTGCTGGTCCTTGGTAGTGCTTTCTGGCACAGGTACCTCCTGCTTAGTAACCGAGTTCCAGTACCGTCAGCTGGTCTTCGGCAGTTCCATTGGCTCTTGTACCTTCTACTACCCATCCGGGTTCCAGTACCGTCAGCTGGTTCTCGGTAGGGTCTTTGGCACGGGTACTCCCTCCTGCCCAGCCTGGTTCCAGCACGCCAGCTGTTTCCGGGTAGTGTCAACGTCACTTTGCCTCCAATGCGTTGTCCTGTCGTGTTGCGGTCGGGTTAGCCGACTCTATGGTGCCTGCAGTTTAGGTGACTCCTATGTGGGCTGCGGGATCAGGCAATGAAGGCTGGTTCCATAGTGCCAATAGGACAAGCACCCCCTGTAGGACTGTGGGTTTTGGTAACTGCGGCCGGCTCGCGGCCTTGAACTTTTTTTTACATGGGTACCTTCTGCTACCCATCCGGGTTCCAGTACCGTCAGCTGGTTCTCGGCAGTGCCTTTGGATTAGGTGCCTCCTTCTCGGTATCCAAGTTCCACCAACGTCTGCTGGTCCTTGGTAGTGCTTTCTGACACAGGTACCTCCTGCTTAGTAACCGAGTTCCAGTACCGTCAGCTGGTCTTCGGCAGTTCCATTGGCTCTTGTACCTTCTGCTATCCATCCGGGTTTCAGTACCGTCAGCTGGTCCTCGGTAGTTCCTCAGCTTTCTTGTACCTTCTGCTACATTTCCAAGTTCAAGCTTTTTGAAATGGTTCTTGGTAATCACTCTGGATCTCCCTGACGAGGATCCTGAAGACGAGGACCCTGAAGACCAACCCTAAGAAGACGAGGACCCCGAAGACAACGACCCTGAAGACGAGGACCCTGAAGACCACCCCGAAGAAGACGAGGACCCTGAAGACCACCCCAAAGAAGACGAGAACCCTGAAGACCACCCTGAAGAAGACGAGGACCCCGAAGACGAGGACCCAGAAGACCAACCCGAAGAAGACGAGGACCCCGAAGACGAGGACCCCCGAAGACGACGACCCTGAAGACCACCCCGAAGAAGACCAAGAAGATGACCCTGAAGAAGTTGACCAAGAGGACAAAGAAGATAAGACAAGCACAAAGATACAGAAGAACAAGAGACAGAAAACCAAGAAGCAGAAATACAAGAAGCTGCAGAACAAAAAGCGGAAGAACATTAAGCATAAGACTAAAAATCAGAGCAAAAGATAATATCTAAATTATAAGCAGAAGATGACTAAGCAGTGTATGGGGGTGAGTCCGTTCCTCCTCGTGGTGCCCCTGGAAAAGACCTGCTGCTGCAGGCCAAACTGAACGCGGACAAATCCTGTTGTAAATCTTTTGTGACGGGCAGAACGAAAGGTGTAATGTCCAAACTTTTATAGATAACAACTACAGAAATGCCTGTCACAAATAAGAATATGATGAAGAAGAAGAATATGAAGAAGATGAAGAAGTAGAATATGAAGAATGTAAAAAAAAAGAATAATACAAAGAAGGTGAAGAAGAAGAAGATGAAGAAGGTGAAGAAGAAGAGGATGAAAAAGATGCTGAGGATGATGAAGGAGAAAGTGTGGGAGAAGTAAAAAAGAAAGTGAAGAGCATGGAAGTAGTGAAACATAAATATCTGACAAAATATAAAAATACTTAACATAGTCAATATTTCCGTAACTCAGAACGTCTTAAAAAAAATATTAATTCCTGCTATTCCATTTGATTGGGCTAAACCTCTATGCCTTTATTGTCTCCCCCACCTCCCCCAATACATTCTACATTATTCTTAGTTGTTTTCCTTCATGTAGAATTAACCTACAAGGAAAGAAAGGGTTTATTTTCATTCCGATATTTCTGTCCCATTGACTTGCATTGGTTTCCGGTATCGGAATCGGCGATATCCGATACTTTTTCGGTATCGGTCCGATCCAATCCGATCCGATATTTCCCGATATCGGAAGGTATCGCTCAACACTAGTCGTCACTTATCACGTAGCACCCTCTCTAGCTATGTATGGCACTGTCACTTATTACGTAGCACCCTCTCTAGCTATGTATGGCGCCGTACCTTATTATGTAGCATCCTCTCTAGGTATGTATGGGGCCGTCCCTTATTACGTAGCATCCTCTCTAGGTATGTATAACTTCGTCCCTTATTACGTAGCACCCTCTCTACCTATGTATGACACCTTCCCTTATTACGTAGCACCCTCTCTAGGTATGTATGATGTCGTCTCTTATTATGTAGCATCCTCTCTAGTTATGTATAGCGCCGTCCCTCATTACGTAGCATCCTCTCTAGCTATGTATAACGCTGTCACTTATTACGTAGCACCCTCTCTAGCTATGTATGACGCTGTCACTTATTATGTAGCAACCTCTCTAGCTATGTATGGGGCCGTCCCTTATTACGTAACATCCTTTCTAGCTATGTATGGTGCTGTCCCTTACATAGCTAGAGAGAATGCTGCGTTATATGTCGCCATCCCTTATTACATAGCACCCTCTCTAGCTATGTATGGCATCGTCACTTATCACGTAGCACCATCTCTAGCTATGTATGGCACTGTCACTTATTACGTAGCACTCCCTCTAGCTATGTATGGGACCGTCCCTTATTACCTAGCATCCTCTCCACCTATGTGTGGTGCATTCCCTTATTACGTAGCATCCTCTCTAGCTATGTATGACGCTGTCACTTATTTCTTAGCACCCTCTCTAGCTATGTATGACGCTGTCACTTATTGCGCAGCACGCTCTCTAGGTATGTATAGTGACTCGCCCCCTGGGCCGTGGGGCACTCGGATCCGGGCAGTGGGGGAACGATGGGAGTAGTAGTGGCAACCCGGTTCCGTGGCTCAGGGTGGTCAGGCCAGTGGTAGTCCGTTATGTGCTATTGATTATGTCCGACTACGCCACCCGTGGATTGCGGTTATTAGGAACCGCCGCTGCATGCAGACCGCTGGGGCTGATGAGGTGTGCAGCTAGGGTAGTGTGACTCCCCACGGGAAGAGTGCGGCCCCAGGGCAGTATAATGGATGGTGGGAGTGATGGTAGTGAGAGTCCCAGTGCTGATAGTGCTGGAGGAGCAAGGAGCACACAGACAACAGGTTGCAGTCCAGGGTCTTTACTAAACAGGCAAACTGACCCACAAACAGTCCCAGCTAGGAGGGGACCTGGATGTTTGAGAGCAACGGGGAAATTGGCCCTGGTCAGGGTGAGGGTGTAGGCCTACCGTGCTTTCTGCGCTCCTTCTGGCTATCTCCTCCTGATAGGGTAACAGCCCACGTTTCCGAGCTTTCCATGCTTTCTCACCTGTATGGCCTGCGACGTGGGTTCCTTTCTGCTCCCAGCCTTGTACGGCTTTACTGGTCCCTTCGGTTGTGGCAGGGCCTCCAGGCTTCTTAGGCCAAGGAATATACAGTCCCTTGCGGACTGGTTCTCTGCTGGGGGATGTGGAATCCTTCCAGCCTCAGACACCAAAGTCTGGTAAAATGAAGTCTTTTCTCTGCCAAGACAGGCTCTCTTCGCCTCTTGTCTCTGGCTTGTGGCTCTCTCCTACTGCCACACTTCCTCTTAGGTTACAATGCAACTTTCTGTCCCTGCTCCACTCTGGGACACGTCTCAGAGCTGAGACAGGCAATCCAGTTCTCCCTAACCCTGTCCCCAGTACCAGCTTTTATAGGGGCAGCCTGCTCCCCCTACTGGCCTGAGACAGGAGGCATTGCATGCTAATGTTCCCCTGGCCAGAGAACCTCCCCCCTGCTCTCAGACACAGCTTTAATTACACTTGTGGCATCCAGGCCTGGGTGACACATTCCCCCCTAGTGAAATTTAGTACTCCGGGACTAAACAATAACAAAGACAATATGCACAACAATAAAATATTAACAGACAGACGACGCACAGATTGAGTTCTTAAGGTCACAGTGTGGTCTGTGACCGGGTGTCCATATCACCAAAACAACGGGAGCCTTAACCAGGTGGGGGTCTGTCCTACCCCAAGTCCTTCACAGTCTTAGTTCATTCCTGGGTTAGGCTCAGAATGCAGTCCACACAAGGTCCCGGTTATAAAAAGTCCATAACCTGTGAATCCTTACGGTAGCTGCAAGAAACTGAAACACTCTATTAATAAACATGCAGGTAACTTTGGCAAACAATTCAACATTTGGCAACAGGGTTATTTACAATTTTTAGTACACTCTATATTCTCCAGCGAGCGGGTATCTGTCCTTTTGTGCTCCTGGTTGACCTCCTTAACCCACTGTCTGGTGGTGGACCAACCTGGCTTTCCCCACTAGCGTTAGGGGTACAGCTACCAGCTGGGTGTACAGGTAAGGCAGGCAGCTGTCTGCGGGTCCTTTGGCTTACCGCAGGTATGGCAAGCTCACTGTCAGCAGAGGGTTGACTCTCCTGGGCTGCTGGTACAGGCTCTTCTGCCTCTGGAACCGCTTGCTCCTCTTCACCTTCCGGCTCTGGTGTTGGTTGTTGCTGGGCCGGTTGCAGGAAATGCAGGACGGGTACCACTATGGCATCATTTATGCGAGTCCAGGATTGAGGGAACTCTCCGAGAACGGTGCTGATCATTTCTTCCTTGTCCTCTGCGGGTTCAAGGTCACTCTGATCCTCTTCTGCACTGCGGAGTTGCTCGGGGCACCTTTTGAGGTGGTCTCTGGAGACGACACTAGTGGTTTCTCCTCCGTCCTTGGTGATTACGCACACCTTTGGGTTGTCGTGGTCAGACTGCAGTACGGTGTAGGGTTCCCTTTCCCACTGGTCGTCCAACTTATGTAGCCTTCTTTTTCGCTTTAGGACTTGCTCACCAGGTTCTAGGGGACTAACAGGGGCGTGTTGATTGAAGAGTCTTTCTTGCTTCTCTCTCACCTGGGCCAGGCTCTTCTCCACACTCTCCTGTACCTTCTTGTACTGCAGTTGCCTTTCCGTATCCCAGTCCGCATCCGGGGAGGTGTCCTCAGGTATTAGGACTCCCATCTCCAGGTCTACGGGCAGCTTACCTGGTCTAGCTCGCATCAGGTAAGCCGGGGTGCAGTTTGTAGCATTCACCGGGATATTGTTGTACATGTCTACCAGGTCCGGCAATTTTTCTGGCCACAGGCTGCGTTCCTCCAGGGGCAACGTCTTCAGGAGATCAATGACTATATTGTTCATCTTCTCACACATCCCGTTGGTTTGGGGGTGGTAAGGCGTTGTCCGAATCTTCTTACAGCCATAGAGGTTGCAGAACTCCTGGAAGATTTCAGCTTCAAACGCTGGACCCTGGTCTGTCAGGACCTGTTCCGGATACCCGTGTGGACGGCAGAAGTATTGCTGGAAGGCTCGGGCCGCTGTTTGGGCTGTCAAGTCCTTTACCGGGACCACCACTAGAAAACGGGAATAGTGGTCCACGATTGTCAGGGCGTAGATGTATCCGGACCGGCTTGGAGCCAATTTGACGTGGTCCAGAGCTACCAGCTCAAGAGGCTGCGTGGTGACGATGGGCCTCAAGGGTGTCTTCTGGCTGGTGCGGTCCTTCCTCCTCAGGTGACAAGGGCCACAGTCTCTGCACCACTTTTCTACTGCTCCTCTCATGCCGACCCAAAAGAACCTTCCTCTTAGTAGGAACTCCAGTTTCTTCCAACCAAAGTGTCCCGCTCTGTCATGGTAAGCTCCCAGGACCATAGCTGCATCTCGCCTTGGGACCACGACTTGCCAGGTCAGCTCGTGTGTCCGGTGGTTGACAATCCTTCTGCACAACTTGCCTTCGTAGAGGAACAGCTTGCTCTTCTCCTTCCATAGCTGCTTGGCTTCCTCCGGGGCATCTGGATCTAGGCGGGCGTCTTCCCGGGTCAGCAGATCTTTCACCAGGCGGACAGCAGGGTCACTATCTTGGGTTTCGGCCCAACTGTGGTGAGGTAGGGGATTCATCATCACAGTTGTTAGATCCTCCTCCTTCACGCGGTGAGAGTGTTGAGCGGCTCCATACCGGTGAAACGTGGGGAGTTCTACCTCTTCCAGCTCTTCTGGGTCTTCGTCACCTTCAGGTAAGTGAGGCATTCTTGATAGGGCGTCCGCGTTGGCGTTGGTTTTGCCTGCCCGGTACTTGATCACGAAGTCATAGTTGGAGAGACGGGCCATCCACCGCTGTTCCAGGGCACCCAGTCTTGCATTGTCCAGGTGTGTCAACGGGTTGTTGTCCGTGTACACGGTGAACTTTGTGGAGGCCAGGTAATGCTTGAAGCGTTCTGTCACGGCCCACACCACCGCCAAGAATTCTAGCTTGAAGGAGCTGTAATTCTCCGGGTTCCTCTCGGTGGGCCTCAGCTTCCGGCTGGCGTATGCGATCACCCGTTCTCTGCCCTGTTGGTTTTGGGACAGTACGGCTCCCAGTCCCACATTACTGGCATCTGTGTGGAGAATGAAAGGCTGGCCGTAATCAGGGTAGGCCAGGATCTCATCCCCCGTGAGGGCCATCTTTAGCTGGCGGAAGGACTCCTCTTCCGGTTTATCCCACTTGAAGGGTGGCTTTTGACTCCTGGACTTAGACTGTCCGATCAGGAGGTCCTGCATAGGAGCTGCCATCTTGGTGAACCCGGGGATGAATCTTCGGTAGTAGCCTACCAACCCGAGAAACTGTCTCACCTCTTTGATGTTCGAGGGGCTTGGCCAGCTCTTGATTGCCGTGACCTTGTCAGGGTCGGGGGCCACTCCTTCCGCGCTTACCACGTGCCCTAGGTACTGGACCTTTGGTTTCAGCAGGTGACACTTCGATGGTTTCACCTTCAGGCCATAGCCTGCCAGGGCTTCGAACACCTCGGCCAGGTGCTTTAGATGGTCCTCGTAGGTCTTCGAATAGATGATCACGTCGTCCAGGTAAAGGAGGACCGTCTCAAAGTTTCGGTGCCCTAGACAGCATTCCGTCAGCCGCTGGAAGGTCCCTGGTGCGTTGCAGAGCCCGAAAGGCATGCAGTTGAATTCGCTCAGTCCCATCGGGGTGGTGAAGGCGGTCTTCTCCTTGTCAGCCTCTGCCACAGGAACCTGCCAGTACCCGCTAGTAAGGTCCAAAGTAGAAAAGAAGTTAGCAGATTTTAGTGCGGCTAAAGACTCTTCTCTTCTAGGCAGCAGATATGCGTCTTTGTGAGTGATACGGTTGATTTGTCTATAGTCCACGCACATTCTCATGGTGCCGTCTTTCTTTTTGACCAGAACCAAGGGGGCTGCCCAGGGGCTACAGCTATCTCTAATGACCCCAGCTTCTTTCATTTCCCGCAGCATACCCTTGGCGTTCTGATAATGTGCAGGGGGTACAGGTCTGTGCCTCTCTTTTATTGGTGGGTGGCTCCCTGTGGGGATGTGGTGTTCTATCCCTTTTACTCTGCCGAAGTCTAGCGGGTGCTTACTAAAGACTCTCTCGTACTCCTGTACCACCCGGTAGACTCCTTGTTTTTGGTGTAGGGGAGTGGAGTCAGCACCCACGTGGAGTTTCTGGCACCAGTCCTCCTTTTGTTTCTGGGAGCCATTACCCTCCGCCTGTGGAGATGGAGGCAAGGGTTCCACAGCCCTGATAGCTTTGTGTTCGACGACAAACAGTTTGGCGAGTGTAGCGTACCTGGGTAAGTGTACTTCCCTCTCCCCAATGTTGAGGATGCGGACGGGCACCCTCCCATGACGGACATCAACCACCCCCCGGGCTGTCAAAATGGTGGGCCTGCTGTCTGAGTACACGGGTTCTACCATGGCTTGGTAGTCTCTACCTCTCAACCCGATTGCAGTCCGACACCAGATCATCATTTCACTTTTGGGAGGCATGGAAATGGGGAATGGATCACTGAGTCTTACGCTACCGATCTCACTACCAGACAGTTCTACCTGCTGCCGTCTCATCAGGGCTTTTATCTCCTTGTTGAGGACTCTCTGTTGGCTGGAACTAGCATTCACCGCCACCTGTTGTAAGATTACAATTAACTCTGAAAGACAATTTTCAATTATGTTAGTACCCACAGTTATTTTAGGGTGACTTTCATGACGGTCAATGTCCACAATAATCACTCCCTGTGCCGGCAGTTCAACTTTACCAATTTTAATGGTCATCTCCTTGAACCCCATCTGCCGCACGGGTAAGCCATTACTGGCGATGATGCTCAAGTTACTGTCTGGATACCGTGTGATATCAGCATCAGTCCAATACTGCTTAAAAAGTACATAAGGGATTGTGGTTACTTGCGACCCAGTATCCAGCAAGGCGCTCATGGGGATACCGTCCAGCACCACGGGTAAAACCGGGCACCCCCCAACGTACTTATCACGCCAATTATAAGGGCCTGGTGATCTTATGCCTGGGGGTCGGCCCTCTGCCCCAGGTTGGACCCGTTTAAATTACAGTACCTGGAAATTTGTCCGGGCTGGTTGCATCGACGGCAAATGGGCTGTCCATCCTCTGCGTAGCGGTCTGTAGGCCTCCCCCGGAAGGACGGGATCCTCCTCTGTCGACGCCACGGGACATCCTCCGGACTTGAAGCCAGCTCGATGGGTCTTGACGGGTCCACTTGCAACGCCTGGACGGTCCTGGTCAACGCCGCGACGCTCCTGGTCAGCTCCTGGACTTGGTGGTGCAGGCCTTTCGACGGGGCTTGGTTCAGGGCCTGTGCATCAGCCTCCACGGAGTCCATAGAGGAGGGCGCCGCCTCCTGGTGGTAAGTGATAGCAGGGCGCCGGGGGTTTATAGCGCCACTGGTTGCAGATTCACGGAGCACCCTTATGGCCCTGTCCTTAAATTGGGCAAAGGTCAGGTCGGGGTTCTGAAAGAACATGAGGCGCAGTTGAGCCCTGTGGGCGCTAGACAGCAGACCTTCTATGAATTGTTCTGTTAGCAGCTTATCCGTTTCCTGCACACTGCCTGGGTCAGTTTGTTGAATAGCCCTCAGGGCTTCCTGCAGATTTAGGGCATAGTCTCTGATGCTGTCCTGTGCCCGCTGCTTACATCCATAGAACCTCATTTTAATTTCAGCGGAGGTACGTGTGTCAAAGGTACCCCGCAGCCGGGCCAGAATACCCTTCACAGTCCTTTTCTCCTCAGTGGGCCATGATTTTACCTCCCTCTGGTCTGCGCCAGTTAACTGCCCTGTTAATATGCTGACCTTCTGTTCCTCTGTCAGGGGGTAAACTTGGAACAAACTGTACAGCCTTTCCTTGAAGTCAGTTAGGGCATGGGGCTCCCCTGAGTACTTGGGCAGCCAGGCCGCTCCAGGGATGTAGGGCAGGGAAAAAGACATCACCGCTGCTGCAGCTGCGTTGGTGGTAGTGGGCGCCTCTGTGTCTGACATCTTCCTCCCCCCTAGTTAAGCGTGGCCTACCTTCCGACGATCCTCTTCTGTAGGCCGCGGCTCCGCTACTGCTGCTCTGGACGAGGACCTTGCGTCGCGTCCTGATGACGTCAGCGTCGCTCTCTCTCCCTTCCAGGACCTTGCGCAGCGTCACTGCGTGGGGCGGAGCTTCGGATCTCGTGCGGTTTTGACGTCCACGCCCCTCTTCTTCCCGCGCGGCGTCCTGAAGATGGCGTCCGATGGCGGGAAACAGCTGCGGATGGCGGGAAGACGGCAGAAGACGGCGGGAAACGGTCCAAGATGGCGTCTGATGGCGGGAATCGGCTCCGGATGGCGGGAAACGACTCCGGACGGCGGGAAACTTCGCCACAGGTAAGTTACAAAAGTCTTTTTCAGGCACGCAGTACCCGGTGGTTGCGGGCACGAAATCCTGCCGACTACGCCAAAGCTGACTCGCCCCCTGGGCCGTGGGGCACTCGGATCCGGGCAGTGGGGGAACGATGGGAGTAGTAGTGGCAACCCGGTTCCGTGGCTCAGGGTGGTCAGGCCAGTGGTAGTCCGTTATGTGCTATTGATTATGTCCGACTACGCCACCCGTGGATTGCGGTTATTAGGAACCGCCGCTGCATGCAGACCGCTGGGGCTGATGAGGTGTGCAGCTAGGGTAGTGTGACTCCCCACGGGAAGAGTGCGGCCCCAGGGCAGTATAATGGATGGTGGGAGTGATGGTAGTGAGAGTCCCAGTGCTGATAGTGCTGGAGGAGCAAGGAGCACACAGACAACAGGTTGCAGTCCAGGGTCTTTACTAAACAGGCAAACTGACCCACAAACAGTCCCAGCTAGGAGGGGACCTGGATGTCTGAGAGCAACGGGGAAATTGGCCCTGGTCAGGGTGAGGGTGTAGGCCTACCGTGCTTTCTGCGCTCCTTCTGGCTATCTCCTCGTTATAGGATAACAGCCCACGTTTCCGAGCTTTCCGTGCTTTCTCGCCTGTATGGCCTGCGACGTGGGTTCCTTTCTGCTCCCAGCCTTGTACGGCTTTACTGGTCCCTTCGGTTGTGGCAGGGCCTCCAGGCTTCTTAGGCCAAGGAATATACAGTCCCCTGCGGACTGGTTCTCTGCTGGGGGATGTGGAATCCTCCCAGCCTCAGACACCAAAGTCTGGTAAAATGAAGTCTTTTCTCTGCCAAGACAGGCTCTCTTCGCCTCTTGTCTCTGGCTTGTGGCTCTCTCCTACTGCCACACTTCCTCTTAGGTTACAATGCAACTTTCTGTCCCTGCTCCACTCTGGGACACGTCTCAGAGCTGAGACAGGCAATCCAGTTCTCCCTAACCCTGTCCCCAGTACCAGCTTTTATAGGGGCAGCCTGCTCCCCCTACTGGCCTGAGACAGGAGGCATTGCATGCTAATGTTCCCCTGGCCAGAGAACCTCCCCCCTGCTCTCAGACACAGCTTTAATTACACTTGTGGCATCCAGGCCAGGGTGACACAATAGCGCCTTCCCTTATTATGTAGCATCCTCTCTAGGTACGTATGGCGCTGTCACTGATTACGTAGCATCTTCTCTAGGTATGTATGATGCTTACACATATTACGTAGCATTCGCTCTATGTATGGATGGAGAAAGAAGAATGTTGTGAAGAAAAAACGGAAAATGGTGGTTATGGGGGATTCCCTGTTAAGAGGAACAGAGGCCGCTATCTGCAGACCAGACATAACCTCAAGAGAAATGTGCTGTCTTCCAGGAGCAAAAATTAAAGATGTGTCTGACAGGATATCAAGACTCTTCAGACCTACAGATCACTACCCATTCCTGCTAATACATGTGGGGACAAATGACACCGCAAGAAAGGACCTGGAAACCATCTGCAGTGACTTTGAAGACTTAGGCAAGAAAGTGAAAGAATTGGGAGCGCAGGTGGTCTTCTCATCCATCCTCCCAGTGGATGGCCATGGAACAATGAGGTGGAATAAGATTCTACAGGTGAACAACTGGCTACGTCGATGGTGTCGTCAACAAGGATTTGGATTTCTGGATCACGGAATGAATTACCTATACGATGGACTACTTGCTAGAGATGGGGTGCACCTTACGAAGACTGGAAAACATGTATTTGGAAGTCGCCTTGCTACACTCATCAGAAGAGCTTTAAACTAGAACAATGTGGGAAGGGAAGCAAAAGGCCAGAAAAAGCCATACAGCTGACAAATACTATTGAGATCTCTGCTACTGGAAGTGGAAAGGAAGAACAAAGACAAAACTATTTAAATAATAAAAATATGGGAGGAAGAGAAACCAATCACAAACTAAAATGTTTTTATACAAATGCACAAAGCATGGGCAACAAACAAGGAGAATTGGAACTACTAATGCAGGAAAAGGAATATGATGTCATTGGAATCACTGAAACTTGGTGGGACGATACACATGATTGGAATAAAAGGCTAAAAGGATACAACTTATTTGCAAGAAACAGACTTGATAAACGAGGAGGAGGTGTTGCATTGTATGTTAGAAAAGCGTATATCTGCACAGAGATTGAAGCTTCAGAGACTGGGAGTTCTGTGGAAACTGTTTGGGTAAGAATACAAGGAGAGAACAACGGAAAGTACACCATTGTAAGCATTTACTACAGGCCACCTGGGCAAGCTGAAGATATGGATGAACTCTTTATGTATCAAATGACCAAGTTCTCCAAAAAATATGACGTAGTGGTCATGGGAGATTTCAACTATCCAGACATTTGTTGGGAATCTCTCACAAGTAAAACTAACAGGTCAAGCTAATTCTTATCTTCTCTTGCTGACAACTTTATCTTCCAAAAGGTAGGGGAGAAAACAAGGGGATCTGCTACTTTGGATCTAATCCTTATAAACAGGGAGGAAATGGTTGAGGAGGTAAAGGTGGCTGGGACCCTAGGAGGTAGCGATCATGCTATTATAGAATTTTGGATAACTAGAGGAGGAAGACATGTGAAGACTCAAACTTCAAGGTTAGATTTTAGAAAGGCAGATTTTAAGAGACTCAGAAAGAGAATAGGAGGGATCCAATGGCTGGATGTCCTTAAGGACAAAAATGTCCAGGAAGGATGGGAAATTTTTAAAAATGAGATTCTCAAAGCACAATCGTTAACAATCCCGAAAAGTAGGAAGAATGGGAAGCATTTAAGGAAACCAGGATGGATGAACACAGAACTTAAACACATGCTAAAAAGAAAGAAAGAAATGTTTATTAAATGGAAAGAGGGAGGCATATCTAAAGAAGATTATAATGCAGTCTGCAGATCCTGTAGGGCACGTATCAGGTTAGCTAAAGCTGACAATGAATTAAGGCTTGCAAGAGATGTCAAAAGCAATAAAAAAGGATTTTGGGGGTATGTCAAAAGTAAAAGAAAAGTCAAAGATGCTATAGGATTTTTACAGGATGAAAATGGAGAAATGGTAAGAGAGGATGTTGAGAAGGCCAAACTTTTTAATTCCTATTTTGCATCTGTTTTCTCTCAGAAAGAAAATGTAACATCAACTGATCTTCACTGTCCTTTTAAAGGAATAGAGGAATCCAAGTTATCTGTAAACAGAAAGATTGTGAGGGAATATTTAGCTAACATAAATGAGTTCAAGTCTCCAGGTCCAGATGAATTACACCCCAGAGTACTGAAGGAGATCGTAGAAGAAATTTTAGAACCACTCTCCATAATCTTTGAAAATTCTTGGAGAACAGGAGAAGTCCCAGAAGACTGGAGAAGAGCAAATGTTGTTCCTATCTTCAAAAAGGGGAAGAAGGTGGACCCAGGGAACTATAGGCCGGTGAGTCTGACTTCTATACCAGGAAAGATCTTTGAAAAAATTATTAAACAACATGTATGTAAGTACATGGATAAGAATGAAGTGATTAACTAGAGTCAGCATGGGTTTGTAACTAACAAGTCATGTCAGACTAACTTAATTTCCTTCTATGACAGAATCACTGACTGGGTGGATCAGGGAAATGCTGTAGATATAGTATATCTTGACTTCAGCAAAGCATTTGACAAAGTATCTCACACCATCCTTATTTAAAAAATGACCAAGTATGCAATGGACTAGGCAACTGTTAGGTGGATTCATAACTGGCTTAGTGATCGGACTCAAAGGGTGGTTGTAAATGGCTTCACATCCAGCTGGATGAATGTCTCAAGTGGGGTACCACAGGGCTCCGTCCTGGGACCTGTATTGTTCAACATCTTTATCAATGATTTAGATGAAGGAATTGAGGGTAAACTGATTAAATTTGCTGATGACACAAAGCTGGGAGGGATAGCTAATACTAGAGAAGAGAGAGAGAGGATTCAAAAAGACCTAAATAAACTGGAGCAGTGGGCAGCAACCAACAGAATGGTTTTTAACAGGGAAAAATGCAAAGTACTACATCTGGGCAGTAAAAATGAAAAAAGCATATACAGAATGGGAGGAATAGAGCTAAGCAACAGTACATGTGAAAAAGACTTAGGTATACTAATAGATCATAGACTGAACATGAGTCAACAGTGTGATGCAGCAGTAAAAAAGGCAAATACAATTCTGGGATGTATTAACAGAAGCATACAGTCTAGATCACGTGAAGTCATTATTGGTCTGTACTCCTCTTTGGTCAGACCTCATCTGGAATACTGTGTACAGTTTTGGGCACCACATTTTAAAAAAGACATAGACAAACTGGAGCAAGTTCAGAGAAGAGCGACCAGAATGGTGACTGGTCTGCAAACCATGTCCTATGAGGAACGGTTGCAGGATTTGGGAATGTTTAGCTTGCAAAAAAGAAGACTGAGAGGAGACTTAATAGCTGTCTACAAATATGTCAAGGGCTGTCACATTGTAGAAGGATCATCTTTATTCTCATTTGCACAAGGAAAGACTAGAAGCAATGGGATGAAACTAAATGGGAGGAGACACAGATAAGATATTAGAAAAAACTTTTTGACAGTTAGGGTGATTAATGAGTGGAACAGGCTGCCACGAGAGGTGGTGAGTCCCCCTTCAATGGACGTCTTCAAACAGAGGCTGGACAGACATCTGTCTGAGATGATCTAGTGAATCCTGCTTTGAGCAGGGGGTTGGACCAGATGACCCAGGAGGTCCCTTCCAACTCTACCATTCTATGATTCTATGATTCTATGATAAGTAGCAGCATCAGGAAGCACGTCCATGTCCTTGTCCCAGCGCAGCGTTCAGTTGTTCATACTCCAGTCCTTGGAATGCAAGCGCAAATATGCAGCCAACGTCCCACAGGCCACACTACTAAATTCTCACAATTCACGACTGCTTGGCTCGAAATGTTGCCTTTTAGGCTTCTGGAGACAGAAGCATTCCGCAACCTGATGGCGGCGGCCGTCCCTCGGTACTCTGTCCCCAGCCGCCACTATTTCTCCCAGTGTGCCGTCCCCACATTACACAAGCACGTGTCCCAAAACATTAGCCGTGCCCTCAACAACGCAGTTACGAGTAAAGTCCACCTAACCACAGCCACGTGGACAAGTGCTTGTGGGCAGGGATGGTACATCTCGCTGATGGCACACTGGGTTAACATAGTGGAAGCCGGGACCCAGTCCGACCTTGGGACGGAACACGTCCTCCCGACGTCAAGGATTGCAGGCCCTAGGTCAATCAGGGTTGCCCCCACGGTCTACAGCTCCTGAACCTCATGCTCCTCAGCCTCCTCCTCCTCCTCAGCCTCCATCTCCGAAATGACCACATCAGTCACAAGCTGGAAGCACTGCAGCACTGCCTCGGCCAAGCGGCAACAGGCTGTGCTGAAGCTAATATGCTTAAGTGAAAAAACACACAATGCTGAAGAGTTATGGACAGCTCTGAAAGAGCAGGCAGATCTGTGGCTCAAACCGCTGAACCTACAGCCAGGCATGGTCGTGTGTGACAATGGCCAGAACCTGGTGGCGGCTCTGAGGCGAGGCGAGCTCACACACGTACCATGCCTGGCCCATGTGCTTAACCTCGTGGTTCAGCGGTTACTCAAATCCTACCCGGAGCTGCCGGATCTGCTTGTTAAAGTATGCCGCCTGTGTGCCCATTTTAGAAAGTCAGCTACAGCTTCCGCCGCCCTTGCAGTGTTTCAGCAGCGTTTGCAGCTTCTGGCTCACAGACTGGTGTGTGATGTCCCCACACGTTGGAACTCTACATTGCAGATGTTGGGAAGGATTTGTGAGCAGAAGAGGGCAGTTGTTGAGTACCAGCATCAAAAAGGCTATCGGTATTCAGTTCAGACTCCACACATAAGACCTCAGTAGTGGACGTGGATGTCAGACATATGTACCATCCTCCAAAACTTTGAGGACTCCACCAAGATGGTGAGCGGCGATGACGCCATAATTAGCCTCACCATCCCGCTTCTCTGTCTTCTGAAACGCTCTCTGCTCACAATCAAAGATGATGCATTGCAGGCGGAGCACGATAAGATGGAGCAATTAACCATACAGGGTGATTACACACAGCCAAGCCTCATCTCATCCCAACGTGGATTGGGTGACAATGAGGAAGAGGAGGAGGAGGAAGGACAGGAACTAGTTTCATGCACTATAGACGGTGCTATCTGCACAGCTGTCATACCGTCTGTTCAGCGTGGATGGCCAGAGGACAGAGAGGAGGAGGAGGAGAGCATGGTCAGTCATCCTCTTGGTGAGGACACGGAAGTCTTGCCTGTTAGTAGTCTGGCACGCATGGCTGAGTTTATGTTATGCTGCCTTTCCCATGACCCTCGCATTCTCAAAATTTTAGGTCATTACTGGTTGGTGACACTTCTAGACCCACTCTACAAGGAGAACTTTATATCTCTTATTCCTGAGGCGGACAGGTGTACAAAAATGAGGCAGTACCAGAAGGCCCTTGTTGCGGAACTATTAAAAAAATTCCCATCTAAAAACGCTGGAGGCAGAGGGCACACTTCGTTCGACAACCAAGGCCCCCACTCTGTCACTTCTTCTCTCTGACTGAACACTGTTCTAAGATGGTGCCCACCTTTTATACCTCCCTCTAGAACATGAGCCCAGGTGACCAGCAAACAATGGGCTCCTATCTACGCTCAGGAACCAACCCCTATCTGCTCCTACATCACTGGGTATTCCTACCCCCTCCCCACTCCAGCCAGGGACACGGTCTGTCGTGCCTGCATTTCTGTCTAATGGGAGCACCGTTGAGCTGTCCCTCGGAAATGGGGTGAGTGTGCTGTATGCAGCTAACTGAACCCTGGTCCATACTCCATCCTTACCCGGGAGTGGAATATCACACCTCTGGCAGAGGTGCAATACCCCTGTAGCGTCCGAGCCCTCGGGGCGCTACAGTTTTATGATGCCTGTAAAAAAAATTTTTTATACAGTATGTTCATGTATACCCCCCAGGAGTAAATGTTTGTCAGCCCATACACTTAGTGCATGGCATTATAAGTATAGGAGGCCCGCTCCTTTCTAATGGCAAAAAAATTTTATGATGCGCTCCTCCACGTCTCTTCCAAGGGCCATTGAAGTGCCTCCAAATTTTTGGCAGCCCTTGCAGTCACTGCATAGTCCAACACTATGGGAGACTCTCTCCTTTCTAATGGGAATTTGTCATTACTGTGGCCTGGTCTATATGTCTTTAAATTCTTAGTGGGTTTTTTCCTAAACTTGGTCAGCCGTTGGACTCACTGCATACCCTATAACTGTATAGCAGACCCTCTCCTTTCTAATGGGAACATGTCATATCTTGTTACTGTGGCCCTGCTCTGTGTGTCTTTAAATTCTTAGTGGGGATTTTCCTAAAATCTGTCAGCCGTTGGACTCACTGCATACCCTATAACAGTATAGCCGACCCTATAATTTCTAATGGGAATTTGTCGTTACTGTGGCCCTGCTCTATGTGTCTTTAAATTCTTAGTGGGTTTTTTCCTAAAATTGGTCAGCCGTTGGACTCACTGCATACCCTATAACTGTATAGCAGACCCTGTCCTTTCTAATGGGAGCATGTCGTACCTTGTTACTGTGGCCCTGCTCTGTGTGTCTTTAAATTCTTATTGGGGTTTTTCATTAAAATTTGTCAGCCGTTGGATTCACTGCATACCCTATAACTGTATAGCAGACCCTCTACTTTCTAATGGGAACATGTCGTACCTTGTTACTGTGGCCCTGCTCTGTGTGTTCTTAAATTCTTAGTGGGGTTTTTCCTAAAATTTGTCAGCCGTTGGATTCACTGCATACCCTATAACTGTATAGCAGACCCTCTCCTTTCTAACGGGAACATGTCGTACCTTGTTAATGTGGCCATGCTCTTTGTGTCTTTAAATTGTTAGTGTTTTTTTTCAAAAATTTTGGCCACCCTTGCAGTCACAGCATGGGCATTACCACTATAGAAGACCCACTCCTTTATAATGGGAACATTTTTTTTACTGAGACCCTCCTCTATGTCTCTTCAAAGGGGTATTAGGTTGCGTCCAAATTTTTGACAACCCTTGCAGTCACTGGATGCGCAATAACAGTATAGGAGACCCACTTGTTAATAATGGGAAAAACAAAGCATAGCCCTCTGATGGCTCTCTAACAATAGCTAGGGCCGACTGCTGGCCTTTTAAGAATAGTAAGGGCCGTCTGATGTCCCTATAAAAATAGGCTTTATGACTTTCAGAGTCCCTCCATCATAAATAAAACAGGATGTGTCTGATGACACCACATTGCCAGATGAGGTTGTAAAATGTTAAAATGACATTTCCCGGTGAATGCATTTGTCATAAAAAATAACATAAAAAAACATAACAATAGGATCTTTCTTTAGTATAAAAAACAGCATCACCAATTTAACCTCAATGTAATCACATTGTTCAGCTCATGCACCTCCTCCTCCATCTCCGAAATGACCATATCAGTCACAAGCTGACAGCACTGCAGCACTGCCTTGGCCAAACAGCAACAGGCTGTGCTGAAGATAACATGCTTAATGCTTAATTGACAAACCGCCCAGCGCTGCATAGTTGTTGAAAGCTGTAACACAGCAGCTTGATCTGTGGCTCTCACCGTTGAACATACAGCCAGGCATGGTCGTGTGTTACAATGGGCGGAACCTGGTGACGGAGAAATGACAACCGGGGTAGATACTGTTTCCCTCTATGCCAGTCCTTTCACAGAGCTAAAGAATATGGCTGTGGTGAAATACAACTCCCACTGAGAAGCTGTTTCAGATTGAAAAACATTGTGCCCACCAGAGGATTTGTTTCTGAGGGCTAACCTTTCTCACCCGCTCAAGAGCCCCATAGCAGCTGCAAAGTTAGCGCTATCATGAACTCTCCTGAGGTAGAAGCCAAGGCACACCAGAGAATTCTCTGGTGGGACTGTCCAACCCTGCCGAGAAGCAGTCCTGGCTAAGAAAAGTGTGTGGGAAGATTCCAGGACACTCTATTTTTACTGAGGAGGAAACACATGCAAACATGGGGAGAACATACAAATTTCTTGCAGATGTTGTCCTTGCTGGGATTTGAACCCAGGATCCCAGTGCTGTAAGACTTCAGTGCTAACCACTGATCCAATGTGCTGCCGTTCACCCTCTAATATCTAACAGGCTGGAGAAACTTGAACCTACTGCCACTCTATCATCAGCTCCTTTGTGAGAAAATGTATTTGGGCAGCCACTCACTCTACCAAATAAAATTCCAGAGAAGGAAATTGAGGATGGCTTCGCTACTGGTACTGGGGGCAGTGTTAATACCATAGTGTTGTACCATAGTTTGCTGGAAATATTCCAGGCTGGTAGGAGGCAAGAAAATTCCCACAGAAAAGTACCAGCAGTAATGTTCAGGCCACATTTCAAGTGCAAGCAGCTTTAGAGGACTTCCTGGGAGAAATGACACTCAGGGTAGATACGGTTTCCCTCTATGCCAGTCCTTTCACTGAGCTAAATACAACTCTTATCAAAAAAAGTTGTGGACTGGCTCCGTACCGTCCCTGGCCACATTCACCTGTCCACGTGTTTGTGGTTAGGCAGTCCTTCTTAGTAAGTGCACTGGGTAGGGCATGGGTAATGTTGTGGGACCCGTGCTTGTGGAAGGCGAAGGCGATACCGGGAAAAATACTGGCGGCTGGGGACCGAGTATGGACACCCGGCCGCCGCCTGCATGAGGTTGTGAAAAGCTTCCATCTCCACAAGCTTAAAAGGCCATATTTCAAGTGCAAAGAGCTGCCCAGAAATCTGTCAGTTTAGTGTTGCGGCCTGTGGGTGGGTGGGTGGCTGGCTGCATACTTGCAATTGCAATCCAAGTAACAGAAAACTAAGCAGATGATGGCCTCTATCATCATCATGGCCTCACCTCGGCACTATGAACTCTCCTGAAGGAGAAGCCAGGGCCCGCCGGAGGAGTCTCCGGTTCTCTGGTGGGCCCGTCCAACCCTGCCGAAAAGCAGCCCTGGCTAAGAAAAGTGTGGGGGAAGGTTCCTGGACACTCTATGGCTGCTTTTTTAATGCGGATCGGTCATGCTTATGCATGTTATTTCTCAAAACGCATTACGGATCAGGCCATTTTCCAACTCTGTATTCAAGAAATTAAATGCGCAAAGAAAGATGTGTGTGTGTGTCAAAGCACCATTGACAAGTGCGAGTTGATGTTGGATGGGCTGCCATTGCTTCTGCAACAAGCTCAATTACAGGATTTTCTGGGAGAAATGACATGCAGGGTAGATACGGTTTCCCTCTATGCCAGTCCTTTCACCGAGCTAAATACAACTCTTAGCAAAAAAAGTTGTGGACTGGCTCCGTACCGTCCCTGGCCACATTCACCTGTCCACGTGTTTGTGGTTAGGCGGTCCTTCCCAGTAAGTGCACTGGGGAGGGCACGGGTAATGTTATGGGACCCGTGCTTGTGGAAAGCGGAGGCGATACCGGGAAATATAGTGGCGGCTGGGGACCGAGTATGGACACCCGGCCGCCGCCGGCATGAGGTTATGAAAAGCTTCCGCCTCCACGAGCCTAAAAGGCCACATTTCAAGTGCAAGCAGCTGTCAAAAATTTGGCAGTATAGTATTGCAGCCTTTGGGTGGGTGGCTGCCGGCATTCTTGTGCTTGCATTCCAAGGAATGGGGTAGGGACAACTGAACACTGCAGTGGGACAAGGACGTGGACGGTGATTGTTGCAAGTCTGCAACGACAGGTGCATGGCGGGAATCATCTTCGCATGTGCCAAGGATCACTTATGATGGGCACACATTTAGGCAGTGACCTGGGAGTCAGAGATGTTTCCAGAGGTCTTCCCCTTGCTGTTCCCATGTGTTTTCAGCACTGTATGCATGTGTCTGATGATGTGTCACACACCACATGGCCAGATAAGGTTGTAAAATGTTAAAATGACATTTCCTGGTGAATGCATTTGTCTTAGTTGAAAGCAATGCAAAAGTGCAAAAACGTGTCAAAAATGCTACGTGTGAACATAGCCCAAGGTGTGTAGGAGTATTTTTGTTTTTGTTTATTTATTTTGCCTTATATACAAGTCATCACCCTGGAAAGGATGTTCCTTACGCTGTAAAAGTGGCGTAATACTCTGACGACGTTGTTGACAGCAGTGATGTGGGAGTCAGAAATGCTTCCAGGGGTCTTCCCCATGCTGTTCCCATGTCATTTGAGCACAGTTCCCATCGATTTGGGCAATTTTTAGGCCCTCTGCAGACCGCCGTGGGGAGCCACCTGAAAAATGCTCAAGTTTCCCCTAGACTTATATTGGGCTCATTGCTCGGGTTGAGCACCCGAGTATTTCAATTTGCTCGACCCGAGCAACGAGTACTCAAGCATTTTAGTGCTCGCTCATCACTAATGACAACGAAAAACATCCAAATAATCCTGATCAAAAAGTTCACATACCCTGGTGATTTTGGCCTGATAACATGCACAGAATTTGACACAAATGGGTTTGAATGGCTACTAAAGGTAGCATCCTCACCTATGACCTGTTTGCTTGTAATCAGTGTGTGTGCATAAAGCTGAGTGAGTTTCTGGGATCCAGCCACTGACGTTTCTGGATTTTGAGATGGGGAAAGCAAAAGAATTATCAACGGATCTACGGGAAAAGGTAGTTGAACTGTATAACACAGGAAAGGGAGGCAAAAAGAGTATAACACAGGAAAGGGATACAAAAAGATATCCCAGGAATTGATAATGCCAGTCTGCAGTGTTCAAACTGTGATTAACAAATGGAAAATCAGATGCTCTGTAAAAACCAAACCACAGTCAGGTAGACCAACAAAAATTTCAGCCACAACTGCCAAGAAAATTGTTCGGGATGCAAAGAAAAACCAACAAATAACATCAGCTGAGAACACACTTAGGGGTGTACTCACTTTTGTTGCCAGCGGTTTAGACATTAATGGCTGTGTGTTGAGTTATTTTGCAGGCACACCAAATTTACAGTTAAACAAGCTGTACACTGACTACTGTACATTGTATCAAAGTGTCACATCTTCAGTGTTGTCCCATCAAAAATATATATATGTATTCCGGTCCATTTTTGGAGTTTTGTGTGAAATTATGTCCAATTTGCCTTTTTTTTCTCAGTTTTTTTGTGTTGTTCCAATAAACACAAAGGAAATAAACATGCGTGTAATAAAACATGTGTAATTTTCTGAAACAATTTCAAGGGTGCCAGCACTTTCCGCCATGACTGTATATGCAGGTAGAGTCCTTAACCCCTTTACAACCCAAAGTGGTTTGCACGTTAATGAGAAGGCTAATTTTTACAATTCTGACCACTGTCACTTTATGAGGTAATTACTCTGGAACGCTTCAACGGATCCCCCTGGTTCTGAGAATATTTTTTCATGACATATTGAACTTTATGATTGTGGTAAAATTTCTTCGATATCACTTGTGTTTATTTGTGAAAAAAACAGATATTTGGCGAAAATTTTGAAAATTTTGCAATTTTCAAAATTTGAATTTTTATGCCCTTAAATCGGAGAGATATGTCACACAAAAAAGTTAATAAATAACATTTCCCATATGTCTACTTTACATCAGCACAATTTTGGAACCCAAATTTATTTTTATTAGGGAGCTATAAGGGTTAAAATTGACCAGCGATTTCTCATTTTTCCAACAAAATTTACAAAACCATTTTATTAGGGACCGCATCACATTTGAAGTCACTTTGAGGGGTCTTTATGACTGAAAATACCCAAAAGTGACACCATTCTTAAAACTGCACCCCTCAGTGAATCGGGTCATCATGGCAACATCCGGGAAACCGCGGCACACATTGCTGGACGCCGGCAGGAGAGGTGACTATCCCGATCACCTCCCCTTGCCCCCGCAATGCTGCGAACGACTTCGATCGCAGCATTGCGGGGGTTAATGTGCGGGACCTCTCCCAGCACATAGCACCGGGTGTCAGCTGTGACAATCAGTTGACACCCGGCGGCGATCACGCCCGCACAGCCTGTGTGCGCGATCGCAAAGATGTACTAATACGTATCAGGCTCTTAAGTCCCAGGGCGCAGATACGTATCAGTACGTCTTGGGCTTTAAAGAAGTTAAAATTATGTGAAAATGGGAAAAGTCACAAAACTTTGCAACTTTTCAAGAGCTTTATGCCAGTTTTCTGGCAAAAACACTGGTGAATCGGGTTCATAATCTCTAATCCTTTCAGCTCCCTTTAATTAGACTACTTTCAACAAACTAATTATAAGTATTGGGTCTGGTTTTTTTTAATGCTTTTAAAATAAATGTAAATATTTTCAATCCCCTTTTGTTATAAGGATTTCCCAAAAATTAGCTCATCATAGGTTGTCCTGCATTCGTGACAGTGATTGACTGCGCGGTCACTTGGAAGTTTACATTGGCATCACTACAGGACAGATAAAGAAGGACTGTCAGGGACCCCCAGAGTGTGGTAAAATGCACCAACTAATTCATAATTCATTTAATTCTCACACAATATACTAAGTTAGTGTAAGTCTACAAAAAAGCAACAAAATTTGGTGCTAAAAAAATTGAGCATAACTTTTTGAAAAATGAGCCAGGTTATGCCAAATCTTACATATTTTGTGACTTTGTGATCAGTTATCAACACAAATATTTTACTCAAATTACCAGATCGATGGATAAGCATTGGGACTTTTCCCTAAATCTCTCCAAAACATCACCGCTTATAGAAGACCACCCTTGTAGCACCCTGAGGATTCGGCTGCTACAGGGGTATTGCACCTCAGCCAGAGGTGTGGTATTCCACTCCCGGGTAAGGATGGAGTGTGGAACTGAGCTCAGTTAGCTGCATGCACTACACACATCCCATTTCCGAGGAGCAGACCAACGGTACTCCCACTTAGAAATGTGCAGGTACGACAGTGTCTGTTCCTGGCTGGAGTGGGAGGGGGGTGGTACATCCCAGTAGTGTAGGGGCAGATAGGGGGAGCAGCCTGGGTAAAGCTAGGAGCTCATTGGGTGCTGGTCACCTGAGCTCACACATAGAGGGAGTATATAAGGTGGGCACCATCTTAGGACAGGGTCTTTGCAGAGGAGTCTTTTGCAGAAGGCTGGTCAGTCTGTCAGTCTTTTGCAGAGCAGTGGAGGAAAGCAGAGGAGCAGAGCAGCCCCAAGGCCCAGAGAGAGAGAGAGGAGAAAGAAAGACCCAGAGGGGGAGAAAGAAGGAACTCTGAGAGCCCAAACTAAATCAAAGGGTGAAGAGTTGGCAACAGGGTACTGGATCCCAAGCTGGCAGAGGCTACAGCACACCTTAGCCAGGAACCGGAGGTCGTGGGCAGGACTGATCTGCCACGATCACCCACTAAATCCACCCGGAAGGCAGACCACGAATAGGGTCAGGGAACCCAGAGACAAGGGTTCACCAACAAGAGGCCCGAGGGAGCCGGACTTAGGTGGATCCCTGGTGGGGAAGGCCAGAGACGAGGACAGGACAGAAAGGGAGCTCAGAACCACGCTCCAGAACTACTTGGGGGTTGGCCGAGTCCAGGACCTGGTGGACGCAGCGCGGCTCGGGTGGTCACTCAAGGCCGGAGTGACCGGTACAAGAACAGCAGTAAGTAAAGAACCCTGAACTGCACAACCCGACTCTGACTCTCATTACCATCTTCACTGCACCTCCACAACCACCATCCTCTGCACCTGACCCCTTGAGGCTATACCCCTCCCGTTGGGGGTTATACTACCTAAGCTGCACACACATCACCAGCCTCAGTGGACCCTGCTGCAGCGGCGGCCGTACTGACCGCAATTCAGCGGGTGGCGTAGTCGACATAAAGAACTTTAGTAACATCAGTAAGGACTGCCACACACTGAGCTTGACACCCTGGGCACGGACCGGGTCACAGCCACTCGGAGACTACAACCCCCATCTGATCCGGCTCCGGGTATCCCTAACAGCACTGGCCCAGGGGGCGCGTCAACTTTGGCGTAGTCGGCAGGATAACGTGCCCGCAACAACCGGGTACTGCGTGCCTGAAGAAAAGTACACCGTTACCTCAAAAAGAAGTCTCCTACCGGTTCCGGAGGGTCCCCGCCATCGGGCCCCATCACAGGTCGTTTCCCGCCGGTTGTCCGCCATTTGCAGCTTTTTCCCGCCATCCATGGAGTTTCCCGCCACTGGGAGACGATTCCCGCCATTTCCGAAGATTTCCCGCCTTGGAAGCGCGGACGCCATTATGGGCGTGCCAGAGGGTGGCAAGAGGCCACCTCCCATCGTGGGCCAGGTCGAAGAATGGCGCCAAAAGCGGAAACCGCGCCCACCAACAGAGACTGTGATGCTGGAAGTGTCCATCAGCGTGAGAGAACTGCCCCTGGAACTGACAATCACTAAGTTGCCCCGGGACCACCCTCAATGTGGGCGGAGACAGAACAAGAGAACAAAGATGGGTGTCGCCTGGAGCAGTCTGGAGAGAGCGCACCCGGAGACAAGACGTCTGGAAGAGAGACCAGAGAGAGCCTACCCGGAGATGGAGGGAGAGCCAGGCAGCACCGACCCAGAGGTCAGGAGCCTGATGCGGGCCGCCACTCCAGGCAGCACCGACCCAGTGGTCAGGAGCCTGTTGCAGGTCGCCACTCCAGAAGGCCTGCTGGAGATCCTAACACAGCTCCCCCGAGATCGGGAGTGTGCACAGACCGCGCTGGAGGGCCTCGCACAGAGGTTGGCCCGGGTGCAGCGAGAGACGTTGGCGGAGTGGAGCCGAGAGATGGCCCAGCAGACCGAAATCCGTCAGCGGAGCACGCCACCCGAGACGAGGAGACAGACCGCCTCTGAGGATGGCGCAGGAGGACTGAAGGCCGGAGACGGCGCCGAGAAGGGAGCCGAACGAATGGAGGCAGGTAAAGGGGACGTCACTACCCCGAGCCGGGAAACCGCGCGCCTGCCCCAGCTCCCCGTCGCAGAGCCCGAAGTACCCCCTGCCGTGCCCGTCGCTGCAACGTCACCGCCGCAGACTAGGCCTCAAACGGAAGCCGCGACCCCTGTGACGTCACACGCCTCGACCCCGAGCGTGGCCAAGCAGGAAGTACCATCGGCCTGGTCGCAAGGCCTAGTACCCCCGGGCGACGCAATACCAACAGCGCCCCCTACCTCCGCGGAGCCCCCGGCCTGGTCGCAGGGCCGAGTAACCCAGGGTGCCGCCGTTCTTACGGTGCCCTTTACTTTCAAGGTGCCCCAGGCCTGGTCGCAAGGCCTGGTAAACCCGGGCGCCGCTACCACCACGGCGCCCATAACATCTAGAGCGCCGCACCTGGGTGAAGATCTATTCGCCCAGCATACGTGCCCGGATGGGCAGCCCTTCATATGGCCACCGGAGTTTCACCATCCCCGACTCCGGAAAGAGAGACCCCTAGACGAACCCCTGATTCCGGTTCCGAAGCCTGTAAAGAGGACCTCGCCCCCGCTAGAAGAGACCCAGTTTGAGTGGGATCCCACCGGAGAAGACCTCATGGGGTTCACTCAGGAGACTCGGGCAGCCGCAGCGGAGCGTGCAGAGTGCTGCCGCCAGCAGCTCGAGGTCTTTGAGAGGGAGCGGAGAGAGAGGCGGGTCCGGGAACAACAAGCCCAAATAAGGAGCGCGGAGCAGAAGAGCCGGACTAGGAGAGACCCCCGTGCAGCGCATGGTCCCCGTACCATCGGGACTGTGATAAAGTTCAATCTGCAGCATGGGTGGGGTTTCATCAGGGATCACCGCACCCCAGGTGACGTCTTCGTGACCAGGAGAGACGTTGAGTCCCACCTACCGGAGGGACACAGAGGTCGTGACCTGTATTTAGGGGACGAGGTCACCTTCACCCGGCACAAGTGTGCCAAAGGACCCTTCGCCCTCCATGTGCATCGCCTGACGGAGGAGGAGCTGCGGTGTGAGGAGGAGCAAGAGGACCCGGACGGGTCTGAAACTGAAACTGTCCACAAAGACCCGACTCTGACTCTCATTACCATCTTCACTGCACCTCCACAACCACCATCCTCTGCACCTGACCCCCTGAGGCTATACCCCTCCCGTTGGGGGTTATACTACCTAGGCTGCACACACATCACCAGCCTCAGTGGACCCTGCTGCAGCGGCGGCCGTACTGACCGCAATTCAACGGGTGGCGTAGTCGACATAAAGAACTTTAGTAACATCAGTAAGGACTGCCACACACTGAGCTTGACACCCTGGGCACGGACCGGGTCACAGCCACTCGGAGACTACAACCCCCATCTGATCCGGCTCCGGGTATCCCTAACAGCACTGGCCCAGGGGGCGCGTCACCCTCATATCCAGATCAGATTTTCTGTGAGAGATGCCCAGATTCACAATATAGTATGCCTACTGGCCATCTATGAGAAGTCCACCCCAATGGAAGTCCAGTTATTAAAGGAGATTTTACTGTTTATATAAGGGGCAGACAATGACAGTGAAGGGCCCTTAATCAGGACTTCTGATCTGGGCCCCCCACCCTCCATCAGGCACCACCTACATATACATTTCCATGTATATTTATATTAGGCACACATATAAAATTTGCACATGCTAATACTCTATACACATTTTAACGTATGCATATACATAGTGCACACAAACATAAAATATGGACATACACATAAGATGCACATACACAGTATAGAGTCCCGGTAGTCCTCATAGTTTTAAGCATGGACCCTGGCAAATTGTAGACGGACTTTTATTGTTCATGGGCTTTAAGGGAGAGAGGCTTCCTTTGTGGAGGACACTCATGAATGCCATTCATTTGCAGTGTACACCGTGTCGTGTCATGGAAAACACTCGCCCTGGTTTGGCTTTCTACTTCTTCAGCTAATAGCAATGAATTTGCCTGTCGATTTTCTTCTCATCAGAAGATGCTTTTGTTTAGATGTTATCTTCCATCTGACTGATAAGAAAAGCTTTGCTGATCTTCTTGTAGACTTCACATTTTTTGTAAAGAAATTCTTTTCTTTCTCAGAAATGTCTTGTGACATTTCTCTTCTATGTGGTGCCACTTACCCTTCTCATCAGAGGACACTTTTGTTTAGGTGTTAACTTCCATAGTCGGCCTGGACGTCTCTGTAAGATGGTTGCAGTTCCATCTTTGTTATAGTTTTGCATCACTTTTGCTACAGTATTCTGACTGATAAGTAAAGTTTTGCTGATCTTCTTGTAGACTTCACATTTATTGCAAAGAAATTATTTTCTTTCTCAGGTTTTGTGACATTTCCCTTCTATGTGGTGCCATTGCTGATAGCATGAAATGGGAAGGAGTTTTCTTTATTAAGTAACTTCCTTTTACAGACACCTGTCTGCTGGACATCTGTTTAATGAATAATTACACTTACCTGTGGTTCAGTTCTTGTTAATTAGAATTTTGTTGTCTAAACTTAGCTTTTCTCTTAAGACTGTTACTGGGATGTTCTCATTTTTGAAACATGATCTTGAATGAGTTTGTTAAGAAAATTACTTTTCTGGGGTCTGCAAAATACCAAATCTTGTTTGCATTCAATGGCTCAAATTTGCGAGAGTATTTTGTAGTATGGTATCCCATATAAAATGATGATTCTGAAAGGAAACTACAGGTTTGCTGACAAATCTATTTGGGTGTACTGATTTATGCTAAACACTGTATATATATATATATATATATATATATATATATATATATATATATATATATATATATATATATAAACCTTATAAGTTTGGCATCACAGTAATCGTACTACTAAATGAAAAAATCACCGCACAGCTGTTGATGAGTGGTGCTCGAGTAGGGGCCGAACCCGTAACATATAAGAATAACCTCGGCACTCAATGGATATGCAAAGAAGGTAAATTTATTATGCAGTCCACACAAAGAATAAACGTTTCGGTCACAGTTGACCTTCATCAGTATTGCTGCAAAATAAGTAGATGCAGTCAGAAAATAATAAAATGAAAACAAAATAATACATTCAAGGATTATAACATAAAGTATAAATGCAACTCAATGGGATCTGGGAAGGAAAGTGGAATAAGGGTGGAGGAGGATGTAGGGTAGAGGAGGATGTAGTTAATAGAGGCGGAAGAAAACATACCAAGAGGAAGGAGAAGGTGTATGTGGCTGGATGGTCCAGAAGAAAGGTTTCTGGAGTTACCTGTGTAAAAGTATATGCAGAGGTAAGGCGCCAGGTATAATGGAGACACACAGTCTAAAAGACATAGTAAAAATACCTGAGTAGTAGTAGAAGTAGTAGTGAATGAGGAGAACTGTATAACGCGGTATCCCCCGTTCGTATGATATGGACAAAAGGTAACAAGGCTTCCTGGAAGCGTATAAATTTAAAGAGGTGAGACGCTTGCTGAAGAGCAGTGTATGTCCAGGGAGAGACAGTACTATACCTGGGTGAAGAGGGCAGAGCTACGCGGTATCCCCCGCTAGTAGAAGGCACAGGTAAGAGGTGTGGAGGGTCCCTATTTATATATGTAGTGAGAGGAACGAGGCGCTGCAGAGCGCGCTAGAGCGGAAGAGGAAGTGACGTCACCGGATGTGACGCGTGCGGTCCAGAGGCTTGCGTTCCACCAACAGGAAGTGACCGGCCGAGAGAATCAGGAGATCTGGGCAAGCGCAGTAGTCAAGGAAACGGAGGAGGGGACTGGAGGGGAGAGCAGGAATGGAAGGCAGGGCTTTCTAGGGAGAAAAGAAACAACGAATGAGTACATGTAAACCGAGCATTGTGCATCATATACTATAGAAATATAGTCATGTTAAAGAGATACATTGAATGACAATATAAATCAGAGTTACTAGTTACATTACAGAAAACAGCGTGGCTGAGCATAAAATCACGATATAGAGCAGGGTACTATGTATCCTATTAGATGAAAGCAGATAAGTCATATTCCCTGTTCAGACCTTTGGGGGTCCTGGAATCCAACTCGTGGATCCAGAATGCTTCCCTTTGTTTGAGACGTAAGATCCGATTACCACCTCTGCGTAATGGTGGTACCTGTTCCAGGATTTGGAATCTAAGTTGTGATATATTATGTCCTACTGTAATGAAATGGTGCGGGATCGGTAGTAACATATTTCTACATCTGATTGTCGATTTGTGTTTAGAAATACGATCTTTTATAGGTTGTGTGGTTTCTCCAATGTAAATCATGCCACACGGACATTTAATGAGGTAAACCACAAACGAACTGTCACATGTGAAGTAATTTTTGATAGTGTATCTCTTGCCTGACTGGGGATGAAAAATGGAACTGCCTTTAAGCACATTATTGCATTGATGGCAATGAAGGCATGGGAATGTGCCTGATTTAGGATTGCAGAGAAAGCGTTGTGTCTGGCCTGTTTTGTTGCTGCCAATATCAGCATGTACCAGTGCATCTTTGATGTTGGGAGCTCTTTTGAAACAGGGCATAAAAGGTTGTTTAAATGACAATATGGTAGGGTGTGCTTCTTGTAGTAAGTGCCAATGTTTTTTTATGGTTTTGTGAATCAGATAGGCATAAGGATGAAATGTATGAACAAAAGGGATGCGTTCCTTGGAGCCCGAAGCCGTATTGTTGCTGGAATTCCCTGTTCCGAGTTGGAGAGTGGAAGAGGGGTAACCCCGTTCTCTAAATTTGGATTGCATCTCTTGTAGTCGAAGATTTCTTGTGTCTGGATCTGAGACAATACGTTCGACCCTTTTAAACTGGGATCTGGGGATAGATGTTTTCATAGGTTTGGGATGATTGCTAGTAAAATGTAGTAGACCATTCCGGTCCGTCGATTTGCGAAAAAGATCTGTGCTAAGGCGCCCCTCAGTGTCCTTAAGTACCAAGGTGTCTAAAAAGCTAATCTGAAATTTGTCATGTGTCATGGTGAAGCCCAAATCAGGCCATGCACTGTTCAGGAAATTGTGAAATAACTCAAGGGACTCCAATGGACCGGCCCAGATGCAAAAAATGTCATCAATGAATCTTTTCCATACGATGGAGTATGACTGGAATAATTGGTTTGTGTACACCATGCAATTCTCAAAGTTGGCCATGTAGCAGTTCGCATATGGGGGGGCCACATTGGAGCCCGTAGCAAAACTACAACACTAAGCGTCAGCACACTGTGATTTGCTGATCTGTAAGATGCGTTCTTTGTGCTGTGAAAATACACAGCTGTGATATCTCACCAAATATTCATAGTGGGAACTTAAAATTATGTTTTTCTGCCATGATTAAGGATGGTTTGGATGTATGAAACATGTTGACCTTTTATTTCTATCTTTGTGGAATTAAGGCTGCATGAACCAGTCACCAACCATTATCTGTATATGTACAAATATGAAGTGCTACTGAGTGCTGTAGGAAAAACTTAGAATAGTGAGGTGATTTGATAGTCCTGCCACAAATAATCTGTTTCTACTGCACACTTAAAATCTCTGATAGTGGGAATGAACCTGATTGCCTGCAGTAGTCCACTCCTGAGAGCTGGTGCAGCAGAGAAAATGTCTTGGACATGAGAGTGGGAGGTCCTGATTATGGAGGATGTTAATCTTAGCTCATTGGAGTGTAGATATGGTAGAGATGCAGGACTGTGCAGCAGTGTGGAGAGGTTTGTGGATGAGTGTAATGACTGGTACAGGGTGGAGGCACCAGTGTAACTGCTGGACAGAAATATGAGACTGACTGCTGCATTAAAGATAATGAGAAATACATTTAGTGAGAAGAAGAGCAATTAGTGAGTTACAAGTATTTGTGAATTCAAGACAAAAAGGAATCAGAACAACAGTAACAGATTTTACTTTTTTTTAATTAATAATGGGATGAATAAAATCGTGAACATTATCAAAAGACTAAATCAAAGTCAGGAAGATAGCCGGGGTCAGATACCAGGTGATCAGTAAATGACAAGTCAGACGAGCAGTATGAATACCGCGGAGCCCGATGACAGAGGCGTTACTGAAACTTGTCCAGGTTGACCAGTCAGAAGGCCACAGGTAGATGGTGAAGGTCCTTCTATACAGCTCCAGCAGTGATGGTGGATCTGCTGGACTTCAGGGCGCTGGATGCTTAGGTGTCCCGTCTTTTAGATGGTTTTAGGGCAACAGTGACAGCATGCAAATGCACGAGCAGCCCTGGATAATCCACGCCGGCAGGATGATAAGATCCGGCGGAAGATGGAACCTATGACAAGAGAAATAAATATAATGTAAGTGATGGGACTCCATATTACATGATAATGCTGTGCAGTCACTGTGGCCGGACGGCAGAGGAATATTATCATACAGAGGTCAGGGGTCATTGTCAGCAATCATACATGTGACAATCCCATCACTGACAGATGACATCTACTCCACATGAATTATTTTCACTGACATCACACAACATGGAGCTGATTCTCACATTTACCTCGTCTCTTTTTCCCATTTTTTCCATTTTCTGAGTTTTGTTGCTCCATACTCAGATTTATTGCCGATTTTCTTTCTTCATGAGATGGAAATTCTGATGAAAAATTAAAAAAAAATAATCAGTAACAATATATTCTTATAGGATCTGCTTTGTCATAATATGGATAACATAAGAGACCTATAGTATTGTATAAAACCATGTGGGAATATTTGAGCCTTGAAGTCAACATTCACATTGCTGGTGCTGTAGACATGTACATACCTGGCAATGGGGACGAGGGTGGCAAGATGGTAACAGCATCGTCTGTATTACATACAGGAACAGATACTTTCTGCCTGTTTGAAGAAGAAAAACATGTAAATCTCAAGTAAACTCCGTATAAAAGGGGTTGTCTCACTAGAAGAACACCGACTATAAGGCCTAGTAGGACATATGACTGTCATAGTGGGGAAGGTCTTCTGCTCAAGACTACCTTTTATAGAGAGCTGAGAGGAAAACCACTACCAAGAATGGCCGGCATTTCATACTACATCTCTCCTACAGTGAGGGCAGCACTAAAAGTGCATGACCGGCCACAATTATGGGCTGTTATCTCCAACAATTCCGAAAGCTGAAAGCACAATGACCCATAACCATGGGGCGGTGGATGCTGCATTTGATATTATGGTATTTATGTTCTATATTTGGTGTTGTGCACATATATCAGCCTGGAGCTCCCAGTAATGACCCCATAATCTACTCACATTTCTGAGATGTTTGTGTTGGATTCTGGTGTACACTCTGGAGGGGCCTTGGGATCCTCGTTGTTCACCATCCCGTTAGTGGTGGTAGAGTGCTAAATGTGGATAACAATAAGTTATTAAATATACATACTTTTTAATTTTATAGATCCTTTTTTTGTACATATTTTGGATTTATCGATCACATACTTACTTTAGAAAGCCTCTCAGAAGATGATGATGCAAATATTCGGAAGATAAAGTTCTCATCGTCCTCCCTTGTGCCCTCCTTATCCTCTGAGACCAGATGGTTGTTTTCATCAGAGTGATCTACAAGACATAGGTAAGGAAGGATTGTTAGAGGGTGTCAGTATAACACAGTCGCTATATCTCACGAGGTTACTAGATAATACAACATAATATACAGAAAACATGAAAAAAAACTCCTGTACAAAATTAGAGAAATAGGGATATAGTACGAAACCATGGTCAACATAGCTGAGATCCATGAAACATGGATAACATAGTAGACCAGAAAAACCATGTGGAAATATTTGAGCCTTGAAGTCAACATTCACATTGTTGGTGCTGTAGACATGTACATACCTGGCAATGGGGACGAGGGTGGCAAGATGGTAACAGCATAGTCTGTATTACATACAGGAACAGATTCTTTCTGCCTGTTTGAAGAAGAAAAACATGTAAATCGTAAGTAAACACAGTATAAAATGGGTTGTCTCACTATAAGAACACTGACTATAAGGCCTAATAGGACATATGACTGTCATAGTGGGGAAGGTTTTCTGCTCCAAACTACCTTCCATGGATCAGAACACAACTACCAAGAATGTCTGGCAAGTAATACTACAGCTCTCCTACAGAGTAGGCAGTGCTAAAAATGCATGACCTGCCACAATTATGGGCTGTTATCTTCTGCATTTTTTGAAGCCAAAAGTACAATGACCGTTAACCATGAAGCGGTGAATGCTGCATTTGATATTCTGTTATTTATGTCCTATATTTGGTGTTGTGTACATAGATCAGCCTGGAACTCCCAGTAATGACCCTTTCTAATCTACTCACATTTCTGAGATGTTTGTGTTGGTTTCTTGTGTATACTCTGGAGGGGCATTGGGATCCTCATTGTTCACCATCCTGGTAGCGATGGTACAGAGCTAAATACGGATAAAAATAAGATATAAAATATTTTTTTTATGTACTTTTAGAGTTTTTTTAATTTTTTTTTACATATTTTGGATTTATTAATCACATACTTACTTTACAAAGCTTTTCAGAAGATGACGTAAAATTTTGGAAGTCAAGGCTCTCATTGTTCTCACTTGTGCCTTCCTCATCCTTTGAGACCAGATGTTTGTTTATATCAGAATGATCTACAAGAAATAGGTAATGAAGTATTATTAGAGGTTGTCAGTATAACACAGTCACTATTTATCACTAATATTAATGGGAACAGATGATCACATATTAGGGAAGATGAGACAAACAGTCGCTTAGTCTAGATGACGTCTCCTTCTACTTACTGATAAATAAGCTGGTGTCTGAGTCTGAAACAAGCTGAGGAACATACTCCAGCTCCTGGCTCAGAATGTTGTCAAAGTCCAAGTCACTCAGGAATGGATGAACCTTGATCTCAAATGCTCCTCCTAGAAAAAGAAAACCAAAAGTGATGCGGACATAGTCAGGGATGGCTTCATATCTGAACATTTTATCGTAATCTGAACTAATGACAAAACTGAGCCGACATGAAGGAAATAAACTGAAAGTCTTAGTGTGGAGAACTAGAAATACAGTAGATGAGCTGATAGAGAAATGCTGATCTTCATGGACATGAGCGATATGTCCTTGGTCTAATAAGGGAATATTAATACTAGTATATCTGTTACCTGTCCCAAGTCTACGCACAGGATTTCTTCTGAGCAGCTCAGTGATGAGATTCTGAGCATCCAGGGGTGGAGCGCGATCACAATTCCAAATTAGTTCTCCTGTTACATAGAAAATTACAGAAAATAAAACCTCTTTACTGGACTGTAACATAAAGCAAAGGAAATAACTAAACAAATGTAACCAATCAACGTAATGATCGGATTATTCTACTCACCAATGACAACCCTTTTATAAAGCTCAGTGAGGGAATCAGCATCAAATGGTACACATCCCAGCAGGAATTTATACAGGATGATCCCCAATGACCACCAGTCAACAGGTCTTCCATATCCTTCTTTCAGGATGATCTCTGGGGCTATGTAACATGGGGTGCCACAGAACTGGAAACCAACAGAACATAGAGATGAGAATCGATGAAACAATTATTATGACAAGATATCATCGTTAAAACACAATGCAGAAGATAAAATATTAGTGGAAAAGTTCTCTAGAAAGGAAGAACGTAGAGAAGAGACAATAGTGTGATGAGATTTGCAAATAACAAGCTAAGTTCTTGTAGGTGATGCTGACCTCACGGTCCTGGAACTCTCTGGAGATGTCCACTGCTAATTCCTTGTAGGTGTTGGTTTTCGGTATCATTAGACCAAGTTTTGAAATCCCAAAATCGGTAACTTTAATATGTCCAGTAGATGTAATCAGGAGGCTGCAAAAGAGAAGATGGTTTTAGCCTCACAGACTGAATGATAATAAATGACAACTTTCCCCACTTTATTATACTACGGGGGCACTTACTTATCCGGCTTCAGGTCTCTGTGCACCACACCGTAACTATGCAGGTATTCCACGGCAAGTACCGCCTCTGCAAAGTACAAGCGGGCCATGGGGACAGAGAAAGGACCCCTGGTGCTTAGAAGGGTCCCACAGTCTCCACCTATAGAAGAAAGGAAATATGACCGGTGAGGGGTTTATACAGAAGATAACCATGATATACCACGAGCAGATAACTATGATGTATAATGAGCAGTGAGCGGAAACATCCTGGGGAGATCACACAGATAGTGGCGTACATAGAAATCACAAGACCCCATATCAAAAGTTGTAATTGCCCCCCACCCTAAAAAGTAAAAAAGAAATATATTTATATCCCTGTTGAAGCAGCTTGGTGTTCTCACCAGCAATACAACTTTTATGGCCATTTTAGAGTATGATGCTCCCAAAAATGCCCACACCCACACTCAATGAGTATGGTATCCCCACAGTGAATCCTCCTAAGGAGGCCACCACTTAGAAGGAGGCCAGCCACAACCCCCTACTCGGTGTGATGGCACCCACAGCAACCCTCCCACTCACGATAATGGTTCCCACAGACCCTCACACAATATAATGGTCCGCATAACTCCCCACTCAGTATGATGTTCCCACACAGAATGGGGGCCTCCATACAGAGTGAGGACCCCCACAGCACCCCACTTAATATGATGACCTCCACTCAGCATTCACAGTCCCCCCATATCTAGTCATACGGCCCCCTTTCAGTATTTTGGCCCCTACTAGCCACCTACTCAGTATTTTTGCCCCCACCAGCCCCACCTCCTTGAAGAAGCAAATACCGCTGAAATTGTGATGACAGGTGGAGGGATGCTGCCCACTGCCGAGCGTTGACAGACCCCCTCCGACTGATGAGCCCCATAGCGCCCCTGCACCAAGATCAATGAATTTACGAGCATCTTGGTAATAGATAACCTATAGTAAATGCTCTGTGGGGATGTAACCAACAATGTCCTAATGATATGAGCAGTGATAAGATGAAAGCAGACATGGGCTGAATATAATACAATAGATGTGTCTTACCTCCTACATACTCCATGACCATACACAGGTGAGATCTAGTTGGAAAGGAGCAGAGCATGGAGACCACAAAGGGACAATCAGCAAATGTTAAGATGTCCCTCTCCAGAAAGGCCCATTCCAATCTCTGTGCAGTATTTAGGTTCCGCTTAGCCATTTTCTTCATAGCAAAGGTATGGTGTGAGTCTTTATGATGCACTAAGTAGACGGCCCTGGAGAGAAGGAGAATCCATCGGTTATAATAAATCCTTATTAATAATCCATCTATAGAAATCATTATATGTTTAATACTGGTATCCAAGGGGTAACATTTCTCCTTGCGGAGAGTGACATGTTAAGCTTGTCAAGGTGAGGAGACTTTTAAGCCTCAATGATCCTCTGGGAAATATGCAAATTGTCTCTTCAGAGAGGAAGAGAACTAGAACTCTAGTGCCCCTTATAGGAAGTAGTAATCCTAAAAGTCAATATCGACCCTTTAACGAGCCTTGTCACATGACATAAGATAATAGCCATAACCAAAATCTCAATTTTTGGACACTATGTTTGGGGTACAAGCACTCATCAGTGTAAGGTGTGAGATATGGTTTGGCTGGGTGAGAGGCATCTGACCAGGATCCAAGGGGTAACATTTCTCCTTGCGGAGAGTGACATGTTAAGCAAGTCAAGGTGAGGAGACTTTTAAGCTGCAATGCTCTTCTGGGAAATATGCAAATTGTCTCTTTTCAGAGAGGAAGAGAACTAGCACCCTAGTGCCACCTATAGGAAGTAGCAATCCTATTTCCCAGAAGAGCATTGCGGCTTAAAAGTCTCCTCATGTCCGCAAGGAGAAACGTCAACCCCTTGGATACCGGTCAGACACCTCTCACCCAGTCAAACCATATCTCACACTTTGCACTGAAGAGGGGCAGTACCCCAGAACACAGTTCCTGCAAATTGAGATTTTGGTTTTGGCTATTATCCTAAGTCATATGACAAGGCTTGTTAAAGGGTCGATATTGACTTTTAGGATTGCTACTCCCTATAGGTGGAGTTCTAGTTTGCTTCCTCTCTGAAGAGACAATTTGCATATGTTTAATACTAGAAGTCTGGCCGCCACTATAAATTCACATCTAGAAATACATAAAATAGCACTACATAGATCACCTATGGGAGGTCTCCACAATGCCACTTCTGCCGGAGCCATTACCCAGGTCACATTATAGATACGAGAATCTACCGAAATTCTCTTTGGGCAGATTCGCTATAACTGACCAAATACAATTTAGTGCAAATAAAAATTGGTCCAAAATGAATGTGCTCCAGGGCTCTCTTCTGCTGCTGAGGCCAGTGATTGGGCCCACATGGTCATGGTGGAGGGTGTAGATGTCATTGACGTCAATATGGTGTCACCCTTCATGTGACCATGTGTAGCCAACTTCTCTGATCAGCTTCATAATGGAGCCCCCCCATCAAAACAAAGATCAGAGTGGAGAGCAGAAAAGCTCAGGTGGAGGAGGCAGCATAAGAACAGATGAGGGTCTAGCACAGGCGAATGTAATAATATTATATTATTATATATTATATTATATGTAATTATATTATTTAAATCGCTTTCCTTACAGTTTGATTTGCTACAGATCACATAATTTCCCTATGATAACACTGAATGGCAGAGTGCAGGGGCAGAAGCATTGTGATAGGGAACCCTGAGAAATGTGGATTATGGCAACAGAAATCTCACCCAAAATTTCCACTGCTGATGAGTTTGGAAGTTTCATAGTCGCTCATATGCGGCTTTCTCGCCGGAACCAATGAATCCATCACGCTCTATAAAAGAATAAGAAATAATACTGATTTATTGAAGATGCAGGAAAAAAGTTACAGATGCAAAAACTTCTCCCCCCATATTATGTCCCAGATGATTTACACTGATATGATGTTGGGAGGATACAAACCGGACGCTCGGCAGACCCGGCGCTAGCACCCAGCACACCCAGGCAAGTGCCGGGGCCCTGAGTAGGCGAGGGGCCCACTTGCTGTCGGGCACCCTGGCGTGCTATGGGACCGGTGAGCAGAGGAGAGTGGTGCCAGCGCCAGCTAGTGGGCCTTGCTCCCCCCCCCAATGCTTGCCCAGGGCCACGGCCAGCACAATACTTACCTCTCCACAGCTGGTGAGCAGTGAGGTGAGCATTTGATTTTTTTTTTTTTATGTATGGAGGTATGGGGCATTATATGGGGGGGAGAAGTGACATCCTGCATGGGGCATTATATGGGGGGGAGGTAGGGACATCCTGCGTGGGGTATTATATGGGCGGGGGGGAGTGACATCCTGCATGGGGCATTATATGGGGGGGGAGTGACATCCTGCATGGGGCATTATATGGGGTGAGAGGTGACATCCTACATGAGGCATTATATGGGGGGGACATCCTGCATGGGGCATTATATAGGGGGCATGACATCCTGCATGGGGTATTATATGAGGGGGAGAAGTGACATCCTGCATGGGTCATTATATGGGGGGGGAAATGACATCCAGCATAGGGCTTTATATGGGGTGAGAGGTGACATTCTGCATGGGGCATTATATGGGGGGTGACATCCTGCATGGGGCATTATATGGGGGGGTGACATCCTGCATGGGGTATTATATGGGGGGAGAAGTGACATCCTGCATGGGGCATTATATGGGGTGAGAGGTGACATCCTGCATGGGGCAATATATGGGGTGAGAGGTGACATCCTACATGGGGCAGTATGTGTTGGGGGGACATCCTGCATGGGGCATTATATGGGGGGTGACATCCTGCATGGGGCATTATATGGGGGGTGACATCCTGTATGGGCCATTATGTGGGGTGGGACATCCTGCATGGAGCATTATGTGGGGGGGACATCCTGCATGGGGAATTATATGGGGGGTGACATCCTGCATGGGGCATTATGTGGGGGGCATATCCTGCATGGGGCATTATGTGGGGGGGACATCTTGCATGGGGCATTATGTGGGGTGGGACATCCTGCATGGTGCATTATGTGGAGGGGACATCCTGTATGGGGAATTATATGGGGGGTGACATCCTGCATGGGCCATTATGTGGGGGGGCACAGCCTGCATGGGGCATTATGTGGGGGGCACAGCCTGCATGGGGCATTATGTGGGAGGGACATTCTGCATGGGGAATTATATGGGGTGTGACATCCTGCATGGGCCATTATGTGGGAGGGGGGCATCCTGCATGGGGTATTATGTGGGGGGGGGGGCACAGCCTGCATGGGGTATTATGTGGGGGTCACAGCCTGCATGGAGCATTATGTGGGGGGGTGCACAGCCTGCATGGGGCATTATGTGGGGGGTCACAGCCTGCATGGGGCATTATATGGGGGCACAGCCTGCGTGGAGCATTTTATGGGGTCCATTATTCTATATGGAGCAATATATGGAGCTCATAATACGGTATAGAGGACTATGTGGTGCCATTATACTGTGTGGAGGACATTACTGTCCGGTCTGCACTGTGAGCTGTGAGGATTCGCCGCTTTCTGAGTTATTGTGGAATTTACAATAGATATCGCTCATGTAATGTAAGAAGTGAAATCTTCGGGCTTGTACTATATATATATATATATATATATATATATATATATATATATATATATATATATATATATATATATATATATATATATATACATATATATTTATCTGTACATCATGAATCGTGGTATGTGTTAAAGGGGCCACTGAGACTCTTTCGCCCAGGGCCCACGAAATCCTGGAGCCGCCCTGCAACGGTCATCATACATTACTATAACATTCTGGATAATGTGGGAGATCACACAGAGGAGGACTTACAGGTAATCTGTCACCAGGTGTTTGCTATGTATTCTGAAAGCACCATGATGTAGGGGCAGAGACCCTGATTCCAGTGATGTGTTACTTACTAGGCTGTGTGTGGCTGTTTCAATAAAATCAGTAGATTATCACTAGAAGACTATCTGTCTAGCCAGGTAGTCCTATTGCTCTGTACCCCTGCCTCCACCACTGATTAGCAGCTTTCTGCCTATGCACAGTGTACACAGAAAGCTGCCAATCAATGGTGTGGGCGGGGTTATACAAGACTCAGCATTCAGAGCTCTGCAGCAGAAAAAAATAGTGATTTTATCACAACTGCTCCACTGAGTAAAGTAATCAACACATGGAATCAGGGTCTCTGTCCCTGCATCATGCTTCTCTCAGACCAAATAGCATAAACCTGGTGACAGATTCCCAGTAATTCAAATGTAATTAACACCATAGGGTCATCTACACTTAGAATAGAGACGTCCCATGGTTGTATGGGGGATAATACTGGACGAGTCATTCACACCCCATGATCTGATGACACACACGCATCCCCCTCTATGATACTTACGGATTCTTGGATCTCCGGGATCTCACTAATTCCATTGTTAGGATTCGACAGCTCAGTTGTTTCTAAAATAATGATGAAGAAATGAAATGTATTAGAGGATATTATTCCTACATAGATAATACAGCAATATAACGGAGAAATGACAAGATGTCTGTAAATGGGATTAATACTCGTTATATGGGGATTCTAAATATGAGAATATACGGGGAATCCATAGATAAATGTAATGTAAATGATGGAGGAACCCCTTCATAAATAACAAAAGACTGACCATCACTTCCGAAAAGAAAATGGGTGTGAACAGGTGCATACTAAGAGTAGCCATCCAAATACATAACTAACAAAGTTGCACTCTGTAACGCTATAGCATGTAAACATGAAATAAATGAAATTTGAATTGCATTACTGCTGTAGAAAATAGGATAAAAGGAAGATACTTAGCGCATAATTTGGCCAATTTATGCATGGCCAGCAGCCACGGCAAGGCGATCTTCTTTTTCTGGGTGCATGCCAAGTAGCCACGGCAAGGTGACCTTTTTTTTTGCTGGGTGCATGCCCAGCAGTCACGGCAAGACGACCTTCTTTTGCTGGGTGCATGCCCAGCGGTCACGACAAGGCGACCTTCTTTTGCTGGGTGCATGCCCAGCAGTCACGACAAGGCGACCTTCTTTTGCTGGGTGCATGCCTAGCAGCCACGGCAAGGCGACCTTCTTTTGCTCGGTGCATGCCCAGCAGTCACGGCAAGGCGAACTTTTTTGCTGAGAACCTATCTCCACCCATCAGCCCGGGGTGGTTTTAATTACAACAGGATCCTACCTACCCATATAAATGTAGGCTTCAGCCTAGGAGAGGATTCACATTAGGAGAGGATTCCAACAAAAAGATCGCCTTGTCATTGGCTGCTGGGCATTCATGAATTGGCCAAATTATGTGCTCAGTATCTTAGTTTTTTCCCATTTTCTAGAGCAGTAATGCAATTTAAATTTAATTTATTTCATGTTACTTGCTATAGCACTGCAGAATGGACCCTCCATCACATGAATGAGGAACCCCCCACCCACGCTGCACATATGAGTGATGGTAAGAGAGCTGAAACATAGGAGAGATTTGCAAATTAGCCTGGAAGTGCACTGGGGGCGTGTCACTGCACTTGGATTTCTTCTTTCACACCCCCAGTGCACTTCCATTGTGATTTGTATATGGTGTCCACTTTACATTTCTCCTGACTGGCACATTGGATTTCTACAAACAATTATTATTAGGGGACAATGGCCTATACCGTCACACCACTACTTCTATATGTAACAATGTGCTGCCAGGTTCCCATTACACAGAGTAGAGAGTAAATCTAACATTATCCTCCGTCCTCTGTAATATCTGGACATTCCTTGTAGAAGGTCGGGTGATCGCTCACCTGTAATCAGATCGCTGTTCAGCTCCGGCTGACTCCTATTAGGGTCAGGGATTTTCGGGGTCACATTTTGCCCATGTTTGGCGTCGCCTCCTGTTGTTTCCTGATAGATATAATATATATAATTAATATGTGGAAGATTTCACTAAATCACCAAATACATAAATCATGAAGGACTAAACCAAAATTTACAGATGCACCAATTGTAACGATACAAATCCCGCGCCATCTTCAGACCTTTTCTCAGAAAGTCTCCTCAGATACGGTGGATTAAGATACGTCTATTAATATTGATCCTTACCGGGCGTTCCAATGAGCGTTCTAGTATAGACAGGACTTTTTCGGCCAGTTCTTTAAAGACAGCCAAATCTTCAGTCTGAGATCTTTCTTCAGCCTATAAAGAAGGAAAAATGGAAAGGAGAATTTTGAGATGAGAGCGGTCAGAATGGAGGCGGAAATTGTATGTGACATCGGTTCTCTGTCTGCAGATACAATGACTACATACTGTATTTGGGGACTCGTGTTTTACCGTATTTTTTGGACTATAAGATGCCTTTTTTTCCAAAATTTTTGACCTCCCTTCTAACACTCTCGCACCCCTCGAATCTATCCTAAACTCTGCTGTCTGACTAATCCACCTGTCCCCCCGCTATTCCCTGGCTTCTCCCCTCGCTCCGCCAATCCCTTCACTGGCTACACATTACCCAGAGACTCCAGTTCAAGACCCTAACCTTGGCATGCAAAGCCACCCACAACCTGTCTCCTCCATATATCTGTGACCTAGTCTCCCGGTACTTACCTGCACGCAACCTCCGATCCTCACAAGATCTTCTTCTCTACTCCCCTCTTATCTCCTCTTCCCACAATCGCATACAAGATTTCTCCCGTGCATCCCCCCTACTCTGGAACTCTCCACCCCAGCATATCAGACAGATTATTAATAATAATAATTGTCTGAATGTAGCTTACCAGGGGGGTGGCTGTGGTGGAGTGAGGTCATAGGAGGTAGGGTCACTGCTGTAGGAAGCCGGCAGTAGAAGTGGGGCGCTGCTGCGGGCCCCGAGCTGGGAGGAGCGGGGTATCCAGGAGGTGCGAGGCTGCGGGCCCTGGGCTTCAAGGAAATGTTAGCGGTGATTTAGGAGGGGAGTCCCTGCTCTGCCCATTGATTTTCTGGCGGTGGGCTTCAGGCAAATGGCCGCTGGAGGCAGTGCATGTGAAGATTTAGATCTCGGCTCAATGACGATCTGAGATGTCAATTTGCGTATTGGCCATCTCCAGCAGCCTACTTCTTGAAGCCCACTGCAGAGAAATCAATAAGCAGAGCAGGGCCTCCCCTCCTGAATTACCGCTAACATTTCCTTGAAGCCCAGGGCCCGCAGCCTCGCACCTTCTGGACACCCCGCTCCTCCCAGCTTGGGGCCCGCAGCAGCGCCCCACTCCTACTGCCGACTTCCTGCAGCAGCGACTCTGCCTCCTGTGACCTCGCTCCACTGCCACCAACCCCCTCAGTAAGCAACCGAAAATTCGGACTATAAGACAGACCCCCATTTTATTATAATAAATGTTTTTCCTATTTTCCTCCCAAAAATTTTTGGTGCGTCTTATGGTCTGCAAAATATGATATATTAGAAGAAAAAACTTCTATCCCTCCATTATTATCTATCAATATTGAGATGTTCTGTGCAGAGTGTCCGCCACTTACCTGGTGTAGTAATGTCCTGATGTTCTGAAGTAAATCCGTCAGATAGTCTGACGTTAGACGACGTTGTCGGTGTTTGGTCAGGCAATCCTTTACTAGCTCCATCACCAGCCGGTGAGTGAAGCTGAGGACGCCATCGGGTGGTAGAAGCACACTGTTAGGACGATTGATCATAAGGATCAACAATAGTGCTTTTACCTGAGGAATGTCCAAAACAATTCCAGCCATAGTGAAAAACTGCAAGTGCTATCAGTCACTATAGAGCCAAGAAAGGCACGGGTGAGCCTATGTGCATTGTATATATAGCGCCTGTGAGCAGTGATGTCACATCACCTGTGATGTCATCACGGAATCTTGTCATACAATCTTCACGGAGCAGCTCTGCGCAAATAGAATGCGGCCTGGTAATATATAAAGTGAAAACACCATACAATTAACTACCCATGTTATCATGGCCGTTCTATTTTATATCCAATTAGAACACAACCAGGATAAAGGTGTGTTCACAAGTTGGATTTTGGCAGCATTTTATTTCTACCTCAAAAATCAAAGGAGGCAGGAAAAACGCTGCTTAAAATTCAGGTGTTTTTACTTGTGTTTTTTTTTCCATTCATTTGAATGGGTGAAAAATGCTGCAAAACCTCTGAAAGACTTGACAAGCTGCAGATTTAAAAAAAATGCAAAAAAAACAGCATGTGAATGAGATTTCAGAAATGTCATTCACTAAGATGGTACTGTAAAACACAGCATTTTTGCTGCAGAAGAAAAAACAGTCAATACACCCTAAAGATATGCTCAGTCATATTATGGGAAATATTGTATATTTAGTATTTATTATCTCACGTGTTTTTCTTCACCATAGAACTTTTAAGGCTGTGTGCCCACTATGCGTTTTTTAGGCGTTTCTGCAGCGTAACTTCCGCCGCGTAAACACTTAAAAAACGCTTGGTGATAGGTCTGCAATGGTTCCCAATGATAATCCGCATGTGCTGTGCACATGCCGCGGAGATTTCCGCTGCGGATTATCATTGCGGAAAAATCCGCAGCACGTCTATTAATTTTGCAGAGTCGCTGCGATTTAGCCGCCATTGACTTGCATTGGAACGCATAACATCCGCATGACTACAAATACACATGTGGATATTATGCGACTCAATGCGTGGATGGTACCCGGGTCTGGAGATGAAGAGACTCTCCTCCAGACCCGGGTACCATAGTACCTGTAGTTAAAATAGAATTAAAATAAAAAATAAACATATACTTACCTTCTGATGGCCCCTGTCTGCTCCCGGCGGTGCTGCTGGCTCTTCGGCTGCTCGCGGTGGTAAAAGGACCTTCCATGACGCCATTTAGTCATGTGACAGATCACGTGACCGCTGACATCGGCGGTCGCGTGACCTGTCACATGACTAAATGACGTCATGGAAGGTCCTTTTACAGCACCGTGATCCACCGAAGACACCGGACTCACCGGAGAAGGAGATCGAGGACCATCGGAAGATGAGTATAATGTTTTTTTTTTATTTTTCACCATTATTATTCTTTTTTTTTATTATTGATGCTGCATTTGCAGCATTGTAAGTTGGTCACACTATGTAAATCCATGCCGGTTGCATGGAATTATATAGTGTGACCAAGTTGTCAAGCACTTTTCCAAGTGATGCTAAAATCACTTGTCAAAGCGCTTGACAACCCAGGGAGATGCAGAAACGCTTAGGAAAAATCTGCAGCATTTCTGCATCGTGGTCATATATCCTAACTCATTGGCAAACTGTTATACAAGGCTATATTCACACTAGACGTTTTTTTAGCGGGCTTTTTTATGCAAATTTTCAGCTGCGTTTTACAGTACCAACAAAGTCTATGAGATTTCCGAAATCTCATGCACACAGCTTGCTTATTTGTCCTCAGTATTTTGTGCTCTCCATGGCTTTTTGCAATAGAGTATGTCACTTGTTTCAGCGTTTTTCACCCATTAAAAAAAAGGGTGGTGGAAAAAAATGCTGAAAAAAAGCCTAGTTTGAACATTTTGCTGCGTTTTTAGTGAAAAAAGCAAGTATGTGACACACATTTATTCCTGTGATTTTCCCAACTTGAAACCATCTTGTCTTGGTCACCTGAGATAGCAGCTTGGATTATTACAGTTTAATTAAATTAGTGATTCCTACAAAGTAAACATTGGTTGAGCTAGGTGTGAGATTGAACAACACGTGTGGCCCAGGGAGGTGTGAAAATGAACAATGCCTGAGTAACTCAATGGCAAACCATAATGTGAAAGTAAATAGTGTCCTACAAATTCAATGCACTGCCAGGGTCTTAGATAAACCATTCCAGACCAATTCACCTCCCCCCCTGTTACATTTGTAATGTGTACTTTTTCATGAACATATGTCTTGCAATGGTGACCTGTTTTCATGTGTCTATGGTGGAAGCAAAGCTGAACTTTGGGATCCTGAAAAACGCACCAAAAATGCACCAAGAACCACTGCAAAAAAACACACGAAAACCTGCGTTTTTGACGCTACTTCTTTCCTGCCAAGAGATTATGTTTTGCTGCAGAAAAAAAACACCTAGTGTGAATATAGCCTAAGACTTACTCTGCCAGCATTAATAGTCAATATTCTGTATATAAATAGGACTCCAATCCAGGTATTCAGTTTATCATAAACATGCCTGAGTTAATCTGCCAAATACACATAGTATGCTTTCTCATAGGTCAGATATAAATCCTGTTAAAGGTCCAAGTTGCAGCAGTTAAGTAGAACAAAACAGACCTCTTCATTCTTTGTAGGTGGAAAAACTTTCGAAATTGTCAGTGTATCAAGTACTTATTCTCCTGACTGTATATAATATAATTGCCGCACTGCTACATACAGGTGCTTCTCAGAAAATTAGAATATCATCAAAAAGTGAATTTATTTCAGTTCTTCAATCCAAAAAGTGAAACTCATATATTATACAGAGTCATTACAAACAGAGTGATCTGTCTTAAGTGTTTATTTCTGCTAATGTTGATGATTATGGCTTATCTCCAATGAAAACACAAAAGTCACTATCTCAGTAAATTAGAATTAACAAGAAACACCTGCAAAGGCTTCTTAAGCATTTAAAAAGGTCCCTTAGTCTGTTTTAGTAGGCTCCACAATCATGGGCAAGACTGCTGACTTGACAGATGTCCAGAAGGCAGTCATTGACACACTCCTCAAGGAGGGTAAGCCACAAAAGGTCATTGCTAAAGAAGCAGCTGTTCACAGAGTGCTGTATCCGAGCATATTAATGGACGTGGAAGGAAAAAGGGTGGTAGAAAAAGGTGCACAAGCAACCGGGATAACCGCAGCCTTGAAAGGATTGCTAAGAAAAGGCCATTCAAAAATTTGGGGGAGATTCACAAGGAGTGGACTGCTGCTGGAGTCATTGCTTCAAGAGCCACCACACACAGACGTATCCAGGACATGGGCTACAAGTGTCGCATTGCTTGTGTCAAGCCCCTCATGACCAATAGACAACGCCAAAAGCGTCTTACCTGGGCCAAAGAGAAAAAGACCTGGACTGATGCTCAGTGGCCCAAGGTGTTGTGTTCAGATGAAAAGTAAATTTTGCATTTCATTTAGAAATCAAGGTCCCAGAGTCTGGAGGAAGAGTGGAGAGGCCACAATCCAAGCTGCTGGAGGTCTAGTGTGAAGTCTCCACAATCAGTGATGGTTTGGGGGCCATGTCATCTGCTGGTGGAGGTCCACTGTGTTTTATCAAGACCAAAGTCAGCGCAGCCGTCTACCAGGACATTTTACAGCACTTCATGCTTCCCTCTGCCCACAAGCTTTATGGAGATGGAAATGTCATTCTCCAGCAGGACTTGGCCCCTGTCCATACTGCCAAAAGTACCAATACCTGGTTTACACACAACAGTATCACTGTGCTTGATTGGCAGCAAACTCGCCTGACCTTAACCCCATAGAGAATCTATTATAGAGAATCTATGGGGTATTGTCAAGAGGAAGATGAGACCCCAGACCCCACAATACAGATGAGCTGAAGGCTGCTATCAAAGCCACCTGGGCTTCCATAACACCTCAGCAGCGCCACAGGCTGATCCCTCCATGCCACATTGCCGCATTGATGCAGTAATTGATGCACAAGGAGCCCAAACAAGTATTAAGGACATTTACTAAACATACATTTCAGTAGGCCAACTTTTCGGATTTTAAAAACATTTTTCAAGCTGTTGTTATGAAGTATTCTAATTTACTGAGATAATGACGTTTGTGTTTTCATTGGCTGTAAGCCATAAGCATCAACATTAACAGAAATAAACACTTAAAATAGATCCCTCTGTGTGTAATGACTCTATATAATAGATCCCTCTGTGTGTAATGACTCTATATAATAGATCCCTCTGTGTGTAATGACTCTATATAATAGATCCCTCTGTGTGTAATGACTCTATATAATAGATCCCTCTGTGTGTAATGACTCTATATAATAGATCCCTCTGTGTGTAATGACTTTATATAATAGATCCCTCTGTGTGTAATGACTATATAATAGATCCCTCTGTGTGTAATGACTCTATATAATAGATCCCTCTGTGTGTAATGACTCTATATAATAGATCCCTCTGTGTGTAATGACTCTATATAATAGATCCCTCTGTGTGTAATGACTCTATATAATAGATCCCTCTGTGTGTAATGACTCTATATAATAGATCCCTCTGTGTGTAATGACTGTATATAATAGATCCCTCTGTGTGTAATGACTCTATATAATAGATCCCTCTGTGTAATGACTCTATATAATAGATCACTCTGTGTGTAATGACTCTATATAATATAGGAGTTTCACTTTTTGCATTGAAGAACTGAAATAAACTAACTTTTGATGATATTCTAATTTTGTGAGAAGCACCTGTATATAGTATGAAGCCCCACTGCCCCATATGTGTATGTATAATTTGATGCACATGACTCGCCCCCTGGGCCGTGGGGTACACGGAACCGGGCCTTCTAGTGTACGGTGCTGATGGGGGTAGTAGTGGCAACCCGATCCCGTGGCTCAGGGTGGTCAGACCAAATGGTGGCAGTCTATTTATCAGTGTTTTGAATGTCCGACTATGCCACCCGTGGATTGCGGTCAGGGATAACCGCCGCTGCGAGGCAGACTGCTGAGGCTGGTGTTGGTGTGCAGCACAGGTGTAGGATAACTCCCCACGGGAAGAGTGTAGCCTCAGGGCAGTGTAGGTGGATGTTGGGGGTGATAGTGCAGGCCGCAATAGTAAGAGTTCAGAGTCCGCTTCAAACAGTTCAGGGTCTTTATTGTAGATATTATTAATGACCCAACAGTACCGGTTAGGAATGGGCCTGGGTGTCTGAGAGAATTCGGGCGAGCCCCACTGGTCAGGGTGAGTGTGTAGGCCTACCGTTCTCTCTATGCTCTTTCTGACTATCCCCCTTTTCGTGGTGTAATAGCCCACGTACCTGAGCTGGCCGTGTACTTCTCGCCTGTATGGCATGCGACTAGGGCCTTGGGTACCTGTTGCTTGCTCCTCGCTGTACAGGTCCCTCTGTGTGGCGGAGCCTCCAGGCTTCTTAGGCCAAGGGACCTGAAATCCCTCGCAGGTTGGTTCTCTGCTGCTGGGCTTGTAACCCTGACAGCCCCGGACCCCAATGCCCGGTAGATTGGTTCTCTTCCAGGACCGGCTCTCGTCGCCTCTGTCCCTGGCTTGCAGTTTCTCCTCTGCCTCACGGACTCCTCAGCTACAGCTGAACTGTCCCTCCTTCTCTGGGACTAGTCTCACTCCTGAGCTAGATCTTCCAGTTCTCTCTAACCCTGCCCCCAGTTCCAGCTTTTATAGGGGCAGCCAGCTCCCCCTGCTGGCCTGGGACAGGAGGTGCTGTATGCTAATAGTCCCTAACCAGGGGACCTCCCTCCTGCTCTCAGACACAGATTATTGTTTGTGGCATCCAGGCCTGGGGTGACACATTCTCCCCTAGTAAAATTTAGTACTCCGGACTAAACAGGAAACACAAATACAGGGTATAAATGACAACATAACATATATACAAGTATATTTTGTCCTTGAGGCTTCCGTGACCGGGTGTCCATTTCACCCAACAAGGTGAAGTTTTCCACGGTGTGGGGACCTGTTTCCATAAACCCCAATTTCCTGGCCTTGGGCGTGGCGACAAGGCTGAGATCTCTACTTTGGGCCACAAGGAGGCCACACCGGACAGATTTTTCTTCCGTGGCCATCTTCGAAAGAGGGCACCAAGTGCAACTATCTACAAGATAGTTCCGGTTATTCAGCGTCCATAACCTGTTAGTCCATGAACTAGAAAGACTGGAAAAACATAATTAGCAACCAGGCAACAAACATAAAACATTTACAATATACAGCATTTAGATCTTCCAGCGAGCTGGTATTTGCCCCCTAGTGCTCCGGGTTGACCTGCGTAACCCACTGTCTGGTGGTGGTCTAACCTGACTTTCCCCACTAGCATTCAGGGTACAGCTACTAGCTGGGTTTACAGGCAGTGCAGGCAGCTATCTGCGGGTCCTTTGGCTTACCGCAGGTATGGCAGGCTCACTGTCAGCAGAGGGTTGACTCTCCTGGGCTGCTGGCATGGGTTCTTCTGCCTCTAGGGCTGCTTGGTCTTCTGATTCCTCCTGCTCTCCTGTAGGTTCCTGCTGGGTTGGTTGAAGGAAGTGTAGGACGGGTACCACTATTGCATCATTTATCCGAGTCCAGGACCGGGGGAACTCTCCAAGAACTGTGCTGATCATTTCTTTCTTGTCTTCTGCGGGTTCAAGGTCATCTTGATCTTCTCCTGCACTCTGTAGTTGCTCGGGGCACCTTTTTAGGTGGTGTCTGGAGACGGTGCTAGTGGTTTCTCCTCCATCCTTGGTAATTACACATACCTTCGGGTTGTTGTGGTTGGACTGCAGTACTGTGTACGGGTCGCTCTCCCACTGGTCATCTAGCTTGTGAAGCCTTCTCTTCCGCTTCAGGACCTGCTCACCAGGTTCCAGGGGACCAGCAGGGGCGTGTTGGTTGAAGAGCCTCTCTTGCTTTTCTCTCACTTGAGCCAGACTCCTCTCCACACTCTCCTGTACCTTCTTGAACTGTAGCCGCCGTTCCGTATCCCAGTCCGCGTCTGGGGAGGTGTCCTCGGGGGTCAGGACTCCCATCTCCAGGTCTATCGGCAGCTTACCTGGTCTTGCCCGCATCAGGTAAGCCGGGGTGCAATTTGTAGCATTCACCGGGATATGGTTGTATAAGTCTATCAGGTCTGGCAGCTTCTCCGGCCACAGGCTGCGTTCTTCCAGGGGCAACGTTTTGAGGAGATCAATGACGATATTATTCATTTTCTCACACAGCCCGTTGGTTTGTGGGTGGTAAGACATTGTCCGAATCTTCTTACAGCCGTAGAGGTTGCAGAACTCCTGGAAGATTTCAGCCTCAAACGCTGGACCTTGATCTGTCAAGACCTGTTCCGGATACCCGTGTGGACGGCAGAAGTGTTGTTGGAAGGCTCTGGCCGCTGTTTGGGCTGTCAAGTCTTTAACAGGAACCACCACCAGGAACCGGGAATAGTGGTCCACTATTGTCAGGGCATAGACGTAGCCCGACCGGCTTGGAGCCAGTTTCACATGGTCCAGAGCTACCAGCTCAAGAGGCTGCCTGGTGACGATGGGCATCAAGGGCGTCTTCTGGCTGGTACCGTCCTTCCTTCTGAGGTTACATGGGCCACAGTCCCTGCACCACTTCTCTATGGCCCCTCTCATTCCGACCCAGTAGAACCGCTCTCTCAGTAGGAACTCCAGTTTCTTCCACCCGAAGTGTCCCGCTCTGTCATGGTAGGCCTCCAGGACCATTGCTGCATCTCGTCTCGGTACCACTACCTGCCAGGTCAGCTCGTGCGTCCGGTGGTTGACAAGCCTTCTGCACAGCTTACCTTCGTAGAGGAATAGCCTGCCTTTCTCCTTCCATAACTGCTTGGCTTCCTCTGGAGTGTCCGAGCCAGGGCTAGCGTCTGCCTGGGTCAAGAGGTCTTTCACCAGGCGAATTGCAGGGTCACTATCTTGCGTTTCAGCCCAGCCGTGGTGAGGTAAGGGATTGAACGTGACAGTGGTCAAGTCTTTGTCTCTTACACGTTGGGAGTACTGAGTGGCCCCGTACCGGTGGAATGCAGGGAGCTCTATTTCCTCCAACTCGTCTGGATCTTCTCCCTCATCGGGCAAGTGGGGCATTCTCGATAGGGCATCTGCATTGGCATTGGCTCGGCCTGCCCGGTACTTGATGGTGAAGTCATAGTTTGCTAGCCGGGCCATCCACCGCTGCTCTAGGGCACCAAGTCTCGCATTGTCCAGATGTGTCTACGGATTGTTGTCCGTGTACACAGTGAACTTCACAGAGGCCAGGTAATGCTTGAAACGTTCTGTTACGGCCCACACCACTGCCAAGGACTCCAGCTTAAAGGAGCTGTAATTCTCCGGGTTTCTCTCGGTGGGCCTCAGCTTACGGCTGGCGTACGCGATCACCCTTTCTCTGCCCTGTTGGTTCTGTGACAGTACGGCTCCCAGCCCCACATTACTGGAGTCTGTGTGGAGGATAAAAGGCTGGCCATAATCAGGGTAGGCCAGGATCTCATCCCCCGTGAGGGCCATCTTCAGCTGGCGGAAGGACTCCTCTTCCGGCTTGTCCCACTTGAAGGGTGGCTTTTGGCTTCTGGTCTTAGATTGTCCTATAAGGAGGTCCTGCATAGGGGCTGCCATCTTGGTGATCCTGGGGATGAACCTTCGGTAGTAGCCTACCAACCCGAGGAACTGCCTCACTTCTTTTATGTTTGAGGGGCTTGGCCAGTTCTTTATTGCCGTGATTTTGTCAGGGTCGGGGGCTACTCCTTCTGCACTCACCACGTGTCCCAGGTACTGTACCTTCGACTTTAACAGATGGCACTTGGAGGGTTTCACTTTCATGCCATAGCCTGCCAGGGCCTCGAACACCTCGGCCAGGTGCTTTAGATGGTCCTCGTAAGTCTTCGAATAGACAATCACGTCATCCAGGTAAAGTAGGACCGTCTCAAAGTTTCGGTGCCCTAGACAGCATTCCATCAGCCTCTGGAAGGTCCCGGGTGCGTTGCAGAGCCCGAACGGCATATAGTTGAATTCACTTAATCCCATCAGGGTGGTGAAGGCGGTCTTCTCCTTATCAGCCTCTGCCACAGGAACCTGCCAGTACCCACTAGTAAGGTCCAAAGTAGAGAATAAATTAGCTGATTTTAGTGCGACCAAAGACTCCTCTATTCTAGGCAACGGGTATGCGTCTTTATGGGTGATACGATTGACTTCTCTATAGTCCACGCACATTCTCATAGTACAGTCTTTCTTTTTTACCAGAACCAAGGGGGCTGCCCAGGGGCTACAACTGTCTCTAATGACCCCGGCTTCCTTCATTTCTCTCAGCATGCCCTTTGCGTTCTGATAGTGTGCGGGGTGGTACAGGTCTGTATCTTTCTTTTATTGGTGGGTGGCTCCCCGTGGGGATGTGGTGTTCTACCCCTTTCACTCTGCCGAAGTCTAGCGGGTGCTTACTAAAGATTCTCTCGGACTCTTGAACCACCCGGTAGACTCCTTGTTTTTGGTGCAAGGGAGTGGAGTCAGCACCCACGAGGAGTTTCTGGCACCAGTACGCCTTGGGTTTCTGGGAACCATTACCCTCCGCCTGGGGAGATGGAGGCAAGGGTTCCATGGCCCTGACAGCATTGTGTTCAACAGTATACAATTTGGCTAGTGTAGCGTACCGGGGCAAGTGTACTTCCCTTTCCCCAATGTTTAAGATCCGGACGGGCACCCTTCCATGGCGGACATCCACCACCCCCCGGGCTGTCAAAATGGTGGGCCTGCTGTCTGAGTACACGGGTTCTACCATGGCTTGGTAGTCTCTCCCTCTTAACCCGATTGCAGTCCGACACCAGATCATTTCACTTTTGGGGGGCATGGCAATGGGGAACGGGTCGCTCATCCTCACGCTACCGATCTCACCACCAGACATTTCTACCTGTTGCCATCTCATCAGGGCTCTTATCTCCTTCTGGAGGACCCTCTGTTGGCTGGAGCTCGCATTCATCGCCACCTGCTGCAAAATTACCATTGCTTCTGAAAGACAATTTTCAATCACATTAGTACCCAAGGTTATTTTAGGGTGACTTTCTCGACGGTCAATGTCCACAATGATCACTCCCTATGCCGGCAGTTCAACTTTACCAATCTTAATGGTCATCTCTCTGAACCCCACCTGCGGCACGGGTTGACCATTGCTGGCGATGATGCTCAAGTCATTGTCTGGATAACGAGTTATATCAGTGTCACTCCAGTACTGCTTGAAAAGTACATAGGGGATGGTAGTCACTTGGGACCCGGTGTCCAGCAGTGCACTCATGGGGATACCGTCCAGCGCTATGGGTAAAACCGGGCGTCCCCCTACGCACTTATCACGCCAATTAGATGGGCCTGATGACCTTATGCCTGGGAGTTGGCCCTTTGCCCCAGGTCGGACCCATTTAAAGTACAGTACCTGGCTACGTGTCCCGGCTGGCTGCAACGGCGGCAAATCGGCTGTCCATCCTCAGTGTAATGATCGGCGGGCCTCCCTCTGAACGACGGGATCCTCCTCCGTCGACGCCACGGGACATCCTCCGGACTGGAAGCCAGCTTGATTGGTCCTGACGGGTCCATCTGTAACGACTGTACGGTCCTGGTCAATGCAGCAACACTCTTTGTTAGTTCTTGGACCTGATGGTGCAGGTTTGCAGGCGGGGATGGATTTAGGGCCTGCGCATCAGCCCCCACAAGGTCTTCAGGATAGGGCGCCGCCCCCTGGTGGTAAGGGATGGCAGGGCGCCGGGAAGCTACAGCGCCACCCGGTGCAGGTTCTCAGAGCACCCGGATGGCCCTATCTTTGAACTGTGCAAAAGTCAAATCGGGGTTCTGTAGGGCCATGAGGCGAAGCTGGGTTCTGTGGGCGCTGGACAGCAGACCTTCTATGAACTGGTCAGTCAATAGTTTATCTGTATCCTGCACGCTGCCAGGGTCAGCTTGCTTAATTGCCCCCAAGGCTTCCTGTAAATTTAGGGCAGAATCTCGGATGCTATCTTGAGCTCGCTGCTTACATCCATAGAACCGCATTTTGATTTCTGCTGAGGTACGGGTATCAAAGGTGTCCCGTAGACGTGTCAGAACCCCCCTTACAGTCCTTTTCTCCTCAGCTGTCCAAGACTTTACCTCTCGCTGGGCCGCACCAGTTAACTGCCCTATCAGTATGCTTACTTTCCGTTCTTCTGTCAGGGGATAAACTTTGAACAGTCTATACAGCCTTTCTTTAAAGTCGCCCAAGGTATGCGACTCGCCGGCATACTGGGGCAGCCAGGCCGCTCCGGGGATATAGGCAGGGGTGGATTAAGAGTAGCAAGGGCCCCGGGCAGTTTAGAAGGCGCGGGCCCCCTCCACACACCTGATTTATCACGTGACATGTCACATGATCCCCTGTGATAGATCATGTGATAGTTCACGGGAAATTAATTTGGCATAATATTAATTGTGCTGCCTCATCTGAGAGCAGCACAATATTGGGGCAGATACCCTGATTCCAGCGATGTGTCACTTTTTCAGCTGCTTGTTGTCATTTTGAGAAAATCACCGTTTTATCTGCTGCAGATCTAGCAGCTCTCTGAATGCTGCGCTCTGTATAGCCCCGCCCACACCACTGATTGGCAGCTTTCTGCCCATGCTCAGTGTACACAGAAATCTACTGATCAGTGATGGGGGTGGGGTCCTACAGAACTTACTAGTCATCTAGTGATAATTACCTTCTGACAAATCAATGATTTTATCAAAACAACACTAAGCAGCCCAGTAAGTGACACATTACTGGAATCATTGCCTCTAACCCTACATTATGCTGCTCTCAGATTAGGTGGCAAAAACCTGATGACAGATTCCCTTTAAAGGAGCTGTAAAGACAAAAAGTTTGTATTAAAAAAAATACAAGCCATTTGTTAAATTAACTTCTTTTCATTGTTAATTCACATTAGACTGTATCTTCAACACTTTTGTCAGCAGGTCTTATTACAGACTCTGAATAGGGCAGCTCTCTCCCTCTCCCTCAGCAGAAAGTCACAGCATGGTTAAAAAACGGGATCTTTTATGATTTTCTCATAATAAATAAAAAAGGACATGCAAGTCCTCCAAACTATTTTCCGTTTCTCTATAGGCGAGGTCCTAAATCTTTCTTGTTCTTTAGTTGATCACATGTCAAAAATGCAAAGCATTTACTATGAACTCGCCTAAAAAAATATACACTTGGAGAGTAATATCATCATCTGCATGTAAATATTCCTTGATTCTAAGGGCTCGCTCACACTGTCGTATAACACGGCCGAATGCTATGTTATGTTTTATCGGATAGGACTCGGCCCTATGTTATACTATGGGACAGTGCGATTATTGGCATGAGAAAATAATCTCATTCGATATTCGGACCATGTGCACCCATACAAGTTTATGGGTGCACGTAAAACATTGGACTGCACTCGGATGTCGTCCAAGTGCAGTCCGATGAACACTCACAGAGACTATGGAGAAGATGGAGAAATTAAGTTCTCCATCTTCTCCATATCTGTGCTGCGAGAGAATCGGATCACACTCAGTTGAAGCTCTGACAGAGTTTGAGCCCAGTGTCATTAGCATAATTGGCCCTATTCTCTTGCATGAGAGAATATATGGCTTAGTGAGTGGACCCTAAAACTGAATAGTAGTGACGGACAGGCACCTCACAAGCGGGATCCATGTAGCTCTCAGATGTCATGTAGGTAGGGCTTCATTCCATGGGGTAGGGCTTAATTTCAATGTATATAAAAAAATGGACTTCAAATAAAAATTAAATGAACACAAAAAGCACTAATTGAATTATTTTTTTCGTATTTATGTTTGCAGCCCCTTTAAAAACCCTTTGAGGACCAAGGCACATATATGTCCCATAGTTTTAAACTGGAAAAAAATTTGATTGAATAAAATTTAAGGTCCTCGAAGGTTTAAGTAGGTCATAAATTCATATGAATACTTGCTCATACAATTGCACATGCCAAAAGATGAAGAAGAACAGAATCAAAAATATGACATTAAGTGGAGCACTTACAGGTATTCAAGGTGAAAGAGACCAGCAAAGGCATCGTCTCGAATGACAGTAAATGAGTTAGAATTCAGCAAGCTGAAAATGAAGACAGCAGGTTAGAAGCGAACCAGACTTTATGGTGCTCAGAATTAGTCAAGCAGAATTTATTGACTGCTCTTGCAAAGCACTGAGACTCCCGCTGTGTATAGATGGCGCCGTGCGGCCTCCCGCTGTGTATAGATGGCGCCGTGCGGCCTCCCGCTGTGTATAGATGGCACCGTATAGATGGCTACGTGCGGCCTCCTGCTGTGTATAGATGGCGCCGTGCGGCCTCCCGCTGTGTATAGATGGCGCTGTGTGGCCTCCCGCTGTGTATAGATGGCGCCGTGCGGCCTCCCGCTGTGTATAGATGGCACCGTATAGATGGCTACGTGCAGCCTCCTGCTGAGTATACGTGTATAGATGGCTACGTGCGGCCTCCTGCTGAGTATAGATGCCGCACGGCGCTCCCCCCAGAGACAGCAGGAGGACGCACAGCGCCATCTATACTCAGCGGGAGAGCGCACGTAGCCATCTATACACAGCATGAGGCCGCATGGCGACATCTATACTCAGCGGGGGGCCGCACGTAGCCATCTATACACAGCGGGGGGCCGCACGGCGCCGTCTATAAACAGCGGGGGGCCGCTCATAGCCATCTATACACAGCAGGAGGCTGCACGGAGACATGTATACTCAGCGGGGAGCCGCACGTAGCCATCTATACACAGCGGGAGGCTGCACGGAGCCCCCCCAGAGACATCAGGAGGCCGCACGGCGCCAACTATACTCAGCAGGAGGCCGCATGCAGTCGTACACACACACACAAACATATACAGACACGCATAAACACATTTGAAACACAAAAATACATACAAACAAACATCACACAATGACATCTGCCCACACACATACACACACAAACAGACAGACATCACACACACACCTGCCCACACACACACACACCTGCCCACACACACACACCTGCCCACACACACATTTGTGTGTGTGTATGTATAGTGTGTGTGTAATGTGTGTGTATCATAGAATCATAGAATGGTAGAGTTGGAAGGGACCTCCTGGGTCATCTGGTCCAACCCCCTGCTCAAAGCAGGATTCACTAGATCATCTCAGACAGATGTCTGTCCAGCCTCTGCTTGAAGACGTCCACCGAAGGGGAACTCACCACCTCTCGTGGCAGCCTGTTCCACTCATTAATCACCCTAACTGTCAAAAAGTTTTTTCTAATATCTAATCTGTGTCTCCTCCCATTTAGTTTCATCCCATTGCTTCTAGTCTTTCCTTGTGCAAATGAGAATAAAGATGATCCTTCTACAATGTGACAGCCCTTGACATATTTGTAGACAGCTATTAAGTCTCCTCTCAGTCTTCTTTTTTGCAAGCTAAACATTCCCAAATCCTGCAACCGTTCCTCATAGGACATGGTTTGCAGACCAGTCACCATTCTGGTCGCTCTTCTCTGAACTTGCTCCAGTTTGTCTATGTCTTTTTTAAAATGTGGTGCCCAAAACTGTACACAGTATTCCAGATGAGGTCTGACCAAAGAGGAGTAAAGACCGATAATGACTTCACGTGATCTAGACTGTATGCTTCTGTTAATACATCCCAGAATTGTATTTGCCTTTTTTGCTGCTGCATCACACTGTTGACTCATGTTCAGTCTATGATCTATTAGTATACCTAAGTCTTTTTCACATGTACTGTTGCTTAGCTCTATTCCTCCCATTCTGTATATGCTTTTTTCATTTTTATTGCCCAGATGTAGTACTTTGCATTTTTCCCTGTTAAAAACCATTCTGTTGGTTGCTGCCCACTGCTCCAGTTTATTTAGGTCTTTTTGAATCCTCTCTCTCTCTTCTCTAGTATTAGCTATCCCTCCTAGCTTTGTGTCATCAGCAAATTTAATCAGTTTACCCTCAATTCCTTCATCTAAATCATTGATAAAGATGTTGAACAATACAGGTCCCAGGACGGAGCCCTGTGGTACCCCACTTGAGACATTCATCCAGCTGGATGTGAAGCCATTTACAACCACCCTTTGAGTCCGATCACTAAGCCAGTTATGAATCCACCTAACAGTTGCCTGGTCCATTGCATACTTGGTCATTTTTTCAATAAGGATGATGTGAGATACTTTGTCAAATGCTTTGCTGAAGTCAAGATATACTATATCTACAGCATTTCCCTGATCCACCCAGTCAGTGATTCTGTCATAGAAGGAAATTAAGTTAGTCTGACATGACTTGTTAGTTACAAACCCATGCTGACTCTGGTTAATCACTTCATTCTTATCCATGTACTTACATACATGTTGTTTAATAATTTGTTCAAAGATCTTTCCTGGTATAGAAGTCAGACTCACCGGCCTATAGTTCCCTGGGTCCACCTTCTTCCCCTTCTTGAAGATAGGAACAACATTTGCTCTTCTCCAGTCTTCTGGGACTTCTCCTGTTCTCCAAGAATTTTCAAAGATTATGGAGAGTGGTTCTAAAATTTCTTCTACAATCTCCTTCAGTACTCTGGGGTGTAATTCATCTGGACCTGGAGACTTGAACTCATTTATGTTAGCTAAATATTCCCTCACAATCTTTCTGTTTACTGATAACTTGGATTCCTCTATTCCTTTAAAAGGACAGTGAAGATCAGTTGATGTTACATTTTCTTTCTGAGAGAAAATAGATGCAAAATAGGAATTAAAAAGTTCGGCCTTCTCAACATCCTCTCTTACCATTTCTCCATTTTCATCCTGTAAAAATCCTATAGCATCTTTGACTTTTCTTTTACTTTTGACATACCCCCAAAATCCTTTTTTATTGCTTTTGACATCTCTTGCAAGCCTTAATTCATTGTCAGCTTTAGCTAACCTGATACGTGCCCTGCAGGATCTGCAGACTGCACTATAATCTTCTTTAGATATGCCTCCCTCTTTCCATTTAATAAACATTTCTTTCTTTCTTTTTAGCATGTGTTTAAGTTCTGTGTTCATCCATCCTGGTTTCCTTAAATGCTTCCCATTCTTCCTACTTTTCGGGATTGTTAACGATTGTGCTTTGAGAATCTCATTTTTAAAAATTTCCCATCCTTCCTGGACATTTTTGTCCTTAAGGACATCCAGCCATTGGATCCCTCCTATTCTCTTTCTGAGTCTCTTAAAATCTGCCTTTCTAAAATCTAACCTTGAAGTTTGAGTCTTCACATGTCTTCCTCCTCTAGTTATCCAAAATTCTATAATAGCATGATCGCTGCCTCCTAGGGTCCCAGCCACCTTTACCTCCTCAACCATTTCCTCCCTGTTTATAAGAATTAGATCCAAAGTAGCAGATCCCCTTGTTTTCTCCCCTACCTTTTGGAAGATAAAGTTGTCAGCAAGAGAGGATAAGAATTTGCTTGACCTGTTAGTTTTACTTGAGAGAGATTCCCAACAAATGTCTGGATAGTTGAAATCTCCCATGACCACTACGTCATATTTTTTGGAGAACTTGGTCATTTGATACATAAAGAGTTCATCCATATCTTCAGCTTGCCCAGGTGGCCTGTAGTAAATGCCTACAATGGTGTCCTTTCCGTTGTTCTCTCCTTGTATTCTTACCCAAACAGTTTCCACAGAACTCCCAGTCTCTGAAGCTTCAATCTCTGTGCAGATATACGCTTTTCTAACATACAATGCAACACCTCCTCCTCGTTTATCAAGTCTGTTTCTTGCAAATAAGTTGTATCCTTTTAGCCTTTTATTCCAATCATGTGTATCGTCCCACCAAGTTTCAGTGATTCCAATGACATCATATTCCTTTTCCTGCATTAGTAGTTCCAATTCTCCTTGTTTGTTGCCCATGCTTTGTGCATTTGTATAAAAACATTTTAGTTTGTGATTGGTTTCTCTTCCTCCCATATTTTTATTATTTAAATTGTTTTGTCTTTGTTCTTCCTTTCCACTTCCAGTAGCAGAGATCTCAATAGTATTTGTCAGCTGTATGGCTTTTTCTGGACTTTTGCTTCCCTTCCCACATTGTTCTAGTTTAAAGCTCTTCTGATGAGTGTAGCAAGGCGACTTCCAAATACATGTTTTCCAGTCTTCGTAAAGTGCACCCCATCTCTAGCAAGTAGTCCATCGTATAGGTAATTCATCCCGTGATCCAGAAATCCAAATCCTTCTTGACGGCACCATCGACGTAGCCAGTTGTTCACCTGTAGAATCTTATTCCACCTCATTGTTCCATGGCCATCCACTGGGAGGATGGATGAGAAGACCACCTGCGCTCCCAATTCTTTCACTTTCTTGCCTAAGTCTTCAAAGTCACTGCAGATGGTTTCCAGGTCCTTTCTTGCGGTGTCATTTGTCCCCACATGTATTAGCAGGAATGGGTAGTGATCTGTAGGTCTGAAGAGTCTTGATATCCTGTCAGACACATCTTTAATTTTTGCTCCTGGAAGACAGCACATTTCTCTTGAGGTTATGTCTGGTCTGCAGATAGCGGCCTCTGTTCCTCTTAACAGGGAATCCCCCATGACCACCACTCTCCGTTTTTTCTTCACAACATTCTTCTTTCTCCATCCAGGAGGATTCTGAGGGCTTACAAGGTTATTCATTGCTGGCAAAGTCTTACCTTGCTGTATGTATAGTGTGTGTGTATGTATAGTGTGTGTGTGTATAATGTGTGTGTATGTATAGTGTGTGTGTATGTATAGTGTGTGTGTGTGTGTGTGTGTATAATTTGTGTGTGTGTATTTTTTTTTAAGTTAAAAACAAGTAAAATGCTTGTGGCATCAATATCAAGAATCCAGATATAAGGGCCTATTCACACTGAATTTTTCAATGCATTCATCTCCTCTTTCCAGGCTTCTATCTAAATCCCTGAAAAATGGCATTCAGATGTGCCTTGACATAGCCATTGATTTGAACAAAGGCAAACCGAGGCTAAAGTCTGAATCTTTAGGCTCCATTTTCTCTGCTTTCAGATGTCTCATTTCAGACAGCACAATCCTGAATTTCAGGGATTCAGTTGTAAGCCTTGTGTAAAGACCTGAATGCAGCGCTGAATGTAGTGTGAATAGGTCCTTACATCCTACACCACCTCAGGGGATTGTTGTTATGGAGTATTGCCCCTGGGTGGCCGCAGTTATGACCACCACCAGGGCTCGCGGTCACCCACCCTAACTTTGGTATTCTGGGGAGCTGGTATAATGAATATCTGAGAAGAGCCCTAGAGAAGCAAGAACATTGGACAACCAAGAGGTGGTGGCCTCAAGTCAGGTGTAGTGTTCAACAGGGCAAGACTTTCTAACCTGCCCACACACACACACACACACACATATACACACACACACACCTGCCCACACAGACACACACACACACCTGCCCACACAGACACACACACACACCTGCCCCCCCTACACACACACCTGCTCACACACATACACACCTGCCCACACACGCACACACCTGCCCACACACACACACCTGCCCACACACGCACACACCTGCCCACACACACACACCTGCCCACACACACACGCACACATACACACACCTGCCCACACACACACACACATACACACCTGCCCACACACACACACACTATACATACACACACACTATACATAAACACACATTATACACACACACACTATACATACACACACACAAATGTGTGTGTGGGCAGGTGTGTGTGTGTGGGCAGGTGTGTGTGTGTGGGCAGGTGTGTGTGTGATGTCTGTCTGTTTGTGTGTGTGTGTGTGTGGGCAGATGTCATTGTGTGATGTCTGTTTGTATGTATTTTTGTGTTTCAAATGTGTTTATGCGTGTCTGTATATGTTTGTGTGTGTGTATGACTGCATGCGGCCTCCTGCTGAGTATAGTTGGCGCCGTGCGGCCTCCTGATGTCTCTGGGGGGGCTCCGTGCGGCCTCCTGCTGTGTATAGATGGCTACGTGCGGCTCCCCGCTGTGTATAGATGGCTACGTGGGGCCCCCCGCTGTTTATAGACGGCGCCGTGTGGCCCCCCGCTGTGTATAGATGGCTACGTGCGCCCCCCGCTGTGTATAGATGGCTACGTGCGGCCCCCCGCTGAGTATAGATGTCGCCGTGCGGCCTCCTGCTGTGTATAGATGGCTACGTGCGGTCTCCCGCTGAGTATAGATCGCGCTGTGCGGCCTCCTGATGTCTCTGGGGGGGCTCCGTGCGGCCTCCTGCTGTGTATAGATGGCTACGTGCGGCTCCCCGCTGTGTATAGATGGCTACGTGGGGCCCCCCGCTGTTTATAGACGGCGCCGTGTGGCCCCCCGCTGTGTATAGATGGCTACGTGCGCCCCCCGCTGTGTATAGATGGCTACGTGCGGCCCCCCGCTGAGTATAGATGTCGCCGTGCGGCCTCCTGCTGTGTATAGATGGCTACGTGCGGTCTCCCGCTGAGTATAGATCGCGCTGTGCGGCCTCCTGCTGTCTCTGGGGGTAGCGCCGTGCGGCATCTATACTCAGCAGGAGGCCGCACGTAGCCATCTATACACGTATACTCAGCAGGAGGCCGCACGTAGCCATCTATACGGTGCCATCTATACACAGCGGGAGGCCGCACGGCGCCATTTATACACAGCGGTAGGCCGCACGGCGCCATCTATACACAGCGGGAGGCCGCACGGCGCCATCTATACACAGTGGGGGGCCGCACGGCGCCATCTATACACAGCGGGAGTCTCAGTGCTTTGCAAGAGCAGTCAATAAATTCTGCTTGACTAATTCTGAGCACCATAAAGTCTGGTTCGCTTCTAACCTGCTGTCTTCATTTTCAGCTTGCTGAATTCTAACTCATTTACTGTCATTCGAGACGATGCCTTTGCTGGTCTCTTTCACCTTGAATACCTGTAAGTGCTCCACTTAATGTCATATTTTTGATTCTGTTCTTCTTCATCTTTTGGCATGTGCAATTGTATGAGCAAGTATTCATATGAATTTATGACCTACTTAAACCTTTGAGGACCTTAAATTTTATTCAATCAAATTTTTTTCCAGTTTAAAACTATGGGACATATATGTGCCTTGGTCCTCAAAGGGTTTTTAAAGGGGCTGCAAACATAAATACGAAAAAAATAATTCAATTAGTGCTTTTTGTGTTCATTTAATTTTTATTTGAAGTCCATTTTTTTTTATATACCTTGAAATTAAGCCCTACCCCATGGAATGAAGCCCTACCTACATGACATCTGAGAGCTACATGGATCCCGCTTGTGAGGTGCCTGTCCGTCACTACTATTCAGTTTTAGGGTCCACTCACTAAGCCATATATTCTCTCATGCAAGAGAATAGGGACAATTATGCTAATGACACTGGGCTCAAACTCTGTCAGAGCTTCAACTGAGTGTGATCCGATTCTCTCGCAGCACAGATATGGAGAAGATGGAGAACTTAATTTCTCCATCTTCTCCATAGTCTCTGTGAGTGTTCATCGGACTGCACTTGGATGACATCCGAGTGCAGTCCAATGTTTTACGTGCACCCATAGACTTGTATGGGTGCACATGGTCCGAATATCGAATGAGATTATTTTCTCATGCCAATAATCGCACTGTCCCATAGTATAACATAGGGCCGAGTCCTATCCGATAAAACATAACATAGCATTCGGCCGTGTTATACGACAGTGTGAGCGAGCCCTTAGAGTCAAGGAATATTTACATGCAGATGATGATATTACTCTCCAAGTGTATATTTTTTTAGGCGAGTTCATAATAAATGCTTTGCATTTTTGACATGTGATCAACTAAAGAACAAGAAAGATTTAGGACCTCCCCTATAAAGAAACGGAAAATAGTTTGGAGGACTTGCATGTCCTTTTTTATTTATTATGAGAAAATCATAAAAGATCCCGTTTTTTAACCATGCTGTGACTTTCTGCTGAGGGAGAGGGAGAGAGCTGCCCTATTCAGAGTCTGTAATAAGACCTGCTGACAAAAGTGTTGAAGATACAGTCTAATGTGAATTAACAATGAAAAGAAGTTAATTTAACAAATGGCTTGTATTTTTTTTAATACAAACTTTCTTGTCTTTACAGCTCCTTTAAAGGGAATCTGTCATCAGGTTTTTGCCACCTAATCTGAGAGCAGCATAATGTATGGTTAGAGGCACTGATTCCAGTAATGTGTCACTTACTGGGCTGCTTAGTGTTGTTTTGATAAAATCATTGATTTGTCAGAAGGTAATTATCACTAGATGACTAGTAAGTTCTGTAGGACCCCACCCCCATCACTGATCAGTAGATTTCTGTGTACACTGAGCATGGGCAGAAAGCTGCCAATCAGTGGTGTGGGTGGGGCTATACAGAGCGCAGCATTCAGAGAGCTGCTAGATCTGCAGCAGATAAAACGGTGATTTTCTCAAAATGACAACAAGCAGCTGAAAAAGTGACACATCGCTGGAATCAGGGTATCTGCCCCAATATTGTGCTGCTCTCAGATGAGGCAGCACAATTAATATTATGCCAAATTAATTTCCCGTGAACTATCACATGATCTATCACAGGGGATCATGTGACATGTCACGTGATAAATCAGGTGTGTGGAGGGGGCCCGAGCCTTCTAAACTGCCCGGGGCCCTTGCTACTCTTAATCCACCCCTGCCTATATCCCCGGAGCGGCCTGGCTGCCCCAGTATGCCGGCGAGTCGCATACCTTGGGCGACTTTAAAGAAAGGCTGTATAGACTGTTCAAAGTTTATCCCCTGACAGAAGAACAGAAAGTAAGCATACTGATAGGGCAGCTAACTGGTGCGGCCCAGCGGGAGGTAAAGTCTTGGACAGCTGACGAGAAAAGGACTGTAAGGGGGGTTCTGACCCGTCTACGGGACACCTTTGATACCCGTACCTCAGCAGAAATCAAAATGCGGTTCTATGGATGTAAGCAGCGAGCTCAAGATAGCATCCGAGATTCTGCCCTAAATTTACAGGAAGCCTTGGGGGCAATTAAGCAAGCTGACCCTGGCAGCGTGCAGGATACAGATAAACTATTGACTGACCAGTTCATAGAAGGTCTGCTGTCCAGCGCCCACAGAACCCAGCTTCGCCTCATGGCCCTACAGAACCCCGATTTGACTTTTGCACAGTTCAAAGATAGGGCCATCCGGGAGCTCCGAGAACCTGCACCGGGTGGCGCTGTAGCTTCCCGGCGCCCTGCCATCCCTTACCACCAGGGGGCGGCGTCCTATCCCGCAGACCTTGTGGGGGCTGATGCGCAGGCCCTAAATCCATCCCCCCTGCAAACCTGCACCATCAGGTCCAAGAACTGACAAAGAGTGTTGCTGCATTGACCAGGACCGTACAGTCGTTACAGATGGACCCGTCAGGACCAATCAAGCTGGCTTCCAGTCCGGAGGATGTCCCGTGGCGTCGACGGAGGAGGATCCCGTCGTTCAGCGGGAGGCCCGCCGATCATTACACTGAGGATGGACAGCCGATTTGCCGCCGTTGCAGCCAGCCGGGACACGTAGCCAGGTACTGTACTTTAAATGGGTCCGACCTGGGGCAAAGGGCCAACCCCCAGGCATAAGGTCATCAGGCCCATCTAATTGGCGTGATAAGTACGTAGGGGGACGCCCGGTTTTACCCGTAGTGCTGGACGGTATCCCCATGAGTGCACTGCTGGACACCGGGTCCCAAGTGACTACCATCCCCTATGTACTTTTCAAGCAGTACTGGAGTGACACTGATATAACTCATTATCCAGACGATGACTTGAGCATCATCGCCAGCAATGGTCAACCCGTGCCGCAGGTGGGGTTCAGAGAGATGACCATTAAGATTGCTAAAGTTGAACTGCCGGCACAGGGAGTGATCATTGTGGACATTGACCGTCGAGAAAGTCACCCTAAAATAACCTTGGGTACTAATGTGATTGAAAATTGTCTTTCAGAAGCAATTGTAATTTTGCAGCAGGTGGCGATGAATGCGAGCTCCAGCCAACAGAGGGTCCTCCAGAAGGAGATAAGAGCCCTGATGAGATGGCAACAGGTAGAACTGTCTGGTGGTGAGATCGGTAGCGTGAGGATGAGCGACCCATTCCCCATTGCCATGCCCCCCAAAAGTGAAATGATCTGGTGTCGGACTGCAATCAGGTTAAGAGGGAGAGACTACCAAGCCATGGTAGAACCCGTGTACTCAGACAGCAGGCCCACCATTTTGACAGCCCGGGGGGTGGTCGATGTCCGCCATGGAAGGGTGCCCGTCCGGATCTTAAACATTGGGGAAAGGGAAGTACACTTGCCCCGGTACGCTACACTAGCCAAATTGTATACTGTTGAACACAATGCTGTCAGGGCCATGGAACCCTTGCCTCCATCTCCCCAGGCAGTGGGTAATGGTTCCCAGAAACCCAAGGAGGACTGGTGCCAGAAACTCCACGTGGGTGCTGACTCCACTCCCTTGCACCAAAAACAAGGAGTCTACCGGGTGGTTCCAGAGTACGAGAGAATCTTTAGTAAGCACCCGCTAGACTTCGGCAGAGTGAAAGGGGTAGAACACCACATCCCCACGGGGAGCCACCCACCAATAAAAGAAAGATACAGACCTGTACCACCCCGCACACTATCAGAACGCAAAGGGCATGCTGAGAGAAATGAAGGAAGCCGGGGTCATTAGAGACAGTTGTAGCCCCTGGGCAGCCCCCTTGGTTCTGGTAAAAAAGAAAGACTGTACTATGAGAATGTGCGTGGACTATAGAGAAGTCAATCGTATCACCCATAAAGACGCATACCCGTTGCCTAGAATAGAGGAGTCTTTGGTCGCACTAAAATCAGCTAATTTCTTCTCTACTTTGGACCTTACTAGTGGGTACTGGCAGGTTCCTGTGGCAGAGGCTGATAAGGAGAAGACCGCCTTCACCACCCCGATGGGATTAAGTGAATTCAACTATATGTCGTTCGGGCTCTGCAACGCACCCGGGACCTTCCAGAGGCTGATGGAATGCTGTCTAGGGCACCGAAACTTTGAGACGGTCCTACTTTACCTGGACGACGTGATTGTCTATTCGAAGACTTACGAGGACCATCTAAAGCACCTGGCCGAGGTGTTCGAGGCCCTGGCAGGCTTTGGCATGAAAGTGAAACCCTCCAAGTGCCATCTGTTAAAGCCGAAGGTACAGTACCTGGGACACGTGGTGAGTGCAGAAGGAGTAGCCCCCGACCCTGACAAATTCACGGCAATAAAGAACTGGCCAACCCCCCCTAACATAAAAGAAGTGAGGCAGTTCCTCGGGTTGGTAGGCTACTACCGAAGGTTCATCCCCAGATGGCAGCCCCTATGCAGGACCTCCTTATAGGACAATCTAAGACCAGAAGCCAAAAGCCACCCTTCAAGTGAGACAAGCCGGAAGAGGAGTCCTTCCGCCAGCTGAAGATGGCCCTCACGGGGGATGAGATCCTGGCCTACCCTGATTATGGCCAGCCTTTTATCCTCCACACAGACGTCAGTAATGTGGGGCTGGGAGCCGTACTGTCACAGAACTAACAGGGCAGAGAAAGGGTGATCGCGTACGCCAGCCGGAAGCTGAGGCCCACCGAGAGAATTACAGCTCCTTTAAGCTGGAGTCCTTGGCAGTGGTGTGGGCCGTAACAGAACGTTTCAAGCATTACCTGGCCTCTGTGAAGTTCACTGTGTACACGGACAACAATCCGTAGACACATCTGGACAATGCGAGACTTGGTGCCCTAGAGCAGCGGTGGATGGCCCGGCTAGCAAACTATGACTTCACCATCAAGTACCGGGCAGGCTGAGCCAATGCCAATGCAGATGCCCTATCGAGAATGCCCCACTTGCCTGATGAGGGAGAAGATCCAGACGAGTTGGAGGAAATAGAGCTCCCTGCATTCCACCGGTACAGGGCCACTCAGTACTCCCACCGTGTAAGAGACAAAGACTTGACCACTGTCATGTTCAATCCCTTACCTCACCACGGCTGGGCTGAAACGCAAGATAGTGACCCTGCAATTCGCCTGGTGAAAGACCTGTTGACCCAGGCAGACGCTAGCCCTGGCTCGGACGCTCCAGAGGAAGCCAAGCAGTTATGGAAGGAGAAAAGCAGGCTATTCCTCTACGAAGGTAAGCTGTGCAGAAGGCTTGTCAACCACCGGACGCACGAGCTGACCTGGCAGGTAGTGGTCCCGAGACGAGATGCAGCAATGGTCCTGGAGGCCTACCATGACAGAGCGGGACACTTCGGGTGGAAGAAACTGGAGTTCCTACTGAGAGAGCGGTTCTACTGGGTCGGAATGAGAGGGGCCATAGAGAAGTGGTGCAGGGACTGCGGCCCATGTAACCTCAGAAGGAAGGACGGTACCAGCCAGAAGACGCCCTTGATGCCCATCATCACCAGGCAGCCTCTTGAGCTGGTAGCTCTGGACCATGTGAAACTGGCTCCAAGCCGGTCGGGCTACGTCTATGCCCTGACAATAGTGGACCACTATTCCCGGTTCCTGGTGGTGGTTCCTGTTAAAGACTTGACAGCCCAAACAGCGGCCAGAGCCTTCCAACAACACTTCTGCCGTCCACACGGGTATCCGGAACAGGTCTTGACAGATCAAGGTCCAGGGTTTGAGGCTGAAATCTTCCAGGAGTTCTGCAACCTCTACGGCTGTAAGAAGATTCGGACAACGTCTTACCACCCACAAACCAACGGGCTATGTGAGAAAATGAATAATATCGTCATTGATCTCCTCAAAATGTTGCCCCTGGAAGAACGCAGCCTGTGGCCGGAGAAGCTGCCAGACCTGATAGACTTATACAACCATATCCCGGTGAATGCTGCAAATTGCACCCCGGCTTACCTGATGAGGGCAAGACCAGGCAAGCTGCCGATAGACCTGGAGATGGGAGTCCTGACCCCCGAGGACACCTCCCCAGACGCGGACTGGGATACGGAACGGCGGCTACAGTACAAGAAGGTACAGGAGAGTGTGGAGAGGAGTCTGGCTCAAGCGAGAGAAAAGCAAGAGAGGCTCTTCAACCAACACGCCCCTGCTGGTCCCCTGGAACCTGGTGAGCAGGTCCTGAAGCGGAAGAGAAGGCTTCACAAGCTAGATGACCAGTGGGAGAGTGACCCGTACACAGTACTGCAGTCCAACCACAACAACCCGAAGGTATGTGTAATTACCAAGGATGGAGGAGAAACCACTAGCACCGTCTCCAGAGCCCTCCTAAAAAGGTGCCCCAAGCAACTACAGAGTGCAGGAGAAGATCAAGATGACCTTGAACCCGCAGAAGACAAGAAAGAAATGATCAGCACAGTTCTTGGAGAGTTCCCCCGGTTCTGGACTCGGATAAATGATGCAATAGTGGTACCTGTCCTACACTTCCTTCAACCAACCCAGCAGGAACCTACAGGAGAGCAGGAGGAATTAGAAGACCAAGCAGCCCTAGAGGCAGAAGAACCCATGCCAGCAGCCCAGGAGAGTCAACCCTCTGCTGACAGTGAGCCTGCCATACCTGCGGTAAGCCAAAGGACCCGCAGATAGCTGCCTGCACAGCCTGTAAACCCAGCTAGTAGCTGTACCCTGAATGATAGTGGGGAAAGTCAGGTTAGACCACCACCAGACAGTGGGTTACGCAGGTCAACCCGGAGCACTAGGGGGCAAATACCAGCTCGCTGGAAGATCTAAATGCTGTATATTGTAAATGTTTTATGTTTGTTGCCTGGTTGCTAATTATGTTTTTCCAGTCTTTCTAGTTCATGGACTAACAGGTTATGGACGCTGAATAACCGGAACTGTCTTGTAGATGTAGCATCGACGTCTCTGCCCCGTTCTAGGCAGAGACGCCGTCCCTCTCACCTCCCCGCTCCTGGCGCGGCGTCCTCCAGCGCTGCTCTCCCCGCTGCTTCCGGCGCGCGCTCCTTCCCCGGTAGTGTGCTTAGGGCGCGCGCGCTCCCCCTCTCTTAAAGGGACCGCGCGCGCCGTCCTAAGGAGTCCCCGGCCAATTGCCGGAGGACCTCCCATATAAAGGGCACCTCCTCCAAAATGGAGGTGCCCGAGCAATGTTGTTTGCACCTGTGTCTCACCTGTGCTTCAGCCCTCAGGTCCCGTTGCCAGTTACCTGCCAGATTCCTGCCAGCTTGCTGCCTTTGTCCTGCCTGATATCCAGTCACCTGCCTGCTAGCCTGAGGTCCGACGGTCTGCCTTCCAACTCCTGTCAGTCTGTCTATGGACCAGCTTGCCCGCTCACCTGGGAGCGCACACCTGTTACCTGCCTGCTAGCCTACCTGGAGGCTCCGCCGTCACGTGCTGTGACCATCTGCCTTTCCAGAGACTCCTGCCCGCTCAACTGGGAGCGCACACCTGTTACCTGCCTGCTAGCCTACCTGGAGGCTCCGCCGTCACGTGCTGTGACCATCTGCCTTTCCAGAGACTCCTGCCCGCTCACCTGGGAGCGCCTACCTGTTACCTGCCTGCTAGCCTACCTGGAGGCTTCGCCGTCACGTGCTGTGACCACCTACCATTCCAGAGACTCTCGCTTGCTCACCTGGGAGCACACATCTACCATCTGCCTGCTAGCCTACCCGGAGGCTCTGCCATCACAGGTCGTACCTACCCTTTACCCAGAGACTGCCCCGGTCACTTGCCGTAACTCCCTGCCCGTTCATCCAGAGACTGCCCCGGTCACTTGCCGTAACTCCCTGCCCGTTTATCCAGAGACTGCCCCGGTCACTTTCCGTGACCTCCAGCCCGTCCACTCAGAGACTGTCCCGGTCACCTGCTGTGACTGCCTGCCCGTCATCCCTGATTGCCACCCGCTCCCTTACAAGGACCGCCCCCTTGTATAGTAGCTCAGAGGTTCCGCCTCCCAGACCCATTACAGTAGATAGTTGCACTTGGTGCCCTCTTACGAAGATGGCCACGGAAGAAAAATCTGTCTGGTGTGGCCGCCTTGTGGCCCAAAGTAGAGAGCTCAGCCTTGTCGCCACGCCCAAGGCCAGGAACTTGGGGTTTATGGAAACAGGTCCCCACACTGTGGAAAACTTCACCTTGTTGGGTGACATGGACACCCGGTCACGGAAGCGCCGTGACCTCAAGGACAAAATATACTTGTATATATGTTATGTTGTCATTTATACCCTGTATTTGTGTTTCCTGTTTAGCTTTTCCAGTCTGCAGAATGCCAGATCTGCCCGGCCAGTCATTCATAAATGATCAAATCTTGTATAATAATATTACTAGTCAGGTTGCTACTCAGAAGCTTAGAAACGCCGGGTAAAGATCTGTGTGAAGCTGTAATGAACTCATCTGCCCAGATATGCGGTCACCAATCTCCATACTGTAGCTTAGCTATGGAGCCTCACCTTACAAGGTCCTGGGAGAGGGGTAATAAACCCTGTGGAGCTGTAATATAGACCTGCGAAACACTGACTCCCCTTTTCTTACTACCCAATGTACCATAGTTGGGCAGAATTACCTTTTGGAAACTCTTGATATCTGGATAATTTGCAAAAGATTTGTTCACAAGTACATTTTCTTAGCCCTTCCACAGTAGAATTTTGTGTTTTTAATAAAAAGAGCAGAAATAGATATTTTTTAAACTTATAGATTTAACCCTTTCGCGCCAGAGCCAGTTTTTGCCTTTGTGATCAGGCCAATTTTTTTCAATTCTGACCAGCGTCACTTTTTGAGGTAATAACTCTGAAACGCTTCAACATATCCCAGTGGTTCGGAGATTGTTTTTTGTGACATATTGTACTTCATGATAGTAGTAATTTTTTTTCTAGATATACCGTATTTTTCGGATTATAAGAAACTTTTTTCCTCCAAAATTTTAGGGTGGAGAGGTGCCATACATACCGGGATGGAGGGGTGCCATGCATACCGGGATGGAGAGGTGCCATGCATATCGGGATGGAGGGGTGCCATGCATATCGGGATGGAGGGGTGCCATGCATACCGGGATGGAGGGGTACCATGCATACCGGGATGGAGGGGTGCCATGCATACCGGGATGGAGGGGTGCCATGCATACCGGGATGGAGGGGTGCCATGCATACCAGGATGGGGATAAGGGGTGCCATGCATACCAGGATGGGGATGAGGGGTGCCATGCATACCAGGATGGGGATGAGGGGTGCCATGCATACCAGGATGGGGATAAGGGGTGCCATGCATACCAGGATGGGGATAAGGGGTGCCATGCATACCAGGATGGGGATGAGGGCCATGTATACCAGGAAGGAGGGAGGCATATTTACTAGGATGGGGGATATTAGTACAGAATTGGGGGACATTACCCCTTAACAGTGTGAGCGGCAGACCCCATCCCCCTTAACAGAGCATCATGACCACATTTTTTGCTTAAACTTTCTTTTCTATTTTCAGTCTCTAAAACCCAGGTAGGTGTGTCTTATGTTCATGGTCTGGTGCACTTTATAGTCCGAAAAATACGGTAACTCGATTATTTTTTAAAATATCAGAAATCTGGCAAAATTGGGAAAATTTTGCAATTTTTAAACTTTTAATTTTTATGCCCTTAAACCAGAGAGTTAGGTCACACAAAATAGTTATTTAACATCCGCACAATTTTTTAAACAATTTTTTTTGGTTAGGAAGTTAGAAGGATTAAAACTACAGGGTGGGCCATTTATATGGATACACCTAAATAAAATGGGAATGGTTGGTGATATCAACTTCCTGTTTGTGGCACATTAGTATAAGGGAAGGGGAAAACTTTTCCAGATGGGTGGTGACCATGGTGGCCATTTTGAAGTCGGCCATTTTGGATCCAACTTTATTTTTTTCAATGAGAAGAAGGTCATGTGACACATCAAACGTATTGAGAATTTCATAAGAAAAACAATGGTGTGCTTGGTTTTAACTTAACTTTATTCTTTCATGAGTTTTTACAAGTTTATGACCACTTATAAAATGTGTTCAGAGTGCTGCCCATTGTGTTGGATTGTCAATTCAACCCTCTTCTTCCACTCTTGACACACTGATAGCAACATGCAGAAGAAATGCTAGCACAGGCTTCCAGTATCCGTTGTTTCAGATGCTGCACATCTCGTATCTTCACAGCATAGACAATTGTATTGATGACCACAAAGATAACAGTCTAAAAGGGCCAGATCGGGAGACCTTGGTGGCCATTCAACTGGCCCACGACAACCAATCCACTTTCCAGGAAACTGTTCATGTAGGAATGCTCAGACCTGACACCCATAATGTGGTGGTGCACCATCTTGTTGGAAAAACTCAGGGAACGTGCCATCTTCAGTGCATAAAGAGGGCAACTCATCATCATGCAGCAATTTCAGATATCCAGTGGCACTGAGGTTTCCATTGATGAAGAATGGCCCCACTATCTTTGTACCCCATATACCACACCAGACCATCAAGATACGAGATGTGCAGCATCTGAAACAATGGATACTGGAAGCCTACTTTTCAGGCACAGTGCAAAGCTCAGAAGGGAAAAATTGTCATATTATAGTGCAGATTTTACTGTTGTGGTTTGCAGGTGCCATGACCCACTGGGAGAGACTGAGGTCCTAAAGCAGCAGGAAACCCCCATAAGTGACCCCATTTTACAAACTACACCTCTCAATGAATTCCTCTACGGATGCAGTGATCAAACTGACACCATATATGACTCTCAGAAATTTATACCATTGGGCAGCGAAGAAAAAAATAATTATATTTTTATCACAAAAAAAATTAGCTTTAGCCTCAGATTTTACATTTTCACACAAGGCAATGGGTAAAAATGGTGCCGAAATGTATCACACAATTTCTGCTGAACGTGGCAATATCCCATATGTGGCTGTACAGTACTGCTTAGGCACATGGCGACACCCGGGAGGGAAGGAGCACTATTTCGCTTTTGGAGAACAAATTATTGTAGAATAGTTTGCGGACTACGTATACAGAGCCCTTAAGCACTAGAAGAGCTGAATCCCCCTCAAGTGACCCAATTTTTAAACTTTCTGTTTTTAACTTTCTCACTTAGTCCCGCTATGGGAATATTTTTATCATCACAGGTCTCATGCAATGCAATACACATGTATTGCATTGCATGAGACCGGATGTCAGTTTTACACTGGTAGATCTCCTGTTAGACTCAGTTGATGGCTAACAGGCCACCGTACCTGGCAGCCTCGGAGGTCATCATGTGATCTCCGGCTGCCATAACCACGTCAGACCTTATCTCGGAGGCCGTCAAAGGTGAGTGCACAACTGCCTCTCCCTCTCTTCTATGTGCCGTGATCGCTATGGATCACAGCATCTATAACCCCTGGCAAAAATTATGGAATCACCAGGCTCGGAGGATGTTCATTCAGTTGTTTAATGCTGTTGAAAAAAATCAGATCACAGACATGGCACAAAACTAAAGTCAGTCATTCCAAATGGCAACTTTAGGGCTTTAAGAAACACAAAAAGAAATTAAGATAAAAAATGTGGCACTCAGTCAGGGTAATTTTTTTCAGACCAAGCAGAGGGAAAAAATTATGGTATCACTCAATTCTGAGGAAAAAAATATGGAATCATGAAAAACAAACACACAAAAGAACACTCCAATACATCACTAGTATTTTGTTGCGCCACCTCTGGCTTTAAAGCAGTCTCTGAGGCATGGACTTAATGAGTGACAAACAGTACTCTTTATCAATCTGGCTCCAATTTTCTCTGATTGCTGTTGCCAGATCAGCTTTGCAGGTTGGAGCCCTGTCATGAACCATTTTCTTCAACTTCCAAAGATTTTCAATTGGATTGAGATCCGGACTATTTGCAGGCCATGACATTGACCTTATGTGTCTTCTTTTCAAGGAATGTTTTCACAGTTTTTGCTCTATGGCAGGATGCATAATCATCTTGAAAAATTATGTTATCATCCGCAAACATCCTTTCAATTGATGGGATTAGAAAACTGTCCAAAATATCAATGTAAACTTGGGCATTTATTAAAGATGTAATGACAGCCATTTCCCCAGTGCCTTTACCTGACATGCAGCCCCATATCATCAATGACTGTGAAAATTTGCATGTTCTCTTCATGCAGTCATCTTTATAAATCTCATTAGAACGGCACCAAACAAAAGTTCCAGCATCATCACCTTGCCCAATGCAGATTCGCGATTCATCACTGAATATGACTTTCATCCAGTCATCCACAGTCCACGATTGCTTTTCCTTAGCCCATTGTAACCTTGTTTTTTTCTGTTTAGGTGTTAATGATGGCTTATGTTTAGCTTTTCTGTATGTAAATCTCATTTCCTTTAGGCGGTTTCTTACAGTTCAGTCACAGACATTGACTCCAGTTTCCTCCTATTCGTTCCTCATTTGTTTTGTTGTGCATTTCCTGTTTTGGAGACATATTGCTTTAAGTTTCCGGTCTTGACGCTTTGATGTCTTCCTTGGTCTACCAGTATGTTTGCCTTTAACAACCTTACCATGTTTGTATTTGGTCCAGATTTTAGACACAGCTGACTGTGAACAACCAACATCTTTTGCAACATTGCGTGATGATTTTTACCTTCTTTTAAGAGAATGATAATCATCTCCTTTGTTTCAATTGACATCTCTCGTGTTGGAGCCATGATTCATGTCAGTCCACTGAGTGCAACAGCTCTCCAAGGTGTGATCACTCCTTTTTAGATGCAGACTAAAAAAGCAGATCTAATTTGATGCAGGTGTTAATTTTAATTTCCAAAACTTACAGGGTGATTCCATAATTTTTTCCTCAGAATTGAGTGATTCCATAATTTTTTCCCTCTGCTTGGTCTGAAAAAAATTACCCTTACTGAGCACCACATTTTTAATCTTGATTTCTTTTACTGTTTCTTAAAGCCCTAAAGTTGCCATTTGAAATGACTTTAGTTTTGTGCCATGTCTGTAATCTGCTTTTTTTCAACAACATTAAACAACTGAATGAACATCATCCGAGCCCGGTGATTCCATCATTTTTGCCAGGGGTTGTAGAAGAAAGCAAAGGGTTAACTTTATTGGAACCTGATCCAATCCAGTCTCGAGGATGTCACCTGTTAGAGCTATCGCTCTGCACAGGAATCGCAGGGTGCAGGACCCTGGGGGCCCTGAGCGCTAAAAGACCGCCGACCGTTCATAAACATCTGCGATGTACAGAGCCCAGCAAGCGCGGACGTTTATGTGCAGTGGGCAGTCAGGAAGTGGTTAACACACTTTCCTTTAAATTTTACACAAAAGAACTGAAAAATGTATATCATCACAGCCCTACACAAAATAATGTAACATAAAATAAATACAAAAAAAAAAAGAGCATGGACCGCACCTCCAAAAATCATACATTTGATCTAATGCCTCTCAGCAAAAATACATATTACTGAACATGAGGTTCTTAGCTTAACATTCTGATCAGACTGTGTGAAGCCCACTGCCATGTCAATGAACCAGCTTATTCTTTTCCCTTTCTTGGACCAGCACTCATCCCATTTGGCACAGGCAATTTTAATTAGCAGGAGTCTGCAAAGAGGGTCTAGCCTATTTTGCTCTCACTTGAGAGCTTGAGGAAGGTGAGTCACAATGCTCCTTTCATGTGGTGTTGGTGCAATGTGTCAGCCATTGTTGCTGTGGTTTTGTGCTTGTGGGGCGCCGCGGCCTGGAGTCATGGGGACTCGGTCTTGAAGCATGGATGCTGTGAGGCACCAGGCCGCCCGCCCTGCTGGTGCATTCTCACTGTAGCGGTCATTGGCACATGGCGCCGCTCCTTTTAGGCAGGAAATGTTAGGACCCACTACGAGGTTTGCCGTGACGTGGCAGTGGGCTTCATACAGTCTGATCAGAATGTTAAACTAAGAACCTCATGTTCAGTTATGTATATTTTTGCTGAGAGGCATTAGATCAATGTATGATTTTTTTGGAGGTGCGTTCCATGCTCTTTTTTTGTATAAAATAAATTAAAACAAATATAAAACTACTGTAACTTATTCCTGAATCCTGATGTCATTTATCCCACTGATTTCCAGCTTCAGGTCACTAAATACTACCCACTCAACAGACTCCATTATAGTCAATGGTGACTAAGCCCCGCCCCTTCTGAGACTTTCACGTTCAGCAGAGATGGAACACTCGCATGCATCTGCTGACATCACAGTGAGTGTGACATCACCGGCACAGTGACATCACATTCCACAAAGTTCCATAAACAACTGACTGCAGCCATTGAGCTTTAGTTGTAGTTGGCTTTGACTACAATATACGTGTGGATTGCATTCTCTGATAATTTTACATACGTTTTTGGATAATTGCCCTGTTGTTGCCTGATGCAACATGGACTTTACAGGGAATAGAAAGAGAAAAAGGAAAGAAACACCAGATGGAGAAGACACTGGAAATAACCAGGAACCTCCAGCAAAGATAAGGAAGATGGATTCCAAGAAATCTGGGCAGGTTGGTCAGGTATTACCTGTCAATGAGGGAACCCAGAATATTTCCTTCCTAGACACTGTACAAAACAGATGTGAAAAGCTTGTGGGATACATCACAAATCGAGCTGATAATCTAAAAAAACTGAGTACTTTGGGTCCAACCAGGATCATTAACCTGAAAGGTAATGAAAGTGCAGCAGAAGAGAAGAGAACTGGGAGAAAAAGGAAACATCAGGAAGATCCAGCCACCAGTCAAGATGACATCTCAGGTGAATGTAGTGGCCCCAGTAGCAAAAAAATAAAGATCACTGTCCCTCTCACCAGGGATAAGTTTATCTGCCATGGCATACTTGGACAAGGGAGTTATGGGAAGGTTATGCTGGCCACTGATAAAATAAGGAAAGAAAGTGTGGCCCTTAAAATCATTAAGAAAGAAAGCCTAATCTCCTTCCCTGAATGCCTTGTAGAACACCATGTCCTGAAGCTTAGCCACAACAGCAGATTCCTAACCCATTGCCATGCCGCGTTTCATACGGAAAACCATGCGTATTTTGTCACCGAGCTGGCCAGTGGAGGGGATCTGCTTCACTATATATATAGTACCATTCCCCTGAAGGAACCTGTAACATTTATAGGAGCAGAAATCGTTTGTGGCCTACAATTCCTGCACAGCAATGACATCATTCACCGGGACTTAAAACCGGATAACATCCTGCTGACTGGTGACGGCCACATAAAGATTACTGATTTTGGACTATCTCTATATGAGTTTGATAAGAGATTTAATGCCAGAGATTTCAGTGGAACACCTGGGTATGGCGCCCCAGAAATGATTATGGGAGACGCTTATGATGAAGGTGTGGACTGGTTCGCCTTTGGAGTCATATTGTACGACATGATTTTCCAAGACTCACCATTTCCAGGAGACACCACTGAAGAGATTGTGAATAATGTCTTGTACGAAGAACCATCATATGAAAACCTCACTGACCACGATGCTATGGACATTATGTCCAAACTACTCTGCAAAGACCATTATGTCCGGCTAGGGGTTAATGGAAAAATCAGAACGCACCCCTTCTTTTCAAATATAAACTGGAAAGACATAAGGACAGGAAAAGCGCCATCTCCAGTTATTATAGGAAGGAACCCGTATGTCACCATGAGACAGCAGATCCCAGCACCGCGCAGTGATGGCGTGAACGAGACAATTCCTGCTAGAGAACAGAGGATTTTCACGAGTTTCCCGTTTGTGGGTCCAGCATGGAGCACAACTTACCACTAAGCGGAGAAACAGCATAATACCGTCATACCATCTAATCCTCCTGTATCTTGACGCAAGACTATCTACTACAGTTCATTTATTTCTGTACCATCAGCTCCTACTACCTGCACTCAAAATGCCAACATCATCATGTTTCATGTCATCAGTAACAAGCATGGCTGGCCTGCCAATCTGAAGAACATTCTTCCACATCTTCCTATTACCTCCATCTCTATATGTGCTGATCTGCGGCAAAGCAGTCACACAATGTATCTGACCTACTTACAGAGGGCTGAAAGCTGCTGCTCCACTGCCAACGTGACCACTGGCAGTCTGCTCTGTGCCAACTGGGATGGAGCATAAGCAGCAATGAGGCCCCTGTGCCACGTTCCCCAGGTGGATTCAGAAGTGAAGTCATAAAATCCAAACTCTGGAATCCTTGTTGGGAGATGTGACGCATGAATTACAGGACACAACTGCGGCATCTACAGCCGTCCTTGGTGCGATTGTCAACCTGGCTATACGGGGTCCACAGCTTTCCCCTATCCAGTGCTATGGTCAGTGTTGCTCGCTGACTGGCAGCTTTGTGCCCATTTAGGCAATAATTTGTAATGTCAGCCACTTTATTTTAGCAAATAATTATTAAAAGCTAAAATAGACTTACCCTTGCTGGCTACATTATACATGGAAAAATAAAAAATTCTATATATTACATTGCTTTCAATAAATGATCGCCATTATTACTGTGCTATTGGTGTTGTATTTTAGCTTTATCTCTGAATATGTCTAGATGATATATTATCCCCTTAGCGCACAATGAGGTTTCATGAAATTGCAGCCAATGCTGGTGACTATGATTATGAATGCTGGTGAATATGGTTATGAATGCTGGTGACTATGGTTATGAATGCTGGTGAATATGGTTATGAATGCTGGTGACTATGGTTATGAATGCTGGTGACTATGGTTATGAATGCTGGTGACTATGGTTATGAATGCTGGTGACTATGGTTATGAATGCTGGTGAATATGGTTATGAATGCTGGTGACTATGGTTATGAATGCTGGTGACTATGGTTATGAATGCTGGTGACTATGGTTATGAATGCTGGTGAATATGGTTATGAATGCTGGTGAATATGGTTATGAATGCTGGTGACTATGGTTATGAATGCTGGTGACTATGGTTATGAATGCTGGTGAATATGGTTATGAATGCTGGTGACTATGGTTATGAATGCTGGTGAATATGGTTATGAATGCTGGTGAATATGGTTATGAATGCTGGTGACTATGGTTATGAATGCTGGTGAATATGGTTATGAAAGAACAACTGGGGAGATTCAGGTTATTGCTCTGCAACTTGAAAAACTGCTTGTGACAGATCTGTCATTATAACATGACATTATTTAGTAGTTATTTTGCCCTAGAATCTGTCTGCTGAACCACCATGCATCACATATAAAACTGGTGAACGGTAATGGGCAGAGGGGAGCTGGGATTTCCGCATCAGTGCCTGGGTGCAGCCACTACCTCTGCACAACTCACACCTACACTCCTTTTCGTATACTGCTGTGGATGGTATAAGGGTATAATGAAACCGATCACATTAGAAAAGACTCAAGTGATCAGAAACTACATTTCCTGGTAGTCTTTCCACATTAAATATAAAGATGTAGGGGCATGAAAAAAGTGAGGGTGTCAATACTGAGGGTCCGAGATAAGAGGGAGGAGAACCCATGTGAGGCCAGGCTGTTCCACAAGATATCAGGATAGACAAACAATTTGTGGCTTTGAATGAACGGCCACTGATGAGATCAGAGGAGAAATAACGGAATTTGGAGTAAAAGGCTTTATATACGGTATTTGCACATGTGGATATTTGGTACATTTTAATTTTGGCTAAATAATATACACAAGAGTTCTACTTGGACAACCCCATCCTAAATGCCTGAGTTCTCCATGTTAAATAAGAGAGGCTTATACTCATCTCCTGCACTGGCGCCTTTTCAGCAATATTAGGCATCGGGTCTCCTGGCACTCACATGACACTATGTCGCCGGCTGTTGCCTTTATTATTTCATCAGAATGGACGATCACACCCCCCAATTGGCTGCAGATTTCATATTGTCACGTGAGCACCGAGAGACCTGGCGCCAACACTGCTGGAACGGCACTGGTGTGGGAGGTAAGTATAGGGTTTTCCAATTTCATTCAAGAGACTGGCACTGGCCAAGTACGGACAACCCCTTTAAGTAAGGTAGGTTTCCACTGTGCAGATGCTACAAGTAGCCATAAACAACGATTACTGCAAGTGCCAATAAGTGCACGTGTCCAACAACACTGAGGCATTACCAACAAACATGTTCACTTATTCTCCCCTCCCCAAGAGGGTTTTGCCTTTGGGCATTTATGATTGCTGCACGGCAGTAAAGGGTCCCTCCAAGTTCAAAAGGGGTTGTCATATTAAAGTACATTTTAATCAACATACATTGGATTAATAAGTTCCACAATTGGATGTGTAAAAATATAATGTATGGAGATAATCGTATACTGTGTAATGGCTGTCTGACTGTGCAGGAACCACAGCTCCTGGGCAGAGAATGAAGCAAAAGCAAGTATACAGACAGGACAGCATGGGATCGAGGCTGAGGCTATGTGCCCACGATGCAGAAATGCTGCATATTTTTTACGCTTCTCCCTGGCAGGAAAAACGCATACGGATTTTACATGCGTTTTTCCCGCCAGGTAGAAGCGTTTGTGAAGCGTCTTTGCATGCGCATTTCTGCATGCGGGCTATCAAGTACTTTTCCAAGCGATTTTAGCATCACTTGGAAAAGTGCTTGACAACTTGTCCACCTTGTTGCAACGGGCATGGATTTATAGTAGTGTGACCAAGTTAGTTAAAAAAGAGAATAAGAATGGTGAAAAATAAAAAAAAATAAAGTTTATACTCTCCTTCTGATGTCTTCCCGGTGTTTTGTCTGCTCCGTCCAGTGTCTTGCACTGCTCGCGGTGGTGTGAAGGACCTGCGGTGACGTCATTGAGCCATGTGATGGGTCACATGACTCAGTGACGTCATGGCAGGTCCTTCACAACCACGCGAACATTGCAAGTCACTGGACGTAGCAGACAAAACACCGGGAAGACATCGGAAGGTGAGTATAAACTTTATTTTTTATTTTAAATTCTATTTTTTACAGTTTCTATGGTACCCAGGTCTGGATGAGAGTCTACTCTACTCCAGACCTGGGTACCATCCGCACATAGAAACGCATATAATCCGTGAGTACAAATGTACTGACACGGATTATATGCGTCTCAAAGCAAGTCAATGGCGGCGATTACGCCGCGCTTCCGCAAAATGAATGGACATGCTGCAGATTTTTGAGCGCAGCATAAACGCTGCGGAAAAAAACGCAGCATGGGCATTGAAAGTGCGTCTTGTCATTGGGGACCATGGGGGGCGGATTACCAAGCGTTTTTGAAGCGTTTATACTGCGGAAATTCCGCAGCATAAATGCTTGAAAAACACATTGTGGGCACACAGCCTTATTCTTTCTATGAGGTAAAACATTTTACTGCCAGCGTTAAATCTGGTTTTCCAATACGTTATATTGTCTTTTCGCTGGAAAGACAATGAGGACCCCTGACGTAGGTGCAGGCTTACATATTTTGGTCAAAATATTAACTAATACCTTACATAATTTTCCATCCTTGCAGGATGCAGCCAGGCTTTTGTAGTGTTGGTGGAAACCATGTGTCTGTTCTTGTAGGGTGCACATATATAGTGCTCGGCAGACCGCCTGATCTAGCATCTTTTACAGAAAATAAGACAAGGTCTTATATCATTTTTTGCTCAAAAAGATGGGTTAGGGCTTATTTTCAGGGAATGTCTTCATTTATCCCTATATAATAATCATGTCATATCACACACATTGCACATACACAAGAATATACACAGACACACACACTGCACATACATACCAGCCTGTCTCAGCTCCTCTAGACTTCCTCTGTTAAAAGACCTTTGGTGACATCAGGGTCATAGGACAGTGATTTCTCCAAAGGTCCTTAAGTAGTCTGAACCTTGGAATAGAAACGCTGAGGGCCTCAGAGTGGGAACCTAGAGAAATTGTCCAGTCTCCCCCCCTACATACCAGTCTATCTACTCTTCAGTTACTCTAGGCTCCCACAGTTCAAGAACCTTTGCTGACATTATGGTCACATGACTATGATGTCACCAAAGGTCCTTAAGCAGCCTTGGAATAGAAATGCTTAGGGAGCCCCAAAGAGAGTAGGGGCCCTGATAAATTGCCCAGTTGCTCCCCTCTCCTAACGCCAGCCCTGACTAACTAAGGTTTATTTTTGGAGTAGGGCCTATATGTCAAGCATCCTCCAAAAATCCTGTAAAATCATGCTAGGGCTCATTTTTGGGGAAATTCTGTAATAGCTTTGGCATCACTAATAGGCAGCAAGTTGGCATGTTGCACTACATGTATCTGTGTGACTGGCGCCCTATACAAGCCTTATCCTGTGCATTTCTAATCCCCTACATGAATAGTACCGTATTTTTCAGACTATAAGACGCATTTTTTTCCTCCAAAACTTTGGAGGAAAATGGGGGGTGCATCTTATAGTCCGAATGTTGGGGAGGGGTGAGTATATATACTGTGCTGTGGGGAGCGGTAGCGGTGGAGGAGCGGGGCACAGGAGGCAGCAGCCTACGCTGTCCCCGCTGCTAAAGAAAATGAATATTCACTGCTCCCCACGCCCATGGGGAACACTGAATATTCATGCTCCTTAATAGCAGCACACAGTGTAGCCGCAGCTGCTGCCGGAATCGCCTGTGCCCGCTGTTAAAGGGCATGAATATTTAACCTCTCTCCATGCCCATGGGCGTGGGGAGGGGGTGAATATTCATGCCCTTTAATAAGCGGGCACACGAGATAACCCGGCAGGAGCCGCAGCGCGGCTAAGCTGTGTGCCGGCTATGAAGGAGCATGAAGTCACTGATCCCCGCGCACACAGTCCCGGCGCGGGGAGCAGTGACTTCCGACAGCTGATCTCTCCTTGTGAGCCGCGCATGGCAGTGACGCCATGCGCGGCTCACATGGGGAGATCAGTGCGGGCAGACAGGCGTCAGCGCTGGAGGAGAAAAGAAAGGTGAGTAGGAGTGTTTATATATTTATTTTTTTATATGTGCAGCATGATGGGGATTACGGGGACCATGCATACTAGGATAAGGATGAGGGGGCCATACAAACCAGGATAAAGATGAGGGGGCCATACAAACCAGAATAAAGATGATCTTTTGAAACTTTCCACTCCTTGTGAGAGTACCCTGAGCCTCAGGGCCTGTAAATTGGTTGGGTCTCAGAAAACTGTCCCAGAACGTTGACAGTGTTCCCCTGCCTCTGCTGGATTGGAGTTGCGTCTCGCTCGCCTGTACGCCTTGGTTGGGCAACCAACTGTGACCTCTGCCGCTAGCGTGTTCAGATGGGAATTTTTTTTTTAACAGTTCTGCAGCAAGAGCCTTCTGGTACTGCCCCATTTTTGTAGACCTCTCCACCTCAGGAATAAGAGAGTGAAAGTTCTCCTTGTAGCGGGGGTCTAAAAGTGTCACCAACCAGTAATGACTGTCACCCAACATTTTGACAACGCGAGGGTCACGGTTAAGGCAGCGTAACATAAAGTCAGCCATGCGTGCCAGACTGGTAACGGGCAAGACTTCCGTGTGCTCACCAAGATCACGACTGACCATGCTCTCCTCCTCCTCCCCGTCCTCAGGCCACCCACGCTAAACCGATGATATGACAGTTGTACAGGTACTACAGTCTAAAGAACATGATACCAGCTCCTGTTTTTCTTCCTCCTCCTCCTCTCCCTCATGGTCCCCCAATGCACATTGCGATGAGATGAGGCTGGGCTGTGTGTAATCGCCCGCTACGGCTTCTTGATCCATCTCATCATACTCTGGCTGCAATGCCTCCTCTTTAATTCTCTGCAGAGTGCGTTGCAAAAGACAGACAAGTGGGATGCTGACGCTAATGATGGCGTCATCGCCACTCACCATCTTGGTGGACTCCTCAAAGATTGTCAGGATGGTACATATGTCAGACATCCAGGTCCACTCCTGAGGTCTTATGTGTGGAGTCTGACCTGAATATTGATGGCCTTGTTGCAGCTGGTACTCTACAACTGCTCTCTTCTGCTCACAAATCCTTTGCAACATGTGGAGGGTAGAGTTCCAACGTGTAGGGATGTGGCACCCCAGGGGTCTGGTCTCCACAGTAATAGCAATGTTATGTCTGAGAGCAGGTGGGAGGTCTCTTGGTCAGGAATCCTATGCATGCCACACCTCCTGCCCAGTCCTGGGAGGGGAAGAACTTCCCCTATATAAAACTGGGGCTGAGGCAGGGTTAGAGAGAAGAGAAGAGTAGAGAGAGAAGAGGAGAAGCAGCTATAGGAAAGAAAGATCAGGAGCTCTGAGGAAGTCGTGCTAAAAGGAATCAGGGGCTGGCAGCTGAAGAGCTCGCCCTGATTGAAGAGTTACCACCGGACCCGGAGTCCGAGGCTGTGGGGACTAACCCTGACCCAGCAGCAGAAACCGACCGGCAGGGGATTTCAGGTCCTCTGGCCAAGAAACCCGAAGGCACGGTCACACGCGTGGGACCAGCACCGCCGTCGTGGAGCGGAAGCCACTAGAAGGCCCCGAGTCACCGGCCATACGGGTGAGCACCACACGGTACACTCAGGGACGTGGGCTACCTTTACCCGCCTCTAGCAAGATAGCCAGAAGAGTACAATTAGTTGGGGAGGCCTACAACTCCGCCTGGCCAAGGGGGATTGTGGCACCCCAGGGGTCTGGTTTCCACAGTAACAGCCATGTTACGTCTGAGAGCAGGTGGGAGGTCTCTTGGTCAGGGATCCTATGCATGCCACACCTCCTGCCCAGTCCTGGGAGGGGAAGAACTTCCCCTATATAAACCTAGGGCTGAAGCAGGGTTAGTGAGTAGAGAAGAAGCAGAGAAAAGAAGCAAATATAGGAAGAAACAACAGGAGCTCTGTGGGAGCAGTGTTACAAGGAGTCAGGGGCTGGCAGCTGCAGAGCTCGCCCTGACTGAGAAGATTTCTTACCGGACCCGGAGTCCGAGGCTGTGGGGACTAACTCCTACCCAGCAGCAGAATCCGTCAGGCAGGGTATTCCAGGTCCTCTGGCCAAGAAACCTGAAGGCACGGTCACACGCATGGGACCAGCACCGCCATCGTGGAGCGGAAGCTTCTAGAAGGCCCCGAGTCACCGGCCATACGGGTGAGCACCACACGGTACACTCAGGGACGTGGGCTACTTTTACCCGCCTCTAGCAAGGTAGCCAGAAGAGTACAGTTAGTTTGGGAGGCCTACAACTCCGCCTGGCCAGGGGAGATCCCATCTGCTCAAGGACTGACCAGGCCCCAATCGCTAGCCAGTACTCCGGGAGGGTCTATCTTTGTCACCAGTAAAGACCCTGAACTACACAGTACCGTCTCCGAGTGGTTCCTGCTACCCCCATCATCCACGTCGGCTGCCCTGAGGCCATACCCCTCCCGTTGGGGGTTATACTATCACGCTGCACAATCCTACCACCGGCCTCAGCGGTCTGCCCTGCAGCAGCAGCTCCCTGGCTGCACTCAACGGGTGGCGTAGTCATCTAACATCTACTGCTAAAACATCGCCACTTAGTCTGACTTCCTGGGCACGGACCGGATCACCGCCACGAGACTACAACCCTCAACAGATCCGGCTCCGGGTAAGCTCCCGCGTGCGCAACGCAGCGCGACACAGGCCCAGGGGCGCGTCAGGATCCCATCTGCTCAAGGACTGACCAGGCCCCGACCGCTAGCCAGTACTCCGGGAGGGTCTATCTTTGTCACCAGTAAAGACCCTGAACTACACCGCATCGTCTCTGAGTGGTTCCTGCTACCCCCATCATCCACGTCGGCTGCCCTGAGGCCATACCCCTCCCGTTGGGGGTTATACCATCCACGCTGCACCATCCTTCCACCGGCCTCAGCGGTCTGCCCTGCAGCAGCAGCTCCATAGCTGCATTCAACGGGTGGCGTAGTCGTCCTACATCTACTGCTAATACACCGCCACTTAGTCTGACTCCCTGGGCACGGACCGGGTCACCGCCACGAGACTACTACCCCTATCAGATCCGGCTCCGGGTAGGCTCCCGCGTGCGCAACGCTGCGCGACTCAGGCCCAGGGGCGCGTCAGGGACATCACACACAAGTCGGTGTGACGGAAGCTGCAAACGCTGTTGCAACACAGCAAGGGCGGCGGAAGCTGTAGCCGACTTCTGAAAATGAGCTGACAGGCGGCGTACTTCGACGAGCAGATCTGGCAACTCGGGGTACGATTTAAGAAACCGCTGAACCACGAGCTTAAGCACATGACCCAGGCATGGTACGTGTGTGATCTCGCCTCAGAGCCGCCACCAGGTTACGGCCATTGTCACACACGACCATGCCTGGATGTAGGTTCAGCGGTCTCAGCCACAGATCTGCCTGCTCTTTCACAGCTGTCCACAACTGTGAGGTTTATCACCTAAGTTTATGAGTTTCAGCACAGTCTGTTGCTGCTTGGCGGAGGCAGTACGGCAGTGCTTCCAGCTTGTAACTGATGCGGTGATATCTGAGATGGAGGGTGAACATGAGGAGGATGATCATCAGGAGCTGTACACTGTGGGGGCAACTCTGACTGACATAGGGCACGCAATCCTCGGTGTGGAGAGGATGTGTTCCGTCCCAAGGTCCGACTGGTTCCCGGCTTCCACTATGTTTACCCAGTGTGCCGTCAGAGAGATGTACCGTCCCTGGCCACAAGCTCTTGTCCACGTGTCCGTTGTCAGGTGGACTCTCCCAGTAATTGCGTTGTTGAGGGCACGGCAGATGTTTTGGGACACATGCTTGTGTAGTGCGGGGATGGCACACCGGGCAAAATAGTGTCGGCTGGGGACCGAGCACCGAGGGACGGCCACCGCCACAAGGTTGCGGAAGGATTCCGTCTCCACCAGCCTAAAAGGCAGCATTTCCAACGCAAACAGTCGTGAAATGTGCGAATTTAGGACTGTGGCCTGTGGGGCGTTGGCTGCGAATTTGCTCTTTCGTTCAAAGGTCTGGGATAAGGACAATTGAACGCTGACGTGGACGTTGATGCTGTTTCTTGAGAAACTGCCATAACAAGTGAAGACTGAGAGGAGGGGGAATCTTTGCATGCAGTATGGACAGGGGATTGCCTTGCACGCACAACAGGGGGTTCTCTTACACGCACAACGGCGGAAAAAGCAGTTGTGACACCCGCTGACACTGGTCGTGGACCCTGGGGTTCGCCCCACAAAGTCGGGTGCTTTGCTGACATGTGCCTGATCATGTTGGTGGAGGTCAGGCTGGTACTTTTGTCACCCCTGCTGGCACTGGCATGGCAGGTGGTACAAATGGCCTTTTTGGGGTTATCAGCAGAGTCTTTAAAAAAATTCCAGACTCTGGAAGACCTACCGGTTGTACTGGCAACGTCCCTCGTGTTGGTGTTGCGGGGAACGGTTGCCCGCCTTCTGTGTGCAGCCACCACACTGCTTCTTCCTGTCTGTTGGGGTGCTCTGCCTCCCTCCCCCTGTGTGCTGCTCGCCTCGCTCTGCGTGTCCTCCTGCCACCTTGGGTCAGTTACTAGATCATCCACCACGTCCTCCTCTTCCACTTACGCACCACGATCCTCCTCCTCACTTCGTGGCAATTCTGTCTCGTCATCGTCCACCTCTTGTGACAAATTGCGCCAGCGTCGCCTTCCTGTGGCCGTGGCTGTTCAAATATTTGGGCATCGCTACATGGGATCTCCTCTTCCACCACTTCTAGCGGAGAAAAAAAGAGGATTTAGATGAAAAAAAAAAAAAAAGGATTTTTCCTGGCCCCCGAGACCTGGAGCTAAGTCTAGCAATTTGAGCAGCAGGAGCACACAGGACTGTAATGCAGCGTTTGCTGGTATAACCACTGCGTTTCCTATACAGCCTGCCTGCCTGCCTGCCTGATATCTGGGATGGATATTAGTCCTGAGAAGGACGGTTTGTTTGATCTGGCAGCTTTTACAGACCCTACACTAACTATTTCGCAGTATATATCTCTCCCTAAATCAGCAGCACTTTCCCTAGACTGTGTGATCCCGGGCGACTGAGTCCAAGATGGCGGCGCCCGGTTTTAAATACTCAAGGTGACGCTGGGCGGCCAGCCAATCACTGTAATGCCCACAAACAACATGGCTGCGGCATTACAGTGACTGGCTGGCAATCCCTGCATGTTCATTGGCTCTGTAAAGAGCGCCAAACATGCAGGGCGGAGACCCGAGCTCCCACCCGAGTAACCCGGAAATGCTCGGTGCTCGCCGAACATCCCGAGTAGTGAGATGCTCGGGCGAGTAACGAGCAGTGTCGAGCATGCTCGCTCAACACTAGTAATGACGTCTATTAGGCTGTGTGCACACATTAAGCTTTTGGTTTCTCCATCTCTTGTCTGGAAAATGCTGTAAATAGGTGCAGATTTTTCCCCACTCATCAGTGTGGGTGAAATCTGCAGCAAAAACGCTGACAGAATTGACATCCTGCAGAATTATATCTTCACCAAACCTGCAAGTCACAAATAAGTAACATGTGCAGGAGACGTCAGGATTCTCAGTCACTTTCCTGGCATCGGGAAACCCTTTAGGTTTTGTGACAAATCTGCACAGAAAAAAGGTGACAAAATCTGAAATGTGTGCAATTGTGTCCTTACAAAGTAAATCAACATGCAAAGTAACTGCAAGGAATCTCTCAAAAGGAGTGTTACCCCAAAATGGAAATTCAGCTACTTAATCATTTACATTAAGGCTATGTGCCCACAATGCAGAAATGAAGCAGAAAATTTCTGCAGCATTTCTGCATCTCCCTGGCAGAAAAAACGCATGCAGATTGTACATGCGTTTTTCCAGCGTAATACATGTGGATTCACATGCGTTTCCGCATGCGGATTGACAAGTGCTTTCAAAGCGATTTTAGCATCACTTGGAAACTGCTTGACAACTAGGTCACACTATATAAATCCATGCAAACAGCATGGATTTATATAGTGTGACCTTTAGAGTGGTTAAAAATAAAAAAATAAACCTTGATACTTACCTTCCGATGGCCCGGCGTGTGTTGCTGCGCTCCTTCCTGGCTGCCAGCTGATCGCGGGACACTGCACTGAAAGACCTGCTGTCACATGACTGTGACGTCAGCGCAGGTCCTTCAGTCTGCTGGCAAGCACAGGGAAGGAGACCGGGGGCTGTCGGTAGGTGAATATAATCTTTATTTTTTATTTTATTCTTTTTTTTACAGTTTCTATGGTACCTGGGTGTGGATGAGAGTCTTCTCTTCTCCACACTCGGGTACCATCCAGACATTACAACGCGCCAATTAAGCATGTACAGAAGCAGTCTTGCAGAATTGGCGCGTTCTAATGCAAGTCAATGGCGGCGAAAACGCAGCGCTTCCGCAAAATTAATGGACATGCTGCGGATTTTTGAGAGCAGCATAAACGCTGCAGAAAAATCCGCAGCATGGGCATTGAAAGTGCGGAATTGCATAGGGGACCATGGCAGAAGGCTTACCATGCGTTTCCCAAGCGTTTACGCTGCGGAAAATTCCGCAGCAAAAACGCTTGAAAAACACATCGTGGGTACACAGCCTAAATTCACTTTTAATCCTTATGCAACTAATGGCACTTTGTTGCACCCCTGGTATGGTCAATGTCCAAGGGGATCAGGTATTAGTCTTAGTGCCCACAGCAGAAAGTAAGCTCATGGCCAAGTGGCAAGGGCCATATGAAGTCCGGGAAAAGGTTGGGGAGATGAATTAGAGAGTATATCAACCTGGGAAGAGAAAACCCAAACAGCTATATCACGTAAATTTGCTATAAGCAAGGAAAGACTGGGAATGTATGATTACGGATGCGACTCCGGTCGTATCGTCTAGGGACCCTCCGACAATGGCAAGGGGAGAGGTAAATATAAGTGACACACTCTCTAAACAGAAGCGACGGGAGACTCAGAAATTGGTGCTGCGGAATACGGACGTAATTTTCAGAACTGCTTGGCCGAACATCTGTGATCCAACATAACATTGTCACAGAGGCCCAGACATAAGCCATCGCAGCTGAGGAAAAACAAATGCTCCAGCTAGGAGTTATCGAGGAGTCCAGGAGGGAGCGGGCTAGCCCCATTGTAACTGGTTTTGAAGCTGGACGGATCGTTATGATTTTGTAACGACTTCTGAAAATGTAATAAAGTGTTGAAATTTGACCTTTATTCAATGTCCTGGGTGGACGAGCTGATTGAGAGACTGGGGCAGGCCCAGTACTTCACCACGGGTTACTGGCAGGTGCCTCGGACAGAGTCAGCCTTCATAACGCCGGAGGGTCTCTATCACTAGGTCGTCTTGCCTTTTGGGTTACATGCAGCCTCGGCCATGTTCCAGAGGCTGATGGACATAGTGTTAGAGCCTTATCAGAAGTATGTATCGGTGTATTTGGAGGATATTACCTTTAGTACCAAGTGGCATACCAACTTGTCCCAGGTACAATCAGTAGTGGATTTGCACACAGCCGTGGGCTTAACAGTGAACCCAAAAATGTGGAAACTGCTGTCACTTCCCTTTCCACACTGAAACGAAGATCATCGAAAAGGAGGGGACTGGGACATCCCTACTCTCCCCTGCTTTGTTTGCCGCCCATCAGTGATGCTGGTTTCAGGGGCTGGTCCGTGCAATGTCTCCCTCAGCGCCCTGTGCGATAAGTGCAGCATCCGGTCTGTTGTCTGCTTAGCTGAATAGTAATAACTTATTACTAATAAGCCGACTCTGCTTACAGTCAGATATCAGAACTACACTTATGTATTTTATGTCTGAGTGCTTACTTCATGATTCAACAGCTGTTCATTTGTTCCAAAAAAATTTGATTTCAGTGATAAAACTGACATCCTAACAAGTTTGAGCAAGGTCTACTACTCCTCGGATGACTCTTCTGCACAGTATAAAAATAGGAGAAACCTTATAATTGTATGCCATCACAAGAAACATTTTGGAGTGAAAGCTGAATGGCACTTTTTTGCCATTCAGCTCCTGGCAAAAGGTGTATGTGATGGTTTAGGAGGCACGGTGAAATGTCTAGCAGCTCAAGCTAGCCTCCATAGACCACATTCAGACCAAATTTTAACACCCATGCAACTTTTCCAACTGAGTGAGAAAAATATTCCTAACATCCAGTTCACGTTCTGTACAAACCAGGACTAAGAAGAAGAGGAAAGTTTGTTAAAACATTGGTTACAAAAAGCAGAACCCATCAAAGGAACTAAGCAATACCACACTTTAATTCCATGTAGTGAAACAAAAATATAAACAAGGATTTTTTCATCCAGAAATGACAGTGAAGTCCATGAAGTGATTGAAGGTGGCACAAGATTGGCGATGGATGATATAACTGGATATGTGACCTGTGAGTATGATCAGCACTGGTGGCTGCTGGCTAATGGACTCTCCAAAGACTAGGACAATGAAGAAGTAAAGCCATTTTTCTGCACCTTCTGGTCCATCACCATCCTTTGTGTATCCAAGAAAGCAGACATTTTGAAAGTAACCAAAAATCAGATATTAACACAAGTGGACCCAAACCCCATAACAGGCGTACATACTGACACAAAAGGAAACGGCCATTGTTAGTAAGAGATTGTGGACAAGATTACATTTCACCCAGAAGGGAGAACAAATTATTGAGAAAAGATCAGTGTAAAGACGTACTATTAATTGTTCAGACCAATTCATAATGTTTTATTTTATCGCTGGACGATTTTACTGTATTTTTTTCATTTTTTTTTTAAACTGGAAAAAGGAAATGTCTAGTGAAGTAATAATAAAAAAAAAGTTGTTCCATGTATAACTGTATATTAAAAAGGTGTTAAAATATTGATTCTTTTAGTTTAGCATTAAACCTATGACTAGGATGAGACTGTATTTAGAAAATCACACAACAAAATATGATCCTACAGAAATACCAACTTGAATCCCTGAAGGAATGTAACCAATAACACAAGTAACACATACGCATTTTTTTTATTTTTATTTTTTTAACAAAACACAGTTTTCCCGAAATCGCCCATCAAAATTTAGAATTTGACTCCTCGAAAACAAAATAACAAACTTGGTTAAGACATGTCGAATTAAAGCCTGTACAATTCTGAACAAAATGCTGCCTCTCCCATCTCTATCTTAATTGTAGCCCGCAATATGATAAATGTAAAGTCTATAAAAAAATAACGAAGATAAAAAATCCTAAATTTATTATTTTTACTTCACTAAAGTAGCACTTCAAAAAAATGGTGTCATTCAAAAGTACAACTTGTCCTGCAAAAAACAAGCCCTTGGTTATATTGAAAAAATATAAAAGTTATGGCTCTGGAAAAAAGAGGAGAAAAAAAACTAAAGTGCAAAGATAGAAAATCACAAGATCATGAACGGGTTAATATCAAGTGAATTGAACCAGTGTTATGTAAAAATTAACCATTACAGAACATTGCTAATATTTTCTATTTTTTCATATTTTATATAATGGTTGTTCCCCAGCTTTTCCAGTCTGCAGAATGCCAGATCTGCCCGGCCAGTCATTCATAAATGATCAAATCTTGTATAATAATATTACTAGTCAGGTTGCTACTCAGAAGCTTAGAAACGCCGGGTAAAGATCTGTGTGAAGCTGTAATGAACTCATCTGCCCAGATATGGGGTCACCAATCTCCATACTGTAGCTTAGCTATGGAGCCTCACCTTACAAGGTCCTGGGAGAGGGGTAATAAACCCTGTGGAGCTGTAATATAGACCTGCGAAACACTGACTCCCCTTTTCTTACTACCCAATGTACCATAGTTGGGCAGAATTACCTTTTGGAAACTCTTGATATCTGGGTAATTTGCAAAAGATTTGTTCACAAGTACATTTTCTTAGCCCTTCCACAGTAGAATTTTGTGTTTTTAATAAAAAGAGCAGAAATAGATATTTTTTAAACTTATAGATTTAACCCTTTCGCGCCAGAGCCAGTTTTTGCCTTTGTGATCAGGCCGATTTTTTTCAATTCTGACCAGCGTCACTTTTTGAGGTAATAACTCTGAAACGCTTCAACATATCCCAGTGGTTCGGAGATTGTTTTTTGTGACATATTGTACTTCATGATAGTAGTAATTTTTTTTCTAGATATACCGTATTTTTCGGATTATAAGAAACTTTTTTCCTCCAAAATTTTAGGGTGGAGAGGTGCCATACATACCGGGATGGAGGGGTGCCATGCATACCGGGATGGAGAGGTGCCATGCATATCGGGATGGAGAGGTGCCATGCATATCGGGATGGAGGGGTGCCATGCATACCAGGATGGAGGGGTACCATGCATACCGGGATGGAGGGGTGCCATGCATACCGAGATGGAGGGGTGCCATGCATACCAGGATGGGGATGAGGGGTGCCATGCATACCAGGATGGGGATAAGGGGTGCCATGCATACCAGGATGGGGATAAGGGGTGCCATGCATTCCAGGATGGGGATGAGGGGTGCCATGCATACCAGGATGGGGATGAGGGCCATGTATACCAGGAAGGAGGGAGGCATATTTACTAGGATGGGGGATATTAGTACAGAATTGGGGGACATTACCCCTTAACAGTGTGAGCGGCAGACCCCATCCCCCTTTTCAGTCTCTAAAACCCAGGTAGGTGTGTCTTATGTTCATGGTCTGGTGCACTTTATAGTCCGAAAAATACGGTAACTCGATTATTTTTTAAAATATCAGAAATCTGGCAAAATTGGGAAAATTTTGCAATTTTTAAACTTTTAATTTTTATGCCCTTAAACCAGAGAGTTAGGTCACACAAAATAGTTATTTAACATCCGCACAATTTTTTAAACAATTTTTTTTGGTTAGGAAGTTAGAAGGATTAAAACTACAGGGTGGGCCATTTATATGGATACACCTAAATAAAATGGGAATGGTTGGTGATATCAACTTCCTGTTTGTGGCACATTAGTATAAGGGAAGGGGAAAACTTTTCCAGATGGGTGGTGACCATGGTGGCCATTTTGAAGTCGGCCATTTTGGATCCAACTTTATTTTTTTCAATGAGAAGAAGGTCATGTGACACATCAAACGTATTGAGAATTTCATAAGAAAAACAATGGTGTGCTTGGTTTTAACTTAACTTTATTCTTTCATGAGTTTTTACAAGTTTATGACCACTTATAAAATGTGTTCAGAGTGCTGCCCATTGTGTTGGATTGTCAATTCAACCCTCTTCTTCCACTCTTGACACACTGATAGCAACATGCAGAAGAAATGCTAGCACAGGCTTCCAGTATCCGTTGTTTCAGATGCTGCACATCTCGTATCTTCACAGCATAGACAATTGTATTGATGACCACAAAGATAACAGTCTAAAAGGGCCAGATCAGGAGACCTTGGTGGCCATTCAACTGGCCCACGACAACCAATCCACTTTCCAGGAAACTGTTCATGTAGGAATGCTCAGACCTGACACCCATAATGTGGTGGTGCACCATCTTGTTGGAAAAACTCAGGGAACGTGCCATCTTCAGTGCATAAAGAGGGCAACTCATCATCATGCAGCAATTTCAGATATCCAGTGGCACTGAGGTTTCCATTGATGAAGAATGGCCCCACTATCTTTGTACCCCATATACCACACCAGACCATTAAGATACGAGATGTGCAGCATCTGAAACAATGGATACTGGAAGCCTACTTTTCAGGCACAGTGCAAAGCTCAGAAGGGAAAAATTGTCATATTACAGTGCAGATTTTACTGTTGTGGTTTGCAGGTGCCATGACCCACTGGGAGAGACTGAGGTCCTAAAGCAGCAGGAAACCCCCATAAGTGACCCCATTTTACAAACTACACCTCTCAATGAATTCCTCTACGGATGCAGTGATCAAACTGACACCATATATGACTCTCAGAAATTTATACCATTGGGCAGCGAAGAAAAAAATAATTATATTTTTATCACAAAAAAAATTAGCTTTAGCCTCAGATTTTACATTTTCACACAAGGCAATGGGTAAAAATGGTGCCGAAATGTATCACACAATTTCTGCTGAACGTGGCAATATCCCATATGTGGCTGTACAGTACTGCTTAGGCACATGGCGACACCCGGGAGGGAAGGAGCACTATTTCGCTTTTGGAGAACAAATTATTGTAGAATAGTTTGCGGACTACGTATACAGAGCCCTTAAGCACTAGAAGAGCTGAATCCCCCTCAAGTGACCCAATTTTTAAACTTTCTGTTTTTAACTTTCTCACTTAGTCCCGCTATGGGAATATTTTTATCATCACAGGTCTCATGCAATGCAATACACATGTATTGCATTGCATGAGACCGGATGTCAGTTTTACACTGGTAGATCTCCTGTTAGACTCAGTTGATGGCTAACAGGCCACCGTACCTGGCAGCCTCGGAGGTCATCATGTGATCTCCGGCTGCCATAACCACGTCAGACCTTATCTCGGAGGCCGTCAAAGGTGAGTGCACAACTGCCTCTCCCTCTCTTCTATGTGCCGTGATCGCTATGGATCACAGCATCTATAACCCCTGGCAAAAATTATGGAATCACCAGGCTCGGAGGATGTTCATTCAGTTGTTTAATGCTGTTGAAAAAAATCAGATCACAGACATGGCACAAAACTAAAGTCAGTCATTCCAAATGGCAACTTTAGGGCTTTAAGAAACACAAAAAGAAATTAAGATAAAAAATGTGGCACTCAGTCAGGGTAATTTTTTTCAGACCAAGCAGAGGGAAAAAATTATGGTATCACTCAATTCTGAGGAAAAAAATATGGAATCATGAAAAACAAACACACAAAAGAACACTCCAATACATCACTAGTATTTTGTTGCGCCACCTCTGGCTTTAAAGCAGTCTCTGAGGCATGGACTTAATGAGTGACAAACAGTACTCTTTATCAATCTGGCTCCAATTTTCTCTGATTGCTGTTGCCAGATCAGCTTTGCAGGTTGGAGCCCTGTCATGAACCATTTTCTTCAACTTCCAAAGATTTTCAATTGGATTGAGATCCGGACTATTTGCAGGCCATGACATTGACCTTATGTGTCTTCTTTTCAAGGAATGTTTTCACAGTTTTTGCTCTATGGCAGGATGCATAATCATCTTGAAAAATTATGTTATCATCCGCAAACATCCTTTCAATTGATGGGATTAGAAAACTGTCCAAAATATCAATGTAAACTTGGGCATTTATTAAAGATGTAATGACAGCCATTTCCCCAGTGCCTTTACCTGACATGCAGCCCCATATCATCAATGACTGTGAAAATTTGCATGTTCTCTTCATGCAGTCATCTTTATAAATCTCATTAGAACGGCACCAAACAAAAGTTCCAGCATCATCACCTTGCCCAATGCAGATTCGCGATTCATCACTGAATATGACTTTCATCCAGTCATCCACAGTCCACGATTGCTTTTCCTTAGCCCATTGTAACCTTGTTTTTTTTCTGTTTAGGTGTTAATGATGGCTTATGTTTAGCTTTTCTGTATGTAAATCTCATTTCCTTTAGGCGGTTTCTTACAGTTCAGTCACAGACATTGACTCCAGTTTCCTCCTATTCGTTCCTCATTTGTTTTGTTGTGCATTTCCTGTTTTGGAGACATATTGCTTTAAGTTTCCGGTCTTGACGCTTTGATGTCTTCCTTGGTCTACCAGTATGTTTGCCTTTAACAACCTTACCATGTTTGTATTTGGTCCAGATTTTAGACACAGCTGACTGTGAACAACCAACATCTTTTGCAACATTGCGTGATGATTTTTACCTTCTTTTAAGAGAATGATAATCATCTCCTTTGTTTCAATTGACATCTCTCGTGTTGGAGCCATGATTCATGTCAGTGCAACAGCTCTCCAAGGTGTGATCACTCCTTTTTAGATGCAGACTAAAAAAGCAGATCTAATTTGATGCAGGTGTTAATTTTAATTTCCAAAACTTACAGGGTGATTCCATAATTTTTTCCTCAGAATTGAGTGATTCCATAATTTTTTCCCTCTGCTTGGTCTGAAAAAAATTACCCTTACTGAGCACCACATTTTTAATCTTGATTTCTTTTACTGTTTCTTAAAGCCCTAAAGTTGCCATTTGAAATGACTTTAGTTTTGTGCCATGTCTGTAATCTGCTTTTTTTCAACAACATTAAACAACTGAATGAACATCATCCGAGCCCGGTGATTCCATCATTTTTGCCAGGGGTTGTAGAAGAAAGCAAAGGGTTAACTTTATTGGAACCTGATCCAATCCAGTCTCGAGGATGTCACCTGTTAGAGCTATCGCTCTGCACAGGAATCGCAGGGTGCAGGACCCTGGGGGCCCTGAGCGCTAAAAGACCGCCGACCGTTCATAAACATCTGCGATGTACAGAGCCCAGCAAGCGCGGACGTTTATGTGCAGTGGGCAGTCAGGAAGTGGTTAACACACTTTCCTTTAAATTTTACACAAAAGAACTGAAAAATGTATATCATCACAGCCCTACACAAAATAATGTAACATAAAATAAATACAAAAAAAAAAAGAGCATGGACCGCACCTCCAAAAATCATACATTTGATCTAATGCCTCTCAGCAAAAATACATATTACTGAACATGAGGTTCTTAGCTTAACATTCTGATCAGACTGTGTGAAGCCCACTGCCATGTCAATGAACCAGCTTATTCTTTTCCCTTTCTTGGACCAGCACTCATCCCATTTGGCACAGGCAATTTTAATTAGCAGGAGTCTGCAAAGAGGGTCTAGCCTATTTTGCTCTCACTTGAGAGCTTGAGGAAGGTGAGTCACAATGCTCCTTTCATGTGGTGTTGGTGCAATGTGTCAGCCATTGTTGCTGTGGTTTTGTGCTTGTGGGGCGCCGCGGCCTGGAGTCATGGGGACTCGGTCTTGAAGCATGGATGCTGTGAGGCACCAGGCCGCCCGCCCTGCTGGTGCATTCTCACTGTAGCGGTCGTTGGCACATGGCGCCGCTCCTTTTAGGCAGGAAATGTTAGGACCCACTACGAGGTTTGCCGTGACGTGGCAGTGGGCTTCATACAGTCTGATCAGAATGTTAAACTAAGAACCTCATGTTCAGTTATGTATATTTTTGCTGAGAGGCATTAGATCAATGTATGATTTTTTTGGAGGTGCGTTCCATGCTCTTTTTTTGTATAAAATAAATTAAAACAAATATAAAACTACTGTAACTTATTCCTGAATCCTGATGTCATTTATCCCACTGATTTCCAGCTTCAGGTCACTAAATACTACCCACTCAACAGACTCCATTATAGTCAATGGTGACTAAGCCCCGCCCCTTCTGAGACTTTCACGTTCAGCAGAGATGGAACACTCGCATGCATCTGCTGACATCACAGTGAGTGTGACATCACCGGCACAGTGACATCACATTCCACAAAGTTCCATAAACAACTGACTGCAGCCATTGAGCTTTAGTTGTAGTTGGTTTTGACTACAATATACGTGTGGATTGCATTCTCTGATAATTTTACATACGTTTTTGGATAATTGCCCTGTTGTTGCCTGATGCAACATGGACTTTACAGGGAATAGAAAGAGAAAAAGGAAAGAAACACCAGATGGAGAAGACACTGGAAATAACCAGGAACCTCCAGCAAAGATAAGGAAGATGGATTCCAAGAAATCTGGGCAGGTTGGTCAGGTATTACCTGTCAATGAGGGAACCCAGAATATTTCCTTCCTAGACACTGTACAAAACAGATGTGAAAAGCTTGTGGGATACATCACAAATCGAGCTGATAATCTAAAAAAACTGAGTACTTTGGGTCCAACCAGGATCATTAACCTGAAAGGTAATGAAAGTGCAGCAGAAGAGAAGAGAACTGGGAGAAAAAGGAAACATCATGAAGATCCAGCCACCAGTCAAGATGACATCTCAGGTGAATGTAGTGGCCCCAGTAGCAAAAAAATAAAGACCACTGTCCCTCTCACCAGGGATAAGTTTATCTGCCATGGCATACTTGGACAAGGGAGTTATGGGAAGGTTATGCTGGCCACTGATAAAATAAGGAAAGAAAGTGTGGCCCTTAAAATCATTAAGAAAGAAAGCCTAATCTCCTTCCCTGAATGCCTTGTAGAACACCATGTCCTGAAGCTTAGCCACAACAGCAGATTCCTAACCCATTGCCATGCCGCGTTTCATACGGAAAACCATGCGTATTTTGTCACCGAGCTGGCCAGTGGAGGGGATCTGCTTCACTATATATATAGTACCATTCCCCTGAAGGAACCTGTAACATTTATAGGAGCAGAAATCGTTTGTGGCCTACAATTCCTGCACAGCAATGACATCATTCACCGGGACTTAAAACCGGATAACATCCTGCTGACTGGTGACGGCCACATAAAAATTACTGATTTTGGACTATCTCTATACGAGTTTGATAAGAGATTTAATGCCAGAGATTTCAGTGGAACACCTGGGTATGGCGCCCCAGAAATGATCATGGGAGACGCTTATGGTGAAGGTGTGGACTGGTTCGCCTTTGGAGTCATATTGTACGACATGATTTTCCAAGACTCACCATTTCCAGGAGACACCACTGAAGAGATTGTGAATAATGTCTTGTACGAAGAACCATCATATGAAAACCTCACTGACCACGATGCTATGGACATTATGTCCAAACTACTCTGCAAAGACCATTATGTCCGGCTAGGGGTTAATGGAAAAATCAGAACGCACCCCTTCTTTTCAAATATAAACTGGAAAGACATAAGGACAGGAAAAGCGCCATCTCCAGTTATTATAGGAAGGAACCCGTATGTCACCATGAGACAGCAGATCCCAGCACCGCGCAGTGATGGCGTGAACGAGACAATTCCTGCTAGAGAACAGAGGATTTTCACGAGTTTCCCGTTTGTGGGTCCAGCATGGAGCACAACTTACCACTAAGCGGAGAAACAGCATAATACCGTCATACCATCTAATCCTCCTGTATCTTGACGCAAGACTATCTACTGGAGTTCATTTATTTCTGTACCATCAGCTCCTACTACCTGCACTCAAAATGCCAACATCATCATGTTTCATGTCATCAGTAACAAGCATGGCTGGCCTGCCAATCTGAAGAACATTCTTCCACATCTTCCTATTACCTCCATCTCTATATGTGCTGATCTGCGGCAAAGCAGTCACACAATGTATCTGACCTACTTACAGAGGGCTGAAAGCTGCTGCTCCACTGCCAACGTGACCACTGGCAGTCTGCTCTGTGCCAACTGGGATGGAGCATAAGCAGCAATGAGGCCCCTGTGCCACGTTCCCCAGGTGGATTCAGAAGTGAAGTCATAAAATCCAAACTCTGGAATCCTTGTTGGGAGATGTGACGCATGAATTACAGGACACAACTGTGGCATCTACAGCCGTCCTTGGTGCGATTGTCAACCTGGCTATACGGGGTCCACAGCTTTCCCCTATCCAGTGCTATGGTCAGTGTTGCTCGCTGACTGGCAGCTTTGTACCCATTTAGGCAATAATTTGTAATGTCAGCCACTTTATTTTAGCAAATAATTATTAAAAGCTAAAATAGACTCACCCTTGCTGGCTACATTATACATGGAAAAATAAAAAAATTCTATATATTACATTGCTTTCAATAAATGATCGCCATTATTACTGTGCTATTGGTGTTGTATTTTAGCTTTATCTCTGAATATGTCTAGATGATATATTATCCCCTTAGCGCACAATGAGGTTTCATGAAATTGCAGCCAATGCTGGTGACTATGGTTATGAATGCTGGTGAATATGGTTATGAATGCTGGTGAATATGGTTATGAATGCTGGTGAATATGGTTATGAATGCTGGTGACTATGGTTATGAATGCTGGTGAATATGGTTATGAATGCTGGTGAATATGGTTATGAATGCTGGTGAATATGGTTATGAATGCTGGTGACTATGGTTATGAATGCTGGTGAATATGGTTATGAAAGAACAACTGGGGAGATTCAGGTTATTGCTCTACAACTTGAAAAACTGCTTGTGACAGATCTGTCATTATAACATGACATTATTTAGTAGTTATTTTGCCCTAGAATCTGTCTGCTGAACCACCATGCATCACACATAAAACTGGTGAACGGTAATGGGCAGAGGGGAGCTGGGATTTCCGCATCAGTGCCTGGGTGCAGCCACTACCTCTGCACAACTCACACCTACACTCCTTTTCGTATACTGCTGTGGATGGTACAAGGGTATAATGAAACCGATCACATTAGAAAAGACTCAAGTGATCAGAAACTACATTTCCTGGTAGTCTTTCCGCATTAAATATAAAGATGTAGGGGCATGAAAAAAGTGAGGGTGTCAATACTGAGGGTCCGAGATAAGAGGGAGGAGAACCCATGTGAGGCCAGGCTGTTCCACAAGATATCAGGATAGACAAACAATTTGTGGCTTTGAATGAACGGCCACTGATGAGATCAGAGGAGAAATAACGGAATTTGGAGTAAAAGGCTTTATATACGGTATTTGCACATGTGGATATTTGGTACATTTTAATTTTGGCTAAATAATATACACAAGAGTTCTACTTGGACAACCCCATCCTAAATGCCTGAGTTCTCCATGTTAAATAAGAGAGGCTTATACTCATCTCCTGCACTGGCTCCTTTTCAGCAATATTAGGCATCGGGTCTCCTGGCACTCACATGACACTATGTCGCTGGCTGTTGCCTTTATTATTTCATCAGAGTGGACGATCACACCCCCCAATTGGCTGCAGATTTCATATTGTCACGTGAGCACCGAGAGACCTGGCGCCAATGTGGCACCCCAGGGGTCTGGTTTCCACAGTAATACCAATATTACGTCTGAGAGCAGGTGGGAGGTCTCCTGGTCAGGAACCCTAAGCATACCACACCTCCTGCCCAGTCCTGGGAGGGGAAGAACTTCCCCTATATAAAACTGGGGCTGAGGCAGGGTTAGTGAGTAGAGTGGAGTGAGAGAACACAGACAGAGACACAGTCTGGTCTGTAGTGGAGCAGCTTTAGGGAAAGAAAGAGCAGGAGCTCTGTGGGAGCTGTGCTAAAAGAGGTCAGGGGCTGGAAGCTGTAGAGCTCGCCCTGATTGAAGAGTTCTGACCGGACCCGGAGTCCGAGGCTGTGGGGACTAATCCTTACCCAGCAGCAGAAACCGACCGGCAGGGGATTTCAGGTCCTCTGGCCAAGAAACCTGAAGGCACGGTCACACGCAAGGGACCAGCACCGCCGTAGTGGAGCGGAAGCTACCAGAAGGCCCCGAGTCACCGGCCATACGGGTGAGCACCACACGGTACACTCAGGGACGTGGGCTACTTTTACCCGCTTCTAGCAAGGTAGCCAGAAGAGTACGATTAGTTGGGGAGGCCTACAACTCCGCCTGGCCAGGGGAGATTCCATCTGCTCACGGACTGACAAGGCTCCGATCGCTAGCCAGTACTCCGGGAGGGTCTACCTTTGCCACCAGTAAAGACCCTGAACTACACCGCACCGTCTCTGAGTGTTTCATCATCCACGTCCGCTGCCTTGAGGCCATACCCCTCCCGTTGGGGGTTATACCATCCATGCTGCACAACCATACCACCGGCCTCAGCGGTCTGCCCTGCAGCGGCGGTCTCATAACCGCATTCAACGGGTGGCGTAGTCGAGCAATATAACATCTTATGCCAAGCACCGCCACTTAGTTTGACTCCCTGGGCACGGACCGGGTCACCGCCACGAGACTACTACCCCTATCAGATCCGGCTCCGGGTAGGCCCCCGCGTGCGCAACGCTACTCAGCACAGGCCCAGGGGCGCGTCAACTTTTGGCGTAGTCGGCAGGATTTCGTGCCCGCAACCACCGGGTACTGCGTGCCTGAAAAAGAGACTTTTAAACTTACCTGTGGTGAAGATTCCCGCCATCCGACGCCATCTTCTACCTTCTTCCCGCCATCCGTGGAGTTTTCCCGCCGTTGGACGCCATCTTCTGCCTTCTTCCCGCCATCCATGGAGTTTTCCCGCCATTGGACGCCATCTTGAAGACGCCGCGCGGGAAGAAGAGGGGCGTGGACTCTGAAAGCGCGCGAGAACAGAAGCCCCGCCTCACGTCCGGACGTTGCGTAAGGTCCTGGAAGGAGCCCAGCAGACGCCGACGTCACAGGAGCGCGACGGAAGGTCCTCGACCCTGACGATCCACTGCGGAGCCGCGGCCTACGGAAGAGGATCATCGCAAGGTAGGCCACGGTCCACTAGGGGGGAGGAGGATGTCGGATACGGAGGAGAGCTTCACTGCCACAGCCACGGCCAGCGCCACCGCTGCTGCGGTCATGCCTTTCACTATGCCCTATATCCCGGGGGCAGCCTGGCTACCCCAGTACTCAGGGGAGTCACATACCCTGAATGACTTTAGAGAAAAGCTGGATAGCCTCTTCCAGGTGTACCCCCTCACAGAAGAGCAAAAAGTGAGCATCCTGGTGGCTCAATTAACAGGGGCAGCCCAAAGGGAGGTAAAGTCCTGGCCACTTGGGAGGAGGAGGACTGTCGCAGGGATATTAACCCGGCTGAAGGACACCTTTGATACCCGCACCTCAGCCGAGATTAAGCTTAGATTCTACGGGTGCAAACAGCGAGCACATGAGAATATAAGGGACTATGCACTAAACCTACAAGAGGCCCTGAGAGCCATTAAGCAGACCGACCCTGACGGCGTGGGAAACGAGGACAGGCTGTTGACCGAACAATTTATAGAGGGACTATATTGCAATGCCCACCGAACCCAGTTGCGGGCAATGGCCTTACAGGATCCTCATCTGGACTTTGCACAGTTCAAGGACAGAGCCATCCGGGTGCTCCGAGAACCGGCACCGGGTGGCGTTGTGACCCACAGGCGCCCTACTACCGCTTACCACCAGGAGGCGGCGCCCTTGTCGGCAGGGCCTGTGGGAGCTGATGCGCAAGCTTTGAACAATGACCCGGCTCCAGACCTGCACCATCAGGTCCAAGAGCTAGCTAAAAGCGTTGCTGCGCTAACCCGAACTGTGCAGTCTTTACAGGTTTCTGCTCCAGGGAAGATCCAGCTGGCATCCGGACCGGAGGACATCCCGTGGCGTCGACCAAGGAGGACCCCACCGGCCAGAGGAAGACCCAGCGACCGATACAACGAGGACGGACAACCCATCTGCCGCCGCTGCAATCAACCCGGACATATGGCAAGGTACTGTCCTTTAAACTGGCACAACCTGGGGTAGAGGGCCAACCCCTAGGAATAAGATCACCAGGCCCATCGAACTGGCGTGACAAATACGTGGGAGGACGTCCAGTCTTGCCTGTAGTACTGGATGGCATTCCTATGAGTGCCCTACTGGACACCGGGTCACAGGTTACCACCATCCCGTACGTGCTCTTCAAGCAGTACTGGAATGACTCGGATATAACCCGCAACCCTGACGACGACTTGAGTATCATCGCCAGCAATGGTCAACCCGTGCCACAGATCGGATTCAAAGAGATGACCATTAAAATCGGTAGAGTCGAACTGGCAGCACAGGGACTGATCATTGTAGACATTGACAAGCGCGAGAGTCACCCAAAGATAACTCTAGGAACTAATGAGATTGAAAATTGTCTTGCAGAGGTGATTTTCATTTTACAGCAGGTTGCCAAGAACGCCAGCTCCGGCCAGCAGCGAGTGCTCCAAAAAGAGATCCGGGCACTGATGCGACGGCAACAGGTGGAACTCTCCGGTGGTGAGATTGGAAGCGTGAGAATGTGTGACCCTTTCCCTATTGCCATGCCCCCAAAAAGTGAAATGATGATTTGGTGCCGGGCAGCTATTGGTCTAAGAGGTAGAGACTACCAAGCAATGGTAGAACCCGTCTACTCAGACAGTAGGCCCACCATTTTGACAGCACGGGGGGTGGTTGATGTACGCCATGGGAGGGTGCCCGTTCGCATAATAAACATCGGGAAAAGGGAAGTGTACTTGCCCCGGTATGCTACGCTAGCCAAATTGTATACCATCAATCAAAATTCTGTACAGTCCGTGGAACCCTTGCCTCCATCTCATCCAGAGGAAGGTAACGGCTCTAAGAAACCAATGGAGGACTGGTGTCAGCAACTACATTTGGGTACTGACTCCACTCCCTCACACCAGAAACAGGGAGTCTATCGGGTGGTTCAAGAGTACGAGAGAGTGTTTAGTAAACACCCGTTAGACTTCGGGCGAGTAAAGGGGGTAGAACACCATATCCCCACGGGAGACCATGCTCCCATAAAGGAGAGATACCGACCCGTACCCCCTGCACACTACCAACACGCCAAGGGGATGCTTAGAGACATGAAGGAGGCTGGGGTAATCAGGGATAGCTGTAGCCCCTGGGCAGCTCCACTAGTCTTGGTTAAAAAGAAAGACAACACCATGAGAATGTGTGTAGATTACCGGAAAATCAACCGTATCACCCACAAAGATGCGTACCCCTTACCAAGGATAGAGGAGTCTTTGGCTGCTTTAAAATCTGCTAATTTCTTCTCCACTTTGGATCTCACTAGTGGGTACTGGCAGGTTCCTGTAGCAGAGGCGGACCGGGAGAAGACCGCATTCACCACCCCGATGGGACTTAGCGAGTTTACCTGCATGCCGTTCGGACTCTGCAACGCACCAGGAACCTTCCAACGGTTGATGGAATGCTGTCTGGGACACCGAAACTTCGAGACGGTCCTGTTATACCTGGACGATGTCATCGTCTACTCTAAGACCTACGAGGACCACCTGAAACACCTGGCAGAAGTGTTCGAAGCCCTGGCAAACTACGGCCTAAAGGTGAAACCCTCCAAGTGTCACCTCCTGAAACCAAAGGTGCAGTACCTGGGACACGTGGTGAGTGCTGACGGAGTGGCTCCCGACCCTGATAAGATCACCGCGATTAAGGAATGGCCAAGACCCTCCAGCGTAAAGGAAGTGCGGCAGTTCCTCGGGTTGGTAGGCTACTACCGAAGGTTCATTCCCGGTTTCACCAAAAAGGCAGCTCCTATGCAGGACCTCCTGATAGGCCAGTCCAGAAAGGCCAAGAACCAGAAGCCGCCCTTCAGATGGGAGAAGTTGGAAGAAGAGTCCTTCCGCCAGCTGAAGATGGCCCTCACGGGGGATGAAATCCTGGCGTACCCTGATTACAGCCAGCCCTTTATCCTCTACACCGACGCAAGTAACATCGGGCTAGGAGCCGTACTGTCCCAGATCCAGCAGGGGAAAGAACGGGTAATTGCTTACGCCAGCCGAAAACTGCGACCCACCGAAAGAAACCCTGAGAATTACAGCTCATTCAAGCTAGAATTCCTGGCAGTGGTGTGGGCAGTCACTGAACGCTTTAAGCACTACCTCGCCTCTTCCCGGTTCACCATGTACACGGACAACAACCCGTTGACACACCTGGACACTGCAAGACTCGGTGCCCTGGAGCAGAGATGGATGGCCCGCCTGTCCAACTTTGAGTTCACGATCAAGTACCGGGCAGGACGCTCCAATACCAACGCGGATGCCTTGTCCAGAATGCCAAACCTACCGGACGTAGGGGAAGATCCAGAGGAACTGGAAGAAGTTGAACTCCCCGCGTTCCACCGTCATGGGACTATCCAGTATTCCCACCGTGTAAGGAGTAAGCAATCCGCTACGTTCAACCCCTTACCTCATTACAACTGGGCGGAAACGCAAGACAGTGACCCCGCCGTCCGACTGGTGAAGGAGATGCTGACTCAGCCAGATGCCCGCCTTGACCCAGACGCTCCGGAGGAGGCCAAGCAACTGTGGATTGAGAAGAGTCGACTGTTCCTTTACAAGGGGAAGTTGTGCCGCAGAATGGTTAACTCCCGGACGCATGAACTGATCTGGCAAGTAGTGGTGCCAAGAAGAGACGCAGCTATGGTACTGGAGGCATACCACGATGGAGCTGGGCACTTCGGATGGAAGAAGCTGGAGTTCCTGCTGCGCGGGCGGTTCCACTGGGTGGGCATGAGAGGAACCATCGAGAGGTGGTGCAGAGACTGTGGCCCATGCAACCTAAGAAGGAAGGACCGTGCCAGCCAGAAGACTCCCTTGCAGTCCATCGTCACCAGGCAGCCGTTGGAACTGGTAGCCTTGGATCATGTAAAACTGACCCCCAGCAGAAGTGGCTACGTCTATGCGTTAACCATCGTGGATCACTACTCCCGGTTCTTGGTTGTCGTCCCCGTCAAGGACTTAACGGCTCAAACAGCAGCTAGAGCCTTCCAGCAGCACTTCTGCCGTCCACACGGATACCCAGAGCAGGTGCTGACGGACCAAGGACCTGCCTTTGAAGCGGAAGTCTTCCAGGAGTTCTGCACTCTGTATGGCTGCCGGAAGATAAGAACAACACCCTATCATCCGCAAACCAATGGACTCTGTGATAAAATGAACCAGGTGGTGATAGACCTTCTGAAAACATTGCCCCTGGAAGAATGCAGTCTGTGGCCTGAGAAACTGCCTGATCTGGTGGACCTATACAACCACATCCCGGTAGGTTCTACCAACTGTACCCCGGCTTACCTAATGAGAGCAAGACCTGGTAAGCTTCCTGTTGATCTGGAGATGGGAGTCCTGACACCCGAGGACACTTCACCAGAAGCAGACTGGGACACAGAAAGGCAGCAGCAGTACCGGAAAGTACAGGAGAGCGTGGAGCGAAGTCTCTGTCAAGCTAGAGAAAGACAGGAGAAGACTTACAACCAGTATGCTCCCGCTGTTCCCCTGGTACCTGGAGAGCAGGTCTTGAAGAGGAAGAGACGGCTCCACAAGTTGGACGACCAGTGGGAGAAGGACCCGTACACCGTACTGCCCTCAAGCCATGAGAACCCGAAAGTCTGCACAATCAGTAAGGACGGAGGAGAAACCACAGCCATTGTATCCCGAGATCACCTGAAGAAGTGTCCCGAACAGCTACGAAGCCCTGAAGAAGAACAAGAAAACCCTCGACCCGCAGAGGAAAGGGAGGAGATGGTTAGTACTGTACTCGGAGACTTCCCTCGGTCTTGGACTCAAGTCAATGGCGCTGTTGTGGTACCCATCCTCACCTTCCTCCAACCAGCATCCCAAGTGCCTACGGAGAAACAGGTAGAGCTGGAAGAGCAGCCGGTCCAGGAGGCAGAAGACCCCACACAAGCAGACCAGGAGAATCGACCCTCTGCTTATAGTGAGCCTGCCGTACCCCTAGTGAGCCAAAGAGCCCGTAGACAGCTGCCCAGTTTACCTTTTACAGCTCCTACACCCCGTAGTTCAGGACCAGTCAGTCAGCTCCGTAGGTCCACTAGGGTCAGTAGAGGCCAGTTGCCCGTACGTTGGAGGATCTAAGTGTTTAGACTGTTTTATTTGTATTTACCTGTTTATTGTTGCCTGTAAATAATTATGTATTTCAAGTTATTTCATAGGTGTCTTTTATGGATTATCCAGAATCCTTTGTATATATGTTTGGAGCATAACCCAGGAAAGGACTAAGACTGTTAAAGACTCGGGGTAGGACAGACCCCTACCTGGTTACAGCTCCCTGTTCCTTGGTGAAATGGACACCCTTGTTTTCTTAAAAAAAAAACTGCACCCGGTTGCGGACACGCCGCGACCATCCTAATGTGTTTTTCTTTATTGTGCTGTTTCTGTTTATACTTGTTATGTTTACAAAAATATGTTTAGTCCCGGAGTACTAAATTTTACTAGGGGGGAATGTGGCACCCCAGGGGTCTGGTTTCCACAGTAATACCAATATTACGTCTGAGAGCAGGTGGGAGGTCTCCTGGTCAGGAACCCTAAGCATACCACACCTCCTGCCCAGTCCTGGGAGGGGAAGAACTTCCCCTATATAAAACTGGGGCTGAGGCAGGGTTAGTGAGTAGAGTGGAGTGAGAGAACACAGACAGAGACACAGTCTGGTCTGTAGTGGAGCAGCTTTAGGGAAAGAAAGAGCAGGAGCTCTGTGGGAGCTGTGCTAAAAGAGGTCAGGGGCTGGAAGCTGTAGAGCTCGCCCTGATTGAAGAGTTCTGACCGGACCCGGAGTCCGAGGCTGTGGGGACTAATCCTTACCCAGCAGCAGAAACCGACCGGCAGGGGATTTCAGGTCCTCTGGCCAAGAAACCCGAAGGCACGGTCACACGCAAGGGACCAGCACCGCCGTAGTGGAGCGGAAGCTACCAGAAGGCCCCGAGTCACCGGCCATACGGGTGAGCACCACACGGTACACTCAGGGACGTGGGCTACTTTTACCCGCTTCTAGCAAGGTAGCCAGAAGAGTACGATTAGTTGGGGAGGCCTACAACTCCGCCTGGCCAGGGGAGATTCCATCTGCTCACGGACTGACCAGGCCCCGATCGCTAGCCAGTACTCCGGGAGGGTCTACCTTTGCCACCAGTAAAGACCCTGAACTACACCGCACCGTCTCTGAGTGTTTCATCATCCACGTCCGCTGCCCTGAGGCCATACCCCTCCCGTTGGGGGTTATACCATCCACGCTGCACAACCATACCACCGGCCTCAGCGGTCTGCCCTGCAGCGGCGGTCTCATAACCGCATTCAACGGGTGGCGTAGTCGAGCAATATAACATCTTATGCCAAGCACCGCCACTTAGTTTGACTCCCTGGGCACGGACCGGGTCACCGCCACGAGACTACTACCCCTATCAGATCCGGCTCCGGGTAGGCCCCCGCGTGCGCAACGCTACTCAGCACAGGCCCAGGGGCGCGTCACCAACACTGCTGGAACGGCACTGGTGTGGGAGGTAAGTATAGGGTTTTCCAATTTCATTCAAGAGACTGGCACTGGCCAAGTACGGACAACCCCTTTAAGTAAGGTAGGTTTCCACTGTGCAGATGCTACAAGTAGCCATAAACAACGATTACTGCAAGTGCCAATAAGTGCACGTGTCCAACAACACTGAGGCATTACCAACAAACATGTTCACTTATTCTCCCCTCCCCAAGAGGGTTTTGCCTTTGGGCATTTATGATTGCTGCACGGCAGTAAAGGGTCCCTCCAAGTTCAAAAGGGGTTGTCATATTAAAGTACATTTTAATCAACATACATTGGATTTATAAGTTCCACAATTGGATGTGTAAAAATATAATGTGTGGAGATAATCGTATACTGTGTAATGGCTGTCTGACTGTGCAGGAACCACAGCTCCTGGGCAGAGAATGAAGCAAAAGCAAGTATACAGACAGGACAGCATGGGATCGAGGCTGAGGCTATGTGCCCACGATGCAGAAATGCTGCATATTTTTTACGCTTCTCCCTGGCAGGAAAAACGCATGCGGATTTTACATGCGTTTTTCCCGCCAGGTAGAAGCGTTTGTGAAGCGTCTTTGCATGCGCATTTCTGCATGCGGGTTATCAAGTACTTTTCCAAGCGATTTTAGCATCACTTGGAAAAGTGCTTGACAACTTGTCCACCTTGTTGCAACGGGCATGGATTTATAGTAGTGTGACCAAGTTAGTTAAAAAAGAGAATAAGAATGGTGAAAAATAAAAAAAAATAAAGTTTATACTCTCCTTCCGATGTCTTCCCGGTGTTTTGTCTGCTCCGTCCAGTGTCTTGCACTGCTCGCGGTGGTGTGAAGGACCTGCGGTGACGTCATTGAGCCATGTGATGGGTCACATGACTCAGTGACGTCATGGCAGGTCCTTCACAACCACGCGAACATTGCAAGTCACTGGACGTAGCAGACAAAACACCGGGAAGACATCGGAAGGTGAGTATAAACTTTATTTTTTATTTTAAATTCTATTTTTTACAGTTTCTATGGCACCCAGGTCTGGATGAGAGTCTACTCTACTCCAGACCTGGGTACCATCCGCACATAGAAACGCATATAATCCGTGAGTACAAATGTACTGACACGGATTATATGCGTCTCAAAGCAAGTCAATGGCGGCGATTACGCCGCGCTTCCGCAAAATTAATGGATATGCTGCAGATTTTTGAGCGCAGCATAAACGCTGCGGAAAAAAACGCAGCATGGGCATTGAAAGTGCGTCTTGTCATTGGGGACCATGGGGGGCGGATTACCAAGCGTTTTTGAAGCGTTTATACTGCGGAAATTCCGCAGCATAAATGCTTGAAAAACACATTGTGGGCACACAGCCTTATTCTTTCTATGAGGTAAAACATTTTACTGCCAGCGTTAAATCTGGTTTTCCAATACGTTATATTGTCTTTTCGCTGGAAAGACAATGAGGACCCCTGACGTAGGTGCAGGCTTACATATTTTGGTCAAAATATTAACTAATACCTTACATAATTTTCCATCCTTGCAGGATGCAGCCAGGCTTTTGTAGTGTTGGTGGAAACCATGTGTCTGTTCTTGTAGGGTGCACATATATAGTGCTCGGCAGACCGCCTGATCTAGCATCTTTTACAGAAAATAAGACAAGGTCTTATATCATTTTTTGCTCAAAAAGATGGGTTAGGGCTTATTTTCAGGGAATGTCTTCATTTATCCCTATATAATAATCATGTCATATCACACACATTGCACATACACAAGAATATACACAGACACACACACTGCACATACATACCAGCCTGTCTCAGCTCCTCTAGACTTCCTCTGTTAAAAGACCTTTGGTGACATCAGGGTCATAGGACAGTGATTTCTCCAAAGGTCCTTAAGTAGTCTGAACCTTGGAATAGAAACGCTGAGGGCCTCAGAGTGGGAACCTAGAGAAATTGTCCAGTCTCCCCCCCTACATACCAGTCTATCTACTCTTCAGTTACTCTAGGCTCCCACAGTTCAAGAACCTTTGCTGACATTATGGTCACATGACTATGATGTCACCAAAGGTCCTTAAGCAGCCTTGGAATAGAAATGCTTAGGGAGCCCCAAAGAGAGTAGGGGCCCTGATAAATTGCCCAGTTGCTCCCCTCTCCTAACGCCAGCCCTGACTAACTAAGGTTTATTTTTGGAGTAGGGCCTATATGTCAAGCATCCTCCAAAAATCCTGTAAAATCATGCTAGGGCTTATTTTTGGGGAAATTCTGTAATAGCTTTGGCATCACTAATAGGCAGCAAGTTGGCATGTTGCACTACATGTATCTGTGTGACTGGCGCCCTATACAAGCCTTATCCTGTGCATTTCTAATCCCCTACATGAATAGTACCGTATTTTTCAGACTATAAGACACATTTTTTTCCTCCAAAATTTTGGAGGAAAATGGGGGGTGATTCTTATAGTCCAAATGTTGGGGAGGGGTGAGTATATATACTGTGCTGTGGGGAGCGGTAGCGGTGGAGGAGCGGGGCACAGGAGGCAGCAGCCTACGCTGTCCCCGCTGCTAAAGAAAATGAATATTCACTGCTCCCCACGCCCATGGGGAGCACTGAATATTCATGGTCCTTAATAGCAGCACACAGTGTAGCCGCAGCTGCTGCCGGAATCGCCTGTGCCCGCTGTTAAAGGGCATGAATATTTAACCTCTCTCCACGCCCATGGGCGTGGGGATGGGGTGAATATTCATGCCCTTTAATAAGCGGGCACACGAGATAACCCGGCAGCAGCAGGAGACGCAGCGCGGCTAAGCTGTGTGCCGGCTATGAAGGAGCATGAAGTCACTGCTCCCCGCGCAAACAGTCCCGGCGCGGGGAGAGGTGACTTCCGTCAGCTGATCTCTCCTTGTGAGCCGCGCATAGCAGTGACGCCATGCGCGGCTCACATGGGGAGATCAGTGCGGGCAGACAGGCGTCAGCGCTGGAGTAGAGAAAAAAGGTGAGTAGCAATGTTTATATATTTATTTTTTTTTATGTGCAGCATGATGGGGATTACGGGGACCATGCATACTAGGAAAAAGGATGAAGGGGCCATACATACCAGGGTAAGGATGAGGGGGGCCATACATACCAGGGTAAGGATGAGGGGGGCCATACATACCAGGGTAAGGATTAGGGGGGCCATACATACCAGGGTAAATATGAGGGGGCCATACATACCAGGATAAAGATGAGGGGGCCATACATACCAGCATAAAGATGAGGGGGCCATACATGCCAGGATAAAGATGAGAGGGGCATACATACCAGGATAGGGATTAGGGGTACCATGCATACCAGGATGGGGATTGCTGTGCCATGCATACCAGGATGGGATTGCTGATACATGCATACAAGGACGGGGATGAGGGGTGCCATGCATACCAGGACAGGGATGAGGGGTGCCATGCATACCAGGACAGGGATTAGGGGTGCCATGCATACCAGGATAGGGATTAGGGGTGCCATGCATACCAGGATAGGGATTAGGGGTGCCATGCATACCAGGATAGGGATTAGGGGTGCCATGCACACCAGGATAGGGATGATGGGTGCCAGGCATACCAGGATGGAGGGGTTCCATGCAAACCAGGATGGAGGGATGCCAGGCATACCAGGATGGAGGGATGCCAGGCATACCAGGATGGAGGGATGCCAGGCATACCAGGATGGGGACCATGTATAAAAGGGAGGGGGGGGGTGCATATATACCAGGATGGGGGATATTGTCAGAATTGGGGGATATTACCCCTATACCAGTGTCAGCAGAAGACACCCCCCCCCCTTAAAAGTGGATCATGAACACATCTTTTGCTTAAATTTTTTTTTTCTCCTCTAAAACCTAGGTGCGTCTTATGGTCCTGTGCGTCTTATGGTCCAAACAATATGGTAGGTGTGAGTGGTTATTTCATTAGTATTTTGCACCAGCTCTCTCTCCACCTGAGGGCTGCTACATCCCGTTGTACATTAGTATTGCGACTAGGAATTGGCAAGTATGGCTGCCTCTTTTATAATGTATGTTATATAGCAAAATTAATTGCATCATTCAAAACTACAACTCGTTCTGCAAAAAAAAAAATCCTCACATGGCTGTGTCAATGGAAAAATAATAAAACCTTTTTGCTCTTGGAAAAGAGTAATAAAACGAAAGAACGGGATTGTCAGGGCTGAAATTAAAAGTTTGCAGACTACAGAATTGTGCCCATGAGTAAAGCACACACTGTCATAGTTCCCCAGTCAGTGGATGGTCTCAGTTTCGCTCAATTCTTACGTATAGTTGGCATGTGCCCACAAGTATACAAATTGCTTTCATGCGGTTATGTGACCGTTGATCAGCTGGGGACATTGCACACATTCACGATTCTGTAGAGGTTTCAGTTCAGCTCAGGCAGTCCCCTGTAAGGAATTGTACACTCGGGTTTTAAAAAACAAAAATAATATATCCAAGTCAATACATGACTGTCATTTATTTCACTACTGCATTGCGGCTAGCCTCCTCTAACTCCGCTCCATCAGGACTGTGACCTGCGAGTACGGTGCTTACAGAGGGAGGTAGTCAGACACTCCATATTATTACTGGTCCCTTTCCCGAAAGCTCAGTCACCGCTTACTGACTGCTTTATACCAGCAGAATACCATCACAAGCTCACCAGTAGGACATTTTTTTTTAAAAGGCGGGCAGAATGATGATAAAGTACATACTGCAAGATGGGCAGCATGGTGGCTCAGTGGTTAGCACTAGGTTGCTAGGTTCCCATTAATGGGGTTATCAGGGTCTATTTTTTTCTTTTCATGGGCATAACAACTTACAGGCAAGCAGTTGCTAATACCTGACTGTAGTGTCCGATACCAATACTCTGAGCAATCAAGGATGGTTTCTCACGGCGATTCTGTGGCTTCCGATAACATCATATAACAGAGCAGATGCTTATTTTCCGCTGTGCTGACGGGGCGTGACTGCTGATGTCCTGCTGATTGACAGGCCACTGTGAAGCCGGCTGTCAATCACCATGACTTGGGCAATCACGCCCCGTCAACAGCAGAGCCTGGAAGAAGAACAAGAGCTGAACAGGAAGAGCTTAAGGATAACATCTGCAAGGAGTTTGTTCTTTCTCGCCGTGTTTTCATTGGTTTCCTCCCACACTCTGATAGGGAATGTACAGTAAATCATCATCACTGTCCCCATTGGGGCTCACAATGTCTGTAATGTGGCATGTAAGTAATGGGGCTATAAAAATGAGTAAAATAATAAAGATCATTGATCGTTAACTGCCGAACACACAACAAGAGTAATGAGACTGGAGGGCTGTTTAAATGCCTCATTCAGATAAAGTTGGTGCTGTGGATTTTAATATATTGCCATTTTTCTACCTATTCACAATTTCCACTTGAAAATCCAGTAAGTCTGATCTTACCCTAATAACTAAATTCATAAAGTAGTAGGAAAAATACATTAATACAGAAAACAGGCTTTGGGAGCTTGCAATGCAGATAAATGATGCTTACTATTGTTGAGCGATCACTAAAATGCTCGGGTGCTCGAAGCTCGGGCCCAGCTCACCGTGATACACGGGTGCTCGATCCGAGCAACGAGCCCAATGTTAGTCTATGGGAGACCCGAGCATTTTTGCGGCATCACCCCGACAGTCTGTAGAAAGCCTAAAAAGTGCCCAAAACGATAGTGACAGTGCTCAAATGACATGGGGACAGCATGGGGATCACCCCAGGAAGCATTTCTGACCCCCAGGTCACTGCTGTCAACAACGTTTAAGCCACTTTTACGGGCTCACAATAAAACGTTCAAAAACGAAACTGAAACGGTTTTCCTGTGAAATATGTTAAGGAACTTCCTTTCCAGGGTAAAGCCTTGTGTATAAGGTAAAATAAATAACCAAAAACAAAAATATTCCTGCACACCTTGGGCTATGTTCACAAGTAGCATTGTTTAAGCGTTTTTGCACTTTTGTATTGCTTTCAACCGTGACAAATGCATTCACCGGGAAATGTCATTTTAACATTTTACAACCTTATCTGGCCATGTGCTGTATGACACATGCATACAGTGCTAAAAAGACATGGGAACAGCATGGGGAAGACCCCTGGAAGCATCTCTGACACCCAGGTCACTGCCTAAAAGTGTGCCCATCTGAAGTGATAGTTGCCGCATCAGAAGATGCAGACTTGCAACTATCCCCGTGCAAGTCCTTGTGAATGTGGCCAGGGATGGTCCATCTCACTGACGCCTTCACCCTGGGTTAATATTGTGGAAGCCGGGACACCGTTGGACACTGGGATGCAACACGTCCTCCAGACATAGAGGATTGCGCGTCCTGGGTCAATCAGGCTTCAAAACAAGGTTCAGAAGGTAGACAGCAGCAGTGGTCGGCCTCCTATACAACGAATAAATTATTCATGATCATGAGGCCATCCATCTCCTTAGCTTTCTGTTCCTTGGAATGCAAGCACATGTATGTAGTAGCAGCTAGGCCTGAGGTGGTCAGCGTTTTGGCGCATATCCTACCTCCTCCGTAGATTGCTGGATGTTTTCCTGCTACTATGACTCCCGTTAAAACAAAGCTTCAGGTGATGAATGATGGATGAGGTGGTGGCAAAGGAGAAAGAGCAGAATGAACAGGGACCATTCACATCAATATCAGGCCAGTCAACCACACATGTTTTGTAGGATATGTTTCTGTACCAAAAGGAGCGGTTCAGCTACACAGTTATAGGGCATACAGTGAGTGCAATGCCTACCAAAAATTTCGAGGCACTCCATTGCCCCTTGGAAGTGACATGGAGGTCAGAGGACCTTAATTAAACCGTTTTTTTCCATTTATAGCAACTGGGTCTCCCGTACACTGTTGGCCTAAGCAGTGAATGGAAGGCTTTCCAAAAATTATGAGGAACTGCAATGCCCCTTGAAACAGGCGTGGATTACAGCGTACTAAAAACCTTCTACCCATTATTGGAGAGCGAGTCTCCCTTAGTTTTTGCCTATGCATTGAAAAGCAAAAGCTGACTAATATTAGGAGGAAATGCAATGCCCGTTGGAAGAGTCGTGGAGATTAGAGGTAATTAAAAACAACATTTCAATGCTTCTTGGAAGAGCTGTGGAGTACAGGGTGGTTTAACAAGACGGTTTTAATGCCCCTTGGAAGAGTGGTGGAGGTCGCAGTAGCTTAACAAGACGGTTTTAATGCCCCTTACAAGAGCCATGCAGTACAGCATATTAAAAACCTTATACCCATAATTAGGGAGTGGGTCTCCCATAGTCTGCGCCTATGCCTTCCAAGCAAAAGCTGCCAAAAATTAGGACGGAGGAACTTGTAATGCTGGCAACACGGACCAAGGTCACCCTGGTGGTATAGTGGTGATGGAGGCTGAGGATAAGGAGAAGAGCAAAATACAGCCGAAATAAGGAAGCGTATACCCCCATGTGTGGGTGTGAAGCGGTGCATGGGAATACACCTCCCGAAATAACACAGTGGATTTGACTTTATGTTACCCTGCTGTCATTTGGTGATGATGAGAAGTCTGGCCCAATCCAGCCCTTGTTCATTTTGATAAGGGTCAGCATTGTCAGTTGACAGGCGAGTGCGCTTATCAGTTATAATTCCCCCAGCGGCACTAAAAACACGCTCCGATAACATGCTAGCGGCAGGGAAGGCCAGAACCTCCAAGGCATACAGAGAAAGTTCATTCCAAGTGTCCAGCTTGGATACCCAATAATTAAAAGGCACAGAGGAATCACGGAGGACGCTGGTACGGTCGGCAAGGTACTCCCCCTCACCATCTTTTGAAACTTTCCACTCCTTGTGAGAGTGCCCCGAGCCTCAGGGCCTGTAAATTGGGCGGGTCTCAGAAAACTATCCCAGAACGTTGACAGCGTTCCCCTGCCTCTGCTGAATTGGAGTTGCGTCTCGCTCGCCTGTACGCCTTGGTTGGGCAACCAGCTGTGACCTCTGCCGCTAGCGTGTTCAGATGGGAATTTTTTAACAGTTCTGCAGCAAGAGCCTTCTGGTACTGCCCCATTTTTGTAGACCTCTTCACCTCAGGAATAAGAGAGTGAAAGTTCTCCTTGTAGCGGGGGTCTAAAAGTGTCACCAACCAGTAATGACTGTCACCCAACATTTTGACAACGCGAGGGTCACGGTTAAGGCAGCGTAACATAAAGTCAGCCATGCGTGCCAGACTGGTAACGGGCAAGACTTCCGTGTGCTCAACAAGATCACGACTGACCATGCTCTTCTCCTCCTCCTCCTCCCCGTCCTCAGGCCACCCACGCTAAACCGATGATATGACAGTTGTACAGGTACTACCGTCTAAAGAACATGATACCAGCTCCTATTCTTCTTCCTCCTCCTCCTCTCCCTCATTGTCCCCCAATGCACATTGGGATGAGATGAGGCTGGGCTGGGTGTAATCGCCCGCTACGGCTTCTTGATCCATCTCATAATACTCTGGCTGCAATGCCTCCTCTTTAATTATCTGCAGAGAGCGTTGCAAAAGACAGACAAGTGGGATGCTGACGCTAATGATGGCGTCATCGCCACTCACCATCTTGGTGGACTCCTCAAAGTTTGTCAGGATGGTACATATGTCAGACATCCAGGTCCACTCCTGAGGTCTTATGTGTGGAGTCTGACCTGAATATCGACGGCCTTGTTGCAGCTGGTACTCTACAACTGCTCTTCTGCTCACAAATCCTTTGCAACATGTGGAGGATAGAGTTCCAACGTGTGGGGACATCACACACAAGTCGGTGTGACGGAAGCTGCAAACGCTGCTGCAACACAGCAAGGGTGGCGGAAGCTGTAGCTGACTTCCAAAAATGAGCTGACAGGCGGCGTACTTCGACGAGCAGATCTGGCAACTCGGGGTACGATTTAAGAAACCGCTGAACCACGAGCTTAAGCACATGAGCCAGGCATGGTACGGGTGTGATTTCGCCTCGCCTCAGAGCCGCCACCAGGATACGGCCATTGTCACACACGACCATGCCAGGATGTAGGTTCAGCGGTCTCAGCCACAGATCTGCCTGCTCTTTCACAGCTGTCCACAACTGTGAGGTTTATCACCTAAGCTTATGAGTTTCAGCACAGCCTGTTGCTGCTTGGCGGAGGCAGTACTGCAGTGCTTCCAGCTTGTAACTGATGCGGTGATATCTGAGATGGAGGCTGAACATGAGGAGGATGATCATCAGGAGCAGTACACTGTGGGGGCAACTCTGACTGACATAGGGCCCGCAATCCTCGGTGTGGGGAGGATGTGTTCCGTTCCAAGGTCAGACTGGGTCCCGGCTTCCACTATGTTTACCCAGTGTGCAGTCAGGGAGATGCACCGTCCCTGGCCACAAGGCCTTGTCCACGTGTCCGTTGTCAGGTGGACTCTCCCAGTAACTGCGTTGTTGAGGGCACGGCAGATGTTTTGGGACACATGCTTGAGTAGTGCGGGGATGGCACACCGGGCAAAATAGTGTCGGCTGGGGACCGAGTACCGAGGGACGGCCACCGCCACAAGGTTGCGGAAAGATTCTGTCTCCACCAACCTAAAAGGCAGCATTTCCAACGCAAGTAGTCGTGAAATGTGCGAATTTGGGACTGTGGCCTGTGGGGCGTTGGCTGCGAATTTGCACTTTCGTTCAAAGGTCTGGGATAAAGACAATTGAACGCTGCGGTGGCACGTGGACGTTGATGCGGTTTCTTGAGAAACTGCCATAACAAGTGAAGACTGAGAGGAGGGGGCATCTTTGCATGCAGTATGGACAGGGGATTACCTTGCACGCACAACAGGGGGTTCTCTTACACGCACAACGGCGGAAAAAGCAGTGGTGACACCCGCTGACACTGGTCGTGGACCCTGGGGTTCGCCCCACAAAGTCGGGTGCTTTGCTGACATGTGCCTGATCATGTTGGTGGTGGTCAGGCTGGTACTTTTGTCACCCCTGCTGGCGCTGGCATGGCAGGTGGTACAAATGGCCTTTTTGGGGTTATCAGCAGAGTCTTTAAAAAAATTCCAGACTCTGGAAGACCTACCGGTTGTACTGGCAAAGTCCCTCGTGTTAGTGTTACGGGGAACGGTTGCCCGCCTTCTGTGTGCAGCCACCACACTGCTTCTTCCTGTCTGTTGGGGTACTCTGCCTCCCTCCCCCTGTGTGCTGCTGGCCTCGCTCTGCGTGTCCTCCTGCCATCTTGGGTCAGTTACTAGATCATCCACCACGTCCTCCTCTTCCACTTCCGCACCACGATCCTCCTCCTCACTTCGTGGCAATTGTGTCTCGTCATCGTCCACCTCTTTTGACAAATTGCCAGCGTCGCCTTCCTGTGGCCATGGCTGTTCAAATATTTGGGCATCGCTACATGGGATCTTCTCTTCCACCACTTCTAGCGGAGAAAAAAAGAGGATTTAGATGAAAAAAAAAGGATTTTTCCTGGCCCCCGAAACCTGGAGCTAAGTCTAGCAATTTGAGCAGCAGGAGCACACAGGACTGTAATGCAGCGTTTGCTGGTATAACCACTGCGTTTCCTATACAGCCTGCCTGCCTGCCTGCCTGATATCTGGGATGGATATTAGTCCTGAGGATGGTTTGTTTGATCTGGCAGCTTTTACAGACCCTATACTAACTATTTCGCAGTATATATCTCTCCCTAAATCAGCAGTACTTTCCCTACACTGTGTGATCCCGGGCGACTGGGTCCAAGATGGCGGCGCCCGGTTTTAAATACTCGAGGTGACGCTGGGCGGCCAGCCAATCACTGTAATGCCCACAAACAACATGGCTGCGGCATTACAGTGACTGGCTGGCAATCCCTGCATGTTCATTGGCTCTGTAAAGAGCGCCAAACATGCAGGGCGGAGACCCGAGCTCCCGCCCGAGTAACCCGGAAATGCTCGGTGCTCGCCGAACATCCCGAGTAGTGAGATGCTCGGGCGAGTAACGAGCAGTGTCGAGCATGCTCGCTCAACACTAGTAATGACGTCTATTAGGCTGTGTGCACACATTAAGCTTTTGGTTTCTGCAATATTTCTGCATCTCTTGTCTGGAAAATGCTGTAAATAGGTGCAGATTTTTCCCCACTCATCAGTGTGGGTGAAATCTGCAGCAAAAACGCTGACAGAATTGATATCCTGCAGAATTATATCTTCACCAAACCTGCAAGTCACAAATAAGTAACATGTGCAGGAGACGTCAGGATTCTCAGTCACTTTCCTGGCATCGGGAAACCCTTTAGGTTTTGTGACAAATCTGCACAGAAAAAAGGTGACAAAATCTGAAATGTGTGCACTTGTGTCCTTACAAAGTAACTGCAAGGAACATGCAAAGTAACTGCAAGGAATCTCTCAAAAGGAGTTTGTTAACCCAAAATGGAAATTCAGCTACTTAGGCTATGTGCCCACGTTGCGGACCTGAAGCATATTTTTTACGCTTCTCCCTGGCGGGAAAATCGCATGCAGATATTACATGCGGTTTTCCCGCCAGGTAGAAGCGTTTGTGAGGCGTCTTTGCATGCATTTCCGCATGCGGGTTATCAAGCACTTCTCCAAGCATCACTTGGAAAAGTGCTTGACAACTTGTTCAGAATGGTAAAAAAATAAAAAAATAAACTTTATACTCACCTTCTGATGCATCCTCTGCCCCGTCCGGAGTCTTGAGCGGCTCACGCTGTTGTGTGCAGGACCTGCGGTGACGTCATTGAGTCATGTGGTGGGTCACATGACTCAATGACGTGGCAGGTCCTTCAGACAACAGCGCGACGGAGGGAAAACATCAGAAGATAAGTATAAACTTTATTTTATTCTTTTTTTTACAGGTTCTTTGGTACCCAGGTCTGGATGAGAGTCTCCTCTCCGCCAGACTTGGGTACCATCCGCACATTGATTCCGCTGCGCTTCCGCAAAATTAATGAACATGCTGCGGATTTTTGACTGCAGCATATACGCTGCGGAAAAATCCGCAGCATGGGCATTGACATTGCGGAATGCCATTGGGGACCATGGGGTGCGGATATACATGCGTTTTTCAAGCGTTTACGCTGCGGAAATTCCGCAGCATATATGCTTGAAAAACGCTACGTGGGCACACAGCCTTAATGATTTACATAAAGGCTATGTGCCCACAATGCAGAAATGAAGCAGAACATTTCTGCAGCATTTCTGCATCTCCCTGGCAGAAAAAACGCATGCGGATTGTACATGCGTTTTTCCTGCGTAATACATGCGGATTCACATGCGTTTCCGCATGCGGATTGACAAGCGCTTTCAAAGCGATTTTAGCATCACTTGCAAAGTGCTTGACAACTAGGTCACACTATATAAATCCATGCAAACAGCATGGATTTATATAGTGTGACCTTTAGAGTGGTTAAAAATAAAAAAATAAACCTTGATACTTACCTTCCGATGGCCCGGCGTGTGTTGCTGCGCTCCTTCCTGGCTGCCAGCTGATCGCGGGACACTGCACTGAAAGACCTGCTGTCACATGACTGTGACGTCAGCGCAGGTCCTTCAGTCTGCTGGCAAGCACAGGGAAGGAGACCGGGGGCTGTCGGTAGGTGAATATAATCTTTATTTTTTATTTTATTCTTTTTTTTTACAGTTTCTATGGTACCTGGGTGTGGATGAGAGTCTTCTCTTCTCCACACTCAGGTACCATCCGCACATTACAACGCGCCAATTACGCATGTACAGAAGCAGTCTTGCAGAATTGGCGCGTTCTAATGCAAGTCAATGGCGGCGAAAACGCAGCGCTTCCGCAAAATTAAGGGACATGCTGCGGATTTTTGAGAGCAGCATAAACGCTGCGGAAAAATCCGCAGCATGGGCATTGAAAGTGCGGAATTGCATAGGGGACCATGGCAGAAGGCTTACCATGCGTTTCCCAAGCGTTTATGACGCGCCCCCTGGGCCAGTGTTGTTTAGGGGATACCCGGAGCCGGATCAGATGGGGGGGTTGTAGTCTCCGAGTGGCGGTGACCCGGTCCGTGCCCAGGGTGTCAAGCTCAGTGTGTGGCAGTCCTACAGATGTTACTGGATGTTCTTTAGTGTCGACTACGCCACCCGTTGATTTGCGGTCAATACGGCCGCCGCTGCAGCAGGGTCCGCTGAGGCTGGTGGTGTGTGTGCAGCTCTGGTAGTATAACCCCCAACGGGAGGGGTATAGCCTCAGGGGGTCAGTTGTAGAGGATGGTGGTTGTGGTGGTGCAGTGTGGACGGTAAGAAGACTCAGAGTCGGGCTGTGCAGTTCAGGGTCTTTACTTACTGCTGTTCTTGTGGTCACTCTGGCCTTGAGTGACCGCCCGAGCCGTGCTGCGTCCACCAGGTCCTGGACTCGGCCAACCCCCAAGTAATTCTGGAGCGTGGTCCTGAGCTCCCTTTCTGACGTTCCTTTTCTCTGGCCTTCCCCACCAGGGATCCACCTATGTCCGGCTCCCTCGGGCCTCTTGTTGGGTAAAACCCTTGTCTCTGGGTTCCCTGACCCTATTCTCGGTTTGCCTTCCGGGTGGATTTAGTGGGGGATCGTGGCAAATCCTGCCCACGACCTCCGGTCTCTGGCTGAGGATTAGTGCCCTCCACCAGCTTGGGATCCGGTACCCTTGTGCCAACTCTTCACCCTCTGGTCTAATTTTGGGTTCTTGGAGTTCCTTCTTCTCCCCCTCTGGGTCCTTCTCTTCTCCTCTCTCTCTTCTTTCAGGACTGCTTGACCCTCTACAACAGACTGACTGGTAACTGTCTGCCTGTCTGACCCTGATCTAAGATGGTTCCCACCTTATATACTCCCTCTATGTGTGAGCTCAGGTGACCAGCACCCAATGAGCTCCTAGCATTACCCAGACTGCTCCCCCTATCTGCCCCTACACTACTGGGATGTTCCACCCCCCTCCCACTCCAGCCAGGGACAGACACTGTCGTACCTGCACATTTCTCTAGTGGGAGTACCATTGATCTGTCCCCCGGAAATGGGATGTGTGTAGTGCATGCAGCCTACTGAGCTCAGTTCCACACTCCATCCTTACCCGGGAGTGGAATATCACACCTCTGGCTGAGGTGCAATACCCCTGTAGCAGCCGAGTCCTCAGGGTGCTACATTTACGCTGCGGAAAATTCCGCAGCAAAAACGCTTGAAAAACACATCGTGGGTACACAGCCTAAATTCACTTTTAATCCTTATGCAACTAATGGCACTTTGTTGCACCCCTGGCATGGTCAATGTCCAAGGGGATCAGGTATTAGTCTTAGTGCCCACAGCAGAAAGTAAGCTCATGGCCAAGTGGCAAGGGCCATATGAAGTCCGGGAAAAGGTTGGGGAGATGAATTAGAGAGTATATCAACCTGGGAAGAGAAAACCCAAACAGCTATATCACGTAAATTTGCTATAAGCAAGGAAAGACTGGGAATGTATGATTACGGATGCGACTCCGGTCGTATCGTCTGGGGACCCTCCGACAATGGCCAGGGGAGAGGTAAATATAAGTGACACACTCTCTAAACAGAAGCGACGGGAGACTCAGAAATTGGTGCTGCAGAGTACGGATGTATTTTCGGAACTGCTTGGCCGAACATCTGTGATCCAACATAACATTGTCACAGAGCCTCAGGTAAGGGTACGAATGAAACCGTACCGTGTGACAGAGGCCCAGACACAAGCCATCGCAGCTGAGGAAAAACAAATGCTCCAGCTAGGAGTTATCGAGGAGTCCAGGAGGGAGCGGGCTAGCCCCATTGTACTGGTTCTGAAGCTGGACGGATCGTTATGATTTTGTAACGACTTCTGAAAATGTAATAAAGTGTTGAAATTTGACCTTTATTCAATGTCCTGGGTGGACGAGCTGATTGAGAGAATGGGGCAGGCCCAGTACTTCACCACGGGTTACTGGCAGGTGCCTCGGACAGAGTCAGCCTTCATAACGCCGGAGGGTCTCTATCACTAGGTCGTCTTGCCTTTTGGGTTACATGCAGCCTCGGCCATGTTCCAGAGGCTGATGGACATAGTGTTAGAGCCTTATCAGAAGTATGTATCGGTGTATTTGGATGATATTACCTTTAGTACCAAGTGGCATACCAACTTGTCCCAGGTACAATCAGTAGTGGATTTGCACACAGCCGTGGGCTTAACAGTGAACCCAAAAATGTGGAAACTGCTGTCACTTCCCTTTCCACACTGAAACGAAGATCATCGAAAAGGAGGGGACTGGGACATCCCTACTCTCCCCTGCTTTGTTTGCCGCCCATCAGTGATGCTGTTTTCAGGGGCTGGTCCGTGCAATGTCTCCCTCAGCGCCCTGTGCGATAAGTGCAGCATCCGGTCTGTTGTCTGCTTAGCTGAATAGTAATAACTTATTACTAATAAGCAGACTCTGCTTACAGTCAGATATCAGAACTACACTTATGTATTTTATGTCTGAGTGCTTACTTCACGATTCAACAGCTGTTCATTTGTTCCAAAAAAATTTGATTTCAGTGATAAAACTGACATCCTAACAAGTTTGAGCAAGGTCTACTACTCCTCGGATGACTCTTCTGCACAGTATAAAAATAGGAGAAACCTTATAATTGTATGCCATCACAAGAAACATTTTGGAGTGAAAGCTGAATGGCACTTTTTTGCCATTCAGCTTCTGGCAAAAGGTGTATGTGATGGTTTAGGAGGCACGGTGAAATGTCTAGCAGCTCAAGCTAGCCTCCATAGACCACATTCAGACCAAATTTTAACACCCATGCAACTTTTCCAACTGAGTGAGAAAAATATTCCTAACATCCAGTTCACGTACTGTACAAACCAGGACTAAGAAGAAGAGGAAAGTTTGTTAAAACATTGGTTACAAAAAGCAGAACCCATCAAAGGAACTAAGCAATACCACACTTTAATTCCATGTAGTGAAACAAAAATATAAACAAGGATTTTTTCATCCAGAAATGACAGTGAAGTCCATGAAGTGATTGAAGGTGGCACAAGATTGGCGATGGATGATATAACTGGATATGTGACCTGTGAGTATGATCAGCACTGGTGGCTGCTGGCTAATGGACTCTCCAAAGACTAGGACAATGAAGAAGTAAAGCCATTTTTCTGCACCTTCTGGTCCATCACCATCCTTTGTGTATCCAAGAAAGCAGACATTTTGAAAGTAACCAAAAATCAGATATTAACACAAGTGGACCCAAACCCCATAACAGGCGTACATACTGACACAAAAGGAAACGGCCATTGTTAGTAAGAGATTGTGGACAAGATTACATTTCACCCAGAAGGGAGAACAAATTATTGAGAAAAGATCAGTGTAAAGACGTACTATTAATTGTTCAGACTAATTCATAATGTTTTATTTTATCGCTGGACGATTTTACTGTATTTTTTTCATTTTTTTTTTAAACTGGAAAAAGGAAATGTCTAGTGAAGTAATAATAAAAAAAAAGTTGTTCCATGTATAACTGTATATTAAAAAGGTGTTAAAATATTGATTCTTTTAGTTTAGCATTAAACCTATGACTAGGATGAGACTGTATTTAGAAAATCACACAACAAAATATGATCCTACAGAAATACCAACTTGAATCCCTGAAGGAATGTAACCAATAACACAAGTAACACATACGCATTTTTTTTATTTATTTTTTTACAAAACACAGTTTTCCCGAAATCGCCCATCAAAATTTAGAATTTGACTCCTCGAAAACAAAATAACAAACTTGGTTAAGACATGTCGAATTAAAGCCTGTACAATTCTGAACAAAATGCTGCCTCTCCCATCTCTATCTTAATTGTAGCCCGCAATATGATAAATGTAAAGTCTATAAAAAAATAACGAAGATAAAAAATCCTAAATTTATTATTTTTACTTCACTAAAGTAGCACTTCAAAAAAATGGTGTCATTCAAAAGTACAACTTGTCCTGCAAAAAACAAGCCCTTGGTTATATTGAAAAAATATAAAAGTTATGGCTCTGGAAAAAAGAGGAGAAAAAAAACTAAAGTGCAAAGATAGAAAATCACAAGATCATGAACGGGTTAATATCAAGTGAATTGAACCAGTGTTATGTAAAAATTAACCATTACAGAACATTGCTAATATTTTCTATTTTTTCATATTTTATATAATGGTTGTTCCCCAGCTTTTCCAGTCTGCAGAATGCCAGATCTGCCCGGCCAGTCATTCATAAATGATCAAATCTTGTATAATAATATTACTAGTCAGGTTGCTACTCAGAAGCTTAGAAACGCCGGGTAAAGATCTGTGTGAAGCTGTAATGAACTCATCTGCCCAGATATGGGGTCACCAATCTCCATACTGTAGCTTAGCTATGGAGCCTCACCTTACAAGGTCCTGGGAGAGGGGTAATAAACCCTGTGGAGCTGTAATATAGACCTGCGAAACACTGACTCCCCTTTTCTTACTACCCAATGTACCATAGTTGGGCAGAATTACCTTTTGGAAACTCTTGATATCTGGATAATTTGCAAAAGATTTGTTCACAAGTACATTTTCTTAGCCCTTCCACAGTAGAATTTTGTGTTTTTAATAAAAAGAGCAGAAATAGATATTTTTTAAACTTATAGATTTAACCCTTTCGCGCCAGAGCCAGTTTTTGCCTTTGTGATCAGGCCAATTTTTTTCAATTCTGACCAGCGTCACTTTTTGAGGTAATAACTCTGAAACGCTTCAACATATCCCAGTGGTTCGGAGATTGTTTTTTGTGACATATTGTACTTCATGATAGTAGTAATTTTTTTTCTAGATATACCGTATTTTTCGGATTATAAGAAACTTTTTTCCTCCAAAATTTTAGGGTGGAGAGGTGCCATACATACCGGGATGGAGGGGTGCCATGCATACCGGGATGGAGAGGTGCCATGCATATCGGGATGGAGAGGTGCCATGCATATCGGGATGGAGGGGTGCCATGCATACCGGGATGGAGGGGTGCCATGCATACCAGGATGGGGATGAGGGGTGCCATGCATACCAGGATGGGGATAAGGGGTGCCATGCATACCAGGATGGGGATAAGGGGTGCCATGCATACCAGGATGGGGATAAGGGGTGCCATGCATACCAGGATGGGGATGAGGGGTGCCATGCATACCAGGATGGGGTTGCGGGCCATGTATATCAGGAAGGAGGGAGGCATATTTACTAGGATGGGGGATATTAGTACAGAATTAGGGGACATTACCCCTTAACAGTGTGAGCGGCAGACCCCATCCCCCTTAACAGAGCATCATGACCACATTTTTTGCTTAAACTTCCTTTTCTATTTTCAGTCTCTAAAACCCAGGTAGGTGTGTCTTATGTTCATGGTCTGGTGCACTTTATAGTCCGAAAAATACGGTAACTCGATTATTTTTTAAAATATCAGAAATTTGGCAAAATTGGGAAAATTTTGCAATTTTTAAACTTTTAATTTTTATGCCCTTAAACCAGAGAGTTAGGTCACACAAAATAGTTATTTAACATCCGCACAATTTTTTAAACAATTTTTTTTGGTTAGGAAGTTAGAAGGATTAAAACTACAGGGTGGGCCATTTATATGGATACACCTAAATAAAATGGGAATGGTTGGTGATATCAACTTCCTGTTTGTGGCACATTAGTATAAGGGAAGGGGAAAACTTTTCCAGATGGGTGGTGACCATGGTGGCCATTTTGAAGTCGGCCATTTTGGATCCAACTTTATTTTTTTCAATGAGAAGAAGGTCATGTGACACATCAAACGTATTGAGAATTTCATAAGAAAAACAATGGTGTGCTTGGTTTTAACTTAACTTTATTCTTTCATGAGTTTTTACAAGTTTATGACCACTTATAAAATGTGTTCAGAGTGCTGCCCATTGTGTTGGATTGTCAATGCAACCCTCTTCTTCCACTCTTGACACACTGATAGCAACATGCAGAAGAAATGCTAGCACAGGCTTCCAGTATCCGTTGTTTCAGATGCTGCACATCTCGTATCTTCACAGCATAGACAATTGTATTGATGACCACAAAGATAACAGTCTAAAAGGGCCAGATCGGGAGACCTTGGTGGCCATTCAACTGGCCCACGACAACCAATCCACTTTCCAGGAAACTGTTCATGTAGGAATGCTCAGACCTGACACCCATAATGTGGTGGTGCACCATCTTGTTGGAAAAACTCAGGGAACATGCCATCTTCAGTGCATAAAGAGGGCAACTCATCATCATGCAGCAATTTCAGATATCCAGTGGCACTGAGGTTTCCATTGATGAAGAATGGCCCCACTATCTTTGTACCCCATATACCACACCAGACCATCAAGATACGAGATGTGCAGCATCTGAAACAATGGATACTGGAAGCCTACTTTTCAGGCACAGTGCAAAGCTCAGAAGGGAAAAATTGTCATATTATAGTGCAGATTTTACTGTTGTGGTTTGCAGGTGCCATGACCCACTGGGAGAGACTGAGGTCCTAAAGCAGCAGGAAACCCCCATAAGTGACCCCATTTTACAAACTACATCTCTCAATGAATTCCTCTACGGATGCAGTGATCAAACTGACACCATATATGACTCTCAGAAATTTATACCATTGGGCAGCGAAGAAAAAAATAATTATATTTTTATCACAAAAAAAATTAGTTTTAGCCTCAGATTTTACATTTTCACACAAGGCAATGGGTAAAAATGGTGCCGAAATGTATCACACAATTTCTGCTGAACGTGGCAATATCCCATATGTGGCTGTACAGTACTGCTTAGGCACACGGCGACACCCGGGAGGGACGGAGCACTATTTCGCTTTTGGAGAACAAATTATTGTAGAATAGTTTGCGGACTACGTATACAGAGCCCTTAAGCACTAGAAGAGCTGAATCCCCCTCAAGTGACAGAATTTTTAAACTTTCTGTTTTTAACTTTCTCACTTAGTCCCGCTATGGGAATATTTTTATCATCACAGGTCTCATGCAATGCAATACACATGTATTGCATTGCATGAGACCGGATGTCAGTTTTACACTGGTAGATTTCCTGTTAGACTCAGTTGATGGCTAACAGGCCACCGTACCTGGCAGCCTCGGAGGTCATCATGTGATCTCCGGCTGCCATGACCACGTCAGACCTTATCTCGGAGGCCGTCAAAGGTGAGTGCACAACTGCCTCTCCCTCTCTTCTATGTGCCGTGATCGCTATGGATCACAGCATCTATAACCCCTGGCAAAAATTATGGAATCACCAGGCTCGGAGGATGTTCATTCAGTTGTTTAATGCTGTTGAAAAAAATCAGATCACAGACATGGCACAAAACTAAAGTCAGTCATTCCAAATGGCAACTTTAGGGCTTTAAGAAACACAAAAAGAAATTAAGATAAAAAATGTGGCACTCAGTCAGGGTAATTTTTTTCAGACCAAGCAGAGGGAAAAAATTATGGTATCACTCAATTCTGAGGAAAAAAATATGGAATCATGAAAAACAAACACACAAAAGAACACTCCAATACATCACTAGTATTTTGTTGCACCACCTCTGGCTTTAAAGCAGTCTCTGAGGCATGGACTTAATGAGTGACAAACAGTACTCTTTATCAATCTGGCTCCAATTTTCTCTGATTGCTGTTGCCAGATCAGCTTTGCAGGTTGGAGCCCTGTCATGGACCATTTTCTTCAACTTCCAAAGATTTTCAATTGGATTGAGATCCGGACTATTTGCAGGCCATGACATTGACCTTATGTGTCTTCTTTTCAAGGAATGTTTTCACAGTTTTTGCTCTATGGCAGGATGCATAATCATCTTGAAAAATTATGTTATCATCCGCAAACATCCTTTCAATTGATGGGATAAGAAAACTGACCAAAATATCAATGTAAACTTGGGCATTTATTAAAGATGTAATGACAGCCATTTCCCCAGTGCCTTTACCTGACATGCAGCCCCATATCATCAATGACTGTGAAAATTTGCATGTTCTCTTCATGCAGTCATCTTTATAAATCTCATTAGAACGGCACCAAACAAAAGTTCCAGCATCATCACCTTGCCCAATGCAGATTCGCGATTCATCACTGAATATGACTTTCATCCAGTCATCCACAGTCCACGATTGCTTTTCCTTAGCCCATTGTAACCTTGTTTTTTTCTGTTTAGGTGTTAATGATGGCTTATGTTTAGCTTTTCTGTATGTAAATCTCATTTCCTTTAGGCGGTTTCTTACAGTTCAGTCACAGACATTGACTCCAGTTTCCTCCTATTCGTTCCTCATTTGTTTTGTTGTGCATTTCCTGTTTTGGAGACATATTGCTTTAAGTTTCCGGTCTTGACGCTTTGATGTCTTCCTTGGTCTACCAGTATGTTTGCCTTTAACAACCTTCCCATGTTTGTATTTGGTCCAGATTTTAGACACAGCTGACTGTGAACAACCAACATCTTTTGCAACATTGCGTGATGATTTTTACCTTCTTTTAAGAGTATGATAATCATCTCCTTTGTTTCAATTGACATCTCTCGTGTTGGAGCCATGATTCATGTCAGTCCACTGAGTGCAACAGCTCTCCAAGGTGTGATCACTCCTTTTTAGATGCAGACTAAAAAAGCAGATCTAATTTGATGCAGGTGTTAATTTTAATTTCCAAAACTTACAGGGTGATTCCATAATTTTTTCCTCAGAATTGAGTGATTCCATAATTTTTTCCCTCTGCTTGGTCTGAAAAAAATTACCCTTACTGAGCACCACATTTTTAATCTTGATTTCTTTTACTGTTTCTTAAAGCCCTAAAGTTGCCATTTGAAATGACTTTAGTTTTGTGCCATGTCTGTAATCTGCTTTTTTTCAACAACATTAAACAACTGAATGAACATCATCCGAGCCCGGTGATTCCATCATTTTTGCCAGGGGTTGTAGAAGAAAGCAAAGGGTTAACTTTATTGGAACCTGATCCAATCCGGTCTCGAGGATGTCACCTGTTAGAGCTATCGCTCTGCACAGGAATCGCAGGGTGCAGGACCCTGGGGGCCCTGAGCGCTACAAGACCGCCGACCGTTCATAAACATCTGCGATGTACAGAGCCCAGCAAGCGCGGACGTTTATGTGCAGTGGGCAGTCAGGAAGTGGTTAACACACTTTCCTTTAAATTTTACACAAAAGAACTGAAAAATGTATATCATCACAGCCCTACACAAAATAATGTAACATAAAATAAATACAAAAAAAAAAAAGAGCATGGACCGCACCTCCAAAAATCATACATTTGATCTAATGCCTCTCAGCAAAAATACATATTACTGAACATGAGGTTCTTAGCTTAACATTCTGATCAGACTGTGTGAAGCCCACTGCCACGTCAATGAACCAGCTTATTCTTTTCCCTTTCTTGGACCAGCACTCATCCCATTTGGCACAGGCAATTTTAATTAGCAGGAGTCTGCAAAGAGGGTCTAGCCTATTTTGCTCTCACTTGAGAGCTTGAGGAAGGTGAGTCACAATGCTCCTTTCATGTGGTGTTGGTGCAATGTGTCAGCCATTGTTGCTGTGGTTTTGTGCTTGTGGGGCGCCGCGGCCTGGAGTCATGGGGACTCGGTCTTGAAGCATGGATGCTGTGAGGCACCAGGCCGCCCGCCCTGCTGGTGCATTCTCACTGTAGCGGTGGTTGGCACATGGCGCCGCTCCTTTTAGGCAGGAAATGTTAGGACCCACTACGAGGTTTGCCGTGACGTGGCAGTGGGCTTCATACAGTCTGATCAGAATGTTAAACTAAGAACCTCATGTTCAGTTATGTATATTTTTGCTGAGAGGCATTAGATCAATGTATGATTTTTTTGGAGGTGCGGTCCATGCTCTTTTTTTGTATAAAATAAATTAAAACAAATATAAAACTACTGTAACTTATTCCTGAATCCTGATGTCATTTATCCCACTGATTTCCAGCTTCAGGTCACTAAATACTACCCACTCAACAGACTCCATTATAGTCAATGGTGACTAAGCCCCGCCCCTTCTGAGACTTTCACGTTCAGCAGAGATGGAACACTCGCATGCATCTGCTGACATCACAGTGAGTGTGACATCACCGGCACAGTGACATCACATTCCACAAAGTTCCATAAACAACTGACTGCAGCCATTGAGCTTTAGTTGTAGTTGGCTTTGACTACAATATACGTGTGGATTGCATTCTCTGATAATTTTACATACGTTTTTGGATAATTGCCCTGTTGTTGCCTGATGCAACATGGACTTTACAGGGAATAGAAAGAGAAAAAGGAAAGAAACACCAGATGGAGAAGACACTGGAAATAACCAGGAACCTCCAGCAAAGATAAGGAAGATGGATTCCAAGAAATCTGGGCAGGTTGGTCAGGTATTACCTGTCAATGAGGGAACCCAGAATATTTCCTTCCTAGACACTGTACAAAACAGATGTGAAAAGCTTGTGGGATACATCACAAATCGAGCTGATAATCTAAAAAAACTGAGTACTTTGGGTCCAACCAGGATCATTAACCTGAAAGGTAATGAAAGTGCAGCAGAAGAGAAGAGAACTGGGAGAAAAAGGAAACATCAGGAAGATCCAGCCACCAGTCAAGATGACATCTCAGGTGAATGTAGTGGCCCCAGTAGCAAAAAAATAAAGACCACTGTCCCTCTCACCAGGGATAAGTTTATCTGCCATGGCATACTTGGACAAGGGAGTTATGGGAAGGTTATGCTGGCCACTGATAAAATAAGGAAAGAAAGTGTGGCCCTTAAAATCATTAAGAAAGAAAGCCTAATCTCCTTCCCTGAATGCCTTGTAGAACACCATGTCCTGAAGCTTAGCCACAACAGCAGATTCCTAACCCATTGCCATGCCGCGTTTCATACGGAAAACCATGCGTATTTTGTCACCGAGCTGGCCAGTGGAGGGGATCTGCTTCACTATATATATAGTACCATTCCCCTGAAGGAACCTGTAACATTTATAGGAGCAGAAATCGTTTGTGGCCTACAATTCCTGCACAGCAATGACATCATTCACCGGGACTTAAAACCGGATAACATCCTGCTGACTGGTGACGGCCACATAAAGATTACTGATTTTGGACTATCTCTATACGAGTTTGATAAGAGATTTAATGCCAGAGATTTCAGTGGAACACCTGGGTATGGCGCCCCAGAAATGATCATGGGAGACGCTTATGGTGAAGGTGTGGACTGGTTCGCCTTTGGAGTCATATTGTACGACATGATTTTCCAAGACTCACCATTTCCAGGAGACACCACTGAAGAGATTGTGAATAATGTCTTGTACGAAGAACCATCATATGAAAACCTCACTGACCACGATGCTATGGACATTATGTCCAAACTACTCTGCAAAGACCATTATGTCCGGCTAGGGGTTAATGGAAAAATCAGAACGCACCCCTTCTTTTCAAATATAAACTGGAAAGACATAAGGACAGGAAAAGCGCCATCTCCAGTTATTATAGGAAGGAACCCGTATGTCACCATGAGACAGCAGATCCCAGCACCGCGCAGTGATGGCGTGAACGAGACAATTCCTGCTAGAGAACAGAGGATTTTCACGAGTTTCCCGTTTGTGGGTCCAGCATGGAGCACAACTCACCAATAAGCGGAGAAACAGCATAATACCGTCATACCATCTAATCCTCCTGTATCTTGACGCAAGACTATCTACTGGAGTTCATTTATTTCTGTACCATCAGCTCCTACTACCTGCACTCAAAATGCCAACATCATCATGTTTCATGTCATCAGTAACAAGCATGGCTGGCCTGCCAATCTGAAGAACATTCTTCCACATCTTCCTATTACCTCCATCTCTATATGTGCTGATCTGCGGCAAAGCAGTCACACAATGTATCTGACCTACTTACAGAGGGCTGAAAGCTGCTGCTCCACTGCCAACGTGACCACTGGCAGTCTGCTCTGTGCCAACTGGGATGGAGCATAAGCAGCAATGAGGCCCCTGTGCCACGTTCCCCAGGTGGATTCAGAAGTGAAGTCATAAAATCCAAACTCTGGAATCCTTGTTGGGAGATGTGACGCATGAATTACAGGACACAACTGCGGCATCTACAGCCGTCCTTGGTGCGATTGTCAACCTGGCTATACGGGGTCCACAGCTTTCCCCTATCCAGTGCTATGGTCAGTGTTGCTCGCTGACTGGCAGCTTTGTGCCCATTTAGGCAATAATTTGTAATGTCAGTCACTTTATTTTAGCAAATAATTATTAAAAGCTAAAATAGACTCACCCTTGCTGGCTACATTATACATGGAAAAATAAAAAAATTCTATATATTACATTGCTTTCAATAAATGATCGCCATTATTACTGTGCTATTGGTGTTGTATTTTAGCTTTATCTCTGAATATGTCTAGATGATATATTATCCCCTTAGCGCACAATGAGGTTTCATGAAATTGCAGCCAATGCTGGTGACTATGGTTATGAATGCTGGTGACTATGGTTATGAATGCTGGTGACTATGTTTATGAATGCTGGTGACTATGGTTATGAATGCTGGTGAATATGGTTATGAATGCTGGTGAATATGGTTATGAATGCTGGTGACTATGGTTATGAATGCTGGTGACTATGGTTATGAATGCTGGTGAATATGGTTATGAAAGAACAACTGGGGAGATTCAGGTTATTGCTCTACAACTTGAAAAACTGCTTGTGACAGATCTGTCATTATAACATGACATTATTTAGTAGTTATTTTGCCCTAGAATCTGTCTGCTGAACCACCATGCATCACATATAAAACTGGTGAACGGTAATGGGCAGAGGGGAGCTGGGATTTCCGCATCAGTGCCTGGGTGCAGCCACTACCTCTGCACAACTCACACCTACACTCCTTTTCGTATACTGCTGTGGATGGTATAAGGGTATAATGAAACCGATCACATTAGAAAAGACTCAAGTGATCAGAAACTACATTTCCTGGTAGTCTTTCCGCATTAAATATAAAGATGTAGGGGCATGAAAAAAGTGAGGGTGTCAATACCTAGGGTCCGAGATAAGAGGGAGGAGAACCCATGTGAGGCCAGGCTGTTCCACAATATATCAGGATAGACAAACAATTTGTGGCTTTGAATGAACGGCCACTGATGAGATCAGAGGAGAAATAACGGAATTTGGAGTAAAAGGCTTTATATACGGTATTTGCACATGTGGATATTTGGTACATTTTAATTTTGGCTAAATAATATACACAAGAGTTCTACTTGGACAACCCCATCCTAAATGCCTGAGTTCTCCATGTTAAATAAGAGAGGCTTATACTCACCTCCTGCACTGGCGCCTTTTCAGCAATATTAGGCATCGGGTCTCCTGGCACTCACATGACACTATGTCGCCGGCTGTTGCCTTTATTATTTCATCAGAGTGGACGATCACACCCCCCAATTGGCTGCAGATTTCATATTGTCACGTGAGCACCGAGAGACCTGGCGCCAACACTGCTGGAACGGCACTGGTGTGGGAGGTAAGTATAGGGTTTTCCAATTTCATTCAAGAGACTGGCACTGGCCAAGTACGGACAACCCCTTTAAGTAAGGTAGGTTTCCACTGTGCAGATGCTACAAGTAGCCATAAACAACGATTACTGCAAGTGCCAATAAGTGCACGTGTCCAACAACACTGAGGCATTACCAACAAACATGTTCACTTATTCTCCCCTTCCCAAGAGGGTTTTGTCTTTGGGCATTTATGATTGCTGCACGGCAGTAAAGGGTCCCTCCAAGTTCAAAAGGGGTTGTCATATCAAAGTACATTTTAATCAAAATACATTGGATTAATAAGTTCCACAATTGGATGTGTAAAAATATAATGTGTGGAGATAATCGTATACTGTGTAATGGCTGTCTGACTGTGCAGGAACCACAGCTCCTGGGCAGAGAATGAAGCAAAAGCAAGTATACAGACAGGACAGCATGGGATCGAGGCTGAGGCTATGTGCCCACGATGCAGAAATGCTGCATATTTTTTACGCTTCTCCCTGGCAGGAAAAACGCATGCGGATTTTACATGCGTTTTTCCCGCCAGGTAGAAGCGTTTGTGAAGCGTCTTTGCATGCGCATTTCTGCATGCGGGTTATCAAGTACTTTTCCAAACAATTTTAGCATCACTTGGAAAAGTGCTTGACAACTTGTCCACCTTGTTGCAACGGGCATGGATTTATAGTAGTGTGACCAAGTTAGTTAAAAAAGAGAATAAGAATGGTGAAAAATAAAAAAAAATAAAGTTCATACTCACCTTCCGATGTCTTCCCGGTGTTTTGTCTGCTCCGTCCAGTGTCTTGCACTGCTCGCGGTGGTGTGAAGGACCTGCGGTGACGTCATTGAGCCATGTGATGGGTCACATGACTCAGTGACGTCATGGCAGGTCCTTCACAACCACGCGAACATTGCAAGTCACTGGACGTAGCAGACAAAACACCGGGAAGACATCGGAAGGTGAGTATAAACTTTATTTTTTATTTTAAATTCTATTTTTTACAGTTTCTATGGTACCCAGGTCTGGATGAGAGTCTACTCTACTCCAGACCTGGGTACCATCCGCACATAGAAACGCATATAATCCGTGAGTACAAATGTACTGACACGGATTATATGCGTCTCAAAGCAAGTCAATGGCGGCGATTACGCCGCGCTTCCGCAAAATTAATGGACATGCTGCAGATTTTTGAGCGCAGCATAAACGCTGAGGAAAAAAACGCAGCATGGGCATTGAAAGTGCGTCTTGTCATTGGGGACCATGGGGGGCGGATTACCAAGCGTTTTTGAAGCGTTTATACTGCGGAAATTCCGCAGCATAAATGCTTGAAAAACACATTGTGGGCACACAGCCTTATTCTTTCTATGAGGTAAAACATTTTACTGCCAGCGTTAAATCTGGTTTTCCAATACGTTATATTGTCTTTTCGCTGGAAAGACAATGAGGACCCCTGACGTAGGTGCAGGCTTACATATTTTGGTCAAAATATTAACTAATACCTTACATAATTTTCCATCCTTGCAGGATGCAGCCAGGCTTTTGTAGTGTTGGTGGAAACCATGTGTCTGTTCTTGTAGGGTGCACATATATAGTGCTCGGCAGACCGCCTGATCTAGCATCTTTTACAGAAAATAAGACAAGGTCTTATATCATTTTTTGCTCAAAAAGATGGGTTAGGGCTTATTTTCAGGGAATGTCTTCATTTATCCATATATAATAATCATGTCATATCACACACATTGCACATACACAAGAATATACACAGACACACACACTGCACATACATACCAGCCTGTCTCAGCTCCTCTAGACTTCCTCTGTTAAAAGACCTTTGGTGACATCAGGGTCATAGGACAGTGATTTCTCCAAAGGTCCTTAAGTAGTCTGAACCTTGGAATAGAAACGCTGAGGGCCTCAGAGTGGGAACCTAGAGAAATTGTCCAGTCTCCCCCCCTACATACCAGTCTATCTACTCTTCAGTTACTCTAGGCTCCCACAGTTCAAGAACCTTTGCTGACATTATGGTCACATGACTATGATGTCACCAAAGGTCCTTAAGCAGCCTTGGAATAGAAATGCTTAGGGAGCCCCAAAGAGAGTAGGGGCCCTGATAAATTGCCCAGTTGCTCCCCTCTCCTAACGCCAGCCCTGACTAACTAAGGTTTATTTTTGGAGTAGGGCCTATATGTCAAGCATCCTCCAAAAATCCTGTAAAATCATGCTAGGGCTCATTTTTGGGGAAATTCTGTAATAGCTTTGGCATCACTAATAGGCAGCAAGTTGGCATGTTGCACTACATGTATCTGTGTGACTGGCGCCCTATACAAGCCTTATCCTGTGCATTTCTAATCCCCTACATGAATAGTACCGTATTTTTCAGACTATAAGACGCATTTTTTTCCTCCAAAATTTTGGAGGAAAATGGGGGGTGCATCTTATAGTCCGAATGTTGGGGAGGGGTGGGTATATATACTGTGCTGTGGGGAGCGGTAGCGGTGGAGGAGCGGGGCACAGGAGGCAGCAGCCTACGCTGTCCCCGCTGCTAAAGAAAATGAATATTCACTGCTCCCCACGCCCATGGGGAACACTGAATATTCATGCTCCTTAATAGCAGCACACAGTGTAGCCGCAGCTGCTGCCGGAATCGCCTGTGCCCGCTGTTAAAGGGCATGAATATTTAACCTCTCTCCATGCCCATGGGCGTGGGGAGGGGGTGAATATTCATGCCCTTTAATAAGCGGGCACACGAGATAACCCAGCAGCAGCAGGAGCCGCAGCGCGGCTAAGCTGTGTGCCGGCTATGAAGGAGCATGAAGTCACTGATCCCCGCGCACACAGTCCCGGCGCGGGGAGCAGTGACTTCCGACAGCTGATCTCTCCTTGTGAGCCGCGCATGGCAGTGACGCCATGCGCGGCTCATATGGGGAGATCAGTGCGGGCAGACAGGCGTCAGAGCTGGAGGAGAGAAGAAAGGTGAGTAGGAGTGTTTATATATTTATTTTTTTATATGTGCAGCATGATGGGGATTACGGGGACCATGCATACTAGGATAAGGATGAGGGGGCCATACAAACCAGGATAAAGATGAGGGGGCCATACAAACCAGAATAAAGATGAGCGGGCCATACATACCAGGATAAAGATGATGGGGGCATATGTAACAGGATAAAGATGAGGGGGTCATACATAACAGGATAGGGATTAGGGGTGCCATGCATACCAGGATGGGGACTGCTGTCCCATGCATACCAGGATGGGGATTGCTGTGCCATGGATACAAGGACGGGGATGAGGGGTGCCATGCATACCAGGACAGGGATGAGGGGTGCCATGCATACCAGGACAGGGATGAGGGGTGCTATGCATACCAGGACAGGGATGAGGGGTGCCATGCATACCAGGACAGGGATGAGGGGTGCCATGCATACCAGGACAGGGATGAGGGGTGCCATGCATACCAGGACAGGGATGAGGGGTGCCATGCATACCAGGACAGGGATGAGGGGTGCCATCCATACCAGGACAGGGATGAGGGGTGCCATGCATACCAGGACAGGGATGAGGGGTGCCATGCATACCAGGACAGGGATGAGGGGTGCCATGCATACCAGGAAAGGGATGAGGGGTGCCATGCATACCAGGACAGGGATGAGGGGTGCCATGCATACCAGGACAGGGATGATGGGTGCCATGCATACCAGGACAGGGATGAGGGGTGCCATGCATACCAAGACAGGAATGAGGGGTGCCATGCATACCAGGACAGGGATTAGGGGTGCCATGCACACCAGGAAAGGGATTAGGGGTGCCATGCACACCAGGAAAGGGATTAGGGGTGCCATGCACACCAGGATAGGGATTAGGGGTGCCATGCATACATACCAGGATGGGGGATATTGTCAGAATTGGGGGACATTACCCCTATACCAGTGTCAGAAGAAGACCTCCTCCCCCTTAAAAGTGCATCATGAACACGTTTTTTGCTTCAATTTTTTTTTTCTCCTCTAAAACCTAGGTGCGTCTTATGGTCCAAAAAAAAAAATGGTAGGTGTGAGAGTGGTTATTTCATTAGTATTTTGCACCAGCTCTGTCTCCACCTGAGGGCTGATACATCCCGTAGTATATTAGTATTGCGACTAGGTATTGGCAAGTATGGCTGCCTCTTTTATAATGTATGTTTTATAGCAAAATTAATTGCATCATTCAAAACTACAACTCGTTCTGAAAAAAAAAAAAAATCCTCACATGGCTGAGTGCGTTTATTGTTATGATCTGCTACAAGCACTAAGGAAAGACAGGAGATCTGTCCCTACAATAGAACTAAACTTAATCCCTACGATGTAACGGGGAACCTGATCCTGTGATCAGACCTGCTAAAGTCCTCAGCTAGTCTGTATGAAGACCTATAGATGTGAGGGAGGGATCCCTACAAGAACTAGGGACTGGGAGTAAGATGGACACCTCCTAACAGAAATTGTAGCAGAAAAGGACAAACAAAACAACATAGAAAATAGAGGTCAAGAGACCTAGCTAAACTGACGGAGTAAGGTAACAAAGCACCTGGCTAGATAAAGAGTTGAAATTACAATGAAGTCCAGCAAGGCCAGAAGGGCAGAGCAGGTTTAAATAGGCAAAAAAGGTCATGTGACCAGCAAACTAGAAAAAACCCAACAGGAGAGTTCTAACAGTACCCCCTCTTCTATGAGGATCCTCCGGATCCCCTAGGCCCAGGCTTATCAGGAAACCTCCTGTGAAATGCTCTGACAAGTCTGGAAGCAGAAACATCATCCGCCCTCACCCATGAGTTATCCTCGGGACCGAAACCCTTCCAAGGGATGAGATACTGCAAACTCCCTCTATACCGTCTAGAATTAAGGATGCGGGAAATTTCATATTCCCCGTCCTCCACCACCAGAGGAACAGTGGCAGTGGCGTCTCTATCAGATACATCAGCTTTTTTCAATAGAGAAACATGGAACACCGGATTAATCTTCCAGGAGGTGGGAATCTCCAATTTTTTAGAAGGAATCCTCAACCGCAGATTCTTAGAGGACAACCAAACCATGTCACCAGCCGTAAACAAAACCTTTTGACGTTTCCTGTCAAAGTACCTCTTAGATTTTTTGTTAGCTTCCTGCAGATTACCACGCACATCCGTCCAAACTCTTTCCAAATCACCAGAAAAACTCTCCTCCTCAGGCACAGCCGATACCAATTTGGAGAATGACCCAAAAGACGGATGTCTCCTAGAACAACAAAAAAAAGGCGAACACCCAGCAGAAGAGGATGTATGGTTGTGAAGAGCAAATTCAGCAAGTGGCAGAAACTCAGACCACCCCTCTTGATTGTCTGCCACAAAACAATGCAAGAACTGCTCAACATCCTGGTTCTTCCTTTCTGTCTGGCCATTAGACTCAGGATGATATCCAGATGAAGATGACAAATGAACTCCCAACCTGTCACAAAAGGCACGCCAAAAACGAGCCACGAACTGAGGTCCCCTATCAGAAACAATGTCAGTAGGAAGGCCATGGAGTCTCACAATCTCCTTGACAAAGGCCTTAGCGAGTGTCTTAGCGCAGGGCAGTTTGATGAAGGGAACCAAGTGACACATCTTGCTAAAACGGTCCACGACCACCCAGATGACCGTGAATCCCTAAGAGGGGGGAAGGTCAGTAATAAAGTCCATAGCCAGATGTGTCCAAGGTGCACTAGGAACCTCCAGAGGGCAAAGCAATCCCGCAGCAGGAGCATGTGAAGACTTAGATCTAGCACACACAGTACATTGACGCACCCACTTAATAACTTCCTTCTGCCATCCAGGCCATCAAAAACTGCGACCCACAAGTCTCTTGGTCTCAGAAATTCCTGGATGACCTGCCAACCGAGACTCATGACACTCAACAAACAAATCTCTCCTAAAGGTCCTAGGCACAAACAACCTCCCATGGGGAGTGTTAGATGGGGCATTCTCCTGTGCTTTAAGAATCTCATCTTCCAAAACGGAGTCCAATGCAGCAATCACAACACCTTCTTGTAAAATGCTCTCCTCCTCCTCAGCACCGACCATGGGAGACGAGCTGCGAGACAAAGCATCAGCTTTAACATTCTTGGTACCCGGGATGTAAGTAACAGAAAAATTAAACCGCGAGAAAAAAAGTGCCCCCCTAGCCTGACGGGCATTCAAGCGCTTGGCAGCATCAAGATAGATCAGATTTTTATGATCAGTGAAAACCTGAATGGGAAATTCAGCACCTTCCAAGAGATGACGCCAGTGTTCAAATGCGAGTTTAATAGCCAACAATTCCCGATTACCAATATCGTAATTAAGTTCAGTCTCAGAAATTTTTTTTGAAAAAAAAGCACAGGGATGTACTCCATCCTTGTTTTTCTGAGACAACACCGCACCAACCCCCACCGAAGAAGCATCAACCTCAACCAAAAACGGCTTAGTCACATCAGGCTGCATAAGGATGGGAGCAGAGCTGAACCTCTCCTTTAGAAACACAAAAGCTTCAATGGCCTCAGTAGTCCACTGAACCGCATTAGCACCTTTCCTGGTGAGATCGGTCAGTGGTTTGACAATAATAGAAAAATTTTTAATGAATTTTCTGTATTAATTGGCGAAACCCAAAAACCTCTGTATCGATTTCAAACCAATAGACCTAGGCCATTCCTGCACAGCTTGAACTTTCACCGGGTCCATCTCAAAGCCCTCGCTGGAGATAATGTAGCCCAAAAAACTAATTCTCTGTACAGCGAACTCACATTTCTCCAGCTTAGCAAAAAGCGAATTGTCAATTAATAACTGTAATACCTCACATACGCTCCGCCAATGAGACTCCAGATCCGTTGAATAAATCAAAATGTCATCCAAATACACAACCAAATTTTTGCCGATCAAAGGTCTAAGGATGTCATTAATAAGATTCTGAAAAAATGCTGGTGCATTGGTAAGACCGAAAGGCATAACCAGATTCTCAAAATGACCCACAGGAGTGTTAAAAGCAGTCTTCCATTCATCACCGTCCTTCATGCGCAACAAATTGTATGCCCCCCGGACATCAATTTTAGAGAACCACTTGGCCCCCACTAACTGGTTAAACAAATCAGGAATCAATGGCAGTGGGTAAGGATTGCGTACAGTAATTTTATTAATCTCACGAAAATCCAGACAAGGACGTAAACCGCCGTCCTTTTTTTTTAACAAAAAAAAATCCAACAGCCACAGAAGACTTGGAAGGCCTAATGTGACCGGCGGCCAAGCTCGTTTGTATGTATTCCTCCAAAGCCTTTCTCTCAGGAATAGTAAGATTAAATAAACGACTTTTAGGAAGAGTCGCTCCATGGACAAATTCAATGGTACAATCATAGTCTCTATGGGGAGGCAAAATTTGTGACTCATCCTCAGAAAAAACTCTCCAAAAATCCTAAATAGGTACAGGTAATTCCCCTTTTTCCACCGCAGCAATACGTCCGTTACAACACTTGTCATAACACTTAGGGCTCCAGGACTTAATTTCATTGGTAGACCAATCCAGTACAGGATTGTACAATTTTAACCAGGGCAACCCCAAAACTACTGGACAAGGCAAATTATTTAATACTACCAAATCCAAATTCTCTTGGTGAACACCATTAATAGTGAGGGGAAATTCACAGACCTTGTGAGTAACACTCTTCAAGGGAGAGCCATCGACGGAAACCACAGCAATAGGGGATGACAAAGGTTTGGGTTTTAATTTAAGTTTTTCCAAGAATCCCCCCATCAATCACATTCAGAGTAGAACCACAATCCACAAATACCCGAAATTCAATTAATTCTTCCTGAGCAACGGTAGTAGCAGATAGGAATACCCGCTTAGTATTTAAACAGGCTATATGGGCGTAACTGACCTTTTTTTTTTTCTTTGTTCATACGAAGCACACAGTTCTTAATGAAATGATCAGATTTTCCGCAATAAAAGCACAAACCCTCAGAAAACCTGCGGTCTTTTTCCTGAGAGCGGGGTGCCATCGCCCCAATCTCCATCGGCTCTCCAATGTCAGTACAGACCCTCTCAAGACTGGGAGCTGACATGGCAGAGGTTTTACTCTCATTAACCCTTGCACGCAGTCTCCTGTCCACCCGTATAGCTAATTGCATTGCCTCCTGCAAGTTTCCAGGTGTGGGATAAGCAATCAGCAGATCCTTAACCCTTTCACCTAGCCCCGCAAGAAACAAACTTTTCAAAGCTGAATCGTTCCACCCCACCTGGGCAGACCACCGACGTAAGTGAGAACAATATTTTTCCACATTACCTGATCCCTGCCTCAAACGTCTCAATTCAGTCTCAGCTGATGAGACACGATCAGGATCATCATACAACAGACCCAAAGCAGAAAAAAAACTATCCACTGATCTAAAGCATGGATCACTAGGTTGGAGAGAAAAGGCCCATCCCTGAGGTTCTTTGCGCAAAAGTGACATTATGAACCCTATGCGCTGTGATTCATCACCAGAGGATCTGGGTCTCAAACGAAAATATAATAAACAAGCATTTTTAAAAGGAAAAAAAATCTTCTTGATCACCAAAATATAAATCAGGCAAACGTACCTTTGGCTCCACAAAATGTGCTCCAGAACAGCTACTCACGTGTTGTTGGAGCTCGGCCACCTCCAGAGAGAGTCCCTGCAGGCGTTGAGCCAAATCCTGAACCGACACCATGATGGAAATGGGAAGTCTTTCCTTAAGAGATATTTTTGGGCTGGACTTACTGTTATGATCTGCTACAAGCACTAAGGAAAGAAAGGAGATCTGTCCCTACAATAGAACTAAGCTTAACCCGCTACGTTGTAGCGAGGAACCTGATCCTGTGATCAGACCCGCTAAAGTCCTCAGCTAGCCTGTACGAAGACCTATAGATGTGAGGGAGGGATCCCTACAAGAACTAGGGACTGGGAGTAAGATGGACACCTCCTAACAGTAATTGTAGCAGAAAAGGACAAACAAAACAACATAGAAAATAGAGGTCAAGAGACCTAGCTAAACTGACGGAGTAAGGTAACAAAGCACCTGGCTAGATAAAGAGTTGAAATTACAATGAAGTCCAGCAAGGCCAGAAGGGCGGAGCAGGTTTAAATAGGCAAAAAAGGTCATGTGACAAGCAAACTAGAAAAAACCTAACAGGAGAGTTCTAACACTTATCAGTTATAATTCCCCCAGCGGCACTAAAAACACGCTCCGATAACACGCTAGCGGCAGGGAAGGCCAGGACCTCCAAGGCATACAGAGAAAGTTCATTCCAAGTGTCCAGCTTGGATACCCAATAATTAAAAGGCACAGAGGAATCACGGAGGACGCTGGTACGGTCGGCAAGGTACTCCCCCTCACCATCTTTTGAAACTTTCCACTCCTTGTGAGAGTACCCTGAGCCTCAGGGCCTGTAAATTGGGTGGGTCTCAGAAAACTGTCCCAGAACGTTGACAGTGTTCCCCTGCCTCTGCTGGATTGGAGTTGCGTCTCGCTCGCCTGTACGCCTTGGTTGGGCAACCAACTGTGACCTCTGCCGCTAGCGTGTTCAGATGGGAATTTTTTTTTAACAGTTGTGCAGCAAGAGCCTTCTGGTACTGCCCCATTTTTGTAGACCTCTCCACCTCAGGAATAAGAGAGTGAAAGTTCTTCTTGTAGCGGGGGTCTAAAAGTGTCACCAACCAGTAATGACTGTCACCCAACATTTTGACAACGCGAGGGTCACGGTTAAGGCAGCGTAACATAAAGTCAGCCATGCGTGCCAGACTGGTAACGGGCAAGACTTCCGTGTGCTCACCAAGATCACGACTGACCATGCTCTCCTCCTCCTCCCCGTCCTCAGGCCACCCACGCTAAACCTATGATATGACAGTTGTACAGGTACTACAGTCTAAAGAACATGATACCAGCTCCTGTTTTTCTTCCTCCTCCTCCTCTCCCTCATGGTCCCCCAATGCACATTGGGATGAGATGAGGCTGGGCTGTGTGTAATCGCCCGCTACGGCTTCTTGATCCATCTCATCATACTCTGGCTGCAATGCCTCCTCTTTAATTCTCTGCAGAGTGCGTTGCAAAAGACAGACAAGTGGGATGCTGACGCTAATGATGGCGTCATCGCCACTCACCATCTTGGTGGACTCCTCAAAGATTGTCAGGATGGTACATATGTCAGACATCCAGGTCCACTCCTGAGGTCTTATGTGTGGAGTCTGACCTGAATATCGACGGCCTTGTTGCAGCTGGTACTCTACAACTGCTCTCTTCTGCTCACAAATCCTTTGCAACATGTGGAGGGTAGAGTTCCAACGTGTAGGGACATCACACACAAGTCGGTGTGACGGAAGCTGCAAACGCTGTTGCAACACAGCAAGGGCAGCGGAAGCTGTAGCCGACTTCTGAAAATGAGCTGACAGGCGGCGTACTTCGACGAGCAGATCTGGCAACTCGGGGTACGATTTAAGAAACCGCTGAACCACGAGCTTAAGCACATGACCCAGGCATGGTACGTGTGTGATCTCGCCTCAGAGCCACCACCAGGTTACGGCCATTGTCACACACGACCATGCCTGGATGTAGGTTCAGCGGTCTCAGCCACAGATCTGCCTGCTCTTTCACAGCTGTCCACAACTGTGAGGTTTATCACCTAAGTTTATGAGTTTCAGCACAGCCTGTTGCTGCTTGGCGGAGGCAGTACGGCAGTGCTTCCAGCTTGTAACTGATGCGGTGATTAGTGTTGAGCCACCCCCGTAGTGTTCGAGTTCGGTTCGGTTCGTCGAACACCCGTGTGTTCGCCGAACTGTTCGTCGAACTGTTCGTCGAACACCTTCGAACACCGTTAAAACCAATGGCAGGCAAACAAAAACACATAGAAACACATAGAAAACACCTTCAAAGGTGTCCAAAGGCTGACAAACTGCTCAGAAGACATAACTAACACATGGAAAAGTGACAAGTACATATAGTCATGCGAAAATAAAAGAGGTGGAGGAGTAAAAGGAGGGGGAGACACAGATATAGGCATGTCATGCCCTTCTAAAATCCAAAAAGTGAGAAGCCGACACGGCCAGTCCGCTCCTGCCCGTGCCACCTCCGTGTCGCCGGGTTTGTGCCAGAGCCGCGGTGAACCCTGATGGCCAGCCCCCCTCTCCCAATACTGGTGCCTGTCCGCTGGTGGGTCGAGCGAGCCCCCCTGTGGTGGAGGCAGCTCTAAGCTTTTTAATTTAAATTGTCTCTCTAATTTGAATGAATACACTTTAAATCCATTTACAAGGATCTATTGGAGGGCAAGTCTCATGCCAGCAGCCGCGCAATTCCAGCTCCAGCAGCGTCCACTAAAGCTGCTGCAGTTAAAAAGCTTTTATAAGGATCGAGCTCGGCTGTCCACCGCAAGGCATCCTACTGCCAGTCCCCGCCCCTATGCCTTGGGGTGCCTCCTGATGCCCTTCACTAAGTATCCCATGGTCCCGAAGCATTTCCTTTGAAAAAATTAAGTGTCTAAACTACAGGTGGTGTAGCTTGCTTAACAGCCGGGATAATCCGCTGACTAGCAGACACTGCTACTAGGCACAAAGTATTTCCTGGGCTAGATGCAGTTAAAAATTTGTAATTAGATACTCTCGTTGGATGCTGAGAAAGCATTCCATAGAGTCTCCTGGCACGCCATATATGATTCTCTTAAAAAGCTTGGGGTAGGGGTCTAGGGGACCCTTTTATAGCCAAAATCACGGCCCTGTATCACAATACGTCACCTAGGCTGAAGATAAATGGAACTGTAGCACCCTGAGGGCTCGGTTGCTACAGATGTATTGCACCTCACCCAGAGGTGTGATATCTCACTCTCAGGTAAGGATGGAGTGTGGATCAGGACCCGACACCTGCATGCATTACACCACATTGCCGTGGGGCAGGGCGACCAATATGCCCCTGAGATGGGCACGACAGTCCCTGTCCCTGGCTGGAGTGGGGGGAGGGAACACTGAGGAAGGGGAACCCTGTAGTGCAGGAGCAGGGAGGAAGCAGTTCCTGGGTGCATTGAGAAGGGAGTATAAAAGGTGGGCACCATCTTAGTTCAGTGCAGAGAAGTCTGAGCAGAAGTGGCAGGGAGCAGGGGCTCTGCATGAGCTCTGCTCCGGAGGCGGGCCTAGTAACAGAGGCCCAGGCCTGGAAGAGGGAGAAGGAAGGAAGAGGAGCGGAGAAGGCTCCAGGAACGAGGAATGAAGGGATCCCAGGGGTGCGGACGGGCGAGTCGCCACCGCACGCCCGAATCCACCTGCGTGGAGGGTTCTGGCCAAAGGGGGAGACCGGTCCCCGAACTAGTGGAGGCAGGAAACGACCCTCAGCTAGAAACCGGAGGCTCTGACATTTTATGTGGCTCAGCCCCTCGCTACACCCGCTAGGAAGGCACCACATAGGGTCAGGGAAACTGGCGCCAAGTTTACCAAGAGGAGGCCCGAGGCAGCCGGACAGAAGTGTTGGTAAGAAAGGCCAGACAAAGGACACACAAAGGGGGTCCTGTGAAGTGCTCCAAAGTTATCTGGGAGTTGTCTGAGCCCCTCACCTGGTGAGCACAGTACGACGTGGGCAGCCATTACCTGCAGACGTGGTCTGGATAATAAGAACTGTGAGTAAAGGCCCTGAACTGCATCACTGACTCCGTGTCGTTACTGCTGCTGCCCTGCACCATCACCCCCATCCTCCGCATACACTGCCCTGAGGCTATACTCCTCCCGTGGGGAGTTATGCTACGCTCTGCTGCACCCACAACACCAGCCTCAGCGGTCTGCCCTGTAGCGGCGGTTCACTCTGACCGCAATCCACGGGTGGCGTAGTCGTACATTTAAACATCAAAACCACATAAATAGTTCCGCCACTGGTTTGACCGCCCTGAGCCACGGAACCGGGTCGCCGCCACGAAGACTACAACCACCAGCATCCACCAAAAAGGGTCCGGCTCCGGGTGTCCCAAGGCCCAGTGGGTGCGTCAGAACATTTTCATCACCTTTCACAATCACCAATGGGACAAGGCAGGGATGTCCTCTGTCCCCTCTCTTATACATCCTAGTGACGGAGCACCTGCTCTCATCAATTCGCCATAACCCCAATATTAGGTGGATTGAGGTGGGAGGCACCGAGTACAAGTGCTCTCTATTTGCTGATGATGTCCTAGTATATATCACTCAATCACATATATCCATCCATTCTGTTATGGCTGAAATAGATCACTTTGTTACATGGTCAAATTTTAAAATCAATGCAGCGAAGTCTGAGGCCCTCGATGTCTCCCTCCCCAAATCCATATAGGATTCCATCCAGTCCAACTTTCCCTTTGCCTGGCCCTCACAGGGTATCAAATACTTAGGAATTCCTATTCATAGAGACCTCTCCCATCTATGTAATCTTAATTTTGGGCCCTTTATTGAACAACTCCATACAGACCACGGTTGGCAAGTTAGAACTGTAAGATTCACTACGTGAACCGCTGGTGTTTTGTGGAAAAGCACATGTACACTGCGTTCCAAATTATTATGCAAAAAGTGTTTAGGAGTGATAAGGGAAGAATTTGTTTGTTTGTCAGTTAAACTCATTGATGGTGATGTGTGTCAGGGCTCTTTATATCACTGTAAGCAATTGCAGACACCTGTGCTAATTAGTTTGGCAGGTGTGTCCAATGAAAGGCAAGACTACTTAAGAAGGCTCTCTCACATTATTAAGCAGCCTACATTTTCTGCCAAAATGGGAAAGAAAAAGGATGTGTCGGCTGCTGAGAAGCAACAAATTGTGGAGTGTTTAGGTCAAGGCATGACTACAATCAACATTGTGCGATGATCAGGATGAAGTGTCTTGGCAATCAAGAAGTATGTAGCTGATTCACAGTACACACGTGTGCGTGCTGATAAGGGCAAATTGAGGACTCTTTCCTACAGGCAATTACGTCAGGTTGAAAGAGCAGCGGCAAAAAAGCCTTGTCATAGCAGCAGACAAGTTTTTGAAGCTGCTTGTGCCTCCAACGTCCCCCGAACAACAAAATGCAGGGTCCTTCAGAGGTTTGCAGCTGTGCATACGCCATTCTGTCGACCTCCTCTATCCACTTCACACAAGCAGAAACGGCTCCAGTGGGCCAAACATTACATGAAGACTGATTTCAAAACTGTTTTGTTCACGGATGAGTGCCATGCAGCGCTCGATGGTCCAGATGGATGGAGTGGAGGATGGCTGGTTGATGGACACCCCACGCAAACACGGCTACAGCGCCAACAAGGAGGAGGTGGAGTAATGTTTTGGGCTGGAATCATGGGGAGAGAGATTGTCGGCCCCTTTAGGATCCCTGAAGGCGCTAAAGATGAACTCCATAATGTATGTGGATTTTCTCAAACAGCACTTCCTGCCATGGTTCAAGAAGAAGAACCGTGTATTTCACAGCAAGATCATTTTTCTGCATGATAATGCACCATCTCATGCTGCACATAAAACATCTGCATCTCTGGCTGATATGGGCATAAAAGGGGACAAACTTATGGTGTGACCCCCATGCTCCCCTGACCTCTACCCCATTCAGAACCTTTGGAGCATCATTAAAAGGAGTGTCTATGATGGCGGGAGGCAGTTCACATCTAAGCAACAGCTCTGGGAGGGTATTCTGTCCTCATGCAAAACAATTGAAGCAGAAACCATCCAAAACCTGACAAATTCAATGGACGAGAGAGTTCAGAAGCTCCTTTCGAACAAGGGGTCCTATGTGAAAATGTAACATCACCTAGAATAAAGTTTTGAGTTGAAAACTGTTTGATTTCAGTTTCTAACAACCTGCTAATGCTTATAATTTCAAAAATGACCATTTTTTTGGTCTTTATTAAAATGAAAAGGTTGATCGAAAAGTTTGGGGGATCTAAGAGTGTGGCAACCCAGTAGTCATGATTACTTCGAATTCTGACAATATGAGGGTCATGCTGCAGGTAGTGCAGCAAGAAGGCACTTATGTGTCTTGCGCAACTCGGAGCCCCAAAATTATTTTCCGGGCTAGATGCAGCTAAAAATTATTTTTAATTTTAAATCTGGTGAAGCTTTAGTATAGATGGCCTAATAGGATCAGTGCTGCACACTGCTACAAAGCCCAAATTATTTTCCAGTCAAGATACAGATAAACATGATTAGTAATTTGAAAGCTTAAAACGGTTGGTAGGGTGATTTTAACCAATCATCAAGCTTTTACTCTCCCCAGGATGACACAGGGGTAGAAAAGTCGTTTCGGATCCATGATTTGTTCATCTTTATGAACGTGAGTCTGTCTACATTATCAGTGGAGAGCCGCGTGCGCTTATCTGTCAGCACACCACCAGCAGCGCTGAACACACGTTCAGACAGAACGCTGGCTGCGGGGCATGACAAGATCTCCAAGGCGTAAGTGGCTAGCTCCGGCCATTTATCCAGATTGGAAGCCCAAAAAGAGCAAGGGTCCAGTGACACAGTCGTGGCTTCAATGTTTACTTGGAGATACTCCTGTACCATCGTCTCTAGGCGTTGACTATGTGTCAGACTTCTTGTCTCCTGTGGCCTTGCAAAGGATGGGCTAAAAAAGTGGTGAAATGATTCCGCAAAATTGATGTTACCAGCAGATACTGTGGTTCTGTTACGGTTTGAGTGCTGAACACTTGACGGTCCCACGGTTGGCAAGTTGGAACTGTGAGATTCACTACGTGCACCACTGGTATTTTGTGGAAAAGCACATGTAAGATTCTGCAACAGTCTCTGCTGATACTCCTGCATGCGTGCATCCCTTTCTATGGCAGGAATAATTTCTGCAAATTTACTTTTGTACCGGGGATCTAACAGTGTGGCAACCCAGTAGTCAGGATTATTTCTAATTCTCACAATTCGAGGGTCATGTTGCAGGTAGTGCAGCAAGAAGGCACTCATGTGTGTTGGGCATCCAGGAGCACCAAGTCCCTGTTGTGTTGGTGGCGAGGTAACAATCATGCTTCCTTCCTCTGTCCTCTCCCCCCAACCTCGCACAACAGAAATGTGATCAAGGTCTCCCTCATCTGATGAGTCTTCCATCAGTTCGTCCTCCACTTCTTCCTGGGCTCCTGCACCTTCCTCACTAGTTTGGCTGCTACCATGAGCCCTGGTAAAACCATCTCCCCCACCCTCACATGCCTGCCGCCTTGGTGCTGCCGACCTTCTGGACCTTGCAGATGTTAGCCCTTCCGCATACAACTCCTCCTCCTCTACTTCCTCCACCTCCTCTTGTGCCACCACCTGACTCCGAATTCTGTTTAACATGTGCTCCAGCATGTAAATCACCGGAATAGTCATGCTGATAATGGCATCGTCAGCACTAAACATCTTCGTCGCCATTTCAAAACTGTGCAGAAGGGTGCATAGGTCCCTGATCTGAGACCACTCCTCCAGCGTGATTTGCCCCACCTCTGAATCTCGTTGGCCCAGGCTATACGTCAGAACGTATTGCACCAGGGCTTGTCGGTGCTGCCACAGTCGCTGCAACATGTGCAGAGTTGAATTCCACCGGGTAGGCACATCGCATTTTAGCCGGTGAAGTGGCAGGCCCAACGACTTCTGTAGAGATGTAAGTCGCTGAGCTGCGGGATGCGAACGGCGGAAGTGAGCACACAGCGACCGTGCCCTCTGCAGAAGGCCATCTAGTCTGGGATAGTGGGCTAAAAATTGCTGGACAACCAGGTTCAACACGTGAGCCATACAAGGCACGTGTGTGACATTGCCCCGGCGAAGGGCCGCACCCAGGTTTGCAGCATTGTCGCACACGGCCTTCCCTGGTTTCAGGTCCAGTGGAGACAACCATTCATGAAATTGGTTCTCCAGAGCTGACCACAACTCCTCAGCTGTGTGACTCACATTTCCCAGACATTTCAATGTAAAAACCGCCTGATGACGTTGAGCCCTACTGCCAGCATAGTAAGGAGGTGTGCAGGATCCCTTCTGCGCAGTTAGAAAGCTTGTGGCATGACCAGACAGGCTTTGGGTGCAGGTGGAAGACCGAGAGGAGGTTGAGGAGGCAGAAGCAGTGGAGGAACTTTGACATAAAGAGGATTGACGCACAACTCGTGGGGACGGCAAGACTTGGACAGCAGCCCCTTGTCCTGCTGTCACCATAGTTACCCAGTGCCCAGTCAGCGACATGTAACGCCCCTGTCCATGCCTACTCGTCCAAGTGTCTGTGGTGAAATGCACCCTGTCACACACAGAGTTTCTCAAAGAAGCGGTGATGTTGTGTGCGACATGCTGGTGGAGCGCAGGCACACCTTTCTTTGAGAAGTAGTGCCGACTGGGCATCTGGTACTGGGGCACTGCGACGGACATAAGGTCTCGAAAATCCTCTGTGTCCACCAGGCGGAAAGGCAGCATTTCTGTAGCCAAGAGCTTGCAGATGGTGAAATTCAACCTCTTAGCTTTCTCATGGCTAGGAGGAAATGGTCTTTTACTTGTCCACATCTGAGGGACCGAGGGCTGGCTATTGTGCTTAGACGGGGTTGATAAGGGTGTCCCCGGCAAACTGCCGGTCTGTGAGGAAGATGCAGGCGGACATGTTAGGTTGCCTTGATCCAAAGGTGGTGCTATCGATGTCGGACAGCGCTCAACACCAGCTGGTGTTCCCACCTCCAAAGAAAATGATGACCTGCCAATCACGCTGGCTGTTGCGGGTAAAGAGGTGGCAGGTCTGCGCCCCAAAACAGGTGTGACTGCTGTCCCCCCAGTCACAGAGGATGAAGAGGCCGCGGATGCACAAGATATGGCAGACGGTGGTTGGCCCGGCCGGCTAGGCCGCATTGTAGCACACTGAGCTTCCCACTGCAACTTATGCTTCATGTCCATGTGCCGGTTCATGCATGAAGTACTCAAACTATGTATTTTTTGGCCTCTACTTAGCTTTTGCTGACAAATGTTACAGATAACACGAGTTGGGTCATCTTTATCGATCTGAAAAAATGCCCAGGCTATGCAAGGCTTAGCACCCATGCGACCTGAAGAGCCACCACGACTTGTGGTGAGATGCAGAGTTGTGTTTGAGGATGCAGTTGTTGACGTGCTTCCAGTACTACGTCTCTGTCCAGGAAGGCGCAACCTGACCTCGTCGTCACTAGCATCTTCCTCCACCTCCTCTGCTGACCTCATCTCTTGGCTGACTGTGGGTTGACAGTAAGTGGGATCTCCAACCTCATCATCATCACCCTGTGCGTTATCACACCCGTCGTCCTCAGAGCCAACCTGTTCCTGCCCTGACAAAAAACTAAAGTTGTCGCTCCAATCAGGTATTTGAGTCTTATCATCGTCTTCCTCATTGTCTCCACCAACAGGAGTTACAGTTTGGGAATGAGGGTCTACATTATGGTGAGAACCTTCTGCGTCTGGTCCTGGATCCGACTCATAAAGATTCTGGGCATCAGTGCAGATCATTTCCTCGTCTGGATTCACAGAAGCGCTGGAGTCGACCTCTGATTCCCAGGCTATAGTATGAGTAAACAGCTCTGCAGACTCAACCATCTGTTCTACCTCATACTCAGACGGGCAGCTGGAGATTTGGGAGCTGTGAGGAAGCAAGTGCGATTGGGGTGACACCTTTGAGGACTGGAGTATTTGTGATGTTGAAGTTGATGTGGAGGAGAGCCCACTTAAAGGAGCACTTGATATCCGTTGAAGCACCTGCTGTTTTTGTGCCTCATCTGGAATTTGTAGCGATTGGCGTGGCCGTAAGAAAGGGATCTTATCACATTGTCCGCTAAAAGAAGTAGACATTTTAGTTTGGCTGGAAGATGGTCTTTCTTCTGCAGATGTTACTGTTGCTTTAACACCTACCCCACGGACACAACCTTTTTTCCCCTTCCCAACACGCCTATTCCCCTTTCCACCAGCAGCAGGCCTTTTTCCACTCATTTTGGTGGTTAACTAATTCACAACTCTGGAGTTGTTTGCACAAAAAAACAATGGATGGTAACCGAGCAGAGCTGAGTGGCCAAACTGTGGTATTAGGCCAAAACTATTGGCTGGGTTAGATGCAGAAAAAAATTATATTCAATTTGCAACCTGATGGAGGTCAGTATAGATGGACTAATACAACAAGTCCCACACACAGCTAGAAGCCCAATATTTTTTCAGAGGTAGATGCAGAAAAAAATTATATTCAGTTTGCAACCTGATGGAGGTCTGTATAGATGGATTAATAGAACAAGACCCACACACAGCTAGAAGCCCAATATTTTTTCAGAGGTAGATGCAGAAAAAAATATATTCAGTTTGCAACCTGATGGAGGTCAGTATAGATGGACTAATACAACAAGTCCCACACACAGCTAGAAGCCCAATATTTTTTCAGAGGTAGATGCAGAAAAAAATATATTCAGTTTGCAACCTGATGGAGGTCAGTATAGATGGACTAATACAACAAGTCCCACACACAGCTAGAAGCCCAATATTTTTTCAGAGGTAGATGCAGAAAAAAATATATTCAGTTTGCAACCTGATGGAGGTCAGTATAGATGGACTAATACAACAAGTCCCACACACAGCTAGAAGCCCAAATATTTTTTCAGAGGTACTGTAGATGCAGATAAAAATTATTTTTAATTTGCAACCTGATGGAGGTCAGTATAGATGGACTAATAGAGAAAGTCCGACACACTGCTAGAAGGCCAAATATTTTTTCAGAGCTAGATGCAGAAAAAAATTATATTCAGTTTGCAACCTGATGGAGGTCAGTATAGATGGACTAACAGAGAAAGACCCACACACTGCTAGAAGGCCAAATATTTTTTCAGAGCTAGATGCATACAAAAAATTATTTTGAATTTGCAACCTGATGGAGGTCAGTATAGGTGGACTAATAGAACAAGTCCCACACACTGCTAGAAGGCCAAATATTTTTTCAGAGCTAGATGCAGAAAAAAATTATATTCAGTTTGCAACCTGATGGAGGTCTGTATAGATGGATTAATAGAACAAGACCCACACACAGCTAGAAGCCCAATATTTTTTCAGAGGTAGATGCAGAAAAAAATATATTCAGTTTGCAACCTGATGGAGGTCAGTATAGATGGACTAATACAACAAGTCCCACACACAGCTAGAAGCCCAATATTTTTTCAGAGGTAGATGCAGAAAAAAATATATTCAGTTTGCAACCTGATGGAGGTCAGTATAGATGGACTAATACAACAAGTCCCACACACAGCTAGAAGCCCAATATTTTTTCAGAGGTAGATGCAGAAAAAAATATATTCAGTTTGCAACCTGATGGAGGTCAGTATAGATGGACTAATACAACAAGTCCCACACACAGCTAGAAGCCCAAATATTTTTTCAGAGGTACTGTAGATGCAGATAAAAATTATTTTTAATTTGCAACCTGATGGAGGTCAGTATAGATGGACTAATAGAGAAAGTCCGACACACTGCTAGAAGGCCAAATATTTTTTCAGAGCTAGATGCAGAAAAAAATTATATTCAGTTTGCAACCTGATGGAGGTCAGTATAGATGGACTAATAGAATGATGCTATGCCCAAAAGATTTTACTTCACTAGGTGCAGTAAAAAAATTGGTATTCTATACACAGGTGGTATATCTTGCAACACAGATAGGCTACTCCACTGACTAACACACTCTGCAATAGGCCAAAAAGGATTAGCTTTGCTAGATTCAGCCAAATGCTGTGAAAAAAACTTGCACAGCACTGGCACAGACCTGCCTGGCAAAAACTGATAGGAACTGATGTAACCTAGTCCTGAAAAGGACTCCAATTACAATTAGTCTTTACTAGTGTTGAGCCACCCCCGTAGTGTTCGAGTTCGGTTCGGTTCGTCGAACACCCGTGTGTTCGCCGAACTGTTCGTCGAACTGTTCGTCGAACACCTTCGAACACCGTTAAAACCAATGGCAGGCAAACAAAAACACATAGAAACACATAGAAAACACCTTCAAAGGTGTCCAAAAGCTGACAAACTGCTCAGAAGACACAACTAACACATGGAAAAGTGACAAGTACATATAGTCATGCGAAAATAAAAGAGGTGGAGGAGTAAAAGGAGGGGGAGACACAGATATAGGCATGTCATGCCCTTCTAAAATCCAAAAAGTGAGAAGCCGACACGGCCAGTCCGCTCCTGCCCGTGCCACCTCCATGTCGCCGGGTTTGTGCCAGAGCCGCGGTGAACCCTGATGGCCAGCCCCCCTCTCCCAATACTGGTGCCTGTCCGCTGGTGGGTCGAGCGAGCCCCCCTGTGGTGGAGGCAGCTCTAAGCTTTTTAATTTAAATTGTCTCTCTAATTTGAATGAATACACTTTAAATCCATTTACAAGGATCTATTGGAGGGCAAGTCTCATGCCAGCAGCCGCGTAATTCCAGCTCCAGTAGCGTCCACTAAAGCTGCTGCAGTTAAAAAGCTTTTATAAGGATCGAGCTCGGCTGTCCACCGCAAGGCATCCTACTGCCAGTCCCAGCCCCTATGCCTTGGGGTGCCTCCTGATGCTCAACACTGAGTATCCCATGGTCCCGAAGCATTTCCTTTGAAAAAATTAAGTGTCTAAACTACAGGTGGTGTAGCTTGCTTAACAGCCGGGATAATCCGCTGACTAGCAGACACTGCTACTAGGCACAAAGTATTTCCTGGGCTAGATGCAGTTAAAAATTTGTAATTAGATACTCTCGTTGGATGCTGAGAAAGCATTCCATAGAGTCTCCTGGCACGCCATATATGATTCTCTTAAAAAGCTTGGGGTAGGGGTCTAGGGGACCCTTTTATAGCCAAAATCACGGCCCTGTATCGCAATACGTCACCTAGGCTGAAGATAAATGGAACTGTAGCACCCTGAGGGCTCGGTTGCTACAGACGTATTGCACCTCACCCAGAGGTGTGATATCTCACTCTCAGGTAAGGATGGAGTGTGGATCAGGACCCGACACCTGCATGCATTACACCACATTGCCGTGGGGCAGGGCGACCAATATGCCCCTGAGATGGGCACGACAGTCCCTGTCCCTGGCTGGAGTGGGGGGAGGGAACACTGAGGAAGGGGAACCCTGTAGTGCAGGAGCAGGGAGGAAGCAGTTCCTGGGTGCATTGAGAAGGGAGTATAAAAGGTGGGCACCATCTTAGTTCAGTGCAGAGAAGTCTGAGCAGAAGTGGCAGGGAGCAGGGGCTCTGCATGAGCTCTGCTCCGGAGGCGGGCCTAGTAACAGAGGCCCAGGCCTGGAAGAGGGAGAAGGAAGGAAGAGGAGCGGAGAAGGCTCCAGGAACGAGGAATGAAGGGATCCCAGGGGTGCGGACGGGCGAGTCGCCACCGCACGCCCGAATCCACCTGCGTGGAGGGGTCAGGCCAAAGGGGGAGACCGGTCCCCGAACTAGTGGAGGCAGGAAACGACCCTCAGCTAGAAACCGGAGGCTCTGACATTTTATGTGGCGCAGCCCCTCGCTACACCCGCTAGGAAGGCACCACATAGGGTCAGGGAAACTGGCGCCAAGTTTACCAAGAGGAGGCCCGAGGCAGCCGGACAGAAGTGTTGGTAAGAAAGGCCAGACAAAGGACACACAAAGGGGGTCCTGTGAAGTGCTCCAAAGTTATCTGGGAGTTGTCTGAGCCCCTCACCTGGTGAGCACAGTACGACGTGGGCAGCCGTTACCTGCAGACGTGGTCTGGATAATAAGAACTGTGAGTAAAGGCCCTGAACTGCATCACTGACTCCGTGTCGTTACTGCTGCTGCCCTGCACCATCACCCCCATCCTCCGCATACACTGCCCTGAGGCTATACTCCTCCCATGGGGAGTTATGCTACGCTCTGCTGCACCCACAACACCAGCCTTAGCGGTCTGCCCTGTAGCGGCGGTTCACTCTGACCGCAATCCACGGGTGGCGTAGTCGGACATTTAAACATCAAAACCACATAAATAGTTCCGCCACTGGTTTGACCGCCCTGAGCCACGGAACCGGGTCGCCGCCACGAAGACTACAACCACCAGCATCCACCAAAAAGGGTCCGGCTCCGGGTGTCCCAAGGCCCAGGGGGTGCGTCAGAACATTTTCATCACCTTTCACAATCACCAATGGGACAAGGCAGGGATGTCCTCTGTCCCCTCTCTTATACATCCTAGTGACGGAGCACCTGCTCTCATCAATTCGCCATAACCCCAATATTAGGTGGATTGAGGTGGGAGGCACCGAGTACAAGTGCTCTCTATTTGCTGATGATGTCCTAGTATATATCACTCAATCACATATATCCATCCATGCTGTTATGGCTGAAATAGATCACTTTGTTACATGGTAAAATTTTAAAATCAATGCAGCGAAGTCTGAGGCCCTCGATGTCTCCCTCCCCAAATCCATATAGGATTCCATCCAGTCCAACTTTCCCTTTGCCTGGCCCTCACAGGGTATCAAATACTTAGGAATTCCTATTCATAGAGACCTCTCCCATCTATGTTATCTTAATTTTGGGCCCTTTATTGAACAATTCCATACAGACCACGGTTGGCAAGTTAGAACTGTAAGATTCACTACGTGAACCGCTGGTGTTTTGTGGAAAAGCACATGTACACCGCGTTCCAAATTATTATGCAAAAAGTGTTTAGGAGTGATAAGGGAAGAATTTGTTTGTTTGTCAGTTAAACTCATTGATGGTGATGTGTGTCAGGGCTCTTTATATCACTGTAAGCAATTGCAGACACCTGTGCTAATTAGTTTGGCAGGTGTGTCCAATGAAAGGCAAGACTACTTAAGAAGGCTCTCTCACATTATTAAGCAGCCTACATTTTCTGCCAAAATGGGAAAGAAAAAGGATGTGTCGGCTGCTGAGAAGCAACAAATTGTGGAGTGTTTAGGTCAAGGCATGACTACAATCAACATTGTGCGATGATCAGGATGAAGTGTCTTGGCAATCAAGAAGTATGTAGCTGATTCACAGTACACACGTGTGCGTGCTGATAAGGGCAAATTGAGGACTCTTTCCTACAGGCAATTACGTCAGGTTGAAAGAGCAGCGGCAAAAAAGCCTTGTCATAGCAGCAGACAAGTTTTTGAAGCTGCTTGTGCCTCCAACGTCCCCCGAACAACAAGATGCAGGGTCCTTCAGAGGTTTGCAGCTGTGCATACGCCATCCTGTCGACCTCCTCTATCCACTTCACACAAGCAGAAACGGCTCCAGTGGGCCAAACATTACATGAAGACTGATTTCAAAACTGTTTTGTTCACGGATGAGTGCCGTGCAGCGCTCGATGGTCCAGATGGAAGGAGTGGAGGAAGGCTGGTTGATGGACACCCCACGCAAACACGGTTACAGCGCCAACAAGGAGGAGGTGGAGTAATGTTTTGGGCTGGAATCATGGGGAGAGAGATTGTCGGCCCCTTTAGGATCCCTGAAGGCGCTAAAGATGAACTCCATAATGTATGTGGATTTTCTCAAACAGCACTTCCTGCCATGGTTCAAGAAGAAGAACCGTGTATTTCACAGCAAGATCATTTTTCTGCATGATAATGCACCATCTCATGCTGCACATAAAACATCTGCATCTCTGGCTGATATGGGCATAAAAGGGGACAAACTTATGGTGTGACCCCCATGCTCCCCTGACCTCTGCCCCATTCAGAACCTTTGGAGTATCATTAAAAGGAGTGTCTATGATGGCGGGAGGCAGTTCACATCTAAGCAACAGCTCTGGGAGGGTATTCTGTCCTCATGCAAAACAATTGAAGCAGAAACCATCCAAAACCTGACAAATTCAATGGACGAGAGAGTTCAGAAGCTCCTTTCGAACAAGGGGTCCTATGTGAAAATGTAACATCACCTAGAATAAAGTTTTGAGTTGAAAACTGTTTGATTTCAGTTTCTAACAACCTGCTAATGCTTATAATTTCAAAAATGACCATTTTTTTGGTCTTTATTAAAATGAAAAGGTTGATCGAAAAGTTTGGGGGATCTAAGAGTGTGGCAACCCAGTAGTCATGATTACTTCGAATTCTGACAATATGAGGGTCATGCTGCAGGTAGTGCAGCAAGAAGGCACTTATGTGTCTTGCGCATCTCGGAGCCCCAAAATTATTTTCCGGGCTAGATGCAGCTAAAAATTATTTTTAATTTTAAATCTGGTGGAGCTTATTATAGATGGCCTAATAGGATCAGTGCTGCACACTGCTACAAAGCCCAAATTATTTTCCAGTCAAGATACAGATAAACATGATTAGTAATTTGAAAGCTTAAAACGTTTGGTAGGGTGATTTTAACCAATCATCAAGCTTTTACTCTCCCCAGGATGACACAGGGGTAGAAAAGTCGTTTCGGATCCATGATTTGTTCATCTTTATGAACGTGAGTCTGTCTACATTATCAGTGGAGAGCCGCGTGCGCTTATCTGTCAGCACACCACCAGCAGCGCTGAACACACGTTCAGACAGAACGCTGGCTGCGGGGCATGACAAGATCTCCAAGGCGTAAGTGGCTAGCTCCAGCCATTTATCCAGATTGGAAGCCCAAAAAGAGCAAGGGTCCAGTGACACAGTCGTGGCTTCAATGTTTACTTGGAGATACTCCTGTACCATCGTCTCTAGGCGTTGACTATGTGTCAGACTTCTTGTCTCCTGTGGCCTTGCAAAGGATGGGCTAAAAAAGTGGTGAAATGATTCCGCAAAATTGATGTTACCAGCAGATACTGTGGTTCTGTTACGGTTTGAGTGCTGAACACTTGACGGTCCCACGGTTGGCAAGTTGAAACTGTGAGATTCACTACGTGCACCACTGGTATTTTGTGGAAAAGCACATGTAAGATTCTGCAACAGTCTCTGCTGATACTCCTGCATGCGTGCATCCCTTTCTATGGCAGGAATAATTTCTGCAAATTTACTTTTGTACCGGGGATCTAACAGTGTGGCAACCCAGTAGTCAGGATTATTTCTAATTCTCACAATTCGAGGGTCATGTTGTAGGTAGTGCAGCAAGAAGGCACTCATGTGTGTTGCGCATCCAGGAGCACCAAGTCCCTGTTGTGTTGGTGGCGAGGTAACAATCATGCTTCCTTCCTCTGTCCTCTCCCCCCAACCTCGCACAACAGAAATGTGATCAAGGTCTCCCTCATCTGATGAGTCTTCCATCAGTTCGTCCTCCACTTCTTCCTGGGCTCCTGCACCTTCCTCACTAGTTTGGCTGCTACCATGAGCCCTGGTAAAACCATCTCCCCCACCCTCACATGCCTGCCGCCTTGGTGCTGCCGACCTTCTGGACCTTGCAGATGTTAGCCCTTCCGCATACAACTCCTCCTCCTCTACTTCCTCCACCTCCTCTTGTGCCACCACCTGACTCCGAATTCTGTTTAACATGTGCTCCAGCATGTAAATCACCGGAATAGTCATGCTGATAATGGCATCGTCAGCACTAAACATCTTCGTCGCCATTTCAAAACTGTGCAGAAGGGTGCATAGGTCCCTGATCTGAGACCACTCCTCCAGCGTGATTTGCCCCACCTCTGAATCTCGTTGGCCCAGGCTATACGTCAGAACGTATTGCACCAGGGCTTGTCGGTGCTGCCACAGTCGCTGCAACATGTGCAGAGTTGAATTCCACCGGGTAGGCACATCGCATTTTAGCCGGTGAAGTGGCAGGCCCAACGACTTCTGTAGAGATGTAAGTCGCTGAGCTGTGGGATGCGAACGGCGGAAGTGAGCACACAGCGACCGTGCCCTCTGCAGAAGGCCATCTAGTCTGGGATAGTGGGCTAAAAATTGCTGGACAACCAGGTTCAACACGTGAGCCATACAAGGCACGTGTGTGACATTGCCCCGGCGAAGGGCCGCACCCAGGTTTGCAGCATTGTCGCACACGGCCTTCCCTGGTTTCAGGTCCAGTGGAGACAACCATTCATGAAATTGGTTCTCCAGAGCTGACCACAACTCCTCAGCTGTGTGACTCACATTTCCCAGACATTTCAATGTAAAAACCGCCTGATGACGTTGAGCCCTACTGCCAGCATAGTAAGGAGGTGTGCAGGATCCCTTCTGCGCAGTTAGAAAGCTTGTGGCATGACCAGACAGGCTTTGGGTGCAGGTGGAAGACCGAGAGGAGGTTGAGGAGGCAGAAGCAGTGGAGGAACTTTGACATAAAGAGGATTGACGCACAACTCGTGGGGACGGCAAGACTTGGACAGCAGCCCCTTGTCCTGCTGTCACCATAGTTACCCAGTGCCCAGTCAGCGACATGTAACGCCCCTGTCCATGCCTACTCGTCCAAGTGTCTGTGGTTAAATGCACCCTGTCACACACAGAGTTTCTCAAAGAAGCGGTGATGTTGTGTGCGACATGCTGGTGGAGCGCAGGCACACCTTTCTTTGAGAAGTAGTGCCGACTGGGCATCTGGTACTGGGGCACTGCGACGGACATAAGGTCTCGAAAATCCTCTGTGTCCACCAGGCGGAAAGGCAGCATTTCTGTAGCCAAGAGCTTGCAGATGGTGAAATTCAACCTCTTAGCTTTCTCATGGCTAGGAGGAAATGGTCTTTTACTTGTCCACATCTGAGGGACCGAGGGCTGGCTATTGTGCTTAGACGGGGTTGATAAGGGTGTCCCCGGCAAACTGCCGGTCTGTGAGGAAGATGCAGGCGGACATGTTAGGTTGCCTTGATCCAAAGGTGGTGCTATCGATGTCGGACAGCGCTCAACACCAGCTGGTGTTCCCACCTCCAAAGAAAATGATGACCTGCCAATCACGCTGGCTGTTGCGGGTAAAGAGGTGGCAGGTCTGCGCCCCAAAACAGGTGTGACTGCTGTCCCCCCAGTCACAGAGGATGAAGAGGCCGCGGATGCACAAGATATGGCAGACGGTGGTTGGCCTGGCCGGCTAGGCCGCATTGTAGCACACTGAGCTTCCCACTGCAACTTATGCTTCATGTCCATGTGCCGGTTCATGCATGAAGTACTCAAACTATGTATTTTTTGGCCTCTACTTAGCTTTTGCTGACAAATGTTACAGATAACACGAGTTGGGTCATCTTTATCGATCTGAAAAAATGCCCAGGCTATGCAAGGCTTAGCACCCATGCGACCTGAAGAGCCACCACGACTTGTGGTGAGAGGCAGAGTTGTGTTTGAGGATGCAGTTGTTGACGTGCTTCCAGTACTACGTCTCTGTCCAGGAAGGCGCAACCTGACCTCGTTGTCACTAGCATCTTCCTCCACCTCCTCTGCTGACCTCATCTCTTGGCTGACTGTGGGTTGACAGTAAGTGGGATCTCCGACCTCATCATCATCACCCTGTGCGTTATCACACCCGTCGTCCTCAGAGCCAACCTGTTCCTGCCCTGACAAAAAACTAAAGTTGTCGCTCCAATCAGGTATTTGAGTCTTATCATCGTCTTCCTCATTGTCTCCACCAACAGGAGTTACAGTTTGGGTATGAGGGTCTACATTATGGTCAGAACCTTCTGCGTCTGGTCCTGGATCCGACTCATAAAGATTCTGGGCATCAGTGCAGATCATTTCCTCGTCTGGATTCACAGAAGCGCTGGAGTCGACCTCTGATTCCCAGGCTATAGTATGAGTAAACAGCTCTGCAGACTCAACCATCTGTTCTACCTCATACTCAGACGGGCAGCTGGAGATTTGGGAGCTGTGAGGAAGCAAGTGCGATTTGGGTGACACCTTTGAGGACTGGAGTATTTGTGATGTTGAAGTTGATGTGGAGGAGAGCCCACTTAAAGGAGCACTTGATATCCGTTGAAGCACCTGCTGTTTTTGTGCCTCATCTGGAATTTGTAGCGATTGGCGTGGCCGTAAGAAAGGGATCTTATCACATTGTCCGCTAAAAGAAGTAGACATTTTAGTTTGGCTGGAAGATGGTCTTTCTTCTGCAGATGTTACTGTTGCTTTAACACCTACCCCACGGACACAACCTTTTTTCCCCTTCCCAACACGCCTATTCCCCTTTCCACCAGCAGCAGGCCTTTTTCCACTCATTTTGGTAGTTAACTAATTCACAACTCTGGAGTTGTTTGCACAAAAAAACAATGGATGGTAACCGAGCAGAGCTGAGTGGCCAAACTGTGGTATTAGGCAAAAACTATTGGCTGGGTTAGATGCAGAAAAAAATTATTTTGAATTTGCAACCTGATGGAGGTCAGTATAGATGGACTAATAGAGAAAGTCCGACACACTACTAGAAGGCCAAATATTTTTTCAGAGGTAGATGCAGAAAAAAATATATTCAGTTTGCAACCTGATGGAGGTCAGTATAGATGGACTAATACAACAAGTCCCACACACAGCTAGAAGCCCAAATATTTTTTCAGAGGTACTGTAGATGCAGATAAAAATTAGTTTTAATTTGCAACCTGATGGAGGTCAGTATAGATGGACTAATAGAGAAAGTCCGACACACTACTAGAAGGCCAAATATTTTTTCAGAGCTAGATGCAGAAAAAAATTATATTCAGTTTGCAACCTGATGGAGGTCAGTATAGATGGATTAATAGAACAAGACCCACACACAGCTAGAAGCCCAATATTTTTTCAGAGGTAGATGCAGAAAAAATATATTCAGTTTGCAACCTGATGGAGGTCAGTATAGATGGACTAATAGAACAAGTCCCACACACTGCTAGAAGCCCAAATATTTTTTCAGAGGTACTGTAGATGCAGATAAAAATTAGTTTTAATTTGCAACCTGATGGAGGTCAGTATAGATGGACTAATAGAGAAAGTCCGACACACTACTAGAAGGCCAAATATTTTTTCAGAGGTAGATGCAGAAAAAAATATATTCAGTTTGCAACCTGATGGAGGTCAGTATAGATGGACTAATACAACAAGTCCCGCACACAGCTAGAAGCCCAAATATTTTTTCAGAGGTACTGTAGATGCAGATAAAAATTATTTTTAATTTGCAACCTGATGGAGGTCAGTATAGATGGACTAATAGAGAAAGTCCGACACACTACTAGAAGGCCAAATATTTTTTCAGAGGTAGATGCAGAAAAAAATATATTCAGTTTGCAACCTGATGGAGGTCAGTATAGATGGACTAATACAACAAGTCCCACACACAGCTAGAAGCCCAAATATTTTTTCAGAGGTACTGTAGATGCAGATAAAAATTAGTTTTAATTTGCAACCTGATGGAGGTCAGTATAGATGGACTAATAGAGAAAGTCCGACACACTACTAGAAGGCCAAATATTTTTTCAGAGCTAGATGCAGAAAAAAATATATTCAGTTTGCAACCTGATGGAGGTCAGTATAGATGGACTAATACAACAAGTCCCGCACACAGCTAGAAGCCCAAATATTTTTTCAGAGGTACTGTAGATGCAGATAAAAATTATTTTTAATTTGCAACCTGATGGAGGTCAGTATAGATGGACTAATAGAGAAAGTCCGACACACTACTAGAAGGCCAAATATTTTTTCAGAGGTAGATGCAGAAAAAAATATATTCAGTTTGCAACCTGATGGAGGTCAGTATAGATGGACTAATACAACAAGTCCCACACACAGCTAGAAGCCCAAATATTTTTTCAGAGGTACTGTAGATGCAGATAAAAATTAGTTTTAATTTGCAACCTGATGGAGGTCAGTATAGATGGACTAATAGAATGATGCTATGCCCAAAAGATTTTACTTCACTAGGTGCAGTAAAAAAATTGGTATTCTATACACAGGTGGTATATCTTGCAACACAGATAGGCTACTCCACTGACTAACACACTCTGCAATAGGCCAAAAAGGATTAGCTTTGCTAGATTCAGCCAAATGCTGTGAAAAAAACTTGCACAGCACTGGCACAGACCTGCCTGGCAAAAACTGATAGGAACTGATGTAACCTAGTCCTGAAAAGGACTGCAATTACAATTAGTCTTTACTCCCACAACCTATCTATTTAAGAGCACAGACCTGCCTGATAAAAGTCGTAGGAAATGCTGTAACCTAGTCCTTAAAAGGACTGCAATCACAACTATTCCCTACTCCCAAGCTATCTGTATATTTGTGCAAAAATTGGCTTGAAATTAACAAGGTATAGCGCACACAGCAACAGCGGTGCCGTCTAACACGCAGCTGCAGCAGTGAGAAAATGGTGGCGACGGGGAAAATGGCTTGGTCTTATAGGGCAAGGACATGTGACATACACTGCCAATGACACATGCCCTTGCTTGTGTGAAAAAAAGCACTTCGCTCCGTGTGTGCGCTGCTGATAGGCTGACAGATTGCACCTCCCCACTGTAAATGCGGGAAAGAGAAAAAAAAATGGAGATCTTCATTGTTCCTGCAGAGATCCATCCCCTGCCCCTCCCCCCACCCCGCTGTACACTCAAACTGCGTATTAACATTAATTTTCATCATTACTGAGAAAAAATCCAGTTATGATTTTGGTGCACGAACAGTTATCGAACATAACCTCGAACAGCCGAATTTTTCTCAAATTGTTCGTGTTCGCCGAACGGCTCGAACACCGCCCAAAACAGCTCGAATTTGAGATTGGCGAACAGTTCGAGTAGAACAACGCTCATCTCTAGTCTTTACTCCCACAATCTATCTATTTAAGAGCACAGACCTCCCTGATAAAAGTCGTAGGAAATGCTGTAACCTAGTCCTTAAAAGGACTGCAATCACAACTATTCCCTACTCCCAAGCTATCTGTATATTTGTGCGAAAATTGGCTTGAAATTAACAAGGTATAGCGCACACAGCAACAGCGGTGCCGTCTAACACGCAGCTGCAGCAGTGAGAAAATGGTGGCGACGGGGAAAATGGCTTGGTCTTATAGGGCAAGGACATGTGACATACACTGCCAATGACACATGCCCTTGCTTGTGTGAAAAAAAGCACTTCGCTCCGTGTGTGCGCTGCTGATAGGCTGACAGATTGCACCTCCCCACTGCAAATGCGGGAAAGAGAAAAAAAATGGAGATCTTCATTGTTCCTGCAGAGATCCATCCCCTGCCCCTCCCCCCAACCCCGCTGTACACTCAAACTGCGTAATAACATTAATTTTCATCATTACTGAGAAAAAATCCAGTTATGATTTTGGTGCACGAACAGTTATCGAACATAACCTCGAACAGCCGAATTTTTCTCAAATTGTTCGTGTTCGCCGAACGGCTCGAACACCGCCCAAAACAGCTCGAATTTGAGATTGGCGAACAGTTCGAGTAGAACAACGCTCATCTCTAGCGGTGATATCTGAGATGGAGGGTGAACATGAGGAGGATGATCATCAGGAGCTGTACACTGTGGGGGCAACTCTGACTGACATAGGGCACGCAATCCTCGATGTGGAGAGGATGTGTTCCGTCCCAAGGTCCGACTGGTTCCCGGCTTCCACTATGTTTACCCAGTGTGCCGTCAGAGAGATGTACCGTCCCTGGCCACAAGCTCTTGTCCACGTGTCCGTTGTCAGGTGGACTCTCCCAGTAACTGCGTTGTTGAGGGCACGGCAGATGTTTTGGGACACATGCTTGTGTAGTGCGGGGATGGCACACCGGGCAAAATAGTGTCGGATGGGGACCGAGCACCGAGGGACGGCCACCGCCACAAGGTTGCGGAAGGATTCCGTCTCCACCAGCCTAAAAGGCAGCATTTCCAACGCAAGCAGTCGTGAAATGTGCGAATTTAGGACTGTGGCCTGTGGGGCTTTGGCTGCGAATTTGCTCTTTCGTTCAAAGGTCTGGGATAAGGACAATTGAACGCTGACGTGGACGTTGATGCTGTTTCTTGAGAAACTGCCATAACAAGTGAAGACTGAGAGGAGGGGGAATCTTTGCATGCAGTATGGACAGGGGATTGCCTTGCACGCACAACAGGGGGTTCTCTTACACGCACAACGGCGGAAAAAGCAGTGGTGACACCCGCTGACACTGGTCGTGGACCCTGGGGTTCGCCCCACAAAGTCGGGTGCTTTGCTGACATGTGCCTGATCATGTTGGTGGTGGTCAGGCTGGTACTTTTGTCACCCCTGCTGGCACTGGCATGGCAGGTGGTACAAATGGCCTTTTTGGGGTTATCAGCAGAGTCTTTAAAAAAATTCCAGACTCTGGAAGACCTACCGGTTGTACTGGCAACGTCCCTCGTGTTGGTGTTACGGGGAACGGTTGCCCGCCTTCTGTGTGCAGCCACCACACTGCTTCTTCCTGTCTGTTGGGGTGCTCTGCCTCCCTCCCCCTGTGTGCTGCTCGCCTCGCTCTGCGTGTCCTCCTGCCACCTTGGGTCAGTTACTAGATCATCCACCACGTCCTCCTCTTCCACTTCCGCACCACGATCCTCCTCCTCACTTCGTGGCAATTGTGTCTCGTCATCGTCCACCTCTTGTGACAAATTGCGCCAGCGTCGCCTTCCTGTGGCCGTGGCTGTTCAAATATTTGGGCATCGCTACATGGGATCTCCTCTTCCACCACTTCTAGCGGAGAAAAAAAGAGGATTTAGATGAAAAAAAAAAAAAAAGGATTTTTCCTGGCCCCCGAGACCTGGAGCTAAGTCTAGCAATTTGAGCAGCAAGAGCACACAGGACTGTAATGCAGCGATTGCTGGTATAACCACTGCGTTTCCTATACAGCCTGCCTGCCTGCCTGATATCTGGGATGGATATTAGTCCTGAGAAGGACGGTTTGTTTGATCTGGCAGCTTTTACAGACCCTACACTAACTATTTCGCAGTATATATCTCTCCCTAAATCAGCAGCACTTTCCCTAGACTGTGTGATCCCGGGCGACTGAGTCCAAGATGGCGGCGCCCGGTTTTAAATACTCGAGGTGACGCTGGGCGGCCAGCCAATCACTGTAATGCCCACAAACAACATGGCTGCGGCATTACAGTGACTGGCTGGCAATCCCTGCATGTTCATTGGCTCTGTAAAGAGCGCCAAACATGCAGGGCGGAGACCCGAGCTCCCGCCCGAGTAACCCGGAAATGCTCGGTGCTCGCCGAACATCCCGAGTAGTGAGATGCTCGGGCGAGTAACGAGCAGTGTCGAGCATGCTCGCTCAACACTAGTAATGACGTCTATTAGGCTGTGTGCACACATTAAGCTTTTGGTTTCTCCATCTCTTGTCTGGAAAATGCTGTAAATAGGTGCAGATTTTTCCCCACTCATCAGTGTGGGTGAAATCTGCAGCAAAAACGCTGACAGAATTGACATCCTGCAGAATTATATCTTCACCAAACCTGCAAGTCACAAATAAGTAACATGTGCAGGAGACGTCAGGATTCTCAGTCACTTTCCTGGCATCGGGAAACCCTTTAGGTTTTGTGACAAATCTGCACAGAAAAAAGGTGACAAAATCTGAAATGTGTGCACTTGTGTCCTTACAAAGTAAATCAACATGCAAAGTAACTGCAAGGAATCTCTCAAAAGGAGTTTGTTACCCCAAAATGGAAATTCAGCTACTTAATCATTTACATTAAGGCTATGTGCCCACAATGCAGAAATGAAGCAGAAAATTTCTGCAGCATTTCTGCATCTCCCTGGCAGAAAAAACGCATGCGGATTGTACATGCGTTTTTCCAGCGTAATACATGTGGATTCACATGCGTTTCCGCATGCGGATTGACAAGCGCTTTCAAAGCGATTTTAGCATCACTTGGAAAGTGCTTGACAACTAGGTCACACTATATAAATCCATGCAAACAGCAGGGATTTATATAGTGTGACCTTTAGAGTGGTTAAAAATAAAAAAATAAACCTTGATACTTACCTTCCGATGGCCCGGCGTGTGTTGCTGCGCTCCTTCCTGGCTGCCAGCTGATCGCGGGACACTGCACTGAAAGACCTGCTGTCACATGACTGTGACGTCAGCGCAGGTCCTTCAGTCTGCTGGCAAGCACAGGGAAGGAGACCGGGGGCTGTCGGTAGGTGAATATAATCTTTATTTTATTCTTTTTTTTACAGTTTCTATGGTACATGGGTGTGGATGAGAGTCTTCTCTTCTCCACACTCGGGTACCATCCAGACATTACAACGCGCCAATTAAGCATGTACAGAAGCAGTCTTGCAGAATTGGCGCGTTCTAATGCAAGTCAATGGCGGCGAAAACGCAGCGCTTCCGCAAAATTAATGGACATGCTGCGGATTTTTGAGAGCAGCATAAACGCTGCAGAAAAATCCACAGCATGGGCATTGAAAGTGCGGAATTGCATAGGGGACCATGGCAGAAGGCTTACCATGCGTTTCCCAAGCGTTTACGCTGCGGAAAATTCCGCAGCAAAAACGCTTGAAAAACACATCGTGGGTACACAGCCTAAATTCACTTTTAATCCTTATGCAACTAATGTCACTTTGTTGCACCCCTGGTATGGTCAATGTCCAAGGGGATCAGGTATTAGTCTTAGTGCCCCCAGCAGAAAGTAAGCTCATGGCCAAGTGGCAAGGGCCATATGAAGTCCGGGAAAAGGTTGGGGAGATAAATTAGAGAGTATATCAACCTGGGAAGAGAAAACCCAAACAGCTATATCACGTAAATTTGCTATAAGCAAGGAAAGACTGGGAATGTATGATTACGGATGCGACTCCAGTCGTATCGTCTGGGGACCCTCCGACAATGGCCAGGGGAGAGGTAAATATAAGTGACACACTCTCTAAACAGAAGCGACGGGAGACTGAGAAATTGGTGCTGCGGAATACGGACGTAATTTTCAGAACTGCTTGGCCGAACATCTGTGATCCAACATAACATTGTCACAGAGGCCCAGACACAAGCCATCGCAGCTGAGGAAAAACAAATGCTCCAGCTAGGAGTTATCGAGGAGTCCAGGAGGGAGCGGGCTAGCCCCATTGTAACTGGTTCTGAAGCTGGACGGATCGTTATGATTTTGTAACGACTTCTGAAAATGTAATAAAGTGTTGAAATTTGACCTTTATTCAATGTCCTGGGTGGACGAGCTGATTGAGAGACTGGGGCAGGCCCAGTACTTCACCACGGGTTACTGGCAGGTGCCTCGGACAGAGTCAGCCTTCATAACGCCGGAGGGTCTCTATCACTAGGTCGTCTTGCCTTTTGGGTTACATGCAGCCTCGGCCATGTTCCAGAGGCTGATGGACATAGTCTTAGAGCCTTATCAGAAGTATGTATCGGTGTATTTGGATGATATTACCTTTAGTACCAAGTGGCATACCAACTTGTCCCAGGTACAATCAGTAGTGGATTTGCACACAGCCGTGGGCTTAACAGTGAACCCAAAAATGTGGAAACTGCTGTCACTTCCCTTTCCACACTGAAACGAAGATCATCGAAAAGGAGGGGACTGGGACATCCCTACTCTCCCCTGCTTTGTTTGCCGCCCATCAGTGATGCTGTTTTCAGGGGCTGGTCCGTGCAATGTCTCCCTCAGCGCCCTGTGCGATAAGTGCAGCATCCGGTCTGTTGTCTGCTTAGCTGAATAGTAATAACTTATTACTAATAAGCCGACTCTGCTTACAGTCAGATATCAGAACTACACTTATGTATTTTATGTCTGAGTGCTTACTTCACGATTCAACAGCTGTTCATTTGTTCCAAAAAAATTTGATTTCAGTGATAAAACTGACATCCTAACAAGTTTGAGCAAGGTCTACTACTCCTCGGATGACTCTTCTGCACAGTATAAAAATAGGAGAAACCTTATAATTGTATGCCATCACAAGAAACATTTTGGAGTGAAAGCTGAATGGCACTTTTTTGCCATTCAGCTCCTGGCAAAAGGTGTATGTGATGGTTTAGGAGGCACGGTGAAATGTCTAGCAGCTCAAGCTAGCCTCCATAGACCACATTCAGACCAAATTTTAACACCCATGCAACTTTTCCAACTGAGTGAGAAAAATATTCCTAACATCCAGTTCACGTACTGTACAAACCAGGACTAAGAAGAAGAGGAAAGTTTGTTAAAACATTGGTTACAAAAAGCAGAACCCATCAAAGGAACTAAGCAATACCACACTTTAATTCCATGTAGTGAAACAAAAATATAAACAAGGATTTTTTCATCCAGAAATGACAGTGAAGTCCATGAAGTGATTGAAGGTGGCACAAGATTGGCGATGGATGATATAACTGGATATGTGACCTGCGAGTATGATCAGCACTGGTGGCTGCTGGCTAATGGACTCTCCAAAGACTAGGACAATGAAGAAGTAAAGCCATTTTTCTGCACCTTCTGGTCCATCACCATCCTTTGTGTATCCAAGAAAGCAGACATTTTGAAAGTAACCAAAAATCAGATATTAACACAAGTGGACCCAAACCCCATAACAGGCGTACATACTGACACAAAAGGAAACGGCCATTGTTAGTAAGAGATTGTGGACAAGATTACATTTCACCCAGAAGGGAGAACAAATTATTGAGAAAAGATCAGTGTAAAGACGTACTATTAATTGTTCAGACTAATTCATAATGTTTTATTTTATCGCTGGACGATTTTACTGTATTTTTTTCATTTTTTTTTTAAACTGGAAAAAGGAAATGTCTAGTGAAGTAATAATAAAAAAAAAGTTGTTACATGTATAACTGTATATTAAAAAGGTGTTAAAATATTGATTCTTTTAGTTTAGCATTAAACCTATGACTAGGATGAGACTGTATTTAGAAAATCACACAACAAAATATGATCCTACAGAAATACCAACTTGAATCCCTGAAGGAATGTAACCAATAACACAAGTAACACATACGCATTTTTTTTATTTATTTTTTTACAAAACACAGTTTTCCCGAAATCGCCCATCAAAATTTAGAATTTGACTCCTCGAAAACAAAATAACAAACTTGGTTAAGACATGTCGAATTAAAGCCTGTACAATTCTGAACAAAATGCTGCCTCTCCCATCTCTATCTTAATTGTAGCCCGCAATATGATAAATGTAAAGTCTATAAAAAAATAACGAAGATAAAAAATCCTAAATTTATTATTTTTACTTCACTAAAGTAGCACTTCAAAAAAATGGTGTCATTCAAAAGTACAACTTGTCCTGCAAAAAACAAGCCCTTGGTTATATTGAAAAAATAAAAAAGTTATGGCTCTGGAAAAAAGAGGAGAAAAAAAACTAAAGTGCAAAGATAGAAAATCACAAGATCATGAACGGGTTAATATCAAGTGAATTGAACCAGTGTTATGTAAAAATTAACCATTACAGAACATTGCTAATATTTTCCTATTTTTTCATATTTTATATAATGGTTGTTCCCCAGCTTTTCCAGTCTGCAGAATGCCAGATCTGCCCGGCCAGTCATTCATAAATGATCAAATCTTGTATAATTATATTACTAGTCAGGTTGCTACTCAGAAGCTTAGAAACGCCGGGTAAAGATCTGTGTGAAGCTGTAATGAACTCATCTGCCCAGATATGCGGTCACCAATCTCCATACTGTAGCTTAGCTATGGAGCCTCACCTTACAAGGTCCTGGGAGAGGGGTAATAAACCCTGTGGAGCTGTAATATAGACCTGCGAAACACTGACTCCCCTTTTCTTACTACCCAATGTACCATAGTTGGGCAGAATTACCTTTTGGAAACTCTTGATATCTGGATAATTTGCAAAAGATTTGTTCACAAGTACATTTTCTTAGCCCTTCCACAGTAGAATTTTGTGTTTTTAATAAAAAGAGCAGAAATAGATATTTTTTAAACTTATAGATTTAACCCTTTCGCGCCAGAGCCAGTTTTTGCCTTTGTGATCAGGCCAATTTTTTTCAATTCTGACCAGCGTCACTTTTTGAGGTAATAACTCTGAAACGCTTCAACATATCCCAGTGGTTCGGAGATTGTTTTTTGTGACATATTGTACTTCATGATAGTAGTAATTTTTTTTCTAGATATACCGTATTTTATTATTTTTCGGATTATAAGAAACTTTTTTCCTCCAAAATTTTAGGGTGGAGAGGTGCCATACATACCGGGATGGAGGGGTGCCATGCATACCGGGATGGAGAGGTGCCATGCATATCGGGATGGAGAGGTGCCATGCATATCGGGATGGAGGGGTGCCATGCATACCAGGATGGAGGGGTACCATGCATACCGGGATGGAGGGGTGCCATGCATACCGGGATGGAGAGGTGCCATGCATATCGGGATGGAGAGGTGCCATGCATATCGGGATGGAGGGGTGCCATGCATACCGGGATGGAGGGGTACCATGCATACCGGGATGGAGGGGTGCCATGCATACCGGGATGGAGGGGTGCCATGCATACCGGGATGGAGGGGTGCCATGCATACCAGGATGGGGATGAGGGGTGCCATGCATACCAGGATGGGGATAAGGGGTGCCATGCAAACCAGGATGGGGATAAGGGGTGCCATGCAAACCAGGATGGGGATGATGGGTGCCATGCATACCAGGATGGGGATGAGCGGTGCCATGCATACCAGGATGGGGATAAGGGGTGCCATGCAAACCAGGATGGGGATGAGGGGTGCCATGCATACCAGGATGGGGATGAGGGCCATGTATACCAGGAAGGAGGGAGGCATATTTACTAGGATGGGGGATATTAGTACAGAATTGGGGGACATTACCCCTTAACAGTGTGAGCGGCAGACCCCATCCCCCTTAACAGAGCATCATGACCACATTTTTTGCTTAAACTTTCTTTTCTATTTTCAGTCTCTAAAACCCAGGTAGGTGTGTCTTATGTTCATGGTCTGGTGCACTTTATAGTCCGAAAAATACAGTAACTCGATTATTTTTTAAAATATCAGAAATTTGGCAAAATTGGGAAAATTTTGCAATTTTTAAACTTTTAATTTTTATGCCCTTAAACCAGAGAGTTAGGTCACACAAAATAGTTATTTAACATCCGCACAATTTTTTAAACAATTTTTTTTGGTTAGGAAGTTAGAAGGATTAAAACTACAGGATGGGCCATTTATATGGATACACCTAAATAAAATGGGAATGGTTGGTGATATCAACTTCCTGTTTGTGGCACATTAGTATAAGGGAAGGGGAAAACTTTTCCAGATGGGTGGTGACCATGGTGGCCATTTTGAAGTCGGCCATTTTGGATCCAACTTTATTTTTTTCAATGAGAAGAAGGTCATGTGACACATCAAACGTATTGAGAATTTCATAAGAAAAACAATGGTGTGCTTGGTTTTAACTTAACTTTATTCTTTCATGAGTTTTTACAAGTTTATGACCACTTATAAAATGTGTTCAGAGTGCTGCCCATTGTGTTGGATTGTCAATGCAACCCTCTTCTTCCACTCTTGACACACTGATAGCAACATGCAGAAGAAATGCTAGCACAGGCTTCCAGTATCCGTTGTTTCAGATGCTGCACATCTCGTATCTTCACAGCATAGACAATTGTATTGATGACCACAAAGATAACAGTCTAAAAGGGCCAGATCGGGAGACCTTGGTGGCCATTCAACTGGCCCACGACAACCAATCCACTTTCCAGGAAACTGTTCATGTAGGAATGCTCAGACCTGACACCCATAATGTGGTGGTGCACCATCTTGTTGGAAAAACTCAGGGAACGTGCCATCTTCAGTGCATAAAGAGGGCAACTCATCATCATGCAGCAATTTCAGATATCCAGTGGCACTGAGGTTTCCATTGATGAAGAATGGCCCCACTATCTTTGTACCCCATATACCACACCAGACCATCAAGATACGAGATGTGCAGCATCTGAAACAATGGATACTGGAAGCCTACTTTTCAGGCACAGTGCAAAGCTGAGAAGGGAAAAATTGTCATATTATAGTGCAGATTTTACTGTTGTGGTTTGCAGGTGCCATGACCCACTGGGAGAGACTGAGGTCCTAAAGCAGCAGGAAACCCCCATAAGTGACCCCATTTTACAAACTACACCTCTCAATGAATTCCTCTACGGATGCAGTGATCAAACTGACACCATATATGACTCTCAGAAATTTATACCATTGGGCAGCGAAGAAAAAAATAATTATATTTTTATCACAAAAAAAATTAGTTTTAGCCTCAGATTTTACATTTTCACACAAGGCAATGGGTAAAAATGGTGCCGAAATGTATCACACAATTTCTGCTGAACGTGGCAATATCCCATATGTGGCTGTACAGTACTGCTTAGGCACACGGCGATACCCGGGAGGGACGGAGCACTATTTCGCTTTTGGAGAACAAATTATTGTAGAATAGTTTGCGGACTACGTATACAGAGCCCTTAAGCACTAGAAGAGCTGAATCCCCCTCAAGTGACCCAATTTTTAAACTTTCTGTTTTTAACTTTCTCACTTAGTCCCGCTATGGGAATATTTTTATCATCACAGGTCTCATGCAATGCAAAACACATGTATTGCATTGCATGAGACCGGATGTCAGTTTTACACTGGTAGATCTCCTGTTAGACTCAGTTGATGGCTAACAGGCCACCGTACCTGGCAGCCTCGGAGGTCATCATGTGATCTCCGGCTGCCATGACCACGTCAGACCTTATCTCGGAGGCCGTCAAAGGTGAGTGCACAACTGCCTCTCCCTCTCTTCTATGTGCCGTGATCGCTATGGATCACAGCATCTATAACCCCTGGCAAAAATTATGGAATCACCAGGCTCAGAGGATGTTCATTCAGTTGTTTAATGCTGTTGAAAAAAATCAGATCACAGACATGGCACAAAACTAAAGTCAGTCATTCCAAATGGCAACTTTAGGGCTTTAAGAAACACAAAAAGAAATTAAGATAAAAAATGTGGCACTCAGTCAGGGTAATTTTTTTCAGACCAAGCAGAGGGAAAAAATTATGGTATCACTCAATTCTGAGGAAAAAAATATGGAATCATGAAAAACAAACACACAAAAGAACACTCCAATACATCACTAGTATTTTGTTGCACCACCTCTGGCTTTAAAGCAGTCTCTGAGGCATGGACTTAATGAGTGACAAACAGTACTGTTTATCAATCTGGCTCCAATTTTCTCTGATTGCTGTTGCCAGATCAGCTTTGCAGGTTGGAGCCCTGTCATGGACCATTTTCTTCAACTTCCAAAGATTTTCAATTGGATTGAGATCCGGACTATTTGCAGGCCATGACATTGACCTTATGTGTCTTCTTTTCAAGGAATGTTTTCACAGTTTTTGCTCTATGGCAGGATGCATAATCATCTTGAAAAATTATGTTATCATCCGCAAACATCCTTTCAATTGATGGGATAAGAAAACTGACCAAAATATCAATGTAAACTTGGGCATTTATTAAAGATGTAATGACAGCCATTTCCCCAGTGCCTTTACCTGACATGCAGCCCCATATCATCAATGACTGTGAAAATTTGCATGTTCTCTTCATGCAGTCATCTTTATAAATCTCATTAGAACGGCACCAAACAAAAGTTCCAGCATCATCACCTTGCCCAATGCAGATTCGCGATTCATCACTGAATATGACTTTCATCCAGTCATCCACAGTCCACGATTGCTTTTCCTTAGCCCATTGTAACCTTGTTTTTTTCTGTTTAGGTGTTAATGATGGCTTATGTTTAGCTTTTCTGTATGTAAATCTCATTTCCTTTAGGCGGTTTCTTACAGTTCAGTCACAGACATTGACTCCAGTTTCCTCCTATTCGTTCCTCATTTGTTTTGTTGTGCATTTCCTGTTTTGGAGACATATTGCTTTAAGTTTCCGGTCTTGACGCTTTGATGTCTTCCTTGGTCTACCAGTATGTTTGCCTTTAACAACCTTCCCATGTTTGTATTTGGTCCAGATTTTAGACACAGCTGACTGTGAACAACCAACATCTTTTGCAACATTGCGTGATGATTTTTACCTTCTTTTAAGAGTATGATAATCATCTCCTTTGTTTCAATTGACATCTCTCGTGTTGGAGCCATGATTCATGTCAGTCCACTGAGTGCAACAGCTCTCCAAGGTGTGATCACTCCTTTTTAGATGCAGACTAAAAAAGCAGATCTAATTTGATGCAGGTGTTAATTTTAATTTCCAAAACTTACAGGGTGATTCCATAATTTTTTCCTCAGAATTGAGTGATTCCATAATTTTTTCCCTCTGCTTGGTCTGAAAAAAATTACCCTTACTGAGCACCACATTTTTAATCTTGATTTCTTTTACTGTTTCTTAAAGCCCTAAAGTTGCCATGTGAAATGACTTTAGTTTTGTGCCATGTCTGTAATCTGCTTATTTTCAACAACATTAAACAACTGAATGAACATCATCTGAGCCCGGTGATTCCATCATTTTTGCCAGGGGTTGTAGAAGAAAGCAAAGGGTTAACTTTATTGGAAACTGATCCAATCCAGTCTCGAGGATGTCACCTGTTAGAGCTATCGCTCTGCACAGGAATCGCAGGGTGCAGGACCCTGGGGGCCCTGAGCGCTACAAGACCGCCGACCGTTCATAAACATCTGCGATGTACAGAGCCCAGCAAGCACGGACGTTTATGTGCAGTGGGCAGTCAGGAAGTGGTTAACACACTTTCCTTTAAATTTTACACAAAAGAACTGAAAAATGTATATCATCACAGCCCTACACAAAATAATGTAACATAAAATAAATACAAAAAAAAAAAGAGCATGGACCGCACCTCCAAAAATCATACATTTGATCTAATGCCGCTCAGCAAAAATACATATTACTGAACATGAGGTTCTTAGCTTAACATTCTGATCAGACTGTGTGAAGCCCACTGCCACGTCAATGAACCAGCTTATTCTTTTCCCTTTCTTGGACCAGCACTCATCCCATTTGGCACAGGCAATTTTAATTAGCAGGAGTCTGCAAAGAGGGTCTAGCCTATTTTGCTCTTACTTGAGAGCTTGAGGAAGGTGAGTCACAATGCTCCTTTCATGTGGTGTTCGTGCAGTGTGTCAGCCATTGTTGCTGTGGTTTTGTGCTTGTGAGGCGCCGCGGCCTGGAGTCATGGGGACTCGGTCTTGAAGCATGGATGCTGTGAGGCACCAGGCCGCCCGTCCTGCTGGTGCATTCTCACTGTAGCGGTGGTTGGCACATGGCGCCGCTCCTTTTAGGCAGGAAATGTTAGGACCCACTACGAGGTTTGCCGTGACGTGGCAGTGGGCTTCATACAGTCTGATCAGAATGTTAAACTAAGAACCTCATGTTCAGTTATGTATATTTTTGCTGAGAGGCATTAGATCAATGTATGATTTTTTTGGAGGTGCGGTCCATGCTCTTTTTTTGTATAAAATAAATTAAAACAAATATAAAACTACTGTAACTTATTCCTGAATCCTGATGTCATTTATCCCACTGATTTCCAGCTTCAGGTCACTAAATACTACCCACTCAACAGACTCCATTATAGTCAATGGTGACTAAGCCCCGCCCCTTCTGAGACTTTCACGTTCAGCAGAGATGGAACACTCACATGCATCTGCTGACATCACAGTGAGTGTGACATCACCGGCACAGTGACATCACATTCCACAAAGTTCCATAAACAACTGACATTGAGCTTTAGTTGTAGTTGGCTTTGACTACAATATACGTGTGGATTGCATTCTCTGATAATTTTACATACGTTTTTGGATAATTGCCCTGTTGTTGCCTGATGCAACATGGACTTTACAGGGAATAGAAAGAGAAAAAGGAAAGAAACACCAGATGGAGAAGACACTGGAAATAACCAGGAACCTCCAGCAAAGATAAGGAAGATGGATTCCAAGAAATCTGGGCAGGTTGGTCAGGTATTACCTGTCAATGAGGGAACCCAGAATATTTCCTTCCTAGACACTGTACAAAACAGATGTGAAAAGCTTGTGGGATACATCACAAATCGAGCTGATAATCTAAAAAAAACTGAGTACTTTGGGTCCAACCAGGATCATTAACCTGAAAGGTAATGAAAGTGCAGCAGAAGAGAAGAGAACTGGGAGAAAAAGGAAACATCAGGAAGATCCAGCCACCAGTCAAGATGACATCTCAGGTGAATGTAGTGGCCCCAGTAGCAAAAAAATAAAGATCACTGTCTCTCTCACCAGGGATAAGTTTATCTGCCATGGCATACTTGGACAAGGGAGTTATGGGAAGGTTATGCTGGCCACTGATAAAATAAGGAAAGAAAGTGTGGCCCTTAAAATCATTAAGAAAGAAAGCCTAATCTCCTTCCCTGAATGCCTTGTAGAACACCATGTCCTGAAGCTTAGCCACAACAGCAGATTCCTAACCCATTGCCATGCCGCGTTTCATACGGAAAACCATGCGTATTTTGTCACCGAGCTGGCCAGTGGAGGGGATCTGCTTCACTATATATATAGTACCATTCCCCTGAAGGAACCTGTAAGATTTATAGGAGCAGAAATCGTTTGTGGCCTACAATTCCTGCACAGCAATGACATCATTCACCGGGACTTAAAACCGGATAACATCCTGCTGACTGGTGACGGCCACATAAAGATTACTGATTTTGGACTATCTCTATACGAGTTTGATAAGAGATTTAATGCCAGAGATTTCAGTGGAACACCTGGGTATGGCGCCCCAGAAATGATCATGGGAGACGCTTATGGTGAAGGTGTGGACTGGTTCGCCTTTGGAGTCATATTGTACGACATGATTTTCCAAGACTCACCATTTCCAGGAGACACCACTGAAGAGATTGTGAATAATGTCTTGTACGAAGAACCATCATATGAAAACCTCACTGACCACGATGCTATGGACATTATGTCCAAACTACTCTGCAAAGACCATTATGTCCGGCTAGGGGTTAATGGAAAAATCAGAACGCACCCCTTCTTTTCAAATATAAACTGGAAAGACATAAGGACAGGAAAAGCGCCATCTCCAGTTATTATAGGAAGGAACCCGTATGTCACCATGAGACAGCAGATCCCAGCACCGCGCAGTGATGGCGTGAACGAGACAATTCCTGCTAGAGAACAGAGGATTTTCACGAGTTTCCCGTTTGTGGGTCCAGCATGGAGCACAACTTACCACTAAGCGGAGAAACAGCATAATACCGTCATACCATCTAATCCTCCTGTATCTTGACGCAAGACTATCTACTGGAGTTCATTTATTTCTGTACCATCAGCTCCTACTACCTGCACTCAAAATGCCAACATCATCATGTTTCATGTCATCAGTAACAAGCATGGCTGGCCTGCCAATCTGAAGAACATTCTTCCACATCTTCCTATTACCTCCATCTCTATATGTGCTGATCTGCGGCAAAGCAGTCACACAATGTATCTGACCTACTTACAGAGGGCTGAAAGCTGCTGCTCCACTGCCAACGTGACCACTGGCAGTCTGCTCTGTGCCAACTGGGATGGAGCATAAGCAGCAATGAGGCCCCTGTGCCACGTTCCCCAGGTGGATTCAGAAGTGAAGTCATAAAATCCAAACTCTGGAATCCTTGTTGGGAGATGTGACGCATGAATTACAGGACACAACTGCGGCATCTACAGCCGTCCTTGGTGCGATTGTCAACCTGGCTATACGGGGTCCACAGCTTTCCCCTATCCAGTGCTATGGTCAGTGTTGCTCGCTGACTGGCAGCTTTGTGCCCATTTAGGCAATAATTTGTAATGTCAGCCACTTTATTTTAGCAAATAATTATTAAAAGCTAAAATAGACTCACCCTTGCTGGCTACATTATACATGGAAAAATAAAAAAATTCTATATATTACATTGCTTTCAATAAATGATCGCCATTATTACTGTGCTATTGGTGTTGTATTTTAGCTTTATCTCTGAATATGTCTAGATGATATATTATCCCCTTAGCGCACAATGAGGTTTCATGAAATTGCAGCCAATGCTGGTGACTATGGTTATGAATGCTGGTGACTATGGTTATGAATGCTGGTGACTATGGTTATGAATGCTGGTGACTATGGTTATGAATGCTGGTGAATATGGTTATGAATGCTGGTGAATATGGTTATGAATGCTGGTGACTATGGTTATGAATGCTGGTGACTATGGTTATGAATGCTGGTGAATATGGTTATGAATGCTGGTGACTATGGTTATGAATGCTGGTGACTATGGTTATGAATGCTGGTGACTATGGTTATGAATGCTGGTGAATATGGTTATGAATGCTGGTGAATATGGTTATGAATGCTGGTGACTATGGTTATGAATGTTGGTGAATATGGTTATGAAAGAACAACTGGGGAGATTCAGGTTATTGCTCTACAACTTGAAAAACTGCTTGTGACAGATCTGTCATTATAACATGACATTATTTAGTAGTTATTTTGCCCTAGAATCTGTCTGCTGAACCACCATGCATCACATATAAAACTGGTGAACGGTAATGGGCAGAGGGGAGCTGGGATTTCCGCATCAGTGCCTGGGTGCAGCCACTACCTCTGCACAACTCACACCTACACTCCTTTTCGTATACTGCTGTGGATGGTATAAGGGTATAATGAAACCGATCACATTAGAAAAGACTCAAGTGATCAGAAACTACATTTCCTGGTAGTCTTTCCGCATTAAATATAAAGATGTAGGGGCATGAAAAAAGTGAGGGTGTCAATACTGAGGGTCCGAGATAAGAGGGAGGAGAACCCATGTGAGGCCAGGCTGTTCCACAAGATATCAGGATAGACAAACAATTTGTGGCTTTGAATGAACGGCCACTGATGAGATCAGAGGAGAAATAACGGAATTTGGAGTAAAAGGCTTTATATACGGTATTTGCACATGTGGATATTTGGTACATTTTAATTTTGGCTAAATAATATACACAAGAGTTCTACTTGGACAACCCCATCCTAAATGCCTGAGTTCTCCATGTTAAATAAGAGAGGCTTATACTCACCTCCTGCACTGGCGCCTTTTCAGCAATATTAGGCATCGGGTCTCCTGGCACTCACATGACACTATGTCGCCGGCTGTTGCCTTTATTATTTCATCAGAGTGGACGATCACACCCCCCAATTGGCTGCAGATTTCATATTGTCACGTGAGCACCGAGAGACCTGGCGCCAACACTGCTGGAACGGCACTGGTGTGGGAGGTAAGTATAGGGTTTTCCAATTTCATTCAAGAGACTGGCACTGGCCAAGTACGGACAACCCCTTTAAGTAAGGTAGGTTTCCACTGTGCAGATGCTACAAGTAGCCATAAACAACGATTACTGCAAGTGCCAATAAGTGCACGTGTCCAACAACACTGAGGCATTACCAACAAACATGTTCACTTATTCTCCCCTCCCCAAGAGGGTTTTGCCTTTGGGCATTTATGATTGCTGCACGGCAGTAAAGGGTCCCTCCAAGTTCAAAAGGGGTTGTCATATTAAAGTACATTTTAATCAACATACATTGGATTAATAAGTTCCACAATTGGATGTGTAAAAATATAATGTGTGGAGATAATCGTATACTGTGTAATGGCTGTCTGACTGTGCAGGAACCACAGCTCCTGGGCAGAGAATGAAGCAAAAGCAAGTATACAGACAGGACAGCATGGGATCGAGGCTGAGGCTATGTGCCCACGATGCAGAAATGCTGCATATTTTTTACGCTTCTCCCTGGCAGGAAAAACGCATGCGGATTTTACATGCGTTTTTCCCGCCAGGTAGAAGCGTTTGTGAAGCGTCTTTGCATGCGCATTTCTGCATGCGGGTTATCAAGTACTTTTCCAAGCGATTTTAGCATCACTTGGAAAAGTGCTTGACAACTTGTCCACCTTGTTGCAACGGGCATGGATTTATAGTAGTGTGACCAAGTTAGTTAAAAAAGAGAATAAGAATGGTGAAAAATAAAAAAAAATAAAGTTTATACTCTCCTTCCGATGTCTTCCCGGTGTTTTGTCTGCTCCGTCCAGTGTCTTGCACTGCTCGCGGTGGTGTGAAGGACCTGCGGTGACGTCATTGAGCCATGTGATGGGTCACATGACTCAGTGACGTCATGGCAGGTCCTTCACAACCACGCGAACATTGCAAGTCACTGGACGTAGCAGACAAAACACCGGGAAGACATCGGAAGGTGAGTATAAACTTTATTTTTTATTTTAAATTCTATTTTTTACAGTTTCTATGGTACCCAGGTCTGGATGAGAGTCTACTCTACTCCAGACCTGGGTACCATCCGCACATAGAAACGCATATAATCCGTGAGTACAAATGTACTGACACGGATTATATGCGTCTCAATGCAAGTCAATAGCGGCGATTACGCCGCGCTTCCGCAAAATTAATGGACATGCTGCAGATTTTTGAGCGCAGCATAAACGCTGCGGAAAAAACCGCACCATGGGCACTGAAAGTGCGTCTTGTCATTGGGGACCATGGGGGGCGGATTACCAAGCGTTTTTGAAGCGTTTATACTGCGGAAATTCCGCAGCATAAATGCTTGAAAAACACATTGTGGGCACACAGCCTTATTCTTTCTATGAGGTAAAACATTTTACTGCCAGCGTTAAATCTGGTTTTCCAATACGTTATATTGTCTTTTCGCTGGAAAGACAATGAGGACCCCTGACGTAGGTGCAGGCTTACATATTTTGGTCAAAATATTAACTAATACCTTACATAATTTTCCATCCTTGCAGGATGCAGCCAGGCTTTTGTAGTGTTGGTGGAAACCATGTGTCTGTTCTTGTAGGGTGCACATATATAGTGCTCGGCAGACCGCCTGATCTAGCATCTTTTACAGAAAATAAGACAAGGTCTTATATCATTTTTTGCTCAAAAAGATGGGTTAGGGCTTATTTTCAGGGAATGTCTTCATTTATCCATATATAATAATCATGTCATATCACACACATTGCACATACACAAGAATATACACAGACACACACACTGCACATACATACCAGCCTGTCTCAGCTCCTCTAGACTTCCTCTGTTAAAAGACCTTTGGTGACATCAGGGTCATAGGACAGTGATTTCTCCAAAGGTCCTTAAGTAGTCTGAACCTTGGAATAGAAACGCTGAGGGCCTCAGAGTGGGAACCTAGAGAAATTGTCCAGTCTCCCCCCCTACATACCAGTCTATCTACTCTTCAGTTACTCTAGGCTCCCACAGTTCAAGAACCTTTGCTGACATTATGGTCACATGACTATGATGTCACCAAAGGTCCTTAAGCAGCCTTGGAATAGAAATGCTTAGAGCCCCAAAGAGAGTAGGGGCCCTGATAAATTGCCCAGTTGCTCCCCTCTCCTAACGCCAGCCCTGACTAACTAAGGCTTATTTTTGGAGTAGGGCCTATATGTCAAGCATCCTCCAAAAATCCTGTAAAATCATGCTAGGGCTTATTTTTGGGGAAATTCTGTAATAGCTTTGGCATCACTAATAGGCAGCAAGTTGGCATGTTGCACTACATGTATCTGTGTGACTGGCGCCCTATACAAGCCTTATCCTGTGCATTTCTAATCCCCTCCATGAATAGTACCGTATGTTTCAGACTATAAGACGCATTTTTTTCCTCCAAAATTTTGGAGGAAAATGGGGGGTGCGTCTTATAGTCCGAATGTTGGGGAGGGGTGGGTATATATACTGTGCTGGGGGGAGCTGTAGCGGTGGAGGAGAGGGGCACAGGAGGCAGCAGCCGCCTGCTGCAGCCTACACTGTCCCCGCTGCTAAAGAAAATGAATATTCACTGCTCCCCACGCCCATGGGGCATGTGGAGCACTGAATATTCATGGTCCTTAATAGCAGCACACAGTGTAGCCGCAGCTGCTGCCGGAATCGCCTGTGCCCGCTGTTAAAGGGCATGAATATTTAACCTCACTCCACGCCCATGGGCGTGGGGATGGGGTGAATATTCATGGCCTTTAATAAGCTGGCACACGAGATAACCCGGCAGCAGCAGGAGCCGCAGCACGGCTAAGATGTGTGCCGGCTATGAAGGAGCATGAAGTCACTGCTCCCCGCGCACACAGTCCCGGCGCTGGGAGTGGTGACTTCCGTCAGCGGATCTCTCCTTGTGAGCCGCGCATGGCAGTGACGCCATGCGCGGCTCACATGGGGAGATCAGTGCGGGCAGACAGGCGTCAGCGCTGGAGGAGAGAAGAAAGGTGAGTAGCAGTGTTTATATATTTATTTTTTTATATGTGCAGCATGATGGGGATTACGGGGACCATGCATACTAGGAAAAAGGATGAGGGGGCCATACATACCAGGGTAAATATGAGGGGGCCATACATTCCAGGATAAAGATGAGGGGGCCATACATACCAGGATAAAGATGAGGGGGCCATACATGCCAGGATAAAGATGAGGGGGGCATACATAACAGGATAAAGATGAGGGGGCCATACATACCAGGATAGGGATTAGGGGTAACATGCATACCAGGATGGGGATTGCTGTGCCATGCATACCAGGATGGGGATTGCTGATACATGCATACAAGGACGGGGATGAGGGGTGCCATGCATACCAGGACAGGGATGAGGGGTGCCATGCATACCAGGACAGGGATGAGGGGTGCCATGCATACCAGGATAGGGATTAGGGGTGCCATGCATACCAAGATAGGGATTAGGGGTGCCATGCATACCAGGATAGGGATTAGGGGTGCCATGCATACCAGGATAGGGATTAGGGGTGCCATGCACACCAGGATAGGGATGATGGGTGCCAGGCATACCAGGATGGAGGGGTTCCATGCATACCAGGATGGAGGGATGCCAGGCATACCAGGATGGAGGGATGCCAGGCATACCAGGATGGAGGGATGCCAGGCATACCAGGATGGAGGGATGCCAGGCATACCAGGATGGGGACCATGTATAAAAGGAAGGGGGGGGGCATATATACCAGGATGGGGGATATTGTCAGAATTGAGGGATATTACCCCTATACCAGTGTCAGCAGAAGACCCCCCCCCTTTAAAAGTGGATCATGAACACATCTTTTGCTTAAATTTTTTTTTTCTCCTCTAAAACCTAGGTGCGTCTTATGGTCCGGTGCGTCTTATAGTCCAAAAAATATGGTAGGTGTGAGTGGTTATTTCATCAGTATTTTGCACCAGCTCTCTCTCCACCTGAGGGCTGCTACATCCCGTTGTACATTAGTATTGCGACTAGGTATTGGCAAGTATGGCTGCCTCTTTTATAATGTATGTTATATAGCAAAATTAATTGCATCATTCAAAACTACAACTCGTTCTGCAAAAAAAAAAAATCCTCACATGGCTGTGTCAATGGAAAAATAATAAAACCTTTTTGCTCTTGGAAAAGAGTAATAAAACGAAAGAACGGGATTGTCAGGGCTGAAATTAAAAGTTTGCAGACTACAGAATTGTGCCCATGAGTAAAGCACACACTGTCATAGTTCCCCAGTCAGTGGATGGTCTCAGTTTCGCTCAATTCTTACGTATAGTTGGCATGTGCCCACAAGTATACAAATTGCTTTCATGCGGTTATGTGACCGTTGATCAGCTGGGGACATTGCACACATTCACGATTCTGTAGAGGTTTCAGTTCAGCTCAGGCAGTCCCCTGTAAGCAATTGTACACTCGGGTTTTAAAAAACAAAAATAATATATCCAAGTCAATACATGACTGTCATTTATTTCACTACTGCATTGCGGCTAGCCTCCTCTAACTCCGCTCCATCAGGACTGTGACCTGCGAGTACGGTGCTTACAGAGGGAGGTAGTCAGACACTCCATATTATTACTGGTCCCTTTCCCGAAAGCTCAGTCACCGCTTACTGACTGCTTTATACCAGCAGAATACCATCACAAGCTCACCAGTAGGACATTTTTTTTTAAAAGGCGGGCAGAATGATGATAAAGTACATACTGCAAGATGGGCAGCATGGTGGCTCAGTGGTTAGCACTAGGTTGCTAGGTTCCCATTAATGGGGTTATCAGGGTCTATTTTTTTCTTTTCATGGGCATCACAACTTACAGGCAAGCAGTTGCTAATACCTGACTGTAGTGTCCGATACCAATCCTCTGAGCAATCACGGATGGGTTCTGACGGCGATTCTGTGGCTTCCGATAACATCATATAACAGAGCAGATGCTTATTTTCCGCTGTGCTGACGGGGCATGACTGCTGATGTCCTGCTGATTGACAGGCCACTGTGAAGCCGGCTGTCAATCACCATGACTTGGGCAATCACGCCCCGTCAACAGCAGAGCCTGGAAGAAGAACAAGAGCTGAACAGGAAGAGCTTAAGGATAACATCTGCAAGGAGTTTGTTCTTTCTCGCCGTGTTTTCATTGGTTTCCTCCCACACTCTGATAGGGAATGTACAGTAGATCATCATCACTGTCCCCATTGGGGCTCACAATGTCTGTAATGTGGCATGTAAGTAATGGGGCTATAAAAATGAGTAAAATAATAAAGATCATTGATCGTTAACTGCCGAACACACAACAAGAGTAATGAGACTGGAGGGCTGTTTAAATGCCTCATTCAGATAAAGTTGGTGCTGTGGATTTTAATATATTGCCATTTTTCTACCTATTCACAATTTCCACTTGAAAATCCAGTAAGTCTGATCTTACCCTAATAACTAAATTCATAAAGTAGTAGGAAAAAATACATTAATACAGAAAACAGGTTTTGGGAGCTTGCAGTGCAGATAAGTGATGCTTACTATTGTTGAGCGATCACTAAAATGCTCGGGTGCTCGAAGCTCGGGCCCAGCTCACCGTGATACTCGGGTGCTCGATCCGAGCAACGAGCCCAATGTTAGTCTATGGGAGACCCGAGCATTTTTGCGGCAGCACCCCCGACAGTCTGTAGAAAGCCTAAAAAGTGCCCAAAACGATAGTGACAGTGCTCAAATGACATGGAGACAGCATGGGGATCACCCCAGGAAGCATTTCTGACCCCCAGGTCACTGCTGTCAACAACGTTTAAGCCACTTTTACGGGCTCACAATAAAACGTTCAAAAACGAAACTGAAACGGTTTTCCTGTGAAATATGTTAAGGAACTTCCTTTCCAGGGTAAAGCCTTGTGTATAAGGTAAAATAAATAACCAAAAACAAAAATATTCCTGCACACCTTGGGCTATGTTCACAAGTAGCATTGTTTAAGCGTTTTTGCACTTTTGTATTGCTTTCAACCATGACAAATGCATTCACCGGGAAATGTCATTTTAACATTTTACAACCTTATCTGGCCATGTGCTGTATGACACATGCATACAAAGCTAAAAAGACATGGGAACAGCATGGGGAAGACCCCTGGAAGCATCTCTGACACCCAGGTCACTGCCTAAAAGTGTGCCCATCTGAAGTGATCCTTGCCGCATCAGAAGATGCAGACTTGCAACTATCCCCGTGCAAGTCCTTGTGAATGTGGCCAGGGATGCTCCATCTCACTGACGCCTTCACCCTGGGTTAATATTGTGGAAGCCGGGACACCGTTGGATACTGGGATGCAACACGTCCTCCAGACATAGAGGATTGCGGGTCCTGGGTCAATCAGGCTTCAAAACAAGGTTCAGAAGGTAGACAGCAGCAGTGGTCGGCCTCCTATACAATGAATAAATTATTCATGATCATGAGGCCATCCATCTCCTTAGCTTTCTGTTCCTTGGAATGCAAGCGCATGTGTAGCACCCTGAGGATTCGGCTGCTACAGGGGTATTGCACCTCAACCCAGAGGTGTGATATTCCACTCCCGGGTAAGGATGGAGTGTGGAACTGAGCTAGTAGGCTGCATGCACTACACACATCCCATTTCCGGGGAACAGACCGATGGTACTCCCACTAGAGAAATGTGCAGGTACGACAGTGTCTGTTCCTGGCTGGAGTGGGAGGGGGGTGGAACATCCCAGTAGTGTAGGGGCAGATAGGGGGAGCAGCCTGGGTAAAGCTAGGAGCTCATTGGGTGCTGGTCACCTGAGCTCACACATAGAGGGAGTATTTAAGGTGGGCACCATCTTAGATCAGGGTCAGTCTGTGAGACGTCAGTCAGTCTGTCAGAGTGTAACCTGAGAAGCAGAGCAGAGGAGAAGAGAGAGAGACCCAGAGGCGCAGAGGGGACCCCAAGAGCCCATAAGAGAGCTAATAGGGTGAAGGGTCGGCAACAGGGTACCGGATCCCAAGCTGGCAGAGGCTACAGCACACCTTAGCCAGGAACCGGAGGTCGTGGGCAGGATCTGCCACGATCACCCACTAAATCCACCGGAAGGCAGACCAAGAATAGGGTCAGGGAGCCCAGAGGAGGCTTGACCAACAAGAGGCCCGAGGGAGCCGGACTTAGGTGGATCCCTGGTGGGAACGGCCAGAAGAAGGGAGAGACAGAAAGGAGCTCAGGACCACACTCCGGAGTTGCCTGGGAGTTGACCGAGTCCAGGACCTGGTGGACGCAGCACGGCTTGGGTGGTCACTGCTGTACACAGTGACCCGAGCAACACCAGTAAGTAAAACCCTGGAACTGCATTATATGCCTCTGAGTCTCCTTGCTGCACCTTCACAACCACCATCCTCCACGGCTGACCCCCTGAGGCTATACCCCTCCCGTTGGGGGTTATACTACCTAAGCTGCACTCACATCATCAGCCTCAGTGGACCCTGCTGCAGCGGCGGCCGTATTGACCGCAAATCAACGGGTGGCGTAGTCGACACAAAAGAACATCTAGTAACATCATAAGGACTGCCACACACTGAGCTTGACACCCTGGGCACGGACCGGGTCACAGCCACTCGGAGACTACAACCCCCATCTGATCCGGCTCCGGGTATCCCTAACAGCACTGGCCCAGGGGGCGCGTCAACTTGCGCGTCACATGTATGTAGTAGCAGTTAGGCCTGAGGTGGTCAACGTTTTGGTGCATATCCTACCTCCTCCGTAGATTGCTGGATGTTTTCCTGCTACTATGACTCCCGTTAAAACAAAACTTCAGGTGATGAATGATGGATGAGGTGGTGGCAAAGGAGAAAGAGCAGGATGAACAGGGACCATTCACATCAATATCAGGCCAGTCAACCACACATGTTTTGTAGGATATGTTTCTGTACCAAAAGGAGCGGTTAAGCTACACAGTTATAGGGCATACAGTGAGTGCAATGCCTACCAAAAATTTCGAGGCACTCCATTGCCCCTTGGAAGTGACATGGAGGTCAGAGGACCTTAATTAAACCGTTTTTTTCCATTTATAGCAACTGGGTCTCCCGTACACTGTTGGCCTAAGCAGTGAATGGAAGGCTTTCCAAAAATTATGAGGAACTGCAATGCCCCTTGAAACAGGCGTGGATTACAGCGTACTAAAAACCTTCTACCCATTATTGGAGAGCGAGTCTCCCTTAGTTTTCGCCTATGCATTGAAAAGCAAAAGCTGACTAATATTAGGAGGAAATGCAATGCCCGTTGGAAGAGTCGTGGAGATTAGAGGTAATTAAAAACAACATTTCAATGCCCCTTGGAAGAGCTGTGGAGTACAGGGTGGTTTAACAAGACGGTTTTAATGCCCCTTGGAAGAGTGGTGGAGGTCGCAGTAGCTTAACAAGACGGTTTTAATGCCCCTTACAAGAGCCATGCAGTACAGCATATTAAAAACCTTATACCCATAATTAGGGAGTGGGTCTCCCATAGTCTGCGCCTATGCCTTCCAAGCAAAAGCTGCCAAAAATTAGGACGGAGGAACTTGTAATGCTGGCAACACGGACCAAGGTCACCCTGGTGGTATAGTGGTGATGGAGGCTGAGGATAAGAAGAGCAAAATACAGCCGAAATAAGGAAGCGTATACCCCCATGTGTGGGTGTTAAGCGGTGCATGGGAATACACCTCCCGAAATAACACAGTGGATTTGACTTTATGTTACCCTGCTGTCATTTGGTGATGATGAGAAGTCTGGCCCAATCCAGCCCTTGTTCATTTTGATAAGGGTCAGCATTGTCAGTTGACAGGCGACTGCGCTTATCAGTTATAATTCCCCCAGCGGCACTAAAAACACGCTCCGATAACATGCTAGCGGCAGGGAAGGCCAGAACCTCCAAGGCATACAGAGAAAGTTCATTCCAAGTGTCCAGCTTGGATACCCAATAATTAAAAGGCACAGAGGAATCACGGAGGACGCTGGTACGGTCGGCAAGGTACTCCCCCTCACCATCTTTTGAAACTTTCCACTCCTTGTGAGAGTGCCCCGAGCCTCAGGGCCTGTAAATTGGGCGGGTCTCAGAAAACTATCCCAGAACGTTGACAGTATTCCCCTGCCTCTGCTGGATTGGAGTTGCGTCTCGCTCGCCTGTACGCCTTGGTTGGGCAACCAGCTGTGACCTCTGCCGCTAGCGTGTTCAGATGGGAATTTTTTAATAGTTCTGCAGCAAGAGCCTTCTGGTACTGCCCCATTTTTGTAGACCTCTTCACCTCAGGAATAAGAGAGTGAAAGTTCTCCTTGTAGTGGGGGTCTAAAAGTGTCACCAACCAGTAATGACTGTCACCCAACATTTTGACAACGCGAGGGTCACGGTTAAGGCAGCGTAACAAAGTCAGCCATGCGTGCCAGACTGGCAACGGGCAAGACTTCCGTGTGCTCACCAAGATCACGACTGACCATGCTCTTCTACTCCTCCTCCTCCCCGTCCTCAGGCCACCCACGCTAAACCGATGATATGACAGTTGTACAGGTACTACCGTCTAAAGAACATGATACCAGCTCCTGTTCTTCTTCCTCCTCCTCCTCTCCCTCATTGTCCCCCAATGCACATTGGGATGAGATGAGGCTGGGCTGTGTGTAATCGCCCGCTACGGCTTCTTGATCCATCTCATAATACTCTGGCTGCAATGCCTCCTCTTTAATTCTCTGCAGAGAGCGTTGCAAAAGACAGACAAGTGGGATGCTGACGCTAATGATGGCGTCATCGCCACTCACCATCTTGGTGGACTCCTCAAAGTTTGTCAGGATGGTACATATGTCAGACATCCAGGTCCACTCCTGAGGTCTTATGTGTGGAGTCTGACCTGAATATCGACGGCCTTGTTGCAGCTGGTACTCTACAACTGCTCTCTTCTGCTCACAAATCCTTTGCAACATGTGGAGGATAGAGTTACAACGTGTGGGGACATCACACACAAGTCGGTGTGACGGAAGTTGCAAACGCTGCTGCAACACAGTAAGGGCGGCGGAAGCTGTAGATGACTTCCAAAAATGAACTGACAGGCGGCGTACTTCGACGAGCAGATCTGGCAACTCGGGGTACGATTTAAGAAACCGCTGAACCACGAGCTTAAGCACATGAGCCAGGCATGGTACGTGTGTGATCTCGCCTCGCCTCAGAGCCGCCACCAGGATACGGCCATTGTCACACACGACCATGCCAGGATGTAGGTTCAGCGGTCTCAGCCACAGATCTGCCTGCTCTTTCACAGCTGTCCACAACTGTGAGGTTTATCACCTAAGCTTATGAGTTTCAGCACAGCCTGTTGCTGCTTGGCGGAGGCAGTACTGCAGTGCTTCCAGCTTGTAACTGATGCGGTGATATCTGAGATGGAGGCTGAACATGAGGAGGATGATCATCAGGAGCAGTACACTGTGGGGGCAACTCTGACTGACATAGGGCCCGCAATCCTCGGTGTGGGGAGGATGTGTTCCGTTCCAAGGTCCGACTGGGTCCCGGCTTCCACTATGTTTACCCAGTGTGCAGTCAGGGAGATGCACCGTCCCTGGCCACAAGCCCTTGTCCACGTGTCCGTTGTCAGGTGGACTCTCCCAGTAACTGCGTTGTTGAGGGCACGGCAGATGTTTTGGGACACATGCTTGTGTAGTGCGGGGATGGCACACCGGCCAAAATAGTGTCGGCTGGGGACCGAGTACCGAGGGACGGCCACCGCCACAAGGTTGCGGAAAGATTCTATCTCCACCAACCTAAAAGGCAGCATTTCCAACGCAAGCAGTCGTGAAATGTGCGAATTTGGGACTGTGGCCTGTAGGGCGTTGGCTGCGAATTTGCACTTTCATTCAAAGGTCTGGGATAAGGACAATTGAACGCTGCGGTGGCACGTGGACGTTGATGCGGTTTCTTGAGAAACTGCCATAACAAGTGAAGACTGAGAGGAGGGGGCATCTTTGCATGCAGTATGGATAGGGGATTACCTTGCACGCACAACAGGGGGTTCTCTTACACGCACAACGGCGGAAAAAGCAGTGGTGACACCCGCTGACACTGGTCGTGGACCCTGGGGTTCGCCCCACAAAGTCGGGTGCTTTGCTGACATGTGCCTGATCATGTTGGTGGTGGTCAGGCTGGTACTTTTGTCACCCCTGCTGGCGCTGGCATGGCAGGTGGTACAAATGGCCTTTTTGGGGTTATCAGCAGAGTCTTTAAAAAAATTCCAGACTCTGGAAGACCTACCGGTTGTACTGGCAAAGTCCCTCGTGTTAGTGTTACGGGGAACGGTTGCCCGCCTTCTCTGTGCAGCCACCACACTGCTTCTTCCTGTCTGTTGGGGTACTCTGCCTCCCTCCCCCTGTGTGCTGCTGGCCTCGCTCTGCGTGTCCTCCTGCCATCTTGGGTCAGTTACTAGATCATCCACCACGTCCTCCTCTTCCACTTCCGCACCACGATCCTCCTCCTCACTTCGTGGCAATTGTGTCTCGTCATCGTCCACCTCTTTTGACAAATTGCCAGCGTCGCCTTCCTGTGGCCGTGGCTGTTCAAATATTTGGGCATCGCTACATGGGATCTTCTCTTCCACCACTTCTAGCGGAGAAAGAAAAGAGGATTTAGATGAAAAAAAAAGGATTTTTCCTGGCCCCCGAGACCTGGAGCCAAGTCTAGCAATTTGAGCAGCAGGAGCACACAGGACTGTAATGCAGCGTTTGTTGGTATAACCACTGCGTTTCCTATACAGCCTGCCTGCCTGCCTGCCTGATATCTGGGATGGATATTAGTCCTGAGGATGGTTTGTTTGATCTGGCAGCTTTTACAGACCCTACACTAACTATTTCGCAGTATATATCTCTCCCTAAATCAGCAGAACTTTCCCTAGACTGTGTGATCCCGGGCGACTGAGTCCAAGATGGCGGCGCCCGGTTTTAAATACTCAAGGTGACGCTGGGCGGCCAGCCAATCACTGTAATGCCCACAAACAACATGGCTGCGGCATTACAGTGACTGGCTGGCAATCCCTGCATGTTCATTGGCTCTGTAAAGAGCGCCAAACATGCAGGGCGGAGACCCGAGCTCCCGCCCGAGTAACCCGGAAATGCTCGGTGCTCGCCGAACATCCCGAGTAGTGAGATGCTCGGGCGAGTAACGAGCAGTGTCGAGCATGCTCGCTCAACACTAGTAATGACGTCTATTAGGCTGTGTGCACACATTAAGCTTTTGGTTTCTCCATCTCTTGTCTGGAAAATGCTGTAAATAGGTGCAGATTTTTCCCCACTCATCAGTGTGGGTGAAATCTGCAGCAAAAACGCTGACAGAATTGACATCCTGCAGAATTATATCTTCACCAAACCTGCAAGTCACAAATAAGTAACATGTGCAGGAGACGTCAGGATTCTCAGTCACTTTCCTGGCATCGGGAAACCCTTTAGGTTTTGTGACAAATCTGCACAGAAAAAAGGTGACAAAATCTGAAATGTGTGCACTTGTGTCCTTACAAAGTAAATCAACATGCAAAGTAACTGCAAGGAATCTCTCAAAAGGAGTTTGTTACCCCAAAATGGAAATTCAGCTACTTAATCATTTACATTAAGGCTATGTGCCCACAATGCAGAAATGAAGCAGAAAATTTCTGCAGCATTTCTGCATCTCCCTGGCAGAAAAAACGCAAGCGGATTGTACATGAGTTTTTCCAGCGTAATACATGTGGATTCACATGCGTTTCCACATGCGGACTGACAAGCACTTTCCAGGCGATAGCATCACTTGGAAAGTGCTTGACAACTAGGTCACACTATATAAATCCATGCAAACAGCATGGATTTATATAGTGTGACCTGAGAGAATGGTTAAAAATAAAAAAATAAACCTTGATACTTACCTTCCGATGGCCCGGCGTGTGTTGCTGCGCTCCTTCCTGGCTGCCAGCTGATCGCGAGACACTGCACTGAAAGACCTGCTGTCACATGACTGTGACGTCAGCGCAGGTCCTTCAGTCTGCTGGCAAGCACAGGGAAGGAGACCGGGGGCTGTCGGTAGGTGAATATAATCTTTATTTTTTATTTTATTCTTTTTTTTACAGTTTCTATGGTACCTGGGTGTGGATGAGAGTCTTCTCTTCTCCACACTCGGGTACCATCCAGACATTACAACGCGCCAATTAAGCATGTACAGAAGCAGTCTTGCAGAATTGGCGCGTTCTAATGCAAGTCAATGGCGGCGAAAACGCAGCGCTTCCGCAAAATTAATGGACATGCTGCGGATTTTTGAGAGCAGCATAAACGCTGCGGAAAAATCCGCAGCATGGGCATTGAAAGTGTGGAATTGCATAGGGGACCATGGCAGAAGGCTTACCATGCGTTTCCCAAGCGTTTACGCTGCGGAAAATTCCGCAGCAAAAACGCTTGAAAAACACATCGTGGGTACACAGCCTAAATTCACTTTTAATCCTTATGCAACTAATGGCACTTTGTTGCACCCCTGGCATGGTCAATGTCCAAGGGGATCAGGTATTAGTCTTAGTGCCCCCAGCAGAAAGTAAGCTCATGGCCAAGTGGCAAGGGCCATATGAAGTCCGGGAAAAGGTTGGGGAGATGAATTAGAGAGTATATCAACCTGGGAAGAGAAAACCGAAACAGCTATATCACGTAAATTTGCTATAAGCAAGGAAAGACTGGGAATGTATGATTACGGATGCGACTCCGGTCGTATCGTCTAGGGACCCTCCGACAATGGCCAGGGGAGAGGTAAATATAAGTGACACACTCTCTAAACAGAAGCGACGGGAGACTGAGAAATTGGTGCTGCAGAGTACGGATGTATTTTCGGAACTGCTTGGCCGAACATCTGTGATCCAACATAACATTGTCACAGAGGCCCAGACACAAGTCATCGCGGCTGAGGAAAAACAAATGCTCCAGCTAGGAGTTATCGAGGAGTCCAGGAGGGAGCGGGCTAGCCCCATTGTAACTGGTTCTGAAGCTGGACGGATCGTTATGATTTTGTAACGACTTCTGAAAATGTAATAAAGTGTTGAAATTTGACCTTTATTCAATGTCCTGGGTGGACGAGCTGATTGAGAGACTGGGGCAGGCCCAGTACTTCACCACGGGTTACTGGCAGGTGCCTCGGACAGAGTCAGCCTTCATAACGCCGGAGGGTCTCTATCACTAGGTCGTCTTGCCTTTTGGGTTACATGCAGCCTCGGCCATGTTCCAGAGGCTGATGGACATAGTGTTAGAGCCTTATCAGAAGTATGTATCGGTGTATTTGGAGGATATTACCTTTAGTACCAAGTGGCATACCAACTTGTCCCAGGTACAATCAGTAGTGGATTTGCACACAGCCGTGGGCTTAACAGTGAACCCAAAAATGTGGAAACTGCTGTCACTTCCCTTTCCACACTGAAACGAAGATCATCGAAAAGGAGGGGACTGGGACATCCCTACTCTCCCCTGCTTTGTTTGCCGCCCATCAGTGATGCTGGTTTCAGGGGCTGGTCCGTGCAATGTCTCCCTCAGCGCCCTGTGCGATAAGTGCAGCATCCGGTCTGTTGTCTGCTTAGCTGAATAGTAATAACTTATTACTAATAAGCCGACTCTGCTTACAGTCAGATATCAGAACTACACTTATGTATTTTATGTCTGAGTGCTTACTTCATGATTCAACAGCTGTTCATTTGTTCCAAAAAAATTAGATTTCAGTGATAAAACTGACATCCTAACAAGTTTGAGCAAGGTCTACTACTCCTCGGATGACTCTTCTGCACAGTATAAAAATAGGAGAAACCTTATAATTGTATGCCATCACAAGAAACATTTTGGAGTGAAAGCTGAATGGCACTTTTTTGCCATTCAGCTCCTGGCAAAAGGTGTATGTGATGGTTTAGGAGGCACGGTGAAATGTCTAGCAGCTCAAGCTAGCCTCCATAGATCACATTCAGACCAAATTTTAACACCCATGCAACTTTTCCAACTGAGTGAGAAAAATATTCCTAACATCCAGTTCACGTACTGTACAAACCAGGACTAAGAAGAAGAGGAAAGTTTGTTAAAACATTGGTTACAAAAAGCAGAACCCATCAAAGGAACTAACAGTTTAATTCCATGTAGTGAAACAAAAATATAAACAAGGATTTTTTCATCCAGAAATGACAGTGAAGTCCATGAAGTGATTGAAGGTGGCACAAGATTGGCGATGGATGATATAACTGGATATGTGACCTGTGAGTATGATCAGCACTGGTGGCTGCTGGCTAATGGACTCTCCAAAGACTAGGACAATGAAGAAGTAAAGCCATTTTTCTGCACCTTCTGGTCCATCACCATCCTTTGTGTATCCAAGAAAGCAGACATTTTGAAAGTAACCAAAAATCAGATATTAACACAAGTGGACCCAAACCCCATAACAGGCGTACATACTGACACAAAAGGAAACGGCCATTGTTAGTAAGAGATTGTGGACAAGATTACATTTCACCCAGAAGAGAGAACAAATTATTGAGAAAAGATCAGTGTAAAGACGTACTATTAATTGTTCAGACTAATTCATAATGTTTTATTTTATCGCTGGACGATTTTACTGTATTTTTTTCATTTTTTTTTTAAACTGGAAAAAGGAAATGTCTAGTGAAGTAATAATAAAAAAAAAGTTGTTCCATGTATAACTGTATATTAAAAAGGTGTTAAAATATTGATTCTTTTAGTTTAGCATTAAACCTATGACTAGGATGAGACTGTATTTAGAAAATCACACAACAAAATATGATCCTACAGAAATACCAACTTGAATCCCTGAAGGAATGTAACCAATAACACAAGTAACACATACGCATTTTTTTTTTTTTTTACAAAACACAGTTTTCCCGAAATCGCCCATCAAAATTTAGAATTTGACTCCTCGAAAACAAAATAACAAACTTGGTTAAGACATGTCGAATTAAAGCCTGTACAATTCTGAACAAAATGCTGCCTCTCCCATCTCTATCTTAATTGTAGCCCGCAATATGATAAATGTAAAGTCTATAAAAAAATAACGAAGATAAAAAATCCTAAATTTATTATTTTTACTTCACTAAAGTAGCACTTCAAAAAAATGGTGTCATTCAAAAGTACAACTTGTCCTGCAAAAAACAAGCCCTTGGTTATATTGAAAAAATATAAAAGTTATGGCTCTGGAAAAAAGAGGAGGAAAAAAACTAAAGTGCAAAGATAGAAAATCACAAGATCATGAACGGGTTAATATCAAGTGAATTGAACCAGTGTTATGTAAAAATTAACCATTATAGAACATTGCTAATATTTTCTATTTTTTCATATTTTATATAATGGTTGTTCCCCAGCTTTTCCAGTCTGCAGAATGCCAGATCTGCCCGGCCAGTCATTCATAAATGATCAAATCTTGTATAATTATATTACTAGTCAGGTTGCTACTCAGAAGCTTAGAAACGCCGGGTAAAGATCTGTGTGAAGCTGTAATGAACTCATCTGCCCAGATATGGGGTCACCAATCTCCATACTGTAGCTTAGCTATGGAGCCTCACCTTACAAGGTCCTGGGAGAGGGGTAATAAACCCTGTGGAGCTGTAATATAGACCTGCGAAACACTGACTCCCCTTTTCTTACTACCCAATGTACCATAGTTGGGCAGAATTACCTTTTGGAAACTTGATATCTGGGTAATTTGCAAAAGATTTGTTCACAAGTACATTTTCTTAGCCCTTCCACAGTAGAATTTTGTGTTTTTAATAAAAATAGCAGAAATAGATATTTTTTAAACTTATAGATTTAACCCTTTCGCGCCAGAGCCAGTTTTTGCCTTTGTGATCAGGCCAATTTTTTTCAATTCTGACCAGCGTCACTTTTTGAGGTAATAACTCTGAAACGCTTCAACATATCCCAGTGGTTCGGAGATTGTTTTTTGTGAAATATTGTACTTCATGATAGTAGTAATTTTTTTTCTAGATAAACCGTATTTTTCGGATTATAAGACAAACTTTTTTCCTCCAAAATTTTAGGATGGAGAGGTGCCATACATACCGGGATGGAGGGGTGCCATGCATACCGGGATGGAGAGGTGCCATGCATATCGGGATGGAGGGGTGCCATGCATACCGGGATGGAGGGGTGCCATGCATACCGGGATGGAGGGGTGCCATGCATACCGGGATGGAGGGGTGCCATGCATACCGGGATGGAGGGGTGCCATGCATACTGGGATGGGGATAAGGGGTGCCATGCATACCAGGATGGGGATAAGGGGTGCCATACATACCAGGATGGGGATAAGGGGTGCCATGCATACCAGGATGGGGATGAGGGGTGCCATGCATACCAGGATGGGGATGAGGGCCATGTATAACAGGAAGGAGGGGGGCATATTTACTAGGATGGGGGATATTAGTACAGAATTGGGGGACATTACCCCTTTAACAGTGTGAGCGGCAGACCCCATCCCCCTTAACAGAGCATCATGACCACATTTTTTGCTTAAACTTTCTTTTCTATTTTCCTTCTCTAAAACCCAGGTAGGTGTGTCTTATGGTCATGGTCTGGTGCATTTTATAGTCCGAAAAATACGGTAACTCGATTATTTTTTAAAATATCAGAAATCTGGCAAAATTGGGAAAATTTTGCAATTTTTAAACTTTTAATTTTTATGCCCTTAAACCAGAGAGTTAGGTCACACAAAATAGTTCTTTTACATCTGCACAATTTTTTAAACAATTTTTTTGGTTAGGAAGTTAGAAGGATTAAAACTACAGGGTGGGCCATTTATATGGATACACCTAAATAAAATGGGAATGGTTGGTGATATCAACTTCCTGTTTGTGGCACATTAGTATAAGGGAAGGGGAAAACTTTTCCAGATGGGTGGTGACCATGGTGGCCATTTTGAAGTCGGCCATTTTGGATCCAACTTTATTTTTTTCAATGAGAAGAAGGTCATGTGACACATCAAACGTATTGAGAATTTCATAAGAAAAACAATGGTGTGCTTGGTTTTAACTTAACTTTATTCTTTCATGAGTTTTTACAAGTTTATGACCACTTATCAAATGTGTTCAGAGTGCTGCCCATTGTGTTGGATTGTCAATGCAACCCTCTTCTTCCACTCTTGACACACTGATAGCAACACTGCAGAAGAAATGCTAGCACAGGCTTCCAGTATCCGTTGTTTCAGATGCTGCACATCTCGTATCTTCACAGCATAGACAATTGTATTGATGACCACAAAGATAACAGTCTAAAAGGGCCAGATCGGGAGACCTTGGTGGCCATTCAACTGGCCCACGACAACCAATCCACTTTCCAGGAAACTGTTCATGTAGGAATGCTCAGACCTGACACCCATAATGTGGTGGTGCACCATCTTGTTGGAAAAACTCAGGGAACGTGCCATCTTCAGTGCATAAAGAGGGCAACACATCATCGTGTAGCAATTTCAGATATCCAGTGGCATTGAGGTTTCCACTGATGAAGAATGGCCCCACTATCTTTGTACCCCATATACCACACCAGACCATCAAGATACGAGATGTGCAGCATCTGAAACAATGGATACTGGAAGCCTACTTTTCAGGCACAGTGCAAAGCTCAGAAGGGAAAAATTGTCATATTATAGTGCAGATTTTACTGTTGTGGTTTGCAGGTGCCATGACCCACTGGGAGAGACTGAGGTCCTAAAGCAGCAGGAAACCCCCATAAGTGACCCCATTTTACAAACTACACCTCTCAATGAATTCCTCTACGGATGCAGTGATCAAGCTGACACCACATGTGACTCTCAGAAATTTATACCATTGGGCAGCGAAGAAAAAAATAATTCTATTTTTATCACAAAAAAAATTTGTTTTAGCCTCAGATTTTACATTTTCACACAAGGCAATGGGTAAAAATGGTGCCGAAATGTATCTCACAATTTCTGCTGAACGTGGCAATATCCCATATGTGGCTGTACAGTACTGCTTAGGCACACGGAGGCACACGGCGACACCCGGGAGGGACGGAGCACTATTTCGCTTTTGGAGAACAAATTATTGTAGAATAGTTTGCGGACTACGTATACAGAGCCCTTAAGCACTAGAAGAGCTGAATCCCCCTCAAGTGACCCAATTTTTAAACTTTCTGTTTATAACTTTCTCACTTAGTCCCTCTATGGGAATATTTTTATCATCACAGGTCTCATGCAATGCAATACACATGTATTGCATTGCATGAGACCGGATGTCAGTTTTACACTGGTAGATCTCCTGTTAGACTCAGTTGATGGCTAACAGGCCACCGTACCTGGCAGCCTCGGAGGTCATCATGTGATCTCCGGCTGCCATGACCACGTCAGACCTTATTCTCGGAAGCCGTCAAAGGTGAGTGCACAACTGCCTCTCCCTCTCTTCTATGTGCCGTGATCGCTATGCATCTATAACCCCTGGCAAAAATTATGGAATCACCGGGCTCGGAGGATGTTCATTCAGTTGTTTAATGCTGTTGAAAAAAATCAGATCACCGACATGGCACAAAACTAAAGTCAGTCATTCCAAATGGCAACTTTAGGGCTTTAAGAAACACAAAAAGAAATTAAGATAAAAAATGTGGCACTCAGTCAGGGTAATTTTTTTCAGACCAAGGAGAGGGAAAAAATTATGGAATCACTCAATTCTGAGGAAAAAATTATGGAATCATGAAAAACAAACACACAAAAGAACACTCCAATACATCACTAGTATTTTGTTGCACCACCTCTGGCTTTAAAGCAGTCTCTGAGGCATGGACTTAATGAGTGACAAACAGTACCCTTTATCAATCTGGCTCCAACTTTCTCTGATTGCTGTTGCCAGATCAGCTTTGCAGGTTGGAGCCCTGTCATGGACCATTTTCTTCAACTTCCAAAGATTTTCAATTGGATTGAGATCCAGACTATTTGCAGACCATGACATTGACCTTATGTGTCTTCTTTTCAAGGAATGTTTTCACCGTTTTTGCTCTATGGCAGGATGCATTATCATCTTGAAAAATGATGTCATCATCCCCAAACATCCTTTCCATTGATGGGATAAGAAAACTGTCCAAAATATCAATGTAAACTTGGGCATTTATTGAAGATGTAATGACAGCTATCTCTCCAGTGCCTTTACCTGACATGCAGCCCCATATCATCAATGACTGTGGAAATTTGCATGTTCTCTTCAGTCATCTTTATAAATCTCATTAGAACGGCACCAAACAAAAGTTCCAGCATCATCACCTTGCCCAATGCAGATTCACGATTCATCACTGAATATGACTTTTATCCAGTCATCCACAGTCCACGATTGCTTTTCCTTAGCCCATTGTAACCTTGCTTTTTTCTGTTTAGGTGTTAATGATGGCTTATGTTTAGCTTTTCTGTATGTAAATCCCATTTCCTTTAGGCGGTTTCTTACAGTTCGGTCACAGACATTGACTCCAGTTTCCTCCCATTCGTTCCTCATTTGTTTTGTTGTGCATTTCCTGTTTTGGAGACATATTGCTTTAAGTTTCCGGTCTTGACGCATTGATGTCTTCCTTGGTCTACCAGTATGTTTGCCTTTAACAACCTTCCCATGTTTGTATTTGGTCCAGATTTTAGACACAGCTGACTGTGAACAACCAACATCTTTTGCAACATTGCGTGATGATTTTTACCTTCTTTTAAGACTATGATAATCCTTTCCTTTCAATTGACATCTCTCGTGTTGGAGCCATGATTCATGTCAGTCCACTGAGTGCAACAGCTCTCCAAGGTGTGATCACTCCTTTTTAGATGCAGACTAACGAGCAGATCAAATTTGATGCAGGTGTTAATTTTAATTTCCAAAACTTACAGGGTGATTCCATATTTTTTTCCTAAGAATTGAGTGATTCAATAATTTTTTCCCTCTGCTTGGTCTGAAAAAAATTACCCTTACTGAGCACCACAATTTTAATCTTGATTTCTTTTAGTGTTTCTTAAAGCCGTAAAGTTGCCATTTGAAATGACTTTAGTTTTGTGCCATGTCTGTGATCTGCTTTTTTTCAACAACATTAAACAACTGAATGAACATCCTCCGAGCCCGGTGATTCCATAATTTTTGCCAGGGGTTGTAGAAGATAGCAAAGGGTTAACTTTATTGGAACCTGATCCAATCCAGTCTCGAGGATGTCACCTGTTAGAGCTATCGCTCTGCACAGGAATCGCAGGGTGCAGGACCCTGGGGGCCCTGAGCGCTAAAAGACCGCCGACCGTTCATAAACATCTGCGATGTACAGAGCCCAGCAAGCGCGGACGTTTATGTGCAGTGGGCAGTCAGGAAGTGGTTAACACATTTTCCTTTAAATTTGACACAAAAGAACTGAAAAATGTATATCATCACAGCCCTACACAAAATAATGTAACATAAAATAAATACAAAAAAAAAAGAGAGCATGGACCGCACCTCCAAAAATCATACATTTGATCTAATGCCGCTCAGCAAAAATACATATTACTGAACATGAGGTTCTTAGCTTAACATTCTGATCAGACTGTGTGAAGCCCACTGCCACGTCAATGAACCAGCTTATTCTTTTCCCTTTCTTGGACCAGCACTCATCCCATTTGGCACAGGCAATTTTAATTAGCAGGAGTCTGCAAAGAGGGTCTAGCCTATTTTGCTCTCACTTGAGAGCTTGAGGAAGGTGAGTCACAATGCTCCTTTCATGTGGTGTTGGTGCAGTGTGTCAGCCATTGTTGCTGTGGTTTTGTGCTTGTGGGGCGCCGCGGCCTGGAGTCATGGGGACTCGGTCTGGCAGCATGGGTGCTGTGAGGCACCAGGCCGCCCGCCCTGCTGGTGCATTCTCACTGTAGCGGTGGTTGGCACATGGCGCCGCTCCTTATAGGCAGGAAATGTTAGGACCCACTACGAGGTTTGCCGTGACGTGGCAGTGGGCTTCATACAGTCTGATCAGAATGTTAAACTAAGACCCTCATGTTCAGTTATGTATATTTTTGCTGAGAGGCATTAGATCAATGTATGATTTTTTTGGAGGTGCGGTCCATGCTCTTTTTTTGTATAAAATAAATTAAAACAAATATAAAACTACTGTAACTTATTCCTGAATCCTGATGTCATTTATCCCACTGATTTCCAGCTTCAGGTCACTAAATACTACCCACTCAACAGACTCCATTATAGTCAATGGTGACTAAGCCCCGCCCCTTCCGAGACTTTCACGTTCAGCAGAGATGGAACACTCGCATGCATCTGCTGACATCACAGTGAGTGTGACATCACCGGCACAGTGACATCACATTCCACAAAGTTCCATAAACAACTGACTGCAGCCATTGAGCTTTAGTTGTAGTTGGCTTTGACTACAATATACGTGTGGATTGCATTCTCTGATAATTTTACATACGTTTTTGGATAATTGCCCTGTTGTTGCCTGATGCAACATGGACTTTACAGGGAATAGAAAGAGAAAAAGGAAAGAAACACCAGATGGAGAAGACACTGTAAATAACCAGGAACCTCCAGCAAAGATAAGGAAGATGGATTCCAAGAAATCTGGGCAGGTTGGTCAGGTATTACCTGTCAATGAGGGAACCCAGAATATTTCCTTCCTAGACACTGTACAAAACAGATGTGAAAAGCTTGTGGGATACATCACAAATCGAGCTGATAATCTAAAAAAACTGAGTACTTTGGGTCCAACCAGGATCATTAACCTGAAAGGTAATGAAAGTGCAGCAGAAGAGAAGAGAACTGGGAGAAAAAGGAAACATCAGGAAGATCCAGCCACCAGTCAAGATGACATCTCAGGTGAATGTAGTGGCCCCAGTAGCAAAAAAATAAAGACCACTGTCCCTCTCACCAGGGATAAGTTTATCTGCCATGGCATGCTTGGAGAAGGGAGTTATGGGAAGGTTATGCTGGCCACTGATAAAATAAGGAAAGAAAGTGTAGCCCTTAAAATCATTAAGAAAGAAAGCCTAATCTCCTTCCCTGAATGCCTTGTAGAACACCATGTCCTGAAGCTTAGCCACAACAGCAGATTCCTAACCCATTGCCATGCCGCGTTTCATACGGAAAACCATGCGTATTTTGTCACTGAGCTGGCCAGTGGAGGGGATCTGCTTCACTATATATATAGTACCATTCCCCTGAAGGAACCTGTAAGATTTATAGGAGCAGAAATCGTTTGTGGCCTACAATTCCTGCACAGCAATGACATCATTCACCGGGACTTAAAACCGGATAACATCCTGCTGACTGGTGACGGCCACATAAAGATTACTGATTTTGGACTATCTCTATATGAGTTTGATAAGAGATTTAATGCCAGAGATTTCAGTGGAACACCTGGGTATGGCGCCCCAGAAATGATCATGGGAGACGCTTATGGTGAAGGTGTGGACTGGTTCGCCTTTGGAGTTATATTGTACGACATGATTTTCCAAGACTCACCATTTCCAGGAGACACCACTGAAGAGATTGTGAATAATGTCTTGTACGAAGAACCATCATATGAAAACCTCACTGACCACGATGCTATGGACATTATGTCCAAACTACTCTGCAAAGACCATTATGTCCGGCTAGGGGTTAATGGAAAAATCAGAACGCACCCCTTCTTTTCAAATATAAACTGGAAAGACATAAGGACAGGAAAAGCGCCATCTCCAGTTATTATAGGAAGGAACCCGTATGTCACCATGAGACAGCAGATCCCAGCACCGCGCAGTGATGGCGTGAACGAGACAATTCCTGCTAGAGAACAGAGGATTTTCACGAGTTTCCCGTTTGTGGGTCCAGCATGGAGCACAACTTACCACTAAGCGGAGAAACAGCATAATACCGTCATACCATCTAATCCTCCTGTATCTTGACGCAAGACTATCTACTGGAGTTCATTTATTTCTGTACCATCAGCTCCTACTACCTGCACTCAAAATGCCAACATCATCATGTTTCATGTCATCAGTAACAAGCATGGCTGGCCTGCCAATCTGAAGAACATTCTTCCACATCTTCCTATTACCTCCATCTCTATATGTGCTGATCTGCGGCAAAGCAGTCACACAATGTATCTGACCTACTTACAGAGGGCTGAAAGCTGCTGCTCCACTGCCAACGTGACCACTGGCAGTCTGCTCTGTGCCAACTGGGATGGAGCATAAGCAGCAATGAGGCCCCTGTGCCACGTTCCCCAGGTGGATTCAGAAGTGAAGTCATAAAATCCAAACTCTGGAATCCTTGTTGGGAGATGTGACGCATGAATTACAGGACACAACTGCGGCATCTACAGCCGTCCTTGGTGCGATTGTCAACCTGGCTATACGGAGTCCACAGCTTTCCCCTATCCAGTGCTATGGTCAGTGTTGCTCGCTGACTGGCAGCTTTGTGCCCATTTAGGCAATAATTTGTAATGTCAGCCACTTTATTTTAGCAAATAATTATTAAAAGCTAAAATAGACTCACCCTTGCTGGCTACATTATACATGGAAAAATAAAAAATTCTATATATTACATTGCTTTCAATAAATGATCGCCATTATTACTGTGCTATTGGTGTTGTATTTTAGCTTTATCTCTGAATATGTCTAGATGATATATTATCCCCTTAGCGCACAATGAGGTTTCATGAAATTGCAGCCAATGCTGGTGACTATGATTATGAATGCTGGTGAATATGGTTATGAATGCTGGTGACTATGGTTATGAATGCTGGTGAATATGGTTATGAATGCTGGTGACTATGGTTATGAATGCTGGTGAATATGGTTATGAATGCTGGTGACTATGGTTATGAATGCTGGTGAATATGGTTATGAATGCTGGTGACTATGGTTATGAATGCTGGTGACTATGGTTATGAATGCTGGTGAATATGGTTATGAATGCTGGTGACTATGGTTATGAATGCTGGTGACTATGGTTATGAATGCTGGTGAATATGGTTATGAATGCTGGTGAATATGGTTATGAATGCTGGTGACTATGGTTATGAATGCTGGTGAATATGGTTATGAATGCTGGTGACTATGGTTATGAATGCTGGTGAATATGGTTATGAATGCTGGTGACTATGGTTATGAATGCTGGTGAATATGGTTATGAATGCTGGTGAATATGGTTATGAATGCTGGTGACTATGGTTATGAATGCTGGTGAATATGGTTATGAATGCTGGTGACTATGGTTATGAATGCTGGTGAATATGGTTATGAATGCTGGTGACTATGGTTATGAATGCTGGTGAATATGGTTATGAATGCTGGTGACTATGGTTATGAATGCTGGTGACTATGGTTATGAATGCTGGTGAATATGGTTATGAATGCTGGTGGCTATGGTTATGAATGCTGGTGACTATGGTTATGAATGCTGGTGAATATGGTTATGAATGCTGGTGACTATGGTTATGAATGCTGGTGAATATGGTTATGAAAGAACAACTGGGGAGATTCAGGTTATTGCTCTACAACTTGAAAAACTGCTTGTGACAGATCTGTCATTATAACATGACATTATTTAGTAGTTATTTTGCCCTAGAATCTGTCTGCTGAACCACCATGCATCACATATAAAACTGGTGAACGGTAATGGGCAGAGGGGAGCTGGGATTTCCGCATCAGTGCCAGGGTGCAGCCACTACCTCTGCACAACTCACACCTACACTCCTTTTCGTATACTGCTGTGGATGGTATAAGGGTATAATGAAACCGATCACATTAGAAAAGACTCAAGTGATCAGAAACTACATTTCCTGGTAGTCTTTCTGACGCGCCCCCTGGGCCATGTTGTTAGGGATACCCGGAGCCGGATCAGATGGGGGTTGTAGTCTCCGAGTGGCTGTGACCCGGTCCGTGCCCAGGGTGTCAAACTCAGTGTGCGGCAGTCCTTGCAGATGTTCTTAGTGTCGACTACGCCACCCGTTGATTTGCGGTCAAAAGGCCGCCGCTGCAGGATGGTCCGCTGAGGCTGGTGGTGTGTGTGCAGCTGTGGTAGTATAACCCCCAACGGGAGGGGTATAGCCTCAGGGGGTCAGACGTGGAGGATGGTGGTTGGGAAGGTGCAGCAAGGAGACTCAGAGGCATGAAATGCAGTTTCAGGGTTTTTACTCACTGGTGTTGCTCGGGTCACTCTGTACAGCAGTGACCACCCGAGCCGTGCTGCGTCCACCAGGTGCGGGACTCGGTCAACTCCCGGGCAATTCCTGAGTATGGTCCTGAGCTCCCTTCTTCTCTCTCTCTGGCCGTTCTCACCAGGGATCCACCTATGTCCGGCTCCCTCGGGTCTCTTGGTGGTTGAACCTTCTCTGGCTTCCCTGACCCTATGCTCGGTGTGCCATTCTGGTGGATTTGGTGAGGGTCGTGGCAAATCTTGCCCACGACCTCCGGTTCCTGGCTAAGGTGTGCTTTGGCCTCCGCCAGCTTGGGATCCGGTACCCTTTTGCCGACCCTTCACCCTTATCAGTTCTCATACGGGCTCTTGGGGTCCCCTCTCGTCCTGCGCCTCTGAGTCCCTCTTCCTTCTCCTCTCCTGGAGTTACTGCTGACTCACTGACTTGACTGACTGACTGACCCTGTCCTAAGATGGTGCCCACCTTATATACTCCCTCTATGTGTGAGCTCAGGTGACCAGCACCCAATGAACTCCTACATTTACCCAGACTACTCGCCCTATCTGCTCCTACACTACTGGGATGTTCCACCCCCCTCCCACTCCAGCCAGGGACAGACGCTGTCGTACCTACACATATACTGGTGGGAGTACCGTAGTTCTGTCCCCCGGAAATGGGATGTATGTAGTGCATGCAGCCTACTAGCTCAGTTCCACACTCCATCCTTACCCGGGAGTGGAATACCACACCTCTGGTTTGAGGTGCAATACCCCTGTAGCAGCCGAGTCCTCAGGGTGCTACATTTCCGCATTAAATATAAAGATGTAGGGGCATGAAAAAAGTGAGGGTGTCAATACTGAGGGTCCGAGATAAGAGGGAGGAGAACCCATGTGAGGCCAGGCTGTTCCACAAGATATCAGGATAGACAAACAATTTGTGGCTTTGAATGAACGGCCACTGATGAGATCAGAGGAGAAATAACGGAATTTGGAGTAAAAGGCTTTATATACGGTATTTGCATATGTGGATATTTGGTACATTTTAATTTTGGCTAAATAATATACACAAGAGTTCTACTTGGACAACCCCATCCTAAATGCCTGAGTTCTCCATGTTAAATAAGAGAGGCTTATACTCACCTCCTGCACTGGCGCCTTTTCAGCAATATTAGGCATCGGGTCTCCTGGCACTCACATGACGCTATGTCGCCGGCTGTTGCCTTTATTATTTCATCAGAGTGGACGATCACACCCCCAATTGGCTGCAGATTTCATATTGTCACGTGAGCACCGAGAGACCTGGCGCCAACACTGCTGGAACGGCACTGGTGTGGGAGGTAAGTATAGGGTTTTCCAATTTCATTCAAGAGACTGGCACTGGCCAAGTACGGACAACCCCTTTAAGTAAGGTAGGTTTCCACTGTGCAGATGCTACAAGTAGCCATAAACAACGATTACTGCAAGTGCCAATAAGTGCACGTGTCCAACAACACTGAGGCATTACCAACAAACATGTTCACTTATTCTCCCCTCCCCAAGAGGGTTTTGCCTTTGGGCATTTATGATTGCTGCACGGCAGTAAAGGGTCCCTCCAAGTTCAAAAGGGGTTGTCATATTAAAGTACATTTTAATCAACATACATTGGATTAATAAGTTCCACAATTGGATGTGTAAAAATATAATCGTATACTGTGTAATGGCTGTCTGACTGTGCAGGAACCACAGCTCCTGGGCAGAGAATGAAGCAAAAGCAAGTATACAGACAGGACAGCATGGGATCGAGGTGGATTCTTTCTGTGAGGTAAAACATTTTACTGCCAGCGTTAAATCTGGTTTTCCAATACGTTATATTGTCTTTTCGCTGGAAAGACAATGAGGACCCCTGACGTAGGTGGAGGCTTACATATTTTGGTCAAAATATTAACTAATACCTTACATAATTTTCCACCCTTGCAGGATGCAGCCAGGCTTTTGTAGTGTTGGTGGAAACCATGTGTCTGTTCTTGTAGGGTGCACATATATAGTGCTCGGCAGACCGCCTGATCTAGCATCTTTTACAGAAAATAAGACAAGGTCTTATATCATTTTTTGCTCAAAAAGATGGGTTAGGGCTTATTTTCAGGGAATGTCTTCATTTATCCATATATAATAATCATGTCATATCACACACATTGCACATACACAAGAATATACACAGACACACACACTGCACATACATACCAGCCTGTCTCAGCTCCTCTAGACTTCCTCTGTTAAAAGACCTTTGGTGACATCAGGGTCATAGGACAGTGATTTCTCCAAAGGTCCTTAAGTAGTCTGAACCTTGGAATAGAAACGCTGAGGGCCTCAGAGTGGGAACCTAGAGAAATTGTCCAGTCTCCCCCCCTACATACCAGTCTATCTACTCTTCAGTTACTCTAGGCTCCCACAGTTCAAGAACCTTTGCTGACATTATGGTCACATGACTATGATGTCACCAAAGGTCCTTAAGCAGCCTTGGAATAGAAATGCTTAGGGAGCCCCAAAGAGTAGGGGCCCTGATAAATTGCCCAGTTGCTCCCCTCTCCTAACGCCAGCCCTGACTAACTAAGACTTATTTTTGGAGTAGGGCCTATATGTGAAGCATCCTCCAAAAATCCTGTAAAATCATGCTAGGGCTTATTTTTGGGGAAATTCTGTAATAGCTTTGGCATCACTAATAGGCAGCAAGTTGGCATGTTGCACTACATGTATCTGTGTGACTGGCGCCCTATACAAGCCTTATCCTGTGCATTTCTAATCCCCTCCATGAATAGTACCGTATTTTTCAGACTATAAGACGCATTTTTTTCCTCCAAAATTTTGGAGGAAAATGGGGGGTGCGTCTTATAGTCCGAATGTTGGGGAGGGGTGGGTATATATACTGTGCTGTGGGGAGCGGTAGCGGTGGAAGAGCGGGGCACAGGAGGCAGCAGCCGCCTGCTGCAGCCTACGCTGTCCCCGCTGCTAAAGAAAATGAATATTCACTGCTCCCCACGCCCATGGGGAGCACTGAATATTCATGCTCCTTAATAGCAGCACACAGTGTAGCCGCAGCTGCTGCCGGAATCGCCTGTGCCCGCTGTTAAAGGGCATGAATATTTAACCTCTCTCCACGCCCATGGGCGTGGGGAGGGGGTGAATATTCATGCCCTTTAATAAGCGGGCACACGAGATAACCCGGTAGCAGCAGGAGCCGCAGCGCGGCTAAGCTGTGTGCCGGCTATGAAGGAGCATGAAGTCACCGCTCCCCGCTCACACAGTCCCGGCGTGGGGAGCAGTGACTTCCGTCAGCTGATCTCTCCTTGTGAGCCGCGCATGGCAGTGACGCCATGCGCGGCTCACATGGGGAGATCAGTGCGGGCAGACAGGCGTCAGCGCTGGAGGAGAGAAGAAAGGTGAGTAAGAGTGTTTATATATTTATTTTTTATATGTGCAGCATGATGGGGATTACGGGGACCATGCATACTAGGAAAAGGATGAGGGGGCCATACAAACCAGGGTAAAGATGAGGGGGGCATACATAACAGGATAAAGATGAGGGTGCCATACATACCAGGATAAAGATGAGGGGGCCACACATACCAGGATAAAGATGAGGGGGCCATACATACCAGGATAGGGATTAGGGGTGCCATGCATACCAGGATGGGGATTGCTGTGCCATGCATACCAGGACGGAGATTGCTGTGCCATTCATACCAGGACAGGGATGAGGGGTGCCATGCATACCAGGACAGGGATGAGGGGTGCCATGCATACCGGGACAGGGATGAGGGGTGCCATGCATACCGGGACAGGGATGAGGGGTGCCATGCATACCGGGACAGGGATGAGGGGTGCCATGCATACCGGGACAGGGATGAGGGGTGCCATGCATACCGGGACAGGGATGAGGGGTGCCATGCATACCGGGACAGGGATGAGGGGTGCCATGCATACCGGGACAGGGATGAGGGGTGCCATGCATACCGGGACAGGGATGAGGGGTGCCATGCATACCGGGACAGGGATGAGGGGTGCCATGCATACCGGGACAGGGATGAGGGGTGCCATGCATACCGGGACAGGGATGAGGGGTGCCATGCATACCGGGACAGGGATGAGGGGTGCCATGCATACCGGGACAGGGATGAGGGGTGCCATGCATACCGGGACAGGGATGAGGGGTGCCATGCATACCGGGACAGGGATGAGGGGTGCCATGCATACCGGGGCAGGGATGAGGGGTGCCATGCATACCGGGACAGGGATGAGGGGTGCCATGCATACCGGGACAGGGATGAGGGGTGCCATGCATACCGGGACAGGGATGAGGGGTGCCATGCATACCGGGACAGGGATGAGGGGTGCCATGCATACCGGGACAGGGATGAGGGGTGCCATGCATACCGGGACAGGGATGAGGGGTGCCATGCATACCGGGACAGGGATGAGGGGTGCCATGCATACCAGGACAGGGATGAGGGGTGCCATGCATACCAGGACAGGGATGAGGGGTGCCATGCATACCAGGACAGGGATGAGGGGTGCCATGCACACCAGGACAGGGATGAGGGGTGCCATGCATACCAGGATAGGGATTAGGGGTGCCATGCACACCAGGATAGGGATGATGGGTGCCATGCATACCAGGATGGAGGAGTTCCATGCATACCAGGATGGAGGGATGCCAGGCATACCAGGATGGAGGGATGCCAAGCATACCAGGATGGGGACCACGTATAAAAGGAAGGGGGGGGGGCATATATACCAGGATGGGGGATATTGTCAGAATTGGGGGACATTACCCCTATACCAGTGTCAGCAGAAGACCCCCTTCCCCTTAAAAGTGCATCATGAACACATCTTTTGCGTAAATATTTTTTTTTTCTTCTCTAAAACCTAGGTGCGTCTTATGGTCCGGTGCATCTTATAGTCCAAAAAATACGGTAGGTGTGAGAGTGGTTATTTCATCAGTATTTTGCACCAGCTCTCTCTCCACCTGAGGGCTGCTACATCCCGTTGTACATTAGTATTGCGACTAGGTATTGGCAAGTATGACTGCCTTTTTTATAACTGTATGTTTTATAGCAAAATTAATTGCATCATTCAAAACTACAACTCGTTCTGCAAAAAAAAAAATCCTCACATGGCTGTGTCAATGGAAAAATAATAAAACCTTTTTGCTCTTGGAAAAGAGTAATAAAACGAAAGAACGGGATTGTCAGGGCTGAAATTAAAAGTTTGCAGACTACAGAATTGTGCCCATGAGTAAAGCACACACTGTCATAGTTCCCCAGTCAGTGGATGGTCTCAGTTTCGCTCAATTCTTACGTATAGTTGGCATGTGCCCACAAGTATACAAATTGCTTTCATGCGGTTATGTGACCGTTGATCAGCTGGGGACATTGCACACATTCACGATTCTGTAGAGGTTTCAGTTCAGCTCAGGCAGTCCCCTGTAAGCAATTGTACACTCGGGTTTTAAAAAACAAAAATAATATATCCAAGTCAATACATGACTGTCATTTATTTCACTACTGCATTGCGGCTAGCCTCCTCTAACTCCGCTCCATCAGGACTGTGACCTGCGAGTACGGTGCTTACAGAGGGAGGTAGTCCAAGTTAAATAAAATAAAAAAGTGGTCTATAGGGCGCTAAAAGAATGAACACTAGAGGTAAAAGATTTAGGGCTAAAAAATAAAATACATTTAATGAGCCCTTTCCACAACGCGTTTCGATAATTAACTATCTTCCTCAGGTGGTACAAGGGTATGAGCACAAACATAAAATATATATAGACAAGGATTCACAGTGATTGGTTGATACTAATTAGTTAACCTGGGTCCAAACAAAGGAAACCCTTCATGTGCTGGTGCAAAGTGTCCACATTGGTTTCTTTGGTATGATGAATCTTCTCATCACCAAGAGAACTCTTCTAGCGCAACAGGCCCTAGAGGAACTTAAATCTCTCAGAAGGAAGCTTGATTCATTTGTTCCCTTTGTAGAGTTTAATGAGAAGGATGCAAATCTCAAAATCAGACTAATTAAATTTGAAGAGGAGATTATAAGGAAAAAAGCAGCAAAATTACTATGGGATAGGAAGGACATATGTGCAATAGATGCAATTGCTGGTTCCTCTATTCCATCCCGACAGGAACCAGCTAATTTCACTGAGGGATCGAATCTGATCCTATTTTAATTCCAAATCCTCCGTTTACCACACCCGATTCCCCTGACAAAAAGAGAAGTTTGTCTTTAAAATTTCTTAAATCTATTAAACAAAAGAGTTTTTATGAACAGCACAAGAAAACTTTACCAACTGTTTCTACAAAAATGGGAGTCATGAAATCTATGGCAGATAAAAATAGGTCAGAAAATAATAAGAGGGTTTCAATTGATACAGAAAATTTAGACACTGTTCAGACGATGCAGTCCTTTTTGGACTAAAATCCCACATCTTTGGATATAGCCCCAATAGTCCATTCTATAGATAAAGATCCAGTCCAGTTTTCATCAGACCTTGAAATCAACTCCCCACCCACAGCCATATCTACACAAATGGAGGTCCATGTTGACCTCAAGAATTTATCCTTGTTGACAGTGCACAACTATACACTTTCTCACTTCGTTTGAATCACCTGTTGTGGATGGGATTAACCCCTTACTTACCGGGGACGTATTAGTACGCATATTTGCGTACCCTCCGTTCAGTGAGGGCTCCGGCGCTGAGCCCTCACTGAACGGAGCACATGTCAGCTGATTCTTACAGCTGACATGTGCCCGCAACAGCCGCGGGTGGAATCGCGATCCACCCGCGGCTGTTAACCAGTTAAATGCTGCTGTCAATCTCCGACAGCAGCATTTAACGCGCGCTTCCGGGTAGCGCGTCATAAGCCCCGCCCACCGGCGACCCCGTCACGTGATCGCGGGTCGCCAATGGGCGTGCATGACAACCCAGGGTCTGCAGCAGACGCCTGTGGTTGTCATGATCTTGTCGCTATGAGCGCCACCTAGTGGTCGGCGCTCATAGTACAGGACCATTTCTGCTGCATGCAGGGGACCTGCTCGTCCCCTGTATGTAGCAGAGGTGATCGGATAGTTGCTGCTTCTAGTCTCCTATGGAGACTATAGAAGCATGCAAAAAGTAAAAAAAAAAAGTTTTTAAAAATATAAAAAAAAATATAAAAGTTTAAATCACCCCCCTTTCGCCACATTCAAAATAAAATATATAAAAAAAAACCCCACATACACATATTTGGTATCGCCGCGTTCAGAATCGCCCGATTTATCAATATAAAAAAAGAATTAATCCGATCGGTAAACGGCGTAGCGAGAAAAAAATTCTAAACGCCAGAATTAAGTTTTTTGGTCGCCGCAAAATTGCAATAAAATGCAATAACGGGCGATCAAAACATCGGATCTACCCCAAATGTTATCAATAAAAACGTCAGCCTGGCACGCAAAAAATAAGCCATCAACCAGCCGCACATCACGAAAAATGGAGACGCTACGGGTCTTAGAAAATGGCGCTATTTTTTTATTTTATTTTTTTACCAAATTTTGGAATTTTTTTTCACCACTTAAATATAAAAGAACCTATACAGGTTTGGTGTCTATGAACTCATAATGACCTGTAGAATAAGAAGGGCAGGTCAGTTTTAGCATTCAGTGAACATGGTAAAATAAATAAATAAAAAACAACTGTGGTATTGCACTTTTTTTGCAATTTTACCGCACTTGGAATTTTTTTCCCGTTTTCCCGTACAGGATATGATAAAACTAGTAATGGCGTTGAAAAGTACAACTCGTCCCGCAAAAAATAAGCCCTCACATGGCCATATTGACCAAAAAATAAAAACGCTATGGCTCTGGGAACAAGGGGAGCAAAAACGAAAATGCAAAAACGAAAAATGCTCCGGGGCTTAAGGGGTTAAGGAATCTAATACCACCAACATCACTCATCCTGTAGTTCCCTTACTTGTTTTACGAAATGTATCTTCGACAATTGACTTAACCCCATCTGTACAAGAATCATCAACTAGAGCCCATTTTTCGGCTTCTCTGAATGAGAAAAATGCTACCTACATTCAGAATCCCAATATGAGGGATTCAAAAATCACACAGTTTTTTTCGGGTTGCGCCCGGACGTCACCCAAAGAGAAAAAGAGAAAACGGGATTGTAGAGGGAGAGGACGAACCCTCCGCAAACCCGGTACCTCTACTGGATATATCCGAAAAAAGGACAAAGGCAGATTAGAATACAATAGCACGAATGGGAATTTAGGAATTTTTAATTTGTCGGACCATATTTTAACCGATGATAAGATCCGATTACTTGAACGAGGTTTGTCCTTCTGCCCTAATTCTCCTACTGTTTTCTTTATATCTTGATCTCAATGATTTTTTTTAAAAACTAACTATACAACAACATTTTTTATTAGAAGAAAAGAGAGGAAAAACTATAATTCCACCCCCACAAAGCCCTTCCCTGGTCACCAATCTATAGAGACTGAACCGATACATGTAGATGTGCATGGACATTTGAGTAAATGGATCACCAATGTCCCTTATGGGCAATATTAGAGGGTCCGAAAAAACTGCACCAGAGATTCTGAATTTTTAGTGGAATCTAAAATATTGAAAAAACGATTTCTACAGAAAGGCTACCCCAAAAAGTTATTGATGGATGCTTTCTCCAGAACTAAAACCCTTACACAGGGTATGTGTCTTGATAGGATTGAGTCATTCACTGATAAAAATAAGAGTAGAAATAAATTAGCCTCAGACTTGACTAGATGGAGCATGGTCACCATATTTAGTCAATCTAGGGTTACCATCCATAATATTTTGAATAAATTCTAGTTTATCTTGAAGGGTGACCCTATTTTAGGACCCTTTATACCCAACAAGTCGAGCATTATCTATAGGAAGAACAGAAATTTGCGAAACTTAATAGCACCAAGTAACACATCCTTGAAATCTAGAACACAACCCTCACAAGGGGGTGTCTGTTCGGGGCGTCTTCCTGTAATATGGCTAAATGTTTATGTCGTAGAGTCATTCAAAGTGGTAATCAAAAGAATTTTTCATCAGATACCACAGGAAAAAAAATTCTCTATCAAACACAATGTGAATTGTCAATCGACACATGTGATCTATTTGCTTGAGTGTACTTGCAACCTCCAGTACGTGGGTCGAACGATACAAACTATGCACGCACGTCTAAATAAACAGACATAACATTCGGATAGGCTATCAATTACACAGCGTATCCAAACATTTTAGCATTGTTCATCAAAAAGATCCAGGAGATATGAGGCTAACTATTATAGACCACATACCTGATACTGTCCCCGACCGACTAGTGAGTTTGATTAATAAAGAAAGTTTTTGGATCTTCAAGTTGGGCACGTTGGCCCCTGAGGGTCTGAATTTGGCCCTTGAAAATGTAACCAGTTCTTAAGGTCATTTCCTTCTCCTTTCTAATGGAATTATAATTGCTATGTTTTAAATGTTTTTCTTTTTTCTTCCATCGCTAATTTGCAATACATCATAATTCAGTGATGTTTTTGTGTGCTTTGCATTGGTGATGTATATTCTTTTAAAATATATACTTAATTTTGTCTATTAACCCTTGGGGGTAAATGTTTTTTTTTTTATGTTACAGTTTTGAATAACTGTTTTTTAATATTTATTACTACTCTATATCTCACTTAATATGTTTCGATTCTTTGTATTTATGTGTAGGTGACTTCTATGAAATTGATGTAGGCACTACAGATGTATTTTTGAATAACTGTTTACCAACTTGTATTGCCATATTCTATATCTTATCCAATGTGTTTTTGATACTTTGTATTCATGTGAAGGTGGCTTATGTGAAACCAATGTGGACACTTTGCACCAGCACATGAAGGGTTTCCTTTGTTTGGACCCAGGTTAACTAATTAGTATCAACCAATCACTGTGAATCCTTGTCTATATATATTTTATGTTTGTGCTCATACCCTTGTACCACCTGAGGAAGATAGTTAATTATCGAAACGCGTTGTGAAAAGGGCTCATTAAATGTATTTTATTTTTTAGCCCTAAATCTTTTACCTCTAGTGTTCATTCTTTTAGCGCCCTATAGACCGCTTTTTTATTTTATTTAACTTGGACCACTTTCAGTCCCCCTTTTGGGGTTAGCGGCAGGAGCAGCTTCTAGTCAATCATTCTTAAATCCCCTTACCATAAAATCCCCCTTTCGTTGCTCAACTCAGGACCTGCGGTTAGGGGCTGCACTCTCCTAACTTTCAGGACCTGTGGTGATGCACATCTGATCCTGAGTCATGTGATCTGTGGGCGGTCACGTGGTCTGCAACTTGGAACCTGGAAGCGGTGAGCACGAGCGGCGGTCTGCAGCGCACGGCACGTGGTATGCCAAGCCACCTGTACCCTGCGGTGAGACGTGCCTGCTCTTTCCATCCTCACACTAACACCGGAGTTGTGCAGGGGTGCACAACTCCAATAGGTGAGTGGCCTTTTGGCTGTTTCCGTCACATCTACCTATCAGGTTCTTCATATAGCGCGCTTTTTTCTCAGTTTTTCTTCTACAGAGGGAGGTAGTCAGACACTCCATATTATTACTGGTCCCTTTCCCGGAAGCTCAGTCACCGCTTACTGACTGCTTTATACCAGCAGAATACCATCACAAGCTCACCAGTAGGACATTTTTTTTTAAAAGTCGGGCAGAATGATGATAAAGTACATACTGCAAGATGGGCAGCATGGTGGCTCAGTGGTTAGCACTAGGTTGCTAGGTTCCCATTAAAGGGGTTATCAGGGTCTATTTTTTTCTTTTCATGGGCATCACAACTTACAGGCAGGTAGTTGCTAATACCTGACTGTAGTGTCCGATACCAATCCTCTGAGCAATCACGGATGGGTTCTGACGGCGATTCTGTGGCTTCCGATAACATCATATAACAGAGCAGATGCTTATTTTCCGCTGTGCTGACGGGGCGTGACTGCTGATGTCCTGCTGATTGACAGGCCACTGTGAAGCCGGCTGTCAATCACCATGACTTGGGCAATCACGCCCCGTCAACAGCAGAGCCTGGAAGAAGAACAAGAGCTGAACAGGAAGAGCTTAAGGATAACATCTGCAAGGAGTTTGTTCTTTCTCGCCGTGTTTTCATTGGTTTCCTCCCACACTCTGATAGGGAATGTACAGTAGATCATCATCACTGTCCCCATTGGGGCTCACAATGTCTGTAATGTGGCATGTAAGTAATGGGGCTATAAAAATGAGTAAAATAATAAAGATCATTGATCGTTAACTGCCGAACACACAACAAGAGTAATGAGACTGGAGGGCTGTTTAAATGCCTCATTCAGATAAAGTTGGTGCTGTGGATTTTAATATATTGCCATTTTTCTACTGTTCACAATTTCCACTTGAAAATCCAGTAAGTCTGATCTTACCCTAATAACTAAATTCATAAAGCAGTAGGAAAAATACATTAATACAGAAAACAGGTTTTGGGAGCTTGCAGTGCAAATAAGTGATGCTTACGTCTGTAAATTGTGCACAAAGCTTAGACAGAGACTGTTAACTAAACACAATTGTACGTCCAGTGCACAATCGCACAGCGAAGACTTCCCATGTAAGGTTTGTATATAAACAGTTCATGGACTGGGATGGGGTCTATACGGGGAGGCCGCTCACCTGCTGAATGATTTTACAGTCTTTCTGAGCGCTCTCTCTAGGAGGAACTTTACCAAACAGCTGCGGATTTGAGGTCCTTTGATCTTTTAGAAAAGAAGTTCCTGGAAGAAAAGGAAAGACATGTATTTTAAAGACCTGTTTTAGCCATCAAGCTACACAAGTCATCAATGAATGGATTCTGACATGGCCTCTGAGCACAAAGGGTTTGATAATAATTAGTAACAATTAGCCGGATACTTCTTATCTAAATAACATGTAACGTGCAAAGTCACATAATACAATATTGTACAGAGGGGAAAAAAATATCATAATAATGAAAATCACAACTAAATATTGGTTATCCTCTGCTATACTAGAAAGTATTAGTAGCTGCTTTTCCAAAAAATAGTAGGAATCTCAGCTGATAGAAGCAGGGCTGTGGGGTCAGTAAGCCATGCTTATAATGCCTATTTTTCTACACTCCGACTCCTTCATAAAGAGCCAACAATTAGTAAGAACAAGCTTATTACAGTAAAATGGTAACAGTATTACATAGGGACTGCATATTGACTTCAAAATATTTTCTATTCTATTAACAGAGCTAAAGGGGTCATCAGGACTTTGAAGTTTTTGGCCTATTGGGCTAAGAACTTACCGGCAGGTAGTTGCCATCTACCTGCCCGTTCTGCCCTGTGATGATGTGTTCAGGCGGTGATTCTCCTGCTTCCTTTGACCTGATGTGAACAGAACAGCTCTTCTGATTGACAGCCTACTCCCTGCAGTCAGGCAGTGGGTAGATAACTATCAATCAGTATGAGATCAGCAGAGACGCCCGACCAACAGAGCAGAGAGGAAGAGAAGGAGCTGCTCTGTTGAACTGATGTCACCAGAAGCAGAAGAATCGCTCTCAGGAGTGGTCCGTGATCACTCTGAGCTGGAGCAGATCTATGCTGGGCAGAACAGGCAGGTAGCTAGCAACTACCTGACGGTAAGTTCTTAGCCCAATAAGAAAAAAAAAAAGTAAAAAAAAAAGTGCTGGATATCTCCTTTAAGGAGGCGGATGTGCAGTAACAAGCGCTGGCCACTACAACTTGACGGAAAAGCACCGAAGGCAAGAACTTCCGACCGGCGGCGCCGATAACAGTTGATTGGCGGGGGTGCCGCGAGCAGGACCCCAGCCGATCATACACTGATGCCCTATCCTATAGATAAGGAAGCAATGTGAAAGCAGTGGACAACTCCTTAAAGCAAAAATAAACATGTATATTATTTTAAGTTGGTGCATTCCTACAAATTCCAACTCCACCCAAAACTAGCTCCAACTCCTCTGTCTCCACAGCCCTCAAAGCAGCTGAAGAGTCTGGAAAATTGACTCAAGTTTTTGGGTTTGCTTGATGTCTGGCTAAGAGAAAAAAAAAAATTGCGCCTGTTAAAATTTACAGTAAGAGTTTTTATTCGGGGTTAAGCTGCAGGGTAAACATGCTGCTTTAAGTTGCTCATCCGCCTGCCATTTAAATATGCAATATCTGGTCTGAAAAATGGACGAAATTACTGCATGTTGCAATTTTTCATGTGCAAAATCAAATCACGAGCACAAGAACCATAGAAATATGAAAATAGGCCAACTTGTCCTTCCTCTAGGGATCTTTTCAACGTGCAATTTGCTGTGTCCATCGGATGGAAGAATTCCCCAATATATACCTCTGACAAAGGCTACTGTAAAGGCATACAGTGCCATTCGTCAGCCATAGGTTCCCTTGGATTTAAAAAACAACAACAAAAAAACCCAAAACAACATGGCAAAAGTTTCTTTCACGAATGTCTCGGCTGTGCTATTTCATGTTGCAAAACAAGGGACACTGACAAGTTTCTCAAGTGCATTTGTAAGGCAGATATGGTGGAAGGTTTCCACAGTTTTGGTCATGATTTTAACAATTTGCGTGTGCCTATTAATTACATAAAAACATGTTACAATCTAAATACATTTTCTACAGTAAAAAGCAATGATTTGTTGCAGTGTTCAGCACCCTGGTTTTTACACTTTTTTGGAAAGTGTGTCACCTGAAAAAAAAAAAAAATTCTGTCCAAAAATCGCTGTAAAAATACAGCCTTGGGTCATCTTTCAGCATCTATAAACCTCTGTAGCTGAAATTTATCAAGGGGCGCAGTCCTTCAGGTCATTTCCTGAAAGCCCAGTTTTTAGGAGTATTTCTTCTGCCTACTGCAAATATAAGTTGAAAGAGGACCCGTTCCATGATGTTGCCTGAAATGCTGTGAAATGTACCCCCCCCCCCATCTCTGGTGAGATCTGGCTGCCATAATTACTAAAGTAACATGTAAGTGATGCCTCATCAGATACTGAAGATAACAAGTCCTTCATTAACAACTTCTGGCTTGCACTTATTAAAGCTGCAGTTCTTCCAAGGAAAATAGGTCATCCAAATGATGTTTTCACTTTTCCTCCTTGCTGGAGAGCGGTATGTGATTTCTTCTCAAATCCTTGTGATCTACCACAGCTATTTCCTCTTCTCTTTTTCCTCCATGAAATCTGAGTGAAACCATGTGTCAAAACACCAGCGTCCCATCCAGCCCTGCAGAAACTATGCAGCTGGAGACAACCCCAGACCTGACCCACCCTTTTTTGTTATTATTTGACCTTTTTCTTGTCAGATCATCCATTCACTTCAGAAAAGAAAAGCTCGTTCACATCTGTATGGTCCACTAGCCATTTTTCTCCACAGTGTAGTAAAAAAAAAAAGCACCAAAATGAAACAGATAACAAAACTAATCTGAGAGTTTCTTTGTTTGTGTCGGACGTCTCGTGAAGACACTGAAATGGTGGATGTCCAAACAAGTGCACAAAACTGGACAACTTTTCATTTGTTTCCAGCTCAGCCAAGGAGAGAACTGACCAGACTCAACCGTATTGTGAATTATGCCTAAGAGCAGTCATACATTAATGGTAACTGGATCTGCTAAATTCAGTAGCACTGGACAATAATCTAATCAATGGCAGATGACTGGGAAAAGAAGCATCGGGTATGTTGGATTTCAATATGCCTGATCCTTTTGTGGTCAGGGGAAAAACTGCTGAGAGCACATTACCCACCTCGAGAGCGGCCTGGCATAGACTGACTGCCCTCTCCTCACTGAGAACACATGCACACTCAGCCAAGAAGGTATGTGTATGTGGGAGTCAGGAGAAATGTAGTTTGGCTAGTAGTCTATGGCTTTAAGATGAAACCTTTGCTCAGTCATATTAAAAATACTTGGTCAGCCTCCAACAATCAGTAGGTATATATTCAATAAGTATCTGTAGAGAGAAAAGGAAGAGGGAGGAAACCATCGCTGTAGCTACCAGGAAGACTACACCCAGGGAAGTGAGCGGACCAATGATAACTAATACAGGTGGCAGGAAGCTTCTGGAGCTCACGTTCAGTTGAGGCTTTAAATACTCTGAGACACCTCAGCGTTTCAGAGTAAAATATACCCGGCTGCAATCCCACAACCAGGCTCTGATTCATGCTGCCCGTGGTTCAGACAGCAAGAATCTGATCCCACGTTTCCTTTAAACTGTCGCGATCGACGGCTGAGAGCAATGGTGGGTCAGGACTTATTATATAGTTCAGCCTTTTGATGAACTATAGAATAAGGTCCCTTAATGACCCTCATAAGAAAAAAAATACGTTGGCAGTCATTAAGTGGTTAACTTCGTCTCCTTCACAGATCAGCATGGAATAAATCTGAGAAATATCTGCAATTTCTAGTACATGGCCGGCCTTGGAACAATTGCATCATGAATCTCTTCCAAACCCATTGATCAGCTACGATTCCTAAATGTTGATCAGCCAATATTCACTCTCAGGTTTTCCTAGACAGTAATTTGCAAGGAGATTTTGTTATTAGAGACAAACCCTTTCAAGAAGGTCATGGGTCCGCCAGGTCTGGTTTCCAGTACTTCCATCAATTAGCTAATTTTGCATTGGAAAGTCAGGGCCAGCCAGGCAGATTCACAGCCGCAGTATGGCCGATCTTGTAATACAAGGAGAGATGGATAGACGAGCACAGAGTAGCTTTCCATTAAGGCCCCCCCGAGGTAACTACTAAGACTATCACCCCTCTAATATGTCCATATGTCTTTATAGAGCAGCATGAGAAAACCTCTAAAAGCCAAACAGCAGGAACGGGTCCAAAACATTAACAAAACTTAGTCTTGGCCAGTTTTGGCTTAAGGGGTTTATAATTATTTTTTGTGTCCAATGTAAAAATAACAAAATTAACTTACTCATCTAAGGTCCAAATGCTGCCTCTTCACCTCTGCCCCTAGTCTTTGCTGACAGGCTGCAGTGGTGACAGCACGACTACAGCATATGTGATTGTGGCAGCCAATCACTGGGCTCAGAAGTCTCATGCCAGCTATCTTGCCATCACTTTTGAGTCAAGTAATAGGCTGCAGAGGTTAAGTGCACTGTATTCTTTTAGTTGGGCTAACTTTAAGTAAAGGGAGTGTCTTAAAATAACACCCCCATTCTGAAGGAAAAGTCTGTTTTAATAGCTTTGGGTTATATAAACCATTCAGAAAATGAAGGCCGGACTCGCATATCTGTGTGTCGCGGTCCGAGTGTAGAAGGATGGATGCACGGACTGGCCGCTGGGCTCCTGACCAGAACAGCAGGAGGCTGTAGAGTTTGGGTAGCGAGTCCGGTGCTCAGGCCGTGCATCACAGATGTGGGAGTGCAACCTAAGCACCACGAATTAAACATTAAAATTAAGCCTCCACAATACAGCATCTCCAGCATAAATATAGTGGTGCTTCGGTTATTCATTGTACATTCACCATGACTCATTTTCGACATCACTCTCTGACATCGCTCAAGATGTCCTGCCAATATAGCCATCTGTTCAAATAAGAAAATGGAGATGTCCTGCATAATTGACTTATAATGAGAGAGACCACTCAAGAGGATAAGACATCCAAAATATACCACAGATTTCATAGCACATTTATACAAACATGAGCAAAATGCATTTTTAATTAAAAGAATAAGTCCTGGAAATCATTGAGACTGAACCAAAATCTAGGAGTATAAGAGAAAATGGGAGCAATTCTGTACGGAGAACCAGTTGAGAGGTAAAGGACGGCTAAAGGGAGGAGGTTAAGATAAGATTGCCGGGTCTGCAGTGCTGATTACGTTCACCCCCAATCAACGCACAAAAATTATTGTTACACACTGACGTTACGGGGGTAGCCAGGCATATTCATCCTGCATTGTGTATATTGTAGACTCTTTCATCCTTTGGATCCTTTGAATACAGAGTTTATCCGAGAAATTAAGAGTGAAAGATCAGTCCAGGAAGACAAAGGAGCAAATTTCTCTGATAATATAATTAACAAAGTCGCTTATTTCCATGTGTACTATGCATTAAAACAATTACTCTAAGTAGAGACAGATGAGACAAAACTGGAACTTTTTGGCAAATCACATGAGCTCTAGGTTCACAGATGTAAAAATGAAGCCTACAAAGAGCATTGTAGCTACTGTGAGACATGCTGGAGGCACAGTTATGTTCTGGGGCTGCTCTGCTGCATCTGGTACAGGGTGTCTTGAATCTGTACAGGGTACAATGATCAGTGTGTGTGCATAAAGCTGAGTGAGTTTCTGGGATCCAGCCACTGACGTTTCTGGATTTTGAGATGGGGAAAGCAAAAGAATTATCAACGGATCTACGGGAAAAGGTAGTTGAACTGTATAACACAGGAAAGGGAGGCAAAAAGAGTATAACACAGGAAAGGGATACAAAAAGATATCCCAGGAATTGATAATGCCAGTCTGCAGTGTTCAAACTGTGATTAACAAATGGAAAATCAGATGCTCTGTAAAAACCAAACCACAGTCAGGTAGACCAACAAAAATTTCAGCCACAACTGCCAAGAAAATTGTTCGGGATGCAAAGAAAAACCAACAAATAACATCAGCTGAGAACCCACTTAGGGGTGTACTCACTTTTGTTGCCAGCGGTATCGACATTAATGGCTGTGTGTTGAGTTATTTTGCAGGCACACCAAATTTACAGTTAAACAAGCTGTACACTGACTACTGTACATTGTATCAAAGTGTCGCATCTTCAGTGTTGTCCCATCAAAAATATATATATGTATTCCGGCCCATTTTTGGAGTTTTGTGTGAAATTATGTCCAATTTGCCTTTTTTTTCTCAGTTTTTTTGTGTTGTTCCAATAAACACAAAGGAAATAAACATGCGTGTAATAAAACATGTGTAATTTTCTGAAACAATTTCAAGGGTGCCAGCACTTTCCGCCATGACTGTATATGCAGGTAGAGTCCTTAACCCCTTTACAACCCAAAGTGGTTTGCACGTTAATGACCAGGCCAATTTTTACAATTCTGACCACTGTCACTTTATGAGGTAATTACTCTGGACCGCTTCAACGGATCCCCCTGGTTCTGAGAATATTTTTTCATGACATATTGTACTTTATGATTGTGGTAAAATTTCTTCAATATCACCTGTGTTTATTTGTGAAAAAAACAGATATTTGGCGAAAATTTTGAAAATTTTGCAATTTTCAAAATTTGAATTTTTATGCCCTTAAATCGGAGAGATATGTCACACAAAAAAAGTTAATAAATAACATTTCCCATATGTCTACTTTACATCAGCACAATTTTGGAACCCAAATTTATTTTTATTAGGGAGCTATAAGGGTTAAAATTGACCAGCGATTTCTCATTTTTCCAACAAAATTTACAAAACCATTTTATTAGGGACCGCATCACATTTGAAGTCACTTTGAGGGGTCTTTATGACTGAAAATACCCAAAAGTGACACCATTCTTAAAACTGCACCCCTCAGTGAATCGGGTCATCATGGCAATGTAGCACCCTGAGGATTCGGCTGCTACAGGGGTATTGCACCTCAACCCAGAGGTGTGATATTCCACTCCCGGGTAAGGATGGAGTGTGGAACTGAGCTCGGTAGGCTGCATGCACTACACACATCCCATTTCCGAGGAGCAGACCGACGGTACTCCCACTTAGAAATGTGCAGGTACGACCGAGTCTGTTCCTGGCTGGAGTGGGAGGGGGGTGGTACATCCCAAGTAGTGTAGGGGCAGATAGGGGGAGCAGCCTGGGTAAAGATAGGAGCTCATTGGGTGCTGGTCACCTGAGCTCACACATAGAGGGTGTATATAAGGTGGGCACCAACTAAGAACAGGGTCAGTTGCAGAGAGAAAGTCAGGAGCGGAGGAGAAGAGAGACCCAGAGTGAGAGAGGAGAGAGAGAGACCCAGAGGGGGGAACCAGAAGAAAAGGACTCCAAGAACCCAACTTAAATCCCCGGGTGAAGAGTCGGCACAGGGTACCGGAACCCAAGCTGGTGGGGGTAAAAACACTCCCCAGCCAGAGACCGGAGACCGTGGGCAGCGTTTGCCACGGTCACCCACCACATCCACCACGAAGGCATACCACAAGGAGGGTCAGGGAACCCAAGGCCAAGGGTCTCCCAACAGAAGGCCCGAGGGAGCTGGACCTGGGTGGATCAATAGTGGGGACGGCCAGAGAAAGGACTGAAGGAGAGCTCAGGGTCACGCTCCGGACTTATTTGGGAGTTGGCTGGATCCAGAACCTGGTGGACGCAGCACGGCTCGGGAGGTCACTCGAAGCTGGAGTGACCAGAACATCAGCAGTGAGTAAACATCCTAAACTGCATAACCCGACTCTGTCTCTGATTGCCGTCTACACTGCATCACCACAACTCCCATCCTCTGCACCTGATCCCCCTGAGGCTATACCCCACCCGTTGGGGGTTATATCACCAAAGCTGCACCTACACCACCAGCCTCAGCGGACCCTGCTGCAGCGGCGGCCACAGTGACCGCAACACAACGGGTGGCGTAGTCGACAATAAAGAACTTATAACATCTGTATGACTGCCACATACAACTGAGTTTGACACCCTGGGCACGGACCGGGTCACAGCCACTCGGAAGACTACAACTCCCATCTGACCCGGCTCCGGATATTCCCACTAACGAATATGGCCCAGGGGGCGCGTCAACTTTGGCGTAGTCGGCAGGATTACGTGCCCGCAACACCCGGGTACTGCGTGCCTGAAGAAAAGTGCGAGTATACCTCAAAAAGGAGTCTCCTGCCGGTTCCGGAGGGTCCCCGCCATCGGACCCCATCACCAGTCGATTCCCGCCGGTTGTCCGCCATTAACAGCGTTTTCCCGCCATCTGCAGAGTTTCCCGCCACTGGGAAGCGATTCCCGCCATTTCCAAAGGTTTCCCGCCTTGGAAGAGCGGACGCCATTATGGGCGTGCCAGAGGGTGGCGAGAGGCCACCTCCCATCGTGGGCCAGGACCGAAAATGGCGCCAAAAGTGGAAACCGCCCCCACCAACAGAGACTGTGATGCTAGAGGTGTCTGTCAGCGTGAAAGAACAGCCCCTGGAGCTGACAGTCACCAAGTGGCCCCGGGACCGCCCTCGAAGGGGGAGGAGACGAAAGGAGAGAGCGAAGATGGGTGCCGCCTGGAGCAGTCTAGAGCGAGCGCACCCGGAGGCAAGAAGCCTGGAGAGGAGTAGCAGAGAAGCTCACCCGGAGATGGCCAGAGAGCAGAGCAGCACCGGCCCGCTGGCCAGGAGCCTGCTGGAAGAAGAGCAGAGCAGCACCGACCCGTTGGTCAGGAGCCTGCTGGAAACCACGACCCCACTAGGCCTAGTGGAGGTCCTCGCACAGCTCCCCCGAGACCGGGAGTGTGCGCAGACTGCCCTGGAGGGCCTCGCACGGAGGATGGCCCGGGTACAGCGAGAGACATTGGCGGAGTGGAGCCGAGAGATGGCCCAGCAAACCAAGACCCGGAGCACGCCAGCCAAGATGAGGAGACAGACCGCCTCTGAGGATGGCGCGGGAGGACCCAAGGCCGGAGACGGCGCCGAGAAGGGAGCCGAACGCATGGAGGCAGGTAAAGGGGACGTCTATACCCCAAACCGGGAAACCGCGTACCTGCCCCAGCTCCCCGTCGCAGAGCCCGAAGTCTATCCTGCCGTGCCCGTCGCTGCAACGTCACCGCCGCAGACTAGGCCTCAAACCGCAGCCGCGACCCCTGTGACGTCACACGCCTCGACCCCGAGCGTGGCAAAACAGGAAGTAACACCAGCCTGGTCGCAGGGCCTAGAATTCCTGGGCGTCGCATCACCAACAGCGCCCCCTACCTCCGCGGAGCCTCCGGCCTGGCCGCAAGGCCAGGTAGCCCAGGGCGCCGCCGTCCTGACGGTGCCCTTCACCTTCCAGGTGCCCCAGGCCTGGCCGCAAGGCCTGGGCAACCCGGGCGCCACCACCACCGCGCCCGCACCCGTAAAACCAAGGGTGCCGCGTCTGGGAGAGGACTTGTTTGCCCAGCACACGTGGCCGGACGGGCAGCCTTTCATCTGGCCCCAGAAATATTATGAACTGGAGCACCAGAGGAGAGTTGGGGCCATGTGTGCACCCCTGATTCCGGCTCCGAAGCCCGTGATAAGGATCTCGCCCCCGCTTGAAGAGACCCAATTTGAGTGGGACCCCACCGGAGAAGACCTAATGGGGTTCACTCAAGAAACCAGGGCAGCTGCAGCGGAGCGTGCTGCGTGCTGCCGACAGCAGCTCGAGGAGTTTGCGAGGGAGCGGAGAGAGAGGCGGGTCCGGGAACAACAGGCCCAAATAAGGAGCGCCGAGCAGAAGAGCCGAGCCAGGAGGGACCCCCGTGCAGTGCACAGTCCCCGCACCACCGGGACTGTAATTAAGTTCAACATGCAGCATGGGTGGGGCTTCATCAGAGACCACAACACCCCCGGCGACGTCTTTGTCACGCGCAGAGATGTGGAGTCCCATCTGCCGGAGGGGCACAGAGGTCGTGACCTTTATATCGGGGACGAGGTCACCTTTACCCGGCACAAGTGTGCCAAAGGACCTTACGCCCTCCATGTGCATCGCCTGACAGAGGAGGAGCTGCGATGTGAGGAGGAAGAGCAAGAGGATCCGGACGGGTCTGAAGCTGAGATCCCCAAAGAAGGAGCAGGAGGAAGACGTTGTTGAGTACAGCGGAGTAGGTGCTGTAAATAGTTACCCGATCGGGGTATAAAGAAACTGTTACTGCAAATATAGACCCCGTTGGGACCAGCTGAGTGAACTGTTTACCCGTTTACCCTTAATCCCACAGGCTGAGGACTGTGAGCAGCCATTCCCCTTTCCCTCCTTAACTGGCCGAGGACTGAGAGCGGCCATAATCCCTGTATATAGTTGCGCGTCCTAAAGCGCCCCCTACCGGTTTTATGGGAAAACCAGTTTTCCAGAGAGACTGTCGCACTTTACCCGGTCACACGTTGCACAGTGACCGGAGGAGAAACAAGAGACGACGAGAATGTTTTATATATATATATAATGTTGTTTTATATGTTTTATGTTGTTTATGAAAAAAATTTTGTATGTTTTGGTGTTTTTGTCTTACAGCCCGAGGACGTGCTGTGATTTACCAGGGGGGAATGTAGCACCCTGAGGATTCGGCTGCTACAGGGGTATTGCACCTCAACCCAGAGGTGTGATATTTCACTCCCGGGTAAGGATGGAGTGTGGAACTGAGCTCGGTAGGCTGCATGCACTACACACATCCCATTTCCGAGGAGCAGACCGACGGTACTCCCACTTAGAAATGTGCAGGTACGACCGAGTCTGTTCCTGGCTGGAGTGGGAGGGGGGTGGTACATCCCAAGTAGTGTAGGGGCAGATAGGGGGAGCAGCCTGGGTAAAGATAGGAGCTCATTGGGTGCTGGTCACCTGAGCTCACACATAGAGGGTGTATATAAGGTGGGCACCAACTAAGAACAGGGTCAGTTGCAGAGAGAAAGTCAGGAGCGGAGGAGAAGAGAGACCCAGAGTGAGAGAGGAGAGAGAGAGACCCAGAGGGGGGAACCAGAAGAAAAGGACTCCAAGAACCCAACTTAAATCCCCGGGTGAAGAGTCGGCACAGGGTACCGGAACCCAAGCTGGTGGGGGTAAAAACACTCCCCAGCCAGAGACCGGAGACCGTGGGCAGCGTTTGCCACGGTCACCCACCACATCCACCACGAAGGCATACCACAAGGAGGGTCAGGGAACCCAAGGCCAAGGGTCTCCCAACAGAAGGCCCGAGGGAGCTGGACCTGGGTGGATCAATAGTGGGGACGGCCAGAGAAAGGACTGAAGGAGAGCTCAGGGTCACGCTCCGGACTTATTTGGGAGTTGGCTGGATCCAGAACCTGGTGGACGCAGCACGGCTCGGGAGGTCACTCGAAGCTGGAGTGACCAGAACATCAGCAGTGAGTAAACATCCTAAACTGCATAACCCGACTCTGTCTCTGATTGCCGTCTACACTGCATCACCACAACTCCCATCCTCTGCACCTGATCCCCCTGAGGCTATACCCCACCCGTTGGGGGTTATATCACCAAAGCTGCACCTACACCACCAGCCTCAGCGGACCCTGCTGCAGCGGCGGCCACAGTGACCGCAACACAACGGGTGGCGTAGTCGACAATAAAGAACTTATAACATCTGTATGACTGCCACATACAACTGAGTTTGACACCCTGGGCACGGACCGGGTCACAGCCACTCGGAAGACTACAACTCCCATCTGACCCGGCTCCGGATATTCCCACTAACGAATATGGCCCAGGGGGCGCGTCAGCAACATCCGGGAAGCCGCGGCACACATTGCTGGACGCCGGCAGGAGAGGTGACTATCCCGATCACCTCCCCTTGCCCCCGCAATGCTGCGAACGACTTCGATCGCAGCATTGCGGGGGTTAATGTGCGGGACCTCTCCCAGCACATAGCACCGGGTGTCAGCTGTGACAATCAGTTGACACCCGGCGGCGATCACGCCCGCACAGCCTGTGTGCGCGATCGCAAAGATGTACTAATACGTATCAGGCTCTTAAGTCCCAGGGCGCAGATACGTATCAGTACGTCTTGGGCTTTAAAGAAGTTAAAATTATGTGAAAATGGGAAAAGTCACAAAACTTTGCAACTTTTCAGGAGCTTTATGCCAGTTTTCTGGCAAAACACTGGTGAATCGGGTTCATAATCTCTAATCCTTTCAGCTCCCTTTAATTAGACTACTTTCAACAAACTAATTATAAGTATTGGGTCTGTTTTTTTTAATGCTTTTAAAATAATTGTAAATATTTTCAATCCCCTTTTGTTATAAGGATTTCCCAAAAATTAGCTAATCATAGGTTGTCCTGCATTCGTGACAGTGATTGACTGCGCGGTCACTTGGAAGTTTACATTGGCATCACTACAGGGCCGGTAAAGAAGGACTGTCAGGGACCCCCAGAGTGTGGTAAAATGCGCCAACTAATTCATAATTCATTTAATTCTCACACAATATACTAAGTTAGTGTAAGTCTACAAAAAAGCAACAAAACTTGGTGCTAAAAAAATTGGGCATAACTTTTTGAAAAATGAGCCAGGTTATGCCAAATCTTACATATTTTGTGACGTTGTGATCAGTTATCAACACAAATATTTTACTCAAATTACCAGATCGATGGATAAGAATTGGGACTTTTCCCTAAATCTCTCCAAAACATCACCGCTTATAGAAGACCACCCTCATATCCAGATCAGATTTTCTGTGAGAGATGCCCAGATTCACAATATAGTATGCCTACTGGCCATCTATGAGAAGTCCACCCCAATGGAAGTCCAGTTATTAAAGAGGATTTTACTGTTTATATAAGGGGCAGACAATGACAGTGAAGGACCCTTAATCAGGACTTCTGATCTGGGCCCCCCACCCTCCATCAGGCACCACCTACATATACATTTCCATGTATATTTATATTAGGCACACATATAAAATTTGCACATGCTAATACTCTATACACATTTTAACGTATGCATATACATAGTGCACACAAACATAAAATACGGACATACACATAAGATGCACATACACAGTATAGAGTCCCGGTAGTCCTCATAGTTTTAAGCATGGACCCTGGCAAATTGTAGACGGACTTTTATTGTTCATGGGCTTTAAGGGAGAGAGGCTTCCTTTGTGGAGGACACTCATGAATGCCATTCATTTGCAGTGTACAGTCATGGCCAAAAGTTTTGAGAATGACACCAAAATTATATTTTCACATGATCTGCTGGCCTCTGGTTTTTATTAGTGTTTGTCTGATGTTTATATCACATACAGAAATATAATTGTAATCATATTATGAGTACCAATAGGTTATATTGACAGTTAGAATGAGTTAATGCAGCAAGTCATTATTTGCAGTGTTGCCCCTTCTTCTTCAAGACCTCTGTAATTCTTCCTGGCATGCTCTCAATCAACTTTTGGACCAAATCCTGACTGATAGCAGTCCATTCTTGCATAATCAATGCTTGCATTTTGCCAGAATTTGTTGGTTTTTGTTTGTCCACCCGTCTCTTGATTATTGACCACAAGTTCTCAATGGGATTAAGATCTGGGGAGTTTCCAGGCCATGGACCCAAAATCTCTATGTTTTGTTCCATGAGCCATTTAGTTATCACCTTTGCTTTATGGCAAGGTGCTCCATCATGCTGGAAGAGGCATTGTTGGGCGCCAAACTGCTCTTGGACGGTTGGGAGAAGTTGCTCTTGGAGGACATTCTGGTACCATTCTTTATTCATGGCTGTGTTTTTAGGCAAGACTGTGAGTGAGCCGATTCCCTTGGCTGAGAAGCAACCCCACACATGAATGGGTTCAGGATGCTTTACAGTTGGCATGAGACAAGACTGGTGGTAGTGCTCACCTCTTCTTCTCCGAATAAGCTGTTTTCCAGATGTCCCAAACAATCGAAAAGGGGATTCATCAGAGAAAATGACTTTGCCCCAGTCCTCAGCAGTCCACTCCCTGTACCTTTTGCAGAATATCAGTCGGTCCCTGATGTTTTTTCTGGAGAGAAGTGGCTTCTTTGCTGCCCTCCTTGAAACCAGCCCTTGCACAAAGAGTCTCCGCCTCACAGTGCATGCAGAAGCACTCACACCAGCCTGCTGCCATTCCTGAGCAAGCTCGGCACTGCTGGTAGTCCGATCCCGCAGCTGAAACAGTTTTAAGATACGGTCCTGGCGCTTGCTGGTCTTTCTTGGGCGCCCTGGAGCCTTTTTGACAACAATGGAAGCTCTCTCCTTGAAGTTCTTGATGATGCGATAGATTGTTGACTGAAGTGCAATCTTTGTAGCTGCGATACTCTTCCCTGTTAGGCCATTTTTGTGCAGTGCAATGATGGCTGCACGTGTTTCTTTAGAGATAACCATGGTTAACTGAAGAGAAACAATGATACCAAGATCCAGCCTCCTTTTAAAGTGTCCACTGATGTCATTCTTACTTAATCATGACTGATTGATCGCCAGCCCTGTCCTCATCAACACCCACACCTGTGTTAATGGATCAATCACTAAAACGATGTTAGCTGCTCCTTTTAAGGCAGGACTGCAATGATGTTGAAATGTGTTTTGGGGGTTAAAGTTCATTTTCTGGGCAAATATTGACTTTGTAAGTACAGTAATTGCTGTTAAGCTGATCACTCTTTGACATTCAGGAGTATATGCAAATTGCCATTACAAAAAATGAAGCAGTAAACTTTGGAAAAATTACTATTTGTCTCATTCTCAATACTTTTGGCCATGACTGTACACCGTGTCGTGTCATGGAAAACACTCACCCTAGTTTGGCTTTCTACTTCTTCAGCTAATAGCAATGAATTTGCCTGTCGATTTTCTTCTCATCAGAAGATGCTTTTGTTTAGATGTTAACTTCCATCTGACTGATAAGAAAAGCTTTGCTGATCTTCTTGTAGACTTCACATTTATTGCAAAGAAATTATTTTCTTTCTCAGAAATGTCTTGTGACATTTCTCTTCTATGTGGTGCCACTTACCCTTCTCATCAGAGGACACTTTTGTTTAGGTGTTAACTTCCATAGTCGGCCTGGACGTCTCTGTAAGATGGTTGCAGTTCCATCTTTGTTATAGTTTTGCATCACTTTTGCTACAGTATTCTGACTGATAAGTAAAGTTTTGCTGATCTTCTTGTAGACTTCACATTTATTGCAAAGAAATTATTTTCTTTCTCAGGTTTTGTGACATTTCCCTTCTATGTGGTGCCATTGCTGATAGCATGAAATGGGAAGGAGTTTTCTTTATTAAGTAACTTCCTTTTACAGACACCTGTCTGCTGGACATCTGTTTAATGAATAATTACACTTACCTGTGGTTCAGTTCTTGTTAATTAGAATTTTGTTGTCTAAACTTAGCTTTTCTCTTAAGACTGTTACTGGGATGTTCTCATTTTTGAAACATGATCTTGAATGAGTTTGTTAAGAAAATTACTTTTTTGGGGTCTGCAAAATACCAAATCCTGTTTGCATTCAATGGCTCAAATTTGCGAGAGTATTTTGTAGTATGGTATCCCATATAAAATGATGATTCTGAAAGGAAACTACAGGTTTGCTGACAAATCTATTTGGGTGTACTGATTTATGCTAAACACTGTATATATATATATATATATATATATATATATACATATATATATATATATATATATATATATATATATATAAACTTATAAGTTTGGTATCACAGTAATCGTACTACTGACTCTGAATCATTTGGTCAGTTTGCTTTTACAACACAATACACACTGTAAAATGAAGGAAGCCAAACCTGGCATTTTTTCTCATTTTTCAACACATTATATGATAAAATGAATGGTGTTGTTCAAAACTACAACACTAAGCGTCAGCACACTGTGATTTGCAGATCTGTAAGATGCGTTCTTTGTGCTGTGAAAATACACAGCTGTGATATCTCACCAAATATTCATAGTGGGAACTTAAAATTATGTTTTTCTGCCATGATTAAGGATGGTTTGGATGTGTGAAACATGTTGACCTTTTATTTCTATCTTTGTGGAATTAAGGCTGCATGAACCAGTCACCAACCATTATCTGTATATGTACAAATATTAAGTGCTACTGAGTGCTGTAGGAAAAACTTAGAATAGTGAGGTGATTTGATAGTCCTGCCACAAATAATCTGTTTCTACTGCACACTTAAAATCTCTGATAGTGGGAATGAACCTGATTGCCTGCAGTAGTGCACTCCTGAGAGCTGGTGCAGCAGAGAAAATGTCTTGGACATGAGAGTGGGAGGTCCTGATTATGGAGGATGTTAATCTTAGCTCATTGGAGTGTAGATATGGTAGAGATGCAGGACTGTGCAGCAGTGTGGAGAGGTTTGTGGATGAGTGCAATGACTGGTACAGGGTGGAGGCACCAGTGTAACTGCTGGACAGATATATGAGACTGACTGCTGCATTAAGGATAATGAGAAATACATTTAGTGAGAAGAAGAGCAATTAGTGAGTTACAAGTATTTGTGAATTCAAGACAAAAAGGAATCAGAGCAACAGTAACAGATTTTACTTTTTTTTAATTAATAATGGGATGAATAAAATCGTGAACATTATCAATAGACTAAATCAAAGTCAGGAAGATAGCCGAGGTCAGATACCAGGTGATCAGTAAATGACAAGACAGACGAGCAGTATGAATACCGCGGAGCCCGATGACAGAGGCGTTACTGAAACTTGTCCAGGTTGACCAGTCAGAAGGCCACAGGTAGATGGTGAAGGTCCTTCTATACAGCTCCAGCAGTGATGGTGGATCTGCTGGACTTCAGGGCGCTGGATGCTTAGGTGTCCCGTCTTTTAGATGGTTTTAGGGCAACAGTGACAGCATGCAAATGCGCGAGCAGCCCTAGATAATCCACGCCGGCAGGATGATAGGATCCGGCGGAAGATGGAACCTATGAGAAGAGAAATAAATATAATGTAAGTGATGGGACTCCATATTACATGATAATGCTGTGCAGTCACTGTGGCCGGACGGCAGAGGAATATTATCATACAGAGGTCAGGGGTCATTGTCAGCAATCATACATGTGACAATCCCATCACTGACAGATGACATCTACTCCACATGAATTATTCTCACTGACATCACACAACATGGAGTTGATTCTCACACTTACCTCGTCTCTTTTTCCCATTTTTTCCATTTTCTGAGTTTTGTTGCTCCATACTCAGATTTATTGCCAATTTTATTTCTTCATGAGATGGAAATTCTGATGAAAAATTGAAAAAAAAAATCAATAACAATATCTTGTTATAGGATCTGCTTTGTCATAATATGGATAACATAAGAGACCTATAGTATTGTATAAAACCATGTGGGAATATTTGAGCCTTGAAGTCAACATTCACATTGCTGGTGCTGTAGACATGTACATACCTGGCAATGGGGACGAGGGTGGCAAGATGGTAACAGCATCGTCTGTATTACATACAGGAACAGATACTTTCTGCCTGTTTGAAGAAGAAAAACATGTAAATCTCAAGTAAACTCCATATAAAAGGGGTTGTCTCACTAGAAGAACACCGACTATAAGGACTAGTAGGACATATGACTGTCATAGTGGGGAAGGTCTTCTGCTCAAGACTACCTTTTATAGAGAGCTGAGAGGAAAACAACTACCAAGAATGACCGGCATTTCATACTACATCTCTCCTACAGTGAGGGCAGCACTAAAAGTGCATGACCGGCCACAATTATGGGCTGTTATCTCCAACAATTCCGAAAGCTGAAAGCACAATGACTCATAACCATGGGGCGGTGGATGCTGCATTTGATATTATGGTATTTATGTCCTATATTTGATGTTGTGCACATATATCAGCCTGGAGCTCCCAGTAATGACCCCATAATCTACTCACATTTCTGAGATGTTTGTGTTGGATTCTGGTGTACACTCTGGAGGGGCCTTGGGATCCTCGTTGTTCACCATCCCGTTAGTGGTGGTAGAGTGCTAAATGTGGATAACAATAAGTTATTAAATATATATACTTTTTAATTTTGTAGATCCTTTTTTGTACATATTTTGGATTTATCGATCACATACTTACTTTAGAAAGCCTCTCAGAAGATGATGATGCAAATATTCGGAAGATAAAGTTCTCATCGTCCTCACTTGTGCCCTCCTTATCCTCTGAGATCAGATGGTTGTTTTCATCAGAGTGATCTACAAGACATAGGTAAGGAAGGATTGTTAGAGGGTGTCAGTATAACACAGTCGCTATATCTCACTAGGTTACTAGATGATACAACGTAATATACAGAATACATGAAAAAAAACTCCTGTACAAAATTAGGGAAATAGGGATACAGTACGAACCCATGGTCAACATAGCTGAGATCCATGAAACATGGATAACATAGTAGACCAGAAAAACCATGTGGAAATATTTGAGCCTTGAAGTCAACATTCACATTGTTGGTGCTGTAGACATGTACATACCTGGCAATGGGGACGAGGGTGGCAAGATGGTAACAGCATCGTCTGTATTACATACAGGAACAGATTCTTTCTGCCTGTTTGAAGAAGAAAAACATGTAAATCGTAAGTAAACACAGTATAAAATGGGTTGTCTCACTATAAGAACACTGACTATAAGGCCTAATAGGACATATCACCGTCATAGTGGGGAAGGTTTTCTGCTCAAAACTACCTTCCATGGATCAGAACACAACTACCAAGAATGTCTGGCAAGTAATACTTCAGCTCTCCTACAGAGTAGGCAGTGCTAAAAATGCATGACCTGCCACAATTATGGGCTGTTATCTTCTGCATTTTCTGAAGCCAAAAGTACAATGACCGTTAACCATGAAGCGGTGAATGCTGCATTTGATATTCTGTTATTTATGTCCTATATTTGGTGTTGTGTACATAGATCAGCCTGGAACTCCCAGTAATGACCCTTTCTAATCTACTCACATTTCTGAGATGTTTGTGTTGGTTTCTTGTGTATACTCTGGAGGGGCATTGGGATCCTCATTGTTCACCATCCTGGTAGCGATGGTACAGAGCTAAATACGGATAAAAATAAGATATAAAATATTTTTTTTATGTACAGTACAGACCAAAAGTTTGGACACACCTTCTCATTTTAAGATTTTTCTGTATTTTCATGACTAAGAAAATTGTACATTCACACTGAAGGCATCAAAACTATGAATTAACACATGTGGAATTATATACTTAACAAAAAAGTGTGAAACAGCTGAAAATATGTCTTTTATTCTAGGTTCTTCAAAGTAGCCACCTTTTGCTTTGATGACTGCTTTGCACACTCTTGGCATTCTCTTGATGAGCTTCAAGAGGTAGTCACCGGAAATGGTTTTCACTTCACAGGTGTGCCCTGTCAGGTTTAATAAGTGGGATTTCTTGCCTTATAAATGGGGTTGGGACCATCAGTTGTGTTGTGCAGAAGTCTGGTGGATACACAGCTGATAGTCCTACTGAATAGACTGTTAGAATTTGTATTATGGCAAAAAAAGCAGCTAAGTAAAGAAAAACGAGTGGCCATCATTACTTTAAGAAATGAAGGTCAGTCAGTCCAAAAAATTGGGAAAACTTTGAAAGTGTCCCCAAGTGCAGTTGCAAAAACCATCAAGTGCTACAAAGAAACTGGCTCATATGAGGACCGCCCCTGGAAAAGAAGACCAAGAGTCACCTTTGTTTCTGAGGATAAGTTTGTCCGAGTCACCAGCTCAGAAATCGCAGGTTAACAGCAGCTCAGACTAGAGACCAGGTCAATGCCACACAGAGTTCTAGCAGCAGACACATCTCTACAACAACTGTTAAGAGGAGACTTTGTGCAGCAGGCCTTCATGGTAAAATAGCTGCTAGGAAACCACTGCTAAGGACAGGCAACAAGCAGAAGAGACTTGTTTGGGCTAAAGAACACAAGGAATGGACATTAGACCAGTGGAAATCTGTGCTTTGGTCTGATGAGTCCAAATTTGAGATCTTTGGTTCCAACCACAGTGTCTTTGTGCGACGCAGAAAAGGTGAACGGATGGACTCTACATGCCTTGTTCCCACCGTGAAGCATGGAGGAGGAGGTGTGATGGTGTGGGGGTGCTTTGCTGGTGACACTGTTGGGGATTTATTCAAAATTGAAGGTATACTGAACCAGCATGGCTACCACAGTATCTTACAGAGCATTGCTATTCCATCCGGTTTGCGTTTAGTTGGACCATCATTTATTTTTCAACAGGACAATGACTCCAAACACACCTCCAGGCTGTGTAAGGGCTATTTGAGCAAGAGGGAGAGTGATGGGGTGCTACGCCAGCCGACCTGGCCTCCACAGTCACCAGACCTGAACCCAATCAAGATGGTTTGGGGTGAGCTGGACCGCAGAGTGAAGGCAAAAGGGCCAACAAGTGCTAAACATCTCTGGGAACTCCTTCAAGATTGTTGGAAGACCATTTCCGGTGACTACCTCTTGAAGCTCATCAAGAGAATGCCAAGAGTGTGCAAAGCAGTCATCAGGAAAAGGTGGCTACTTTGAAAAACCTAGAATATAAGAAATATTTTCAGTTGTTTCACACTTTTTTGTTAAGTATATAATTCCACATGTGTTAATTCATAGTTTTGATGCCTTCAGTGTGAATATACAATTTCCATAGTCAAGAAAATACAAAAAAAACTTTAAATGAGAAGGTGTGTCCAAACTTTTGGTCTGTACTGTACTTTTAGAGTTTTTTTTATTTTTTTTACATATTTTGGATTTATTAATCACATACTTACTTTACAAAGCTTTTCAGAAGATGACGTAAAATTTTGGAAGTCAAGGCTCTCATTGTTCTCACTTGTGCCTTCCTCATCCTTTGAGACAAGATGTTTGTTTATATCAGAATGATCTACAAGAAATAGGTAATGAAGTATTATTAGAGGTTGTCAGTATAACACAGTCACTATTTATCACTAATATTAATGGGAACAGATGATCACATATTAGGGAAGATGAGACAAACAGTCGCTTAGTCTAGATGACGTCTCCTTCTACTTACTGATAAATAAGCTGGTGTCTGCATCTGAAACAAGCTGAGGAACATACTCCAGCTCCTGGCTCAGAATGTTGTCAAAGTCCAAGTCACTCAGGAATGGATGAACCTTGATCTCAAATGCTCCTCCTAGAAAAAGAAAAACAAAAGTGATGCGGACATAGTCAGGGATGGCTCCATATCTGAACAGTTTATCGTAATCTGAACTAATGACAAAACTGAGCCGACATGAAGGAAATAAACTGAAAGTCTTAGTGTGGAGAACTAGAAATACAGTAGATGAGCTGATAGAGAAATGCTGATCTACATGGACATGAGCGATATGTCCTTGGTCTAATAAGGGAATATTAATACTAGTATATCTGTTACCTGTACCAAGTCTACGCACAGGATTTCTTCTGAGCAGCTCAGTGATGAGATTCTGAGCATCCAGGGGTGGAGCGCGATCACAATTCCAAATTAGTTCTCCTGTTACATAGAAAATTACAGAAAATAAAACCTTTACTGGACTGTAACATAAAACAAAGGAAATAACTAAACAAATGTAACCAATCAACGCAATGATCGGATTATTCTACTCACCAATGACAACCCTTTTATAAAGCTCAGTGAGGGAATCAGCATCAAATGGTACACATCCCAGCAGGAATTTATACAGGATGATCCCCAATGACCACCAGTCAACAGGTCTTCCATAGCCTTCTTTCAGGATGATCTCTGGGGCTATGTAACATGGGGTGCCACAGAACTGGAAACCAACAGAAGATAGAGATGAGAATCGATTAAACAATTATTATGACAAGATATCATCGTTAAAACACAATGCAGAAGATAAAATATTAGTGGAAAAGTTCTCTAGAAAGGAAGAACGTAGAGAAGAGACAATAGTGTGATGAGATTTGCAAATAACAAGCTAAGTTCTTGTAGGTGATGCTGACCTCACGGTCCTGGAACTCTCTGGAGATGTCCACTGCTAATTCCTTGTAGGTGTTGGTTTTCGGTATCATTAGACCAAGTTTTGAAATCCCAAAATCGGTAACTTTAATATGTCCAGTAGATGTAATCAGGAGGCTGCAAAAGAGAAGATGGTTTTAGCCTCACAGACTGAATGATAATAAATGACAACTTTCCCCACTTTATTATACTACGGGGGCACTTACTTTTCCGGCTTCAGGTCTCTGTGCACCACACCGTAACTATGCAGGTATTCCACGGCAAGTACCGCCTCTGCAAAGTACAAGCGGGCCATGGGGACAGAGAAAGGACCCCTGGTGCTTAGAAGGGTCCCACAGTCTCCACCTATAGAAGAAAGGAAATACGACCGGTGAGGGGTTTATACAGAAGATAACCATGATATACCACGAGCAGATAACCATGATGTATAATGAGCAGTGAGCGGAAACATCCTGGGGAGATCACACAGATAGTGGCGCACATAGAAATCACAAGACCCCATATCAAAAGTTGTAATTGCCCCCCACCCTAAAAAATAAAAAAGAAATATATTTATATCCCTGTTGAAGCAGCTTGGTGTTCTCACTAGCAATACAACTTTTATGGCCATTTTAGAGTATGATGCTCCCAAAAATGCCCACACCCACACTCAATGAGTATGGTATCCCCACAGTGAATCCTCCTAAGGAGGCCACCACTTAGAAGGAGGCCAGCCACAACCCCCTACTCGGTGTGATGGCACCCACAGCAACCCTCCCACTCAGGATAATGGTTCCCACAGTCCCTCACACGATATAATGGTCCGCATAACTCCCCACTCAGTATGATGTCCCCACACAGAATGAGGGCCTCCATATAGAGTGAGGACCCCCACAGCACCCCACTTAATATGATGACCTCCACTCAGCATTCACAGTCCCCCCATATCTAGTCATACGGCCCCCTTTCAGTATTTTGGCCCCTACTAGCCACCTACTCAGTATTTTTGCCCCCACCAGCCCCACCTCCTTGAAGAAGCAAATACCGCTGAAATTGTGATGACAGGTGGAGGGATGCTGCCCACTGCTGAGCGTCGACAGACCCCCTCCGACTGATGAGCCCCATAGCGCCCCTGCACCAAGATCAATGAATTTACGAGCATCTTGGTAATAGATAACCTATAGTAAATGCTCTGTGGGGATGTAACCAACAATGTCCTAATGATATGAGCAGTGATAAGATGAAAGCCGACATGGGCTGAATATAATACAATAGATGTGTCTTACCTCCTACATACTCCATGACCATACACAGGTGAGATCTAGTTGGAAAGGAGCAGAGCATGGAGACCACAAATGGACAATCAGCAAATGTTAAGATGTCCCTCTCCAGAAAGGCCCATTCCAATCTCTGTGCAGTATTTAGGTTCCGCTTAGCCATTTTCTTCATAGCAAAGGTCTGGTGTGAGTCTTTATGATGCACTAAGTAGACGGCCCTGGAGAGAAGGAGAATCCATCGGTTATAATAAATCCTTATTAATAATCCATCTATAGAAATCATTATATGTTTAATACTGGTATCCAAGGGGTAACATTTCTCCTTGCGGAGAGTGACATGTTAAGCTTGTCAAGGTGAGGAGACTTTTAAGCCTCAATGATCCTCTGGGAAATGTGCAAATTGTCTCTTCAGAGAGGAAGAGAACTAGAACTCTAGTGCCACCTATAGAAAGTAATAATCCTAAAAGTCAATATCGACCCTTTAACGAGCCTTATCACATGACATGGAATAATAGCCATAACCAAAATCTCAATTTTCGGACACTATGTTTTGGGGTACAAGCACTCATCAGTGCAAAGTGTGAGATATGGTTTGGCTGGGTGAGAGGCATCTGACCGGGATCCAAGCGGTAACGTTTCTCCTTGCGGAGAGTGACATGTTAAGCATGTCAAGGTGAGGAGACTTTTAAGCTGCAATGCTCTTCTGGGAAATATGCAAATTGTCTCTTTTCAGAGAGGAAGAGAACTAGCACCCTAGTGCCACCTATAGGAAGTAGCAATCCTATTTCCCAGAGGAGCATTGCGGCTTAAAAGTCTCCTCATGTCCGCAAGGAGAAACGTCAACCCCTTGGATACCGGTCAGACACCTCTCACCCAGTCAAACCATATCTCACACTTTGCACTGAAGAGGGGCAGTACCCCAGAACACAGTTCCTGCAAATTGAGATTTTGGTTTTGGCTATTATCCTAAGTCATGTGACAAGGCTTGTTAAAGGGTCGATATTGACTTTTAGGATTGCTACTTCCTATAGGTGGAGTTCTAGTTTGCTTCCTCTCTGAAGAGACAATTTGCATATGTTTAATACTAGAAGTCTGGCCACCACTATAAATCCACATCTAGAAATACATAAAATAGCACTACATAGATCACCTATGGGAGGTCTCCACAATGCCACTTCTGCCGGAGCCATCACCCAGGTCACATTATAGATACGAGAATCTATCGAAATTATCTTTGGGCAGATTCGCTATAACTGACCAAATATAATTTAGTGCAAATAAAATTGGTCCAAAATGAATGTGCTCCAGGGCTCTCTTCTGCTGCTGAGGCCAGTGATTGGGCCCACATGGTCATGGTGGAGGGTGTAGATGTCATTGACGTCAATATGGTGTCACCCTTCATGTGACCATGTGTAGCCAACTTCTCTGATCAGCTTTATAATGGAGCCCCCCCCATCAAAACAAAGATCAGAGTGGAGAGCAGAAAAGCTCAAGTGGAGGAGGCAGCAAAAGAACAGATGAAGGTCTAGCACAGGCGAATGTAATAATATTATATTATTATATATTATATTATATGTAATTATATTATTTAAATTGCTTTCCTTACAGTTTGATTTGCTACAGATCATATAATTTCCCTATGATAACACTGAATGGCAGAGTGCAGGGGCAGAAGCATTGTCATAGGGAACTCTGAGAAATGTGGATTATGGCAACAGAAATCTCACCCAAAATTTCCACTGCTGATGAGTTTGGAAGTTTCATAGTCGCTCATATGCGGCTTTCTCGTCGGAACCAATGAATCGATCACGCTCTATAAAAGAATAAGAAATAATACTGATTTATTGAAGATGCAGGAAAAAAGTTACAGATGCAAAAACTTCTCCCCCCATATTATGTCCCAGATGATTTACACTGATATGATGTTGGGAGAATACAAACCGGACGCTGGGCAGACCTGGCGCTAGCACCCTGCACACCCAGGCAAGTGCCGGGGCCCTGAGTAGGCGAGGGGCCCACTTGCTGTCGGGCACCCTGGCGCGCTATGGGACCGGTGAGCAGAGGAGAGTGGTGCCAGCGCCAGCTAGTGGGCCTTGCCCCCCCCCCCATGCTTGCCCAGGACCACGGCCGGCACAATACTTACCTCTCCACAGCTGGTGAGCAGTGAGGTGAGCATTTGATTTTTTTTTTTTATGTATGGAGGTATGGGGCATTATATGGGGGGAGAAGTGACATCCTGCATGGGGCATTATATGGGGGGAGGTAGGGACATCCTGCGTGGGGTATTATATGGGGGGGAGAAGTGACATCCTGCATGGGGCATTATATGGGGGGAGTGACATCCTGCATGGGGCATTATTTGGGGGGAGTGACATCCTGCATGGGGCATTATATGGGGTGAGAGGTGACATCCTACATGAGGCATTATATGGGGGGGACATCCTGCATGGGGCATTATATAGGGGGGTGACATCCTGCATGGGGTATTATATGAGGGGGAGAAGTGACATCCTGCATGGGTCATTATATGGGTGGGGGGAAGTGACATCAAGCATAGGGCTTTATATGGGGTGAGAGGTGACATTCTGCATGGGGCATTATATGGGGGGTGACATCCTGCATGGGGCATTATATGGGGGGAGAAGTGACATCCTGCATGGGGCATTATATGGGGTGAGAGGTGACATCCTGCATGGGGCAATATATGGGGTGAGAGGTGACATCCTACATGGGGCAGTATGTGTTGGTGGGACATCTTGCATGGGGCATTATATGGGGGGGTGATATTCTTCATGGGCATTATATGGGGGGTGACATCCTGTATGGGCCATTATGTGGGGTGGGACATCCTGCATGGAGCATTATGTGGGGGGGACATCCTGCATGGGGAATTATATGGGGGGTGACATCCTGCATGGGGCATTATGTGGGGGGGATATCCTGCATGGGGCATTATGTGTGGGGGACATCCTGCATGGGGCTTTATGTGGGGTGGGACATCCTGCATGGGGCATTATGTGGAGGGGACATCCTGCATGGGGAATTATATGGGGGGTGACATCCTGCATGGGCCATTATGTGGGGGGGCACAGCCTGCATGGGGCATTATTTGGGGGCACAGCCTGCATGGGGCATTATGTGGGAGGGACATTCTGCATGGGGAATTATATGGGGGGTGACATCCTGCATGGGCCATTATGTGGGAGGGGGACATCCTGCATGGGGCATTATGTGGGGGGGGGCACAGCCTGCATGGGGCATTATGTGGGGGGTCAAAGCCTGCATGGGGCATTATGTGGGGGTCACAGCCTGCATGGAGCATTATGTGGGGGTCAAAGCCTGCATGGGGCATTATGGGGGGGGCACAGCCTGCATGGGGCATTATGTGTGGGGTCACAGCCTGCATGGGGCATTATATGGGGGCATAGCCTGCGTGGAGCATTTTATGGGGTCCATTATTCTATATGGAGCAATATATGGAGCTCATAATACGGTATAGAGAACTATGTGGTGCCATTATACTGTGTGGAGGACATTACTGTCCGGTCTGCACTGTGAGCTGTGAGGATTCGCCGCTTTCTGAGTTATTGTGGAATTTACAATAGATATCGCTCATGTAATGTAAGAAGTGAAATCTTCGGGCTTGTACTATATATATATATATATATATATATATATATATATATATATATATATATATATATATTTATCTGCGGTATCTGTGCATCATGAATCGTGGTATGTGTTAAAGGGGCCACTGAGACTCTTTCGCCCAGGGCCCACAAAATCCTGGAGCCGCCCTGCAACGGTCATCATACATTACTATAACATTCTGGATAATGTGGGAGATCACACAGAGGAGGACTTACAGGTAATCTGCCACCAGGTGTTTGCTATGTATTCTGAAAGCACCATGATGTAGGGGCAGAGACCCTGATTCCAGTGATGTGTTACTTACTAGGCTGTGTGTGGCTGTTTCAATAAAATCAGTAGATTATCACTAGAAGACTATCTGTCTAGCCAGGTAGTCCTATTGCTCTGTACCCCTGCCTCCACCACTGATTAGCAGCTTTCTGCCTATGCACAGTGTACACAGAAAGCTGCCAATCAATGGTGTGGGCGGGGTTATACAAGACTCAGCATTCAGAGCTCTGCAGCAGAAAAAAATAGTGATTTTATCACAACTGCTCCACCGAGTAAAGTAATCAACACATGGAATCAGGGTCTCTGTCCCTGCATCATGCTTCTCTCAGACCAAATAGCATAAACCTGGTGACAGATTCCCTGTAATTCAAATGTAATTAACACCATAGGGTCATCTACACTTAGAATAGAGACGTTCCATGGTTGTATGGGGGATAATACTGGACGAGTCATTCACACCCCATGATCTGATGACACACACGCATCCCCCTCTATGATACTTACGGATTCTTGGATCTCCGGGATCTCACTAATTCCATTGTTAGGATTCGACAGCTCAGTTGTTTCTAAAATAATGATGAAGAAATGAAATGTATTAGAGGATATTATTCCTACATAGATAATACAGCAATATAACGGAGAAATGACAAGATGTCTGTAAATGGGATTAATACTCGTTATATGGGGATTCTAAATATGAGAATATACGGGGAATCCATAGATAAATGTAATGTAAATGATGGAGGAACCCCTTCATAAATAACAAAAGACTGACCATCACTTCCGAAAAGAAAATGGGTGTGAACAGGTGCATACTAAGAGTAGCCATCCAAATATATAACTAACAAAGTTACACTCTGTAATGCTATAGCATGTAAACATGAAATAAATTAAATTTGAATTGCATTACTGCTGTAGAAAATAGGATAAAAGGAAGATACTTAGTGCATAATTTGGCCAATTCATGCATGGCCAGCAGCCACGGCAAGGCGACCTTCTTTTTCTGGGTGCATGCCAAGTAGCCACGGCAAGGTGACCTTTTTTTTTGCTGGGTGCATGCCCAGCAGTCACGGCAAGACGACCTTCTTTTGCTGGGTGCATGCCCAGCAGTCACGACAAGGCGACCTTCTTTTGCTGGGTGCATGCCCAGCAGTCACGACAAGGCGACCTTCTTTTGCTGGGTGCATGCCTAGCAGCCACGGCAAGGCGACCTTCTTTTGCTCGGTGCATGCCCAGCAGTCAAGGCAAGGCGACCTTTTTTGCTGGGAACCTATCTCCACACATCAGCCCGGGGTGGTTTTAATTACAACAGGATCCTACCTACCCATATAAATGTAGGCTTCAGCCTAGGAGAGGATTCACATTAGGAGAGGATTCCAACAAAAAGATCGCCTTGTCATTGGCTGCTAGGCATTCATGAATTCGTCAAATTATGTGCTCAGTATCTTAGTTTTTTCCCATTTTCTAGAGCAGTAATGCAATTTAAATTTAATTTATTTCATGTTACTTGCTATAGCACTGCAGAATGGACCCTCCATCACATGAATGAGGAAGCCCCCACCCACGCTGCACATACGAGTGATGGTAAGAGAGCTGAAACATAGGAGAGATTTGCAAATTAGCCTGGAAGTGCACTGGGGGCGTGTCACTGCACTTGGATTTCTTCTTTCTCGCCCCCAGCGCACTTCCATTCTGATTTGTATATGGTGTCTACTTTACATTTCTCCTGACTGGCACATTGGATTTCTACAAACAATTATTATTAGGGGACAATGGCCTATACCGTCACACCACTACTTCTATATGTAACAATGTGCTGCCAGGTTCCCATTACACAGAGTAGAGAGTAAATCTAACATTATCCTCCGTCCTCTGTAATATCTGGACATTCCTTGTAGAAGGTCGGGTGATCGCTCACCTGTAATCAGATCGCTGTTCAGCTCCGGCTGACTCCTATTAGGGTCAGGGATTTTCGGGGTCACATTTTGCCCATATTTGGCGTCGCCTCCTGTTGTTTCCTGATAGATATAATATATATAATTACTATGTGGAAGATTTCACTAAATCACCAAATACATAAATCATGAAGGACTAAACCAACATTTACAGATGCACCAATTGTAACGATACAAATCCCGCGCCATCTTCAGACCTTTTCTCAGAAAGTCTCCTCAGATACGGTGGATTAAGATACGTCTATTAATATTGATCCTTACCGGGCGTTCCAATGAGCGTTCTAGTATAGATAGGACTTTTTCGGCCAGTTCTTTAAAGACAGCCAAATCTTCAGTCTGAGATCTTTCTTCAGCCTATAAAGAAGGAAAAATGGAAAGGAGAATTTTGAGATGAGAGCGGTCAGAATGGAGGCGGAAATTGTATGTGACATCGGTTCTCTGTCTGCAGATGCAATGACTACATACTGTATTTGGGGACTCGTTGTGTTTTACCGTATTTTTTGAAATATAAGATGCCTTTTTTTCCAAAATTTTTGACCTCCCTTCTAACACTCTCGCACCTCTCCAATCTATCCTAAACTCTGCTGTCTGACTAATCCACCTGTCCCCCCGCTATTCCCTGGCTTCTCCCCTCGCTCCGCCAATCCCTTCACTGGCTCCACATTACCCAGAGACTCCAGTTCAAGACCCTAACCTTGGCATGCAAAGCCACCCACAACCTGTCTCCTCCATATATCTGTGACCTAGTCTCCCGGTACTTACCTGCACGCAACCTCCGATCCTCACAAGATCTTCTTCTCTACTCCCCTCTTATCTCCTCTTCCCACAATCGCATACAAGATTTCTCCCGTGCATCCCCCCTACTCTGGAACTCTCCACCCCAGCATATCAGACAGATTATTAATAATAATAATTGTCTGAATGTAGCTTACCAGGGGGGTGGCTGTGGTGGAGTGAGGTCACAGGAGGTAGGGACACTGCTGTAGGAAGCCGGCAGTAGAAGTGGGGCGCTGCTGCGGGCCCCGAGCTGGGAGGAGCGGGGTATCCAGGAGGTGCGAGGCTGCGGGCCCTGGGCTTCAAGGAAATGTTAGCGGTGATTTAGGAGGGGAGTCCCCGCTCTGCCCATTGATTTTCTGGCGGTGGGCTTCAGGCAAATGGCCGCTGGAGGCAGTGCATGTGCAGATTTAGATCTCGGCTCAATGACGAGCTGAGATCTCAATCTGCGTATTGGCCATCTCCAGCAGCCTACTTCTTGAAGCCCACTGCAGAGAAATCAATAAGCAGAGCAGGGCCTCCCCTCCTGAATTACCGCTAACATTTCCTTGAAGCCCAGGGCCCGCCGCCTCGCACCTTCTGGACACCCCGCTCCTCCCAGCTTGGGGCCCGCAGCAGCACCCCACTCCTACTGCCGACTTCCTGCAGCAGCGACTCTGCCTCCTGTGACCTCGCTCCAATGCCACCACCCCCCTCAGTAAGCAACCGAAAATTCGGACTATAAGACAGGACTATAAGACAGACCCCCATTTTATTATAATAAATGTTTTTCCTATTTACCTCCCAAAAATTTTTGGTGCGTCTTATGGTCTGCAAAATACGATATATTAGAAGAAAAAGCTTCTATCCCTCCATTATTATCTGTTAATATTGAGATGTTCTGTGCAGAGTGTCCGCCACTTACCTGGTGTAGTAATGTCCTGATGTTCTGAAGTAAATCCGTCAGATAGTCTGACGTTAGACGACGTTGTCGGTGTTTGGTGAGGCAATCCTTTACTAGCTCCATCACCAGCCGGTGAGTGAAGCTGAGGACGCCATCGGGTGGTAGAAGCACACTGTTAGGACGATTGATCATAAGGATCAACAATAGTGCTTTTACTTGAGGAATGTCCAAAACAATTCCAGCCATAGTGAAAAACTGCAAGTGCTATCAGTCACTATAGAGCCAAGAAAGGCACGGGTGAGCTTATGTGCATTGTATATATAGCGACTGTGAGCAGTGATGTCACCATCACCTGTGATGTCATCACGGAATCTTGTGATAGAATCTTCACGGAGCAGCTCTGCGCAAATAGAATGCGGCCTGGTAATATATAAAGTGAAAACACCATACAATTAACTACCCATGTTATCATGGCCGTTCTATTTTATATCCAATTAGAACACAACCAGGATAAAGGTGTGTTCACAAGTTGGATTTTGGCAGTATTTTTTTTCTACCTCAAAAATCAAAGGAGGCAGGAAAAAAGCTGCTTAAAATTCAGGTGTTTTTACTTGTGTTTTTTTTTCCATTCATTTGAATGGGTGAAAAATGCTGCAAAACCTCTGAAAGACTTGACAAGCTGCAGATTAAAAAAAAATGCAAAAAAACAGCATGTGAATGAGATTTCAGAAATGTCATTCACTAAGATGGTACTGTAAAACACAGCATTTTTGCTGCAGAAGAAAAAACAGTGAATACACCCTAAAGATGTCCTCAGTCATATTATGGGAAATATTGTATATTTCGCATTTATTATCTCACGTGTTTTTCTTCACCATAGAACTTTTAAGGCTGTGTGCCTACTATGCGTTTTTTAGGCGTTTCTGCAGCGTAACTTCCGCCGCGGAAACACTTAAAAAACGCTTGGTGATAGGTCTGCAATGGTCCCCAATGATAATCCGCATGTGCTGTGCACATGCTGCAGAGATTTCCGATGCGGATTATCAATGCGGAAAAATCCGCAGCACGTCCTTTAATTCTGCAGAGTCGCTGCGATTTAGCTGCCATTGACTTGCATTGGAACGCATAACATCCGAATGACTACAAATACACATGTGGATATTATGCGACTCAATGCGTGGATGGTACCCGGGTCTGGAGATGAAGAGACTCTCCTCCAGACCCGGGTACCATAGTACCTGTAGTTAAAATAGAATTAAAATAAAAAATAAACATATACTTACCTTCTGATGACCCTGTCTGCTCCCGGCGGTGCTGCTGGCTATTCGGCTGCTCGCGGTGGTAAAATGACCTTCCATGACGCCATTTAGTCATGTGACAGGTCACGCGACCGCTGACATCGGCGGTCGCGTGACCTGTCACATGACTAAATGACGTCATGGAAGGTCCTTTTACAGCACCGTGATCCGCCGAAGACACCGGACGCACAGGAGAAGGAGATCGAGGACCATCGGAAGATGAGTATAATGTTTTTTTTTTATTTTTCACCATTATTATTCTTTTTTTTTATTATTGATGCTGCATTTGCAGCATTGTAACTTGGTCACACTATATAAATCCATGCCGGTTGCATGGAATTATATAGTGTGACCAAGTTGTCAAGCACTTTTCCAAGTGATGCTAAAATCACTTGGCAAAGCGCTTGACAACCCAGGGAGATGCAGAAACGCTTAGGAAAAATCCGCAGCATTTCTGCATCGTGGTCATATATCCTAACTCATTGGCGAACTGTTATACAAGGCTATATTCACACTAGACGTTTTTTTAGCGGGCTTTTTTATGCAAATTTTCAGCTGCGTTTTACAGTACCAACAAAGTCTATGAGATTTCCGAAATCTCATGCACAAAGCTTGCTTATTTGTCCTCAGTATTTTGTGCTTTCCATGGCTTTTTGCAATAGAGTATGTCACTTGTTTCAGCGTTTTTCACCCATTAAAAAAAAGGGTGGTGGAAAAAAATGCTGAAAAAAAGCCTAGTGTGAACATTTTGCTGCGTTTTTAGTGAAAAAAGCAAGTATGTGACACACATTTACTTTTGTGATTTTCCCAAGTTTAAACCATCTTGTCTTGGTCACCTGAGATAGCAGCTTGGATTATTACAGTTTAATTAAATTAGTGATGCCTACAAAGTAAACATTGGTTGAGCTAGGTGTGAGATTGAACAACACGTGTGGCCCAGAGAGGTGTGAAAATGAACAATGCCTGAGCAACTCAATGGCAAACCATAATGTGAAAGTAAATAGTGTCCTACAAATTCAATGCACTGCCAGGGTCTTAGATAAACCATTCCAGACCAATTCACCCCCCCCCCCCTGTTACATTTGTAATGTGTACTTTTTCATGAACATGTGTCTTGCAATGGTGACCTGTTTTCATGTGTCTATGGTGGAAGCAAAGCTGAACTTTGGGATCCTAAAAAACGCACCAAAAATGCACCAAGAACCACTGCAAAAAAAACACACCAAAACCTGCGTTTTTGACGCTACTTCTTTCCTGCCAAAAGATTATGTTTTGCTGCAGAAAAAAAACACCTAGTGTGAATATAGCCTAAGACTTACTCTGCCAGCATTAATAGTCAATATTCTGTATATAAATAGGACTCCAATCCAGGTATTCAGTTTATCATAAACATGCCTGAGTTAATCTGCCAAATACACATAGTATGCTTTCTCATAGGTCAAATATAAATCCTGTTAAAGGTCCAAGTTGCAGCAGTTAAGTAGAACAAAACAGACCTCTTCATTCTTTGTAGGTGGAAAAACTTTCGAAATTGTCAGTGTATCAAGTACTTATACTCCTGACTGTATATAGTATAATTGCCGCACTGCTACATACAGGTGCTTCTCAGAAAATTAGAATATCATCAAAAAGTGAATTTATTTCAGTTCTTAAATCCAAAAAGTGAAACTCATATATTATACAGAGTCATTACAAACAGAGTGATCTGTTTTAAGTGTTTATTTCTGCTAATGTTGATGATTATGGCTTACAGCCAATGAAAACACAAAAGTCATTATCTCAGTAAATTAGAATTAACAAGAAACACCTGCAAAGGCTTCCTAGCATTTAAAAAGGTCCCTTAGTCTGTTTCAGTAGGCTCCACAATCATGGGCAAGACTGCTGACTTGACAGATGTCCAGAAGGCAGTCATTGACACACTCCTCAAGGAGGGTAAGCCACAAAAGGTCATTGCTAAAGAAGCAGCTGTTCACAGAGTGCTGTATCCGAGCATATTAATGGACGTGGAAGGAAAAACTGTGGTAGAAAAAGGTGCACAAGCAACCGGGATAACAGCAGCCTTGAAAGGATTGCTAAGAAAAGGCCATTCAAAAATTTGGGGGAGATTCACAAGGAGTGGACTGCTGCTGGAGTCACTGCTTCAAGAGCCACCACACACAGACGTATCCAGGACATGGGCTACAAGTGTCGCATTGCTTGTGTCAAGCCCCTCATGACCAATAGACAATGCCAGAAGCGTCTTACCTGGGCCAAAGAGAAAAAGACCTGGACTGATGCTCAGTGGCCCAAGGTTTTGTTTTCAGATGAAAAGTAAATTTTGCATTTCATTTGGAAATCAAGGTCCCAGAGTCTGGAGGAAGAGTGGAGAGGCCACAATCCAAGCTGCTGGAGGTCTAGTGTGAAGTATCCACAATCAGTGATGGTTTGGGGGTCCATGTCATCTGCTGGTGGAGGTCCACTGTGTTTTATCAAGACCAAAGTCAGCGCAGCCGTCTACCAGGACATTTTACAGCACTTCATGCTTCCCTCTGCCCACAAGCTTTTTGGAGATGGAAATGTCATTCTCCAGCAGGACTTGGCCCCTGTCCACACTGCCAAAAGTACCAATACCTGGTTTACACACAACAGTATCACTGTGCTTGATTGGCAGCAAACTCGCCTGACCTTTACCCCATAGAGAATCTATTATAGAGAATCTACGGGGTATTGTCAAGAGGAAGATGAGACCCCAGACCCCACAATACAGAATCAGATATCAAAGCCACCTGGGCTTCCATAACACCTCAGCAGTGCCACAGGCTGATCCCTCCATGCCACATTGCCGCATTGATGCAGTAATTGATGCACAAGGAGCCCGACCAAGTATTGAGGGCATTTACTAAACATACATTTCAGTAGGCCAACTTTTCGGATTTTAAAAACATTTTTCAAGCTGTTGTTATGAAGTATTCTAATTTACTGAGATAATGACGTTTGTGTTTTCATTGGCTGTAAGCCATAACCATCAACATTAACAGAAATAAACACTTAAAATAGATCCCTCTGTGTGTAATGACTCTATATAATAGATCCCTCTGTGTGTAATGACTCTATATAATAGATCCCTCTGTGTGTAATGACTCTATATAATAGATCCCTCTGTGTGTAATGACTCTATATAATAGATCCCTCTGTGTGTAATGACTCTATATAATAGATCCCTCTGTGTAATGAGTCTATATAATAGATCCCTCTGTGTAATGACTCTATATAATAGATCCCTCTGTGTGTAATGACTCTATATAATAGATCCCTCTTTGTGTAATGACTCTATATAATAGATCCCTCTCTGTGTAATGACTCTATATAATAGATCCCTCTGTGTGTAATGACTGTATATAATAGATCCCTCTGTGTGTAATGACTCTATATAATAGATCCCTCTGTGTAATGACTCTATATAATAGATCCCTCTGTGTAATGACTCTATATAATAGATCCCTCTGTGTGTAATGACTGTATATAATAGATCCCTCTGTGTGTAATGACTCTATATAATAGATCCCTCTGTGTAATGACTCTATATAATAGATCACTCTGTGTGTAATGACTCTATATAATATAGAAGTTTCACTTTTTGCATTGAAGAACTGAAATAAACTAACTTTTGATGATATTCTAATTTTGTGAGAAGCACCTGTATATAGTATGAAGCCCCACTGCCCCATATGTGTATGTATAATTTGATGCACATGACTCGCCCCCTGGGCCGTGGGGTACACGGAACCGGGCCTTCTAGTGTACGGTGCTGATGGGGATAGTAGTGGCAACCCGATCCCGTGGCTCAGGGTGGTCAGACCAAATGGTGGCAGTCTATTTATCAGTGTTTTGAATGTCTGACTACGCCACCCGTGGATTGCGGTCAGGGATAACCGCCGCTGCGAGGCAGACTGCTGAGGCTGGTGTTGGTGTGCAGCACAGGTGTAGGATAACTCCCCACGGGAAGAGTGTAGCCTCAGGGCAGTGTAGGTGGATGTTGGGGGTGATAGTGCAGGCCGCAATAGTAAGAGTTCAGAGTCCGCTTCAAACAGTTCAGGGTCTTTATTGTAGATATTATTAATGACCCAACAGTACCGGTTAGGAATGGGCCTGGGTGTCTGAGAGCATTCGGGCGAGCCCCACTGGTCAGGTTGAGTGGGTAGGCCTACCGTTCTCTCTATGCTCTTTCTGACTATCCCCCTTTTCGTGGTGTAATAGCCCACGTCCCTGAGCTGGCCATGTACTTCTCGCCTGTATGGCATGCGACTAGGGCCTTGGGTACCTGTTGCTTGCTCCTCGATGTACTGGTCCCTCTGTGTGGCGGAGCCTCCAGGCTTCTTAGGCCAAGGGACCTGAAATCCCTCGCAGGTTGGTTCTCTGCTGCTGGGCTTGTAACCCTGACAGCCCCGGACCCCAATGCCCGGTAGATTGGTTCTCTTCCAGGACCGGCTCTCGTCGCCTCTGTCCCTGGCTTGCAGTTTCTCGGACTCCTCAGCTACAGCTGAACTGTCCCTCCTTCTCTGGGACTAGTCTCACTCCTGAGCTAGGTCTGCCAGTTCTCTCTAACCCTGCCCCCAGTTCCAGCTTTTATAGGGGCAGCCAGCTCCCCCTGCTGGCCTGGGACAGGAGGTGCTGTATGCTAATTGTCCCTAACCAGGGGACCTCCCTCCTGCTCTCAGACACAGATTATTGTTTGTGGCATCCAGGCCTGGGGTGACACATTCTCCCCTAGTAAAATTTAGTACTTCGGACTAAACAGGAAACACAAATACAGGGTATAAATGACAACATAACATATATACAAGTATATTTTGTCCTTGAGGTCACGGCGCTTCCGTGACCGGGTGTCCATGTCACCCAACAAGGTGAAGTTTTCCACGGTGTGGGGACCTGTTTCCATAAACCCCAAGTTCCTGGCCTTGGGCGTGGCGACAAGGCTGAGCTCTCTACTTTGGGCCACAAGGAGGCCACACCGGACAGATTTTTCTTCCGTGGCCATCTTCGAAAGAGGGCACCAAGTGCAACTATCTACAAGACAGTTCCGGTTATTCAGCGTCCATAACCTGTTAGTCCATGAACTAGAAAGACTGGAAAAACATAATTAGCAACCAGGCAACAAACATAAAACATTTACAATATACAGCATTTAGATCTTCCAGCGAGCTGGTATTTGCCCCCTAGTGCTCCGGGTTGACCTGCGTAACCCACTGTCTGGTGGTGGTCTAACCTGACTTTCCCCACTAGCATTCAGGGTACAGCTACTAGCTGGGTTTACAGGCAGTGCAGACAGCTATCTGCGAGTCCTTTGGATTACCGCAGGTATGGCAGGCTCACTGTCAGCAGAGGGTTGACTCTCCTGGGCTGCTGGCATGGGTTCTTCTGCCTCTAGGGCTGCTTGGTCTTCTAATTCCTCCTGCTCTCCTGTAGGTTCCTGCTGGGTTGGTTGAAGGAAGTGTAGGACAGGTACCACTATTGCATCATTTATCCGAGTCCAGGACCGGGGGAACTCTCCAAGACCTGTGCTGATCATTTCTTTCTTGTCTTCTGCGGGTTCAAGGTCATATTGATCTTCTCCTGCACTCTGTAGTTGCTTGGGGCACCTTTTTAGGTGGTCTCTGGAGACGGTGCTAGTGGTTTCTCCTCCATCCTTGGTAATAACACATACCTTCGGGTTGTTGTGGTTGGACTGCAGTACTGTGTACGGGTCGCTCTCCCACTGGTCATCTAGCTTGTGAAGCCTTCTCTTCCGCTTCAGGACCTGCTCACCAGGTTCCAGGGGACCAGCGGGGGCGTGTTGGTTGAAGAGCCTCTCTTGCTTTTCTCTCGCTTGAGCCAGACTCCTCGCCACACTCTCCTGTACCTTCTTGTACTGTAGCTGCCGTTCCGTATCCCAGTCCGCGTCTGGGGAGGTGTCCTCGGGGGTCAGGACTCCCATCTCCAGGTCTATCGGCAGCTTACCTGGTCTTGCCCTCATCAGGTAAGCCGGGGTGCAATTTGTAGCATTCACCGGGATATGGTTGTATAAGTCTATCAGGTCTGGCAGCTTCTCCGGCCACAGGCTGCGTTCTTCCAGGGGCAACGTTTTGAGGAGATCAATGACGATATTATTCATTTTCTCACATAGCCCGTTGGTTTGTGGGTGGTAAGACGTTGTCCGAATCTTCTTACAGCCGTAGAGGTTGCAGAACTCCTGGAAGATTTCAGCCTCAAACCCTGGACCTTGATCTGTCAAGACCTGTTCCGGATACCCGTGTGGACGTCAGAAGTGTTGTTGGAAGGCTCTGGCCGCTGTTTGGGCTGTCAAGTCTTTAACAGGAACCACCACCAGGAACCGGGAATAGTGGTCCACTATTGTCAGGGCATAGACGTAGCCCGACCGGCTTGGAGCCAGTTTCACATGGTCCAGAGCTACCAGCTCAAGAGGCTGCCTGGTGATGATGGGCATCAAGGGCGTCTTCTGGCTGGTACCGTCCTTCCTTCTGAGGTTACATGGGCCGCAGTCCCTGCACCACTTCTCTATGGCCCATCTCATTCCGACCCAGTAGAACCGCTCTCTCAGTAGGAACTCCAGTTTCTTCCACCCGAAGTGTCCCGCTCTGTCATGGTAGGCCTCCAGGACCATTGCTGCATCTCGTCTCGGGACCACTACCTGCCAGGTCAGCTCGTGCGTCCGGTGGTTGACAAGCCTTCTGCACAGCTTACCTTCGTAAAGGAATAGCCTGCTTTTCTCCTTCCATAACTGCTTGGCTTCCTCTGGAGCGTCCGAGCCAGGGCTAGCATCTGCCTGGGTCAACAGATCTTTCACCAGGCGAATTGCAGGGTCACTATCTTGCGTTTCAGCCCAGCCGTGGTGAGGTAAGGGATTGAACATGACAGTGGTCAAGTCTTTGTCTCTTACACGGTGGGAGTACTGAGTGGCCCCGTACCGGTGGAATGCAGGGAGCTCTATTTCCTCCAACTCGTCTGGATCTTCTCCCTCATCAGGCAAGTGGGGCATTCTCGATAGGGCATCTGCATTGGCTCGGCCTGCCCGGTACTTGATGGTGAAGTCATAGTTTGCTAGCTGGGCCATCCACCGCTGCTCTAGGGCACCAAGTCTCGCATTGTCCAGATGTGTCTACGGATTGTTGTCCGTGTACACAGTGAACTTCACAGAGGCCAGGTAATGCTTGAAACGTTCTGTTACGGCCCACACCACTGCCAAGGACTCCAGCTTAAAGGATTTGTAATTCTCCGGGTTTCTCTCGGTGGGCCTCAGCTTCCGGCTGGCGTACGCGATCACCCTTTCTCTGCCCTGTTGGTTCTGTGACAGTACGGCTCCCAGCCCCACATTACTGGAGTCTGTGTGGAGGATAAAAGGCTGGCCATAATCAGGGTAGGCCAGGATCTCATCCCCCGTGAGGGCCATCTTCAGCTGGCGGAAGGACTCCTCTTCCGGCTTGTCTCACTTGAAGGGTGGCTTTTGGCTTCTGGTCTTAGATTGTCCTATAAGGAGGTCCTGCATAGGGGCTGCCATCTTGGTGAACCTGGGGATGAACCTTCGGTAGTAGCCTACCAACCCGAGGAACTGCCTCACTTCTTTTATGTTAGAGGGGCTTGGCCAGTTCTTTATTGCCGTGATTTTGTCAGGGTCGGGGGCTACTACTTCTACACTCACCACGTGTCCCAGGTACTGTACCTTCGGCTTTAACAGATGGCACTTGGAGGGTTTCACTTTCATGCCAAAGCCTGCCAGGGCCTCGAACACCACGGCCAGGTGCTTTAGATGGTCCTCGTAAGTCTTCGAATAGACAATCACGTCGTCCAGGTAAAGTAGGACCGTCTCAAAGTTTCGGTGCCCTAGACAGCATTCCATCAGCCTCTGGAAGGTCCCGGGTGAGTTGCAGAGCCCGAACGGCATATAGTTGAATTCACTTAATCCCATCGGGGTGGTGAAGGCGGTCTTCTCCTTATCAGCCTCTGCCACAGGAACCTGCCAGTACCCACTAGTAAGGTCCAAAGTAGAGAAGAAATTAGCTGATTTTAGTGCGACCAAAGACTCCTCTATTCTAGGCAACGGGTATGCGTCTTTATGGGTGATACGATTGACTTCTCTATAGTCCACGCACATTCTCATAGTACAGTCTTTCTTTTTTACCCGAACCAAGGGGGCTGCCCAGGGGCTACAACTGTCTCTAATGACCCCGGCTTCCTTCATTTCTCTCAGCATGCCCTTTGCGTTCTGGTAGTGTGCAGGGTGGTACAGGTCTGTATCTTTCTTTTATTGGTGGGTGGCTCCCCGTGGGGATGTGGTGTTCTACCCCTTTCACTCTGCCGAAGTCTAGCGGGTGCTTACTAAAGATTCTCTCGTACTCTTGAACCACCCGGTAGACTCCTTGATTTTGGTGCAAGGGAGTGGAGTCAGCACCCACGTGGAGTTTCTGGCACCAGTCCTCCTTGGGTTTCTGGGAACCATTACCCTCCGCCTGGGGAGATGGAGGCAAGGGTTCCATGGCCCTGACAGCATTGTGTTCAACAGTATACAATTTGGCTAGTGTAGCGTACCAGGGCAAGTGTACTTCCCTTTCCCCAATGTTTAAGATCCGGACGGGCAGCCTTCCATGGCGGACATCGACCACCCCCCGGGCTGTCAAAATGGTGGGCCTGCTGTCTGAGTACACGGGTTCTACCATGGCTTGGTAGTCTCTCCCTCTTAACCCGATTGCAGTCCGACACCATTTCACTTTTGGGGGGCATAGCAATGGGGAACGGGTCGCTCATCCTCACGCTACCGATCTCACCACCAGACAGTTCTACCTGTTGCCATCTCATCAGGGCTCTTATCTCCTTCTGGAGGACCCTCTGTTGGCTGGAGCTCGCATTCATCGCCACCTGCTGCAAAATAACAATTGCTTCTGAAAGACAATTTTCAATCACATTAGTACCGAAGGTTATTTTAGGGTGACTTTCTCGACGGTCAATGTCCACAATGATCACTCCCTGTGCCGGCAGTTCAACTTTACCAATCTTAATGGTCATCTCTCTGAACCCCACCTGCGGCACGGGTTGACCATTGCTGGCGATGATGCTCAAGTCATCGTCTGGATAACGAGTTATATCAGTGTCACTCCAGTACTGCTTGAAAAGTACATAGGGGATGGTAGTCACTTGGGACCCGGTGTCCAGCAGTGCACTCATGGGGATACCGTCCAGCACTACGGGTAAAACCGGGCGTCCCCCTACGTACTTATCACGCCAATTAGATGGGCCTGATGACCTTATGCCTGGGGGTTGGCCCTTTGCCCCAGGTCGGACCCATTTAAAGTACAGTACCTGGCTACGTGTCCCGGCTGGCTGCAACGGCGGCAAATCGGCTGTCCATCCTCAGTGTAATGATCGGCGGGCCTCCCTCTGAACGACGGGATCCTCCTCCGTCGACGCCACGGGACATCCTCCGGACTGGAAGCCAGCTTGATTGGTCCTGACGGGTCCATCTGTAACGACTGTACGGTTCTGGTCAATGCAGCAACACACTTTGTTAGTTCTTGGACCTGATGGTGCAGGTTTGCAGGCGGGGATGGATTTAGGGCCTGCGCATCAGCCCCCACAAGGTCTGCGGGATAGGGCGCCGCCCCCTGGTGGTAAGGGATAGCAGGGCGCCGGGAAACTACAGCGCCACCCGGTGCAGGTTCTCGGAGCACCCGGATGGCCCTATCTTTGAACTGTGCAAAAGTCAAATCGGGGTTCTGTAGGGCCATGAGGCGCAGCTAGGTTCTGTGGGCGCTGGACAGCAGACCTTCTATGAACTGGTCAGTCAATAGTTTATCTGTATCCTGCACGCTGCCAGGGTCAGCTTGCTTAATTGCCCCCAAGGCTTCCTGTAAATTTAGGGCATAATCTCCGATGCTATCTTGAGCTCGCTGCTTACATCCATAGAACCGCATTTTGATTTCTGCTGAGGTACGAGTATCAAAGGTGTCCCGTAGACGGGTCAGAACCCCCCTTACAGTCCTTTTCTCCTCAGCTGTCCAAGACTTTACCTCCCGCTGGGCCGCACCAGTTAACTGCCCTATCAGTATGCTTACTTTCTGTTCTTCTGTCAGGGGATAAACTTTGAACAGTCTATACAGCCTTTCTTTAAAGTCGCCCAAGGTATGCGACTCGCCGGCATACTGGGGCAGCCAGGCCGCTCCGGGGATATAGGCAGGGGTGGATTAAGAGTAGCAAGGGCCCCGGGCAGTTTAGAAGGCGCGGGCCCCCTCCACACACCTGATTTATCACGTGACATGTCACATGATCACCTGTGATAGATCATGTGATAGTTCACAGGAAATTTATTTGGCATAATATTAATTGTGCTGCCTCATCTGAGAGCAGCACAATATTGGGGCAGATACCCTGATTCCAGCGATGTGTCACTTTTTCAGCTGCTTGTTGTCATTTTGAGAAAATCACCGTTTTATCTGCTGCAGATCTAGCAGCTCTCTGAATGCTGCGCTCTGTATAGCCCCACCCACACCACTGATTGGCAGCTTTCTGCCCATGCTCAGTGTACACAGAAATCTACTGATCAGTGATGGGGGTGGGGTCCTACAGAACTTACTAGTCATCTAGTGATAATTACCTTCTGACAAATCAATGATTTTATCAAAACAACACTAAGCAGCCCAGTAAGTGACACATTACTGGAATCAGTGCCTCTAACCCTACATTATGCTGCTCTCAGATTAGGTGGCAAAAACCTGATGACAGATTCCATTTAAAGGAGCTGTAAAGACAAAAAAGTTTGTATTAAAAAAAATACAAGCCATTTGTTAAATTAACTTTTTTTCATTGTTAATTCACATTAGACTGTATCTTCAACACTTTTGTCAGCAGGTCTTATTACAGACTCTGAATAGGGCAGCTCTCTCCCTCTCCCTCAGCAGAAAGTCACAGCATGGTTAAAAAACGGGATCTTTTATGATTTTCTCATAATAAATAAAAAAGGACATGCAAGTCCTCCAAACTATTTTCCGTTTCTGTATAGGGGAGGTCCTAAATCTTTCTTGTTCTTTAGTTGATCACATGTCAAAAAGGCAAAGCATTTACTATGAACTCGCCTAAAAAAATATACACTTGGAGAGTAATATCATCATCTGCATGTAAATATTCCTTGACTCTAAGGGCTCGCTCACACTGTTGTATAACACGGCCGAATGCTATGTGATGTTTTATCGGAAAAGGACTCGGCCCTATGTTATACTATGGGACAGTGCGATTATTGGCATGAGAAAATAATCTCATTCTTTATTCGGACCATGTGCACCCATACAAGTCTATGGCTGCACGTAAAACATTTGACTGCACTCGGATGTCATCCAAGTGCAGTCCGATGAACACTCACAGAGACTATGGAGAAGATGGAGAAATTAAGTTCTCCATCTTCTCCATATCTGTGCTGCGAGAGAATCGGATCACACTCAGTTGAAGCTCTGACAGAGTTTGAGCCCAGTGTCATTAGCATAATTGGCCCTATTTTCTTGCATGAGAGAATATATGGCTTAGTGAGTGGACCCTAAAACTGAATAGTAGTGACGGACAGGCACCTCACAAGCGGGATCCATGTAGCTCTCAGATGTCATGTAGGTAGGGCTTCATTCCATGGGGTAGGGCTTAATTTCAAGGTATATAAAAAAAATGGACTTCAAATAAAAATTAAATGAACACAAAAATCAGTAATTGAATTATTTTTTTCGTATTTATGTTTGCAGCCCCTTTAAAAACCCTTTGAGGACCAAGGCACATATATGTCCCATAGTTTTAAACTGGAAAAAAATTTGATTGAATAAAATTTAAGGTCCTCAAAGGTTTAAGTAGGTCATAAATTCATATGAATACTTGCTCATACAATTGCACATGCCAAAAGATGAAGAAGAACAGAATCAAAAATATGACATTAAGTGGAACACTTACAGGTATTCAAGGTGAAAGAGACCAGCAAAGGCATCGTCTCGAATGACAGTAAATGAGTTAGAATTCAGCAAGCTGAAAATGAAGACAGCAGGTTAGAAGCGAACCAGAATTAGTCAAGCAGAATTTATTGACTGCTCTTGCAAAGCACTGAGACTCCCGCTGTGTATAGATGGCGCTGTGCGGCCTCCCGCTGTGTATAGATGGCGCCGTGCGGCCTCCCGCTGTGTATAGATGGCGCCGTGCGGCCTCCCGCTGTGTATAGATGGCACCGTATAGATGGCTACGTGCGGCCTCCTGCTGAGTATACGTGTATAGATGGCTACGTGCGGCCTCCTGCTGAGTATAGATGCCGCACGGCGCTCCCCCCAGAGACAGCAGGAGGCCGCACAGCGCCATCTATACTCAGCGGGAGACAACACGTAGCCATCTATACACAGCAGGAGGCCGCACGGCAACATCTATACTCAGCAGGGGGCCGCACATAGCTATCTATACACAGCGGGGGGCGCACGTAGCCATCTATACACAGCGGGGGGCCGCACAGCACCGTCTATAAACAGCGGGTGGCCGCACGTAGCCATCTATACACAGCGGGGAGCCGCACGTAGCCATCTATACACAGCAGGAGGCCGCACGGAGCCCCCCCAGAGACATCAGGAGGCCGCACAGCGCCAACTATACTCAGCAGGAGGCCGCATGCAGTCATACACACACACAAACATATACAGACACGCATAAACACATTTGAAACACAAAAATACATACAAACAGACATCACACAATGACATCTGCCCACACACACACACACACAAACAGACAGACATCACACACACACCTGCCCACACACACACACACACCTGCCCACACACACACACCTGCCCACACACACATTTGTGTGTGTGTATGTATAGTGTGTGTGTGTGTATAATGTGTGTGTATGTATAGTGTGTGTGTATGTATAGTGTATGTGTGTGTGTATGTATAGTGTGTGTGTGTGTATAATGTGTGTGTATGTATAGTGTGTGTGTATAATGTGTGTGTATGTATAGTGTGTGTGTATGTATAGTGTGTGTGTGTGTGTGTATGTATAGTGTGTGTGTATAATGTGTGTGTATGTATAGTGTGTGTGTATGTATAGTGTGTGTGTGTGTGTATTATTTGTGTGTGTGTATTTTTTTTTAAGTTAAAAACATGTAAAATGCTTGTGGCATCAATATCAAGACTCCAGATATAAGGGCCAATTCACGCTGAATTTTGCAATGCATTCATCTCCTCTTTCCAGGCTTCTATCTAAATCCCTGAAAAATGGCATTCAGATGTGCCTTGACATAGCCATTGATTTGAACAAAGGCAAACCGAGGCTAAAGTCTGAATCTTTAGGCTCCATTTGTTCTGCTTTCAGATGTCTCATTTCAGACAGCACAATCCTGAATTTCAGGGATTCAGTTGTAAGCCTTGTGTAAAGACCTGAATGCAGCGCTGAATGTAGTGTGAATAGGTCCTTACATCCTACACCACCTCAGGGGATTGTTGTTATGGAGTATTGCCCCTGGGTGGCCGCAGTTATGACCACCACCAGGGCTCGCGGTCACCCACCCTAACTTTGGTATTCTGGGGAGCTGGTATAATGAATATCTGAGAAGAGCCCTAGAGAAGCAAGAACATTGGAGAACCAAGAGGTGGTGGCCTCAAGTCAGGTGTAGTGTTCAACAGGGCAAGACTTTCTAACCTGCCCACACACACACACACACACACACACATATACACACACACACACCTGCCCACACAGACACACACTCACACCTGCCCACACACACACACACACACATATACACACACACACACCTGCCAAACAGAGACACACACACACCTGCCCACACACACACACACCTGCCCACACACACACACACCTGCCCACACAAACACACCTGCCCACACACAAACACACCTGCCCACACACACACACCTGCCCACACACACACACACATACACACACCTGCCCACACACACACACATACACACCTGCCCACACACACACACAAACACCTGCCCACACACACACACACCTGCCCACACACACACACACCTGCCCACATAAACACACCTGCCCACACACAAACACACCTGCCCACACACACACCTGCCCCCCCACACACACACATACACACACCTGCCCACACACACACACATACACACCTGCCCACACACACACACAAACACCTGCCCACACACACACACACCTGCCCACACACACACACCTGCCCACACACAAACACACACCTGCCCACACACACACACACACCTGCCCACACACACACCTGCCCACACAGACACCTGCCCACAAACACACACACACACACACCCATATACACATACCTGCCCAGACACACACCTGCCCACACACACACCTGCCCACACACACACACACACCTGCCCACACAGACACCTGCCCACACAGACACCTGCCCCCACACACACACACACACACACACACACACATATACACACACACACACATATACACACACACACACCTGCCCACACAGACACCTGCCCCCACAGACACCTGCCCACAAACACACACACACCTGCCCACACACACACACACATATACACACACACATATACACACACACACACCTGCCCACACAGACACCTTCCCCCACAGACACCTGCCAACAAACACACACACACCTGCCCACACACACATCTGCCCACACACACACACACACTCACCATCCCCCGGCTCAATTCCTCCTGCCTGCTCTCTCTCTTTTCCGGTGCAGCACTGCAGGCCAGGGCGCACTGCGTGACGTCACAGCTAGGAGACACAGCCGCGCACAGGGCCATGTCTCCTAGCAGTGACGCGGCCGGGCCATCACAGGGAAGTTAACTGCTGCAGTGCTTGCCCGGCCAATGAAGAAGTAGCGGCAGCCGCTGCTGGGGGAGCGGTCCGGGCCCCCCCCTCCCGCCACTGCTACCGCTATGTGCCGCGGCGGCCCGCACATATAATGAGGGCAATCCGGCATTAGACACCCTGCCTGGAGCCGTGGGCCCCCTGCAGGCTCGGGGCCCTGGGCGGTCGCCCGGATTGCCCTCATTATAATTCGCCTATGGAAAACGGCATCACAGCTGCAGCGGCTACGCTGGTGGTAGAGGGTCCCTCCGTGTCCGACATCTTCCTCCCCCCTAGTTAACCATGGCCTACCTTCTGGCGATCCTCTTCTGTAGGCCGCGGCTCCGCTCGCGATGCTCTGGGTGAGGACCTTGCGTTGCTCGGTGATGACGACGGCATACGCTGGATCTCCTTCCAGGACCTTGCGCAGCGTCTCTGCGTAGGGCGGGGCTTCAGGTCTCGGGCGTTTTTGGACGTCCACGCCCCTCTTCTTCCCGCGCGGCGTCCCAAAGATGGCGCCACATGGCGGGAAACGGCTCCGATTGGCGGGAAATGGCCCCGAATGGCGGGAAACTTCACTCAGATATGTATAGAGTCTTTTCCAGGCACGCAATACCCGTTTGTGGCGGGTTGGTCGCAATTCTGCCAGCTACGCCAAAGCTGACTCGCCCCCTGGGCCGTGGGGTACCCGGAACCAGGCCTTCTAGTGTACGGTGCTGATGGGGGTAGTAGTGGCAACCCGATCCCGTGGCTCAGGGTGGTCAGACCAAATGGTGGCAGTCTATTTATCAGTGTTTTCAATGTCCGACTACGCCACCCGTGGATTGCGGTTGGAGATAACCGCTGCTGCAAGGCAGACCGCTGAGGCTGGTGTTGGTGTGCAGCACAGAGGTAGGATAACTCCCCACGGGAAGAGTGTAGCCTCAGGGCAGTGTAGGTGGATGTTGGGGGTGATAGTGCAGGCCGCAATAGTAAGAGTTCAGAGGCCGCTTCAAACAGTTCAGGGTGTTTATTGTAGATATTATTAATGACCCAATAGTACCAGTTAGGAATGGGCCTGGGTGTCTGAGAGCATTCGGGCGAGCCCCACTGGTCCGGGTGAGTGTGTAGGCCTATCGTTCTCTCTATGCTCTTTCTGACTATCCCCCTTTTCGTGGTGTAATAGCCCACGTCCCTGAGCTGGCCGTGTACTTCTCTCCTGTATGGCTTGCGACTCAGGCCTTGGGTACCTGTTGCTTGCTCCTCGATGTACTGGTCCCTCTGTGTGGCGGAGCCTCCAGGCTTCTTAGGCCAAGGGACCTGAAATCCCTCGCAGGTTGGTTCTCTGCTGCTGGGCTTGTAACCCTGACAGCCTCGGACCCCAATGTCCGGTAGATTGGTTCTCTGCCAGGACCGGCTCTTGTCGCCTCTGTCCCTGGCTTGCAGTTTCTCCTCTGCCTCACGGACTCCTCAGCTACAGCTGAACTGTCCCTCCTTCTCTGGGACTAGTCTCACTCCTGAGCTAGGTCGTCCAGTTCTCTCTAACCCTGCCCCCAGTTCCAGCTTTTATAAGGGCAGCCAGCTCCCCCTGCTGGCCTGGGACAGGAGGTGCTGTATGCTAATTGTCCCTAACCAGGGGACCTCCCTCCTGCTTTCAGAAACAGATTATTTTTTGTGGCATCCAGGCCTGGGGTGACACACACACACTGCTGTATATTTAGTATGATGCCCCCACTCCTCCATATATATAGCATGATGGCCCCACTGCTCCATATACAGGTGCATCTCACTAAATTAGAATATCATCAAAAAGTTAATTTATTTCAGTTCTTCAATACAAAAAGCTGTCTTTCAGCTCATCTGCATTGTTGGGTCTGGTGTCTCTCATCTTCCTCTTGACAATACCTCATAGATTCTCTATAATAGATTCTCTATGGGGTTAAGGTCAGGCGAGTTTGCTGCTAATCAAGCACAGTGATACTGTTGTGTGTAAACCAGGTATTGGTACTTTTGGCCGTGTGGACAGGGGCCAAGTCCTGCTGGAGAATGACATTTCCATCTCCAAAAAGCTTGTCGGCAGAGGGAAGCATGAAGTGCTGTAAAATGTCCTGGTAGCCGGCTGTGCTGACTTTGGTCTTGATAAAACACAGTGGACCTACACCAGCAGATGACATGGCCCCCCAAACCATCACTGATTGTGGAGCCTTCACACTAGACCTCAAGCAGCTTGGATTGTGGACTCTCCACTATTCCTCCAGACTCTGGGACCTTGATTTCCAAATGAAAATTGCAACTCTAGGACCTTGTGGAGTGTGTCAATGACTGCCTTCTGGACATCTGTCAAGTCAGCAGTCTTCCTCATGATTGTGGAGCATACTGAAACAGTATTGAAGAACTGGAATAAATTAACTTTTTGAAGATATTCTAATTTAGTGAGATGCACCTGTATATACTATGATGGTCCCACTGCCCCACATACATATAGTATAATGGCCCCACTACTCCATATGTAGTATGATGGACCCACTACTCCAGATATATAGTAGGATGGCTCCACTGCCCGATCATTTAAAAAAATAAAGTTTATTCTCACTTAATCCTGATTCCCTACATCACGGCCTCTGTCTCCTCTTCCATGGCGGGACTGCAGAGCAGAGCGATGCAATGATGTCACCGAGCCACCTGCGTGAGTATGCTGACATCTCGTTAACCGCAGGCCTATGGCGATGTGTGGCATATGAAAGAGATAGTGATAGGGCAGGGAGCTTGTGTCCCACTGCTTTATCATGCGACGCCTCTGCATAAGAGATATTAGGGCAACATTAGCTACGTCACAGAAGACACTGGAGCTGGAGTATATAGAATAGGAGACACTGGGGCTGGAGTATACAGAATAGGAGACACTGGGGCTGGCGTATATTCATCACAGGATACATTGGGGCTAGAGCATATACATCACAGAAGAAGCTGGAGTATATAGAATAGGAGACACTGGGGCTGGAGTATATAGAATAGGAGACACTGGGGCTGGCGCATATACAGTTCTGCTCAAAAGTTTACATACCCCGGCAGAATTTTTGCTTTCTTGGCCTTGTTTCAGAGAAAATGAATGATAACAAAAACACTTTTTCTCCACTCATGGTTATTGGTTGGGTGAAGCCATTTACTGTCACATTTCTGTGTTTTCTCTTTTTAAATCTTAATGACAACTAGTGATGAGCGAGCATGCTCGCTACTGCTCGGTGCTTGCCCGAGTATCTCACTGCTCGAGATGCTCTGCGCTCACCGAGTATTTCCGGGTTGGTCGGGCGGGAAGTCGGGTCCCCTCCCTGCATGTTTGGCGCTCTTTACAGAGCCAATGAACATGCAGGGATTGCCTGCCATGCACTGTAATGCCATAGCCATGTTGGTTGTGGGCATTACAGTGATTGGCTGGCCGCACAGCGTCATCAGGTCTATATCAAACCTGGCGCCGCCATGCTCATCACAGTCACTCCGGATCAGACAGTGTAGGGAGAGCTGCTGCTGCGTTAGGGAGAGATTTGATCGTGCATTAGGTAGTGTAGGGAGAAAAACCGCACATTACACATATCCATCTCAACAAAGAGTCCTTCTGAGGACTAATCCATCTGCAGAGATATCAGGCAGGCAGTGTATATAGGCAGGCAGGCAGTGTATATAGCAGACTGCAGTGCATATAGCACAAGAGGCTCCATTCCAATTCTGCCTTCTGCTGCGGTTAGATATTTCTATACAAAGGCCCAGGTCTCAGGGGCCAGGAATACATTTCTTTGGATCTTAATCCTCATTATTTGCTTATAAAGCAATCCAGAGAACACCGTTTTTCTGCGCCATTTGCTTGTTGGCACTGCAGAATACAGCCAGGTCCTTTCCATATTAGAGCGCTAGAAATCCAGCTATTTAAAACTGTGTTTTCTCCGTCACACGGATCACATATACGTTGTCAGAAAATACTGCCATTTCTGGCCTCCATTTTTTCAGTGTGTCAGTGAAGCAATTCACAGCAGTGTGCTGTTCACACTACTTACCTACAGGCCAGGTATTTAAAACTCTGTTTTCTCCATCACACCGATCACATATAACTTCGCTTCAAACTCAGTCATTTGTAGTGAGCGTGGAAGATACTATCCTCCATTTAAAATGGGCAAGGCACGTGGCAAGGGACGGAGAACTGGACGTGATGGTAATGGTACATGCAGAGGCCGAGGACAAGGCCGTGGGCAAGCCGAAATTGTGCCACAACAAACACCCACATCTTCTCGCCTGACCTTCCTGTCCCAATTTCTAGGGGACCGCAGCACACCACTATTGAACCCAGATCAGTGTCAAAAGGTTGTTGGTTGGATAGCGGATAATGCTTCCAGTCACTTAGCCACCACCACCACCACCCTGTCTTCCACACGGTCAAGTCTCAGTAGCCATGAGTCTGGACCTCATATTCCTCACCCTGATCCTCCTTCCTCCCACCATGCCGAGTACCCAGAGACAACTGATCCCACACTTGGACAATCTGAAGAGCTGTTCACTTTTCCATTTATAGATTCGGGCCTCTCGCCCGGTGCACTTGAAGCGGGGCAAGAGGAGATCACGTGTAGCGATGCCAAAATATTTGAGCAGCCACGGTCACACGAAGGCGACGGTGGGAAACTGTCACAAGAGGTGGACGATGATGAGACACAATTGGCAGAAAGTCAGGAATAGTACCAGGGTGCAGAAGTGGGAGACGAGGTGGTGGATGATATAGTTACTGACCCAACCTGGCAGGAGGACATGCAGAGCAAGGACAGCAGCACACAGGGGGAGGGAGGCAGAGCACCCCAACAGGCAGGAAGAAGCAGTGTGGTGGCCGCAGACAGAAGGCAGGCTACCGTTTCCCGTAACACCAACACGAAGGAAGTTGCCACTACAACTGTTAGGTCTTCCCGAGTCTGGTTGTTTTTTAAAGACTCTGCCGATAACTCCAAAAAGGCCATTTGCATCACGAGCCAGACCAGCATCAGCAGGGGTGGCAAAACGACCAGCCTGACCACCACCAGCATGATCAGGCACATGGCAGCAAAGCACTCGACTTTGTGGGCCGAACACCAGGGTCCAGGAACAGTGTCTACAGGTGGCACCATTGCTTCTTCTGCTGTTGTGCATGCAAGTCAATCCCCTGTCTATTGTGCATGCAAAGATGCCTACTGCCCTGCTCCTGTCATTGCAAACTCTCAAGTAGCAGCATCAGGAAGCACGTCCATGTCCTTGTCCCAGCGCAGCGTTCAGTTGTTCATTCTCCAGTCCTTGGAATGCAAGCGCAAATATGCAGCCAACGTCCCACAGGCCACACTACTAAATTCTCACAATTCATGACTGCTTGGCTCGAAATGTTGCCTTTTAGGCTTGTGGAAACAGAAGCATTCCGCAACCTGATGGCGGCGGCCGTCCCTCGGTACTCTGTCCCCAGCCGCCACTATTTCTCCCAGTGTGCCGTCCCCACATTACACAAGCACGTGTCCCAAAACATTAGCCGTGCCCTCAACAACGCAGTTACCGGTAAAGTCCACCTAACCACGGACACGTGGACAAGTGCTTGTGGGCAGGGACGGTACATCTCGCTGATGGCACACTGGGTTAACATAGTGGAAGCCGGGACCCAGTCGGACCTTGGGACGGAACACGTCCTCCCGACGCCAAGGATTGCAGGCCCTAGGTCAATCAGGGTTGCCCCCACGGTCTACAGCTCCTGAACCTCATGCTCCTCAGCCTCCTCCTCCTCCTCAGCCTCCATCTCCGAAATGACCACATCAGTCACAAGCTGGAAGCACTGCAGCACTGCCTCGGCCAAGCGGCAACAGGCTGTGCTGAAGCTAATATGCTTAGGTGAAAAAACACACAATGCTGAAGAGTTATGGACAGCTCTGAAAGAGCAGGCAGATCTGTGGCTCAAACCGCTGAACCTACAGCCAGGCATGGTCGTGTGTGACAATATCCAGAACCTGGTGGCGGCTCTGAGGCGAGGCGAGCTCACACACGTACCATGTCTGGCCCATGTGCTTAACCTCGTGGTTCAGCGGTTACTCAAATCCTAGCCGGAGCTGCCAGATCTGCTTGTTAAAGTATGCCGCCTGTGTGCCCATTTTAGAAAGTCAGCTACAGCTTCCGCCGCCCTTGCAGTGTTTCAGCAGCGTTTGCAGCTTCTGGCTCACAGACTGCTGTGTGATGTCCCCACACGTTGGAACTCTACATTGCAGATGTTGGGAAGGATTTGTGAGCAGAAGAGGGCAGTTGTTGAGTACCAGCATCAAAAAGGCTATCGGTATTCAGTTCAGACTCCACACATAAGACCTCAGTAGTGGACGTGGATGTCAGACATATGTACCATCCTCCAAAACTTTGAAGACTCCACCAAGATGGTGAGCGGCGATGACGCCATAATTAGTGTCACCATCCCGCTTCGCTGTCTTCTGAAACGCTCTCTGCTCACAATCAAAGATGATGCATTGCAGGCGGAGCACGATAAGATGGAGCAATTAACCACACAGCCAAGCCTCATCTCATCCCAACGTGGATTTGGTGACAATGAGGAAGAGGAGGAGAAGAAAGGACAGGAACTAGTTTCGTGCACTATAGACGGTGCTATCTGCACAGCTGTCATACCGTCTGTTCAGCGTGGATGGCCAGAGGACAGAGAGGAGGAGGAGGAGAGCATGGTCAGTCATCCTCTTGGTGAGGACATGGTAGTCTTGCCTGTTAGTAGTCTGGCACGCATGGCTGAGTTTATGTTATGCTGCCTTTCCCATGACCCTCGCATTCTCAAAATTTTAGGTCATTACTGGTTGGTGACACTTCTAGACCCACTCTACAAGGAGAACTTGATATCTCTTATTCCTGAGGCGGACAGGTGTACAAAAATGAGGCAGTACCAGAAGGCCCTTGTTGCTGAACTATTAAAAAAATTCCCATCTGAAAACGCTGGAGGCAGAGGGCACACTTCATTCGACAACCAAGGAGTACAGGCGAGAGAGACACAACTTCAATCCAGCAGAGGCAGGGGAACACTGTCAAAGTTCTGGGAGAGTTTTCTCAGACCCTCCCATCGCACAGGCCCTGAGGCGCAGGGTACTCTCACAAGGAGTGCAAAGTTTGGGAAGATGCTGAGGGAGTACCTTGCCGTACCGTACCAACGTCCTCCGTGATTCCTCTGTGCCTTATAAATATTGGGTATCCAAGCTAGATATGTGGAATGAACTGGCTCTCTATGCCTTGGAGGTCCTGGCCTACCCTGCCGCCAGCGTTTTATCAGATCGGGTTTTTAGTGCCGCTGGTGGAATTATAACTGATAAGCGCATCCTCCTGTCAACTGAAAATGCTGACAGGCTGACTCTTATAAAAATGAACAAGGGCTGGATTGGGCCAGACTTCTCAACACCACCGAATGATAGTGTAGCACCCTGAGGACTCGGCTGCTACAGGGGTATTGCACCTCAAACCAGAGGTGTGGTATTCCACTCCCGGGTAAGGCTGGAGTGTGGGACTGAGCTCAGTAGGCTGCATGCACTACATACATCCCATTTCCGGGGGACAGAACTACGGTACTCCCACCAAGTAGATGTGCAGGTACGACAGCGTCTGTCCCTGGCTGGAGTGGGAGGGGGGGTGGAACATCCCAGTAGTGTAGGGGCAGATAGGGGAGGGGCTCTGGGCATAGAGATAGGAGCCCATTGGGTGCTGGTCACCTGGGCTCACACATAGAGGGAGTATATATGGTGGGCACCATCTAGAGAGAGGGAGGGTCTGTCAGGAGAGTTCTGAGGAGGAGTTCAGCCAGGAGGGCTGACAGGGAGCTGTGGCTCCGGCTGGGCCCAGCTCCAGGGCCAGGCCTGAAGCAGAGAGGAAGAAGAAAGGCCCAGAGACGCAGAAAAGAGGGAACCCTGAGATCCCACGAGTGAGCTAAAAAGGGTGAAGGGTTGGCAGAGGAGGGCACCGGATCCCAAACTGACGGAGGCAAAACATCCTTAATCAGGAACCGGAGGTCGTGGGCAAGCTTTGCCACGACCCTCACCACATCCACTAGGAAGGTACACCAAGAGTAGGGTCAGGAAAGCCAGAGAAGGTTTTACCATAGAAGGCCCAAGGGAACCGGACAAAGGTGGATCCCTGGTGGGGACGGCCAGGAGAAAGAGAGAGAGAGGGAAGCTCAGGACCACGCTCCGGAACTGCCTGGGGGTTGGCCGAGTCCAGCACCTGGTGGATGCAGCACGGCTCGGGTGGTCACTCAAGGCCAGAGTGACTGAAGGAACACCTGTGAGTAAAAACCCTGAAACTGCATCTCACGTCTCTGACTCTCCTTTCTGCACTATCACTACTCCCATCATCCGCACCAGCTGCCCTGAGGCCATACCCCTCCCGTCGGGGGTTATACCACCATCGCTGCACCCATACTACCGGCCTCAGCGGACTGTTCTGCAGCGGCGGCCTTGTGACCGCAAATCAACGGGTGGCGTAGTCGACACAGAAACAACATCTACCAAGACTGCCACACACTTAGTTTGACCACCCTGGGCACGGACCGGGTCACCGCCACAAGGACTACTACCCCTATCTAGATCCGGCTCCGGGTATCCCGTGAACATGGCCCAGGGGGCGCGTCAATCTTGGCGTAGTCGGCAGGATTACGTGCCCGCAATCACCGGGTACTGCGTGCCTGAAGAAAAGTTCATATTTACCGTAAGAAGAAGTCTCCCGCCGGTTCCGGAGGGTCCCCGCCGTCGGACGCCATCTCGGGTCGTTTCCCGCCGTTTGCCCGCCATCTGCAGCCTTTTCCCGCCATCCACGGAGTTTCCCGCCATAAAGAGACAATTCCCACCATCTGAGACGATTTCCCGCCCTGGCAGAGCGGACGCCATTATGGGCGTGCCAGAGGGTGGTAAGAGACGACCTCCCATCGTGGGCCTGGTCCCAGAAGAGCGCCAAAAGCAAGGACCGCCCCCACCAGCAGAGACTGCAATGATAGAGATGTCCATCAGCGTGGGGGGACTGCCCCTGGAACTGACAATCACCAAGTTGCCCCAGGACCGCACTCAATGTGGGCGGATCAAGAACAAAAGAGTGAGGATGGGTGCAGCCTGGAGGAGTCTGGGAAGGTCGCACCCGGAGATGGAGGGAGAGTCAGGCAGCACCGACCCTGTGGTCAGGAGCCTGTTGCAAGCCACCACCCCACAAGACCTGGTGGAGATCTTGGCACAGCTCCCCCGAGACCGGGAGCGTGCACAGACCGCGCTGGAGGGCCACGCACGGAGGATGGCCCAGGTGCAGCGAGAAACGCTGACTGAGTGGAGTAGGGAGATGGCCCAGCAGGCTGGAACCCGCCAGCGGAGCACGCCACCTGAGACGAGGAGTCTGACCGCCTCTGAGGATGGTGCAGGAGAAATGAAGGCCGGAGACGACGCCGTGGAAGGAGCTGAAGAGACGGAGGCAGGTAAAGGGGACGACACTACCCCAAGCCTAGAAACCGTGAGCCTGCCCCAGCTCCCCGTCGCAGAGCCCGAAATTCCCCTTACCGTGCCTGTCGCTGCACCGCCCCCGCTCCAGACTAGGCCTCAAGCAGGAGCCGCGGCCACGCCCCCTGTGACGTCACGCGCCTCAACCCTGAGCGTGGCCAAGCAGGAGACGCCACCGGCCTGGTCGCAGGGCCGAGTACCCCCGGGCGCCGCAGTTCCAACAGAGCCCTCTATCTCCACCAAGTCACTGGCCTGGTCGCAAGGTCGAGTGCCCCCGGGCGTCGCCGTCTCCACAGTGCCCTTTACCTTTAGAGCGCCACCGGCCTGGTCGCAAGGCCTGGTGAATCCGGGTGCCGCTACTACCATCGCGCCCTCAACCTCCACCGTACTACCCTTGGGTGAAGACCTGTTCGCCCAGCACACTTGCCCGGATGGGCAGCCCTTTGAGTGGCCACCGGAGTACCTCCATCCCCGACTCCGGAAGGAAAGGCCTCTGTGTGAGCCTCTGATTCCGGCTCCGGCGCCCGCCAAGATCACCCCACTCCCGATGGAGGAGGCGCAGTTCGAATGGGACCCCACCGGAGAAAACCTCATTGGGTTCACCCATGAGACCCGGGCGGCCGCAGCCCAGCGAGCAGAGTGCTGCCGGCAACAGCTGGAGGTCTTCGACCGGGAACGGCGAGAAAGGCGGGTCCGCGAGGAGCGGCTGCAAGCACAGAGTGCGGAACAGAAAAGCCGGACCAGACGAAACCCCCGTGCAGCCTATGGTCCCCGCGCCACCGGGACCGTAATCAAGTTTCAACTGCAGCACGGTTGGGGTTTTATCCGGGACCACAGAACCCCCGGCGACGTCTTTGTCACCCGCAGGGACGTCGAGAGCCATCTGCCGGAGGGACACAGAGGACGTGATCTTTACCTGGGTGATGAGGTCACCTTCACCCGGCATCAATGTGCCAAAGGTCCATATGCTCTCCATGTGCACAGATTGACTGAGGAAGAGCTGCGGTTTGAGGAAGGTCAAGAGGACCCGGACGGGTCTGAAGATTACCCTCAAGAAGGAGCAGGAGGATGCCGTTATTAAAGTACGGTACAGTGAAGCTGTAAATAGTTACCCGTAAGGGTACAAGAACTGTTACCAGTAAAGTATAGTCCCCGCAGGGACCAGCAAACTGTTACCCGTGTGTCCCTATCCCTTAACTGGCCGAGGACTGAGAGCGGCCATATCCTTGTAAATAGTTGCGCTTCTTAAGGCGCCCCCTACCGGTTTTATAGGAGGATTACTGTTTTCCTCCCAGTGACTGTGGCACTTTACCTGGTCACAAGTGCACAGTGGCCAGAAGCTCAAGAACATTTTATATAAAAGAGTTTTATATGAAAAAGTTTATATTGCTAGAATCTGATAGTGTTTATAATGTTTTATATGTTGGTGTATGTTTTAAAAAGTTTGTATGTTTTGGTATGTTTTATTCTTTTACAGCCCGAGGACGTGCTGTGATTTACCAGGGGGGAATGTAGCACCCTGAGGACTCGGCTGCTACAGGGGTATTGCACCTCAAACCAGAGGTGTGGTATTCCACTCCCGGGTAAGGCTGGAGTGTGGGACTGAGCTCAGTAGGCTGCATGCACTACATACATCCCATTTCCGGGGGACAGAACTACGGTACGCCCACCAAGTAGATGTGCAGGTACGACAGCGTCTGTCCCTGGCTGGAGTGGGAGGGGGGGTGGAACATCCCAGTAGTGTAGGGGCAGATAGGGGAGGGGCTCTGGGCATAGAGATAGGAGCCCATTGGGTGCTGGTCACCTGGGCTCACACATAGAGGGAGTATATATGGTGGGCACCATCTAGAGAGAGGGAGGGTCTGTCAGGAGAGTTCTGAGGAGGAGTTCAGCCAGGAGGGCTGACAGGGAGCTGTGGCTCCGGCTGGGCCCAGCTCCAGGGCCAGGCCTGAAGCAGAGAGGAAGAAGAAAGGCCCAGAGACGCAGAAAAGAGGGAACCCTGAGATCCCACGAGTGAGCTAAAAAGGGTGAAGGGTTGGCAGAGGAGGGCACCGGATCCCAAACTGACGGAGGCAAAACATCTTTAATCAGGAACCGGAGGTCGTGGGCAAGCTTTGCCACGACCCTCACCACATCCACTAGGAAGGTACACCAAGAGTAGGGTCAGGAAAGCCAGAGAAGGTTTTACCATAGAAGGCCCAAGGGAACCGGACAAAGGTGGATCCCTGGTGGGGACGGCCAGGAGAAAGAGAGAGAGAGGGAAGCTCAGGACCACGCTCCGGAACTGCCTGGGGGTTGGCCGAGTCCAGCACCTGGTGGATGCAGCACGGCTCGGGTGGTCACTCAAGGCCAGAGTGACTGAAGGAACACCTGTGAGTAAAAACCCTGAAACTGCATCTCACGTCTCTGACTCTCCTTTCTGCACTATCACTACCCCCATCATCCGCACCAGCTGCCCTGAGGCCATACCCCTCCCGTCGGGGGTTATACCACCATCGCTGCACCCATACTACCGGCCTCAGCGGACTGTTCTGCAGCGGCGGCCTTGTGACCGCAAATCAACGGGTGGCGTAGTTGACACAGAAGCAACATCTACCAAGACTGCCACACACTTAGTTTGACCACCCTGGGCATGAACCGGGTCACCGCCACAAGGACTACTACCCCTATCTAGATCCGGCTCCGGGTATCCCGTGAACATGGCCCAGGGGGCGCGTCAATAGCAGTGTAATATAAACTCAAATCCAGTGTCTTTTCTTGGGAGGTGTATTCCCATGCACCTTTTCACACCCACACATGGGTATACGCTTCCTGATTTTGGCTATTTGCTCTTGTCCTCCTCCTTCTCCTCATCCTCCACCACCATATCACCAGGGTGACCGTGGTCCATGATGCAACACCCACATAATTTTTTTAAAGGGTGTTTGACTCGCCCCTGGGCCGTGGGGCACTCGGAGCCGGGCAATAGGGAGACGGTGGGGGTAGTAGTGGCGACCCGGTTCCGTGGCTCAGGGTGGTCAGACCAGTGGTAGTCCTTTAGCAGTCCTAAGTGATGTCCGACTACGCCACCCGTGGATTGCGGTTATTATGAACCGCCACTGCAAGGCAGACCGCTGGGGCTGATGATGTATGCAGCTGAGGTAGTGTGACTCCCCACGGGAAGAGTGCAGCCCCAGGGCAGTGTAGTGGTTGGTGGGGGTGATGGTGCAGAGAGTCCCAGTGCGGTTAGTGCTGGAGGAGCGAAAGAGTACACAGACAACGTACTGCAGTCCAATGTCTTTTACTCACAGTTCATGTACTCCGGGTCACTTCTGTCAGCAATGACCGCCCGAGCCGTGCTGCGTCCACCAGGTGAGGGGCTCGGTCAACCCCAGGCAGTTCAGGAGCATGGCACAGGACCCCTTCAATCCTTTCTCTGGCCTGCCTCACCAGTGACCCACTTTTGTCCAGCTGCCGCGGACTTGCACGGGTAAACGTGGTTCCCGTTCCCCGCTGTCCTATATGGTGCCTTCCTAGCAGGTTTGATGAAGTGTCGCACCAATAAATGATCACGACCTCTGGTCTTTGGCTGAGGGCTGTTTCTCCTCCACCAACTTGGGATCCGGTACCCTTAATCTGCCTGACCCTTCACCCTGTATTCTCGTGGGTTCTTAGGGTCCCTTCTGCCGTCTTGTTCCTGAGCCCTTCTGTTTCTCTCTTTCTCTTTCTCTTCTGTTCCTTTCTGTTCTTGTTCCTTTCTGTTCTTGTTCCTTTCTGTTCCTGGCCTTCACCCTAGGCCTGCCTCGTGGAGCTGGGCCCAGACTGAGCCACAGCTCCCTGTCAGCCCTCTCTGGCTGAACTCCTTCTCTTACTCCACTCACTGAACTTCTCTTCTTCTCTTCTCTCTGTGCTGGCTGGGCCTCAGAGGCTAGGCCCGCCTACGGAGCAGAGCCCCTTGCAGAGGCCCCCACTCTGTCACTTCTTCTCTCTGACTGAACACTGTTCTAAGATGGTGCCCACCTTTTATACCTCCCTCTAGAACATGAGCCCAGGTGACCAGCAAACAATGGGCTCCTACATCACTGGGTATTCCTACCCCCTTTCCACTCCAGCCAGGGACATGGTCTGTCGTGCCTGTGACGCGCCCCCTGGGCCAGTGCTGTAGTGCGGCGCGCGTGCGCGCGGGGAATACCCGGAGCCGGATCCGATGGGGGTAGTAGTCTTCGTGTGGCGGTGACCCGGTCCGTGCCCAGGGTGGTCAAACTAAGTGGCAGTTATTGGTATGATGGTATTAGTGTCCGACTACGCCACCCGTTGAATGCGGCTATGAAGCCGCCGCTGCAGGGCAGTCCGCTGAGGCCGGTGGTACGGATGTGTAGCGTGGATGGTATAACCCCCAACGGGAGGGGTATGGCCTCAGGGCAGAGGATGAGGTTGATGTTGGGAGTGATGGTGTGGATGTCCCAGCACTAATGGTGCGACAAGGAAGCACGGAGACGCGAGGGTACAGTTCAGGGTCTTTACTGATGGTACAAGGCAAATTCCCCCGGGAGTACTGGCTAGTAGTTGGGGCCTGGTTAGTCTGCGAGCAAGCCGGAGTTCCCCTGGCCAGGTGGAGTTGTAGGCCTTCCCGTTAGTCTGTACCCTTCCTGGCTACCCTGCTTTCGGCGGTTACTAGTAGCCCACGTCCCTGGGTATACCATGTGGTGCTCACCCGTATGGCTGGTGACCTGGGGCCTCCTGTTAGCCTCCGCTCCGGGATGGCGGTGCTGGTCCCTTCGTTGTGACTGAGCCTCCGGGCTTTTATGGCCAGAGGACCTGGAATCCCCTGCCGGATGGATTCTGCTGCTGGGTATATCTTAGTCCCCACAACCTCGGACTCCTGTGTCCGGTTTTAGTACCTTCTCCCAGGGCGAGCTCTGCACAGCTCCAGCCCCTGTCGCTTCTCCTTGGCTCCTACAGAGCTCCTGATGTCTATCTGTCCCTGTTTCTGCGTGTCCAGACCAGACTCCGTCTCTGTCTGGAACTCCTCTCCCTTAACCCTGCCTCAGCCCCAGTTTATGTAGGGGAAGTTCTTCCCCTCCCAGGACTGGGCAGGAGGTGTGGCATGCTTAGGATTCCTGCCCAGGAGACCTCCCACCTGCTCACAGACGTAATATTGCTATTACTGTGGAAACCAGACCCCTGGGGTGCCACACCTGCATTTCTGTCTAATGGGAGCACCGTTGAGCTGTCCCTCGGAAATGGGGTGAGTGTGCTGTATGCAGCTAACTGAACTCTGGTCCATACTCCATCCTTACCCAGGAGTGTAATATCACACCTCTGGCAGAGGTGCAATACCCCTGTAGCGGCCGAGCCCTCGGGGCGCTACATTTTTATGATGCCCGTAAAAAAAATTTTTTATATATTATGTTCATGTATACCCCCCAGGAGTAAATGTTTGTCAGCCCATACACTTAGTGCATGGCATTACAAGTATAGGAGGCCCGCTCCTTTCTAATGGTAAAAAAATTTTATGATGCGCTCCTCCACGTCTCTTCCAAGGGCCATTGAAGTGCCTCCAAATTTTTGGCAGCCCTTGCAGTCACTGCATAGTCCAACACTATGGGAGACTCTCTCCTTTCTAATGGGAATTTGTCATTACTGTGCCTTGGTCTATGTGTCTTTAAATTCTTAGTGTTTTTTTTCCTAAACTTGGTCAGCCGTTGGACTCACTGCATACCCTGTAACTGTATAGCAGACCCTCTACTTTCTAATGGGAACATGTCGTACCTTGTTACTGTGGCCCTGCTCTGTGTGTCCTTAAATTCTTAGTGGGGTTTTTCCTAAAATTTGTCAGCCGTTGGATTCACTGCATACCCTATAACTGTATAGCAGACCCTCTCCTTTCTAATGGGAACATGTCGTACTTTGTTACTGTGGCCATGCTCTTTGTGTCTTTAAATTGTTAGTGTTTTTTTTCAAAAATTTTGGCCACCCTTGCAGTCACAGCATGGGCATTACCACTATAGAAGACCCGCTCCTTTATAATGGGAACATTTTTTTTACTGAGACCCTCCTCTATGTCTCTTCAAAGGGGTATTAGGTTGCGTCCAAATTTTTGACAACCCTTGCAGTCACTGGATGTGCAATAACAGGATAGGAAACCTACTTGTTAATAATGGGAACAACAAAGCATAGCCCTCTGATGGCTCTCTAACAATAGCTAGGGTCGACTGCTCTCCTTTTAACAATAGTAAGGGCCGTCTGATGTCCCTATAAAAATAGGCTTTATGACTTTCAGAGTCCCTCCATCATAAATAAAACAGGATGTGTCTGATGACACCACATTGCCAGATGAGGTTGTAAAATGTTAAAATGACATTTCCCGGTGAATGCATTTTTCATAAAAAATAAGATAAAAAAACATAACAATAGGATCTTTCTTTAGTATAAAAAACAGCATCACCAATTTAACCTCAATGTAATCACATTGTTCAGCTCATGCACCTCCTCCTCCATCTCCGAAATGACCACATCAGTCACAAGCTGACAGCACTGCATCACTGCCTTGGCCAAACAGCAACAGGCTGTGCTGAAGATAACATGCTTAATGCTTAATTGACAAACCGCCCAGCGCTGCATAGTTGTTGAAAGCTGTAACACAGCAGCTTGATCTGTGGCTCTCACCGCTGAACATACAGCCAGGCATGGTCGTGTGTTACAATGGGCGGAACCTGGTGACGGAGAAATGACAACCAGGGTAGATAAGGTTTCCCTCTATGCCAGTCCTTTCACAGAGCTAAAGAATATGGCTGTGGTGAAATACAACTCCCACTGAGAAGCTGTTTCAGATTGAAAAACATTGTGCCCACCAGAGGATTTGTTTCTGAGGGCTAACCTTTCTCACCCGCTCAAGAGCCCCATAGCAGCTGCAAAGTTGGCGCTATCATGAACTCTCCTGAGGTAGAAGCCAAGGCACACCAGAGAATTCTCTGGTGGGACTGTCCAACCCTGCCGAGAAGCAGTCCTGGCTAAGAAAAGTGTGTGGGAAGATTCCAGGACACTCTGTTTTTACTGAGGAGGAAACACATGCAAACATGGGGAGAACATACAAATTTCTTGCAGATGTTGTCCTTGCTGGGATTTGAACCCAGGATCCCAGTGCTGCAAGACTTCAGTGCTAACCACTGATCCAATGTGCTGCCGTTCACCCTCTAATATCTAACAGGCTGGAGAAACTTGAACCTACTGCCACTCTATCATCAGCTCCTTTGTGAGAAAATGTATTTGGGCAGCCACTCAGTCTACCAAATAAAATTCCAGAGAAGGAAATTGAGGATGGCTTCGCTACTGGTACTGGGGGCAGTGCTAATACCATGGTGTTGTACCATAGTTTGCTGGAAATATTCCAGGCTGGTAGGAGGCAAGAAAATTCCCACAGAAAAGTACCAGCAGTAATGTTCAGGCCACATTTCAAGTGCAAGCAGCTTTAGAGGACTTCCTGGGAGAAATGACACGCAGGGTAGATACGGTTTCCCTCTATGCCAGTCCTTTCACTGAGCTAAATACAACTCTTATCAAAAAAGTTGTGGACTGGCTCCGTACCGTCCCTGGCCACATTCACCTGTCCACGTGTTTGTGGTTAGGCAGTCCTTCTTAGTAAGTGCACTGGGTAGGGCATGGGTAATGTTGTGGGACCCGTGCTTGTGGAAGGCGAAGGCGATACTGTTTTCTCCACTGTTTTCACAAAAGAAAACAATTTATCGGAGGAAATGCAAAGTGATAAAGTAAACCCTCCGCTAAATATCACCCACCTAACCCAGGAGGAAGTTCAGAAACGCCTAAATAATATCAAAATAGACAAGTCACCAGGCCCAGATGGCATACACCCCCGGGTACTAAAAGAATTAAGTAATGTGATAGACAGACCGCTGTATCTTATATTCAAGCACTCTTTATGGACAGGGACTGCCCCACTAGACTGGCGCCAAGCAAATGTGGTACCAATATTCAAAAAGGGGTCTAAAAGTGACCCTGGGAACTATAGACCAGTCAGCTTAACGTCTGTTGTGGGTAAATTGTTTGAAGGATTTCTTAGAGATGCTATTGTAGAATATCTTAATGATAATAACTGTCTAACTCCATATCAACATGGATTCATGAGAGATCGCTCCTGCCAAACAAACCTGATGGCCTTCTACGAGGAGGTGAGCTCACAGCTGGACCGGGGAGAGTCAGTGGATGTTGTATACCTTGACTTCTCCAAAGCGTTTGATACCGTGCCACACAAAAGGTTGGTATATAAAATGAGAATGCTTGGTCTGGGGGATAATGTGTGCAAGTGGGTAAATAGCTGGCTGAGTGATAGAAAGCAGAGGGTGGTTATCAATGGAGTAAGCTCAGGGGGTGTCAGGGTTACTAGCGGGGGGCCTCAAGGGTCTGTCTTGGGCCCTATATTATTTAATATATTTATTAATGATCTAGTGGAAGGGTTGCATATTAAAATAGCAATATTTGCAGATGATACTAAACTTTGTAAAGTAGTTAACACAGATGAGGATAGGGCACAGCTACAGGAGGATTTAGATAAATTGGGGAGTTGGGCCAAAAAATGGCAAATGGGGTTCAATGCCGATAAATGTAAGGTCATGCACATGGGAAAGAAAAACAGCAGTCACCCATACATATTAAATGGGAAAACGTTGGGGAAATCTGACATGGAGAAGGACCTGGGCGTCTTGGTTAATAGCAAATTAAATTGGAGTGCCCAGTGTCAGGCAGCAGCTGCGAAGGCAAATAGAGTCATGGCATGCATCAGAAGAGGAATAGGGGCATATGATGAGAACATTGTTCTTCCTCTGTATAAAGCGCTGGTAAGGCCGCACTTAGAATATTGTGCACAGTTCTGGGCTCCGGTGCTCAGGAAAGACATATTGGAGCTAGAGAGGGTACAAAGGAGGGCGACTAAGGTAATAAAGGGAATGGAGGGACTAAAATACCCAGAGAGGTTGTCAAAATTAGGCCTATTTACGTTGGAAAAGAGAAGGCTTAGGGGAGACCTCATAAACATGTATAAATACATCAGGGGGCAGTACAGAGATCTCTCCCATGACCTGTTTATACCAAGGATGGTGACAAAGACGAGGGGGCACACTATGCGTCTGGAGGAAAGGAGGTTCCTGCACCAGCATAGAAGGGGATTCTTTACGGTCAGAGCCGTGAGACTCTGGAACTCTCTGGGAGAGGAAGTGGTGATGTCCAACTCACTTAATGAGTTCAAGAGAGGCCTGGACGCCTTTCTTGAGAACAATAAAATTACATCTTATGCTTAGTGATAGTTAATTAATCCAGATTGGTGTCGGGAAGTGAATTTTTTCCTCAATGATGTCAATTGGCCTATACCGCATGTTTGTTTTTTTTTGTTTTGTTTTTTTTTGCTTTCCCCTGGATCAACGCTGCGGAATAGCTGCAGTGCACAAGAAATAGGCTGAACTGGATGGACGCTTGTCTTTTTTCGGCCTTATAAACTATGTAACTATGTAACTATGTAACTACCCGGAAAAATACTGGCGGCTGGGGACCGAGTATGGACACCCGGCCGCCGCCTGCATGAGGTTGTGAAAAACTTCCACCTCCACAAGCTTAAAAGGCCATATTTCAAGTGCAAAGAGCTGCCCAGAAATCTGTCAGTTTAGTGTTGCGGCCTGTGGGTGGATGGGTGGCTGGCTGCATACTTGCAATTGCATTCCAAGTAACAGAAAACTAAGCAGATGATGGCCTCTATCATCATCATGGCTTCAACTCGGCACTATGAACTCTCCTGAAGGAGGAGCCAGGGCCCGCCGGAGGAGTCTCCGGTTCTCTGGTGGGCCCGTCCAACCCTGCCGAAAAGCAGCCCTGGCTAAGAAAAGTGTGGGGGAAGGTTCCTGGACACTCTATGGCTGCGTTTTTAATACGGATCGGCCATGCTTATGTGTCACCCTGGCCTGGATGCCACAAGTGTAATTAAAGCTGTGTCTGAGAGCAAGGGGGAGGTTCTCTGGTCAGGGGAACATTAGCATGCAATGCCTCCTGTCTCAGGCCAGTAGGGGGAGCAGGCTGCCCCTATAAAAGCTGGTACTGGGGGCAGGGTTAGAGAGAACTTGATGGCCTGTCTCAGCACTGAGACTTGTCCCAGAGCAGAACAGGGACAGACAGTTGATTGCACCTAAGAGGAAGTGTGGCAGGAGGAGAGCCACCAGCCAGAGACGAAAGGCGAAGAGAGCCTGTCTTGGCAAATCAGAGACTGACCTTACCAGACTTTGGTGTCTGAGGCTGGAAGGATTCCATATCCCCCAGCAGAGAACCAGTCCGCAAGGGACTGTATATTCCTTGGCCTAAGAAGCCTGGAGGGCCTGCCACAACCGAAGGGACCAGTAAAGCCGTACAAGGCTGGGAGCAGAAAGGAACCCACGTCGCAGGCCATACAGGCGAGAATACACGGAAAGCTCGGAATCGTGGGCTGTTACCCTATAATGAGGAGATAGCCAGAAGGAGCGCAGAAAGCACGGTAGGCCTACACCCTCACCCTGACCAGGGCCAATTTCCCCGTTGCTCTCAGACATCCAGGTCCCCTCCTAGCTGGGACTGTTTATGGGTCAGTTTACCTGTTTCAGTAAAGACCCTGGACTGCAACCTATTGTCTGTGTGCTCCTTCGCGCCTCCAGCACTACCGGTACTGGGACTCTCACCACCATCACTCCCACCATCCACTACACTGCCCTGGGGCCGCACTCTTCCCGTGGGGAGTCACACCATCCCAGCTGCACATATCATCAGCCCCAGCGGTCTGCCCTGCAGCGTCGGTTCCTAATGACCGCAAATCCACGGGTGGCGTAGTCGGACATAATCAACAACACGTAACGGACTACCACTGGCCTGACCACCCTGAGCCACGGAACCGGGTTGCCACTACTACTCCCATCGTTCCCCCTATTGCCCGGATCCGAGTGCCCCACGGCCCAGGGGGCGAGTCAGCATTGGCGTAGTCGGCAGGATTTCGTGCCCGCAACCACCGGGTACTGCGTGCCTGAAAAAGACTTTTGTAACTTACCTGTGGCGAAGTTTCCCGCCATCCGGAGTCGTTTCCCACTATCAGACGCCATCTTGGACCGTTTCCCGCCGTCTTCTGCCGTCTTCCCGCCATCCGCAGCTGCTTCCCGCCATCGGACGCCATCTTCAGGGCGCCGCGCGGGAAGAAGAGGGGCGTGGACGTCAAAACCGTGCGAGATCCGAAGCTCCGCCCCACGCACCGACGCTGCGCAAGGTCCTGGAAGGGAGAGAGAGCGACGCTGACGTCATCAGGACGCGACGCCAGGTCCTCGTCCATAGCAGCAGCAGCGGAGCCGCGGCCTACAGAAGAGGATCGTCGGAAGGTAGGCCACGCTTGACTAGGGGGGAGGAAGATGTCGGACACAGAGGCGCCCACTACCACCAACGCAGCTGCAGCAGCGGTGATGCCCTTTTCCCTGCCCTACATCCCTGGAGCAGCCTGGCTGCCCAAGTACTCAGGGGAGCCCCATGCCCTAACTGACTTTAAGGAAAGGCTGTACAGTTTGTTCCAGGTTTACCCCCTGACAGAGGAACAGAAGGTCAGCATATTAACAGGGCAGTTAACTGGCGCAGCCCAGAGGGAGGTAAAATCATGGCCCACTGAGGAGAAAAGGACTGTGAAGGGTATTCTGGCCCGGCTGCGGGGTACCTTTGACACGCGTACCTCCGCTGAGATTTAAATGAGGTTCTATGGATGTAAGCAGCGGGCACAGGACAGCATCAGAGACTATGCCCTAAATCTGCAGGAAGCCTTGAGGGCTATTCAACAAACTGACCCTGACAGTGTGCAGGAAACGGATAAGCTGCTAACAGAACAATTCATAGAAGGTCTGCTGTCTAGCGCCCACAGGGCCCAACTGCGCCTCATGTTCTTTCAGAACCCTGATCTGACCTTTGCCCAATTTAAGGACAGGGCCATAAGGGTGCTCCGTGAAACCGCAACCAGTGGCGCTATAAACCCCCGGCGCCCTGCTCTCACCTACCACCAGGAGGCGGCACCCTCCTCCATGGACCCCGTGGGGGCTGATGCACAGGCCCTGAACCAAGCCCCGTCGAAAGACCTACACCACCAAGTCCAGGAGCTGACCAGGAGCGTCGCGGCGTTGACCAGGACCGTCCAGGCGTTACAAGTGGACCCGTCAAGACCCATCGAGCTGGCTTCAAGTCCGGAGGATGTCCCGTGGCGTCGACAGAGGAGGATCCCGTCGTTCCGAGGGAGGCCCACAGACCGCTACGCAGAGGATGGACAGCCCATTTGTCGTCGATGCAACCAGCCTGGACACATTTCCAGGTACTGTAATTTAAACGGGTCCAACCTGGGGCAGAGGGCCAACCCCCAGGCATAAGATCACCAGGCCCTTATAATTGGCGTGATAAGTACGTTGGGGGGCGCCCGGTTTTACCCGTGGTGCTGGACGGTATCCCCATGAGCGCCTTGCTGGATACTGGGTCGCAAGTAACCACTGTCCCTTATGTACTTTTTAAGCAGTATTGGACTGATGCTGATATCACACGGTATCCAGACAGTAACTTGAGCATCATCGCCAGTAATGGCTTACCCGTGCCGCAGATGGGGTTCAAGGAGATGACCATTAAAATTGGTAAAGTTGACCTGCCGGCACAGGGAGTGATTATTGTGGACATTGACCGTCGTGAAAGTCACCCTAAAATAACTGTGGGTACTAACATAATTGAAAATTGTCTTTCAGAGGTAGTTGTAATTCTACAACAGGTGGCGGTGAATGCTAGCTCCAGCCAACAGAGAGTCCTCAACAAGGAGATAAAAGCCCTGATGAGACGGCAGCAGGTAGAACTGTCTGGTGGTGAGATCGGTAGCGTAAGAATGAGTGACCCATTCCCCATTTCCATGCCTCCCAAAAGTGAAATGATGATCTGGTGTCGGACTGCAATCGGGTTGAGAGGTAGAGACTACCAAGCCATGGTAGAACCCGTGTACTCAGACAGCAGGCCCACCATTTTGACAGCCCGGGGGGTGGTTGATGTCCGTCATGGGAGGGTGCCCGTCCGCATCCTCAACATTGGGGAGAGGGAAGTACACTTACCCAGGTACGCTACACTCGCCAAGCTGTTTGTGGTCGAACACAAAGCTATCAGGGCCGTGGAACCCTTGCCTCCATCTCCTCAGGCGGAGGGTAATGGCTCCCAGAAACAAAAGGAGGACTGGTGCCAGAAACTCCATGTGGGTGCTGACTCCACTCCCCTGCACCAAAAACAAGGAGTCTACCGGGTGGTACAGGAGTACGAGAGAGTCTTTAGTGAGCACCCGCTAGACTTTGGCAGAGTAAAGGGGATAGAACACCACATCCCCACAGGGAGCCACCCACCGATAAAAGAAAGACACAGACCTGTACCCCCTGCACACTACCAGAACGCAAAGGGCATGCTAAGAGAGATGAAAGAAGCTGGGGTCATTAGAGACAGCTGTAGCCCCTGGGCAGCCCCCTTGGTTCTGGTCAAAAAGAAAAACGGCACCATGAGAATGTGCGTGGACTATAGACAAATCAACCGTATCACCCACAAAGACGCATATCCGCTGCCTAGAATAGAGGAGTCTTTAGCCGCACTAAAATCAGCTAACTTCTTTTCTACCTTGGACCTTACTAGTGGGTACTGGCAGGTTCCTGTGGCAGAGGCTGACAAGGAGAAGACCGCCTTCACCACCCCGATGGGACTGAGTGAGTTCAACTGTATGCCTTTCGGGCTCTGCAACGCACCAGGGACCTTCCAGCGGCTGATGGAATGCTGTCTAGGGCACCGAAACGGTCCTCCTTTACCTGGACGACGTGATCGTCTATTCGAATACCTACGAGGACCATCTAAAGCACCTGGCCGAGGTGTTCGAAGCCCTGGCAGGCTACGGCCTGAAGGTGAAACCATCGAAGTGTCACCTGTTGAAACCAAAGGTCCAGTACCTAGGGCACGTGGTAAGCGCGGAAGGAGTGATCCCCGACCCTGACAAGGTCACGGCAATCAAGAGCTGGCCAAGCCCCTCGAACATCAAAGAGGTGAGACAGTTTCTCGGGTTGGTAGGCTACTACCGAAGGTTCATCCCTGGGTTCACTAAGATGGCAACTCCTATGCAGGACCTCCTGATCGGACAGTCTAAGTCCAGAAGTCAAAAGCCACCCTTCAAGTGGGATAAACCGGAAGAGGAGTCCTTCCGCCAGCTAAAGATGGCCCTCACAGGGGACGAGATCCTGGCCTACCCTGATTATGGCCAGCCTTTCATTCTCCACACAGACGCCAGTAATGTGGGACTGGGAGCCGTACTGTCCCAAAACCAACAGGGCAGAGAAAGGGTGATCGCGTACGCCAGCCGGAAGCTGAGGCCCACCGAGAGGAACCCGGAGAATTACAGCTCCTTCAAGCTAGAATTCTTGGCGGTGGTGTGGGCCGTGACGGAACGCTTCAAGCATTACCTGGCCTCCGCAAAGTTCACAGTGTACACGGACAACAACCCGTTGACACACCTGGACAATGCAAGACTGGGTGCCCTAGAACAGCGGTGGATGGCCCGTCTCTCCAACTATGACTTCGTGATCAATTACCGGGCAGGCAAAACCAATGCCAACGCTGACGCCCTATCAAGAATGCCTCACTTACCTGAGGGTGACGAAGACCCAGAAGAGCTGGAGGAGGTAGAACTCCCCGCGTTTCACCGGTATGGAGCCGCTCAACACTCTCACCGCGTGAAGGAGGAGGATCTAACAACTGTGATGATCAATCCCCTACCTCACCACAGCTGGGCCGAGACCCAAGATAGTGACCCTGCAGTCCGCCTGGTGAAAGATCTGCTGACCCGGGAAGACGCCCGCCTAGATCCAGATGCCCCAGAGGAAGCCAAGCAGCTGTGGAAGGAGAAGAGCAAGCTGTTCCTCTACGAAGGCAAGTTGTGCAGAAGGATTGTCAACCACCGGACGCACGAGCTGACCTGGCAAGTCGTGGTTCCAAGGCGGGATGCAGCTATGGTCCTGGGGGCTTACCATGACAGAGCGGGACACTTCGGTTGGAAGAAACTGGAGTTCCTACTAAGAGGAAGGTTCTTTTGGGTCGGCATGAGAGGAGCTGTAGAAAAATGGTGCAGAGACTGTGGCCCTTGTCACCTAAGGAGGAAGGACCGTGCCAGCCAGAAGACACCATTGAGGCCCATCGTCACCACGCAGCCTCTTGAGCTGGTAGCTCTGGACCACGTCAAATTGGCTCCAAGCCGGTCTGGATACATCTATGCCCTGACAATCGTGGACCACTATTCCCGTTTTCTAGTGGTGGTCCCGGTAAAGGACTTGACAGCCCAAACAGCGGCCAGAGCCTTCCAGCAATATTTCTGCCATCCACACGTGTATCCAGAACAGGTCCTGACAGACCAGGGTCCAGCGTTCGAGGCTGAAATCTTCCAGGAGTTCTGCAACCTCTATGGCTGTAAGAAGATTCGTACAACGCCTTACCACCCCCAAACCAACGGGATGTGTGAGAAGATGAACAATATAGTCATTGATCTCCTGAAGACGTTGCCCCTGGAGGAATGCAGCCTGTGGCCAGAAAAACTGCCGGACCTGATAGACCTATACAACAATATCCCGGTGAATGCTACAAACTGCACCCCGGCTTACCTGATGCGAGCTAGACCAGGTAAGCTGCCCGTAGACCTGGAGATGGGAGTCCTAATACCTGAAGACACCTCCCCAGATGCGGACTGGGATATGGAAAGGCAACTGCAGTACAAGAAGGTACAGGAGAGTGTGGAGAAGAGCCTGGCCCAGGTGAGAGAGAGGCAAGAAAAACTCTTCAATCAACACGCCCCTGCTGGTCCCCTAGAACCTGGTGAGCAAGTCCTGAAGCGGAAGAGAAGGCTACATAAGTTGGACGACCAGTGGGAAAGGAAACCCTACACCGTACTGCAGTCTGACCACGACAACCCAAAGGTGTGAGTAATCACCAAGGACGGAGGAGAAACCACTAGCACCGTCTCCAGAGACCACTGTTATGTTCTGCTACCAGAGCTAAGGAAAGAGAGGAGATCTGTCCCTACGATAGAACTCAGCTTTATCCCTACGATGTAACAGGAGACCTGATCCTGCGATCAGACCTGCTAAAGTCCTAAGCTAGTCTGTACGGAGACCTATAGATGTGGGGAAGGAATCCCTACAAGTACTAAGGACTGGGAGGAGAATGGACACCTCCTAACAGAAATAGCAGCAGACAGACGAACAAACAAAATATATAGAACACAGAGGTCCGTAGACCAAGCAAACTAACAGAGTTAGATACAGAGCACAGGCTAGCTAGAAAGTAGTTATACAATGAAGTCCAGCAAAGCCAGAAGGGCGGAGCAGGATTAAATAGGCCAACAAGGTCATGTGACCAGCAAAGGAAAAAACCTAAGAGCAAGGTTCTAACAGTACCCCCCCTTCTAAGAGGATCCTCCGGATCCCCTAGGACCAGGCTTATCAGGAAATCTCCTGTGAAACGCTCTGATAAGTCTGGACGCGGAAACATCATCCGACCTCACCCAAGAGTTATCCTCGGGTCCGAAACCTTTCCAGGCCACAAGATACTGCAAACTACCTCTATACCGTCTAGAGTTAAGGATGCGAGAAATTTTATATTCCCCGTCCTCCACCACCGGAGGAACAGAGGCAGAGGCGTCACAATCCGATACAACAGCTTTTTTCAACAGAGACATGAAATACCGGATTAATTCTCCAGGAGGTAGGAACCTCCAACCTAACAGCAGATTGGTTGACAACCTGAAGCACCTTGAAGGGCCCTACAAACTTGGGACCCAATTTCTTAGAAGGAATCCTCAACCGCAGATTCCTAGAGGACAACCAAACCATGTCACCAACAGCGAACAAAACCTCCTGTCGTTTCCTATCAAAGTAGTCTTTAGATTTTCTGTTGGCCTCCTGAAGATTACCACGCACATCCGTCCAAACTCTCTCCAAATCACCGGAAAAATTCTCCTCCTCAGGCACGGCAGATCCCAACTTGGAGAACGACCCAAACGACGGATGTCTCCCAGAACAACAAAAAAAAGGCGAACAACCAGCAGAAGAAGATGTATGATTGTTCAGAGCAAATTCAGCAAGTGACAGAAACTCAGACCACCCCTCTTGATTGTCTGCCACAAAACAACGCAAGAACTGCTCAACATCCTGGTTTTTCCTTTCTGTCTGGCCATTAGATTCAGGATGATATCCGGACGAGAACGACAAATGAACTCCCAACCTGTCACAAAAGGCACGCCAAAAACGAGCCACGAACTGAGGACCCCTATCAGAAACAATGTCAGTAGGAACGCCATGAAGTCTGACAATTTCCTTGACAAAGGCCTTAGCGAGAGTTTTAGCGCAGGGCAGTTTGATGAAGGGAACCAAGTGACACATCTTGCTAAAACGGTCCACGACCACCCAGATGACAGTAAAACCCTCAGAGGGGGGAAGGTCAGTTATAAAGTCCATAGCCAAATGTGTCCAAGGAGCACTGGGAACCTCCAAAGGACAAAGCAACCCCGCAGCAGGAGTATGTGAGGACTTAGATCTAGCACATATAGTACATTGACGCACCCACTTAATGACTTCCTTCTGCCATCCAGGCCACCAAAAACTGCGACCCACCAGTCTCTTGGTCTCAGAGATTCCGGGATGACCTGCCAACCGAGATTCGTGACACTCAACAAACAAATCTCTCCTAAAGGTCCCAGGCACAAACAACCTCCCATGGGGAGTGTTAGATGGGGCATTCTCCTGTGCTTTAAGAATCTCATCTTCCAAAACGGAGTCCAAAGCAGCTATCACAACACCTTCTTGTAAAATGTTCTCCTCTTTCTCAGCACCGACTATGGGAGAAAAACTGCGAGACAAGGCATCCGCCTTAACATTCTTAGTACCAGGGATGTAAGTAACGGAGAAATTAAACCGCGAGAAAAACAGTGCCCACCTAGCCTGACGGGCATTCAGGCGCTTGGCAGCATCAAGATATATCAGATTTTTATGATCCGTAAGAACCTGAACGGGAAATTCCGCACCTTCCAAGAAATGGCGCCAGTGTTCAAATGCGAGTTTAATAGCCAATAATTCCCGATTACCAATATCGTAATTCAGTTCAGTCTCCGAAAATTTTTTTGAAAAAAAGGCACAGGGATGTAATCCATCCCCGTTATCCTGAGACAATACTGCGCCAACCCCCACAGAGGAAGCATCCACCTCAACCAAAAACGGCTTAGTCACATCAGGCTGCATAAGGATGGGAGCAGAGGTGAACCTCTCCTTGAGATACACAAAAGCTTCAATGGCCTCAGAAGACCACTGAACCGCATCAGCACCTTTCCTGGTGAGATCGGTCAGAGGTTTGACAATACTAGAAATTTTTTTTATGAATTTTCTGTAATAATTGGCGAAACCTAAAAACCTCTGTATCGATTTCAAACCAATAGGCCTAGGCCATTCCTGTACAGCTTGAACTTTAACCGGGTCCATCTCAAAACCTTCGCTGGAGATAATGTAACCCAAAAAACTAATTCTCTGTACAGCGAACTCACATTTCTCCAGCTTAGCAAAAAGCGAATTGTCCATTAATAACTGTAATACCTCACGTACGCTCCGCCAATGAGACTCCAGATCCGGCGAATAAATCAAAATGTCATCCAAATACACAACCACATTTTTGCCGATCAAAGGTCTAAGGATGTCATTAATAAGATTCTGAAAAAATGCAGGAGCATTAGTAAGACCAAAAGGCATAACCAGATTCTCAAAATGACCCACAGGAGTGTTAAAAGCAGTCTTCCATTCGTCACCCTCCTTCATGCGCAACAGATTGTATGCCCCCTTAAGGTCAATTTTAGAGAACCACTTGGCCCCCATTAACTGGTTAAACAGATCAGGAATCAATGGCAGTGGGTAAGGATTGCGTACAGTAATTTTGTTAATCTCACGAAAATCCAGACAAGGACGTAAACCGCCGTCCTTTTTTTTTACAAAAAAAAATCCAACCGCCACAGGAGACTTAGAGGGCCTAATGTGACCGGCGGCCAAGCTTGTTTGTATGTATTCCTCCAAAGCCTTCCTCTCAGGAATAGTAAGGTTAAATAAACGACTTTTAGGAAGAGTCGCTCCAGGGACAAATTCAATAGAACAATCATAGTCTCTATGGGGAGGCAAAACCTGCGATTCCTTCTCAGAAAAAACTCTCCAAAAATCCTGAATAGGAACAGGCAATTCTCCCCTATCCAAAGCTGCAATACGCCCGTTACAACACTTGTCATAACATTTATGGCTCCAGGATTTAATTTCACTGGTAGACCAATCCAGTACAGGATTGTGAAATTTTAACCAGGGCAATCCCAATATTACTGGAGAAGGCAAGTTATTCAAAACTACCAAATCCAATTTCTCATGGTGAACACCATTAATAGTGAGAGGAAATTCACAGACCTTGAGAGTAATATTCTTCAAAGGGGAACCATCCACAGAAACCACAGCAATGGGGGATGATAAAGGTTCGGGTTTTAAATTGAGTCTTTCCAAGAATCCCCCATCAATTACATTCAGAGTAGACCCACAATCAACAAACACCCGAAATTCCATTAATTTTTCCTGAGCAATCGTGGAAGCAGCTAAAAATACACCCTTGGAATTTAAACAGGCAATACGGGCATGACTGACCATTTTTTTTTCTTTCTTCATACGAAGCTCACAGCCTTTAATCAAATGACCAGATTTTCCGCAATAGAAACACAAGCCTTCAGAAAATCTACGGTCTTTTTCTTGAGAGCGAGGTGCCACCGATCCAATCTCAATCGGTTCACCACTGTTAGTACACACATTCTCATAACCAGAAACTGACATAGCAGAGGATTTGCTCTCATTAACCCTTGCACACAGTCTCCTATCCACCCGTATAGCTAATTGCATAGCCTGTTGCAAATCTTCAGGTGTAGGATAAGCAATTAGCAGGTCTTTAACCCTTTCATTGAGCCCAGCAAGAAACAGACTTTTCAGAGCAGAATCGTTCCACCCTGTTTGAGTAGACCATCGACGGAAATGAGTACAATATTTTTCCACATTACCTGATCCCTGTCTCAAACGTCTTAACTCAGTCTCAGCTGATGAGACACGGTCAGGATCATCATATAATAGCCCCAAAGCAGAAAAAAAACTATCCACTGATCTGAAGCATGAATCACTAGGTTGCAAAGAAAAGGCCCACTCCTGAGGTTCTTTGCGCAAAAGTGACACTATGAACCCTATGCGCTGGGATTCATCCCCAGAGGACTTGGGTCTCAAACGAAAATACAATAAGCAAGCATTTTTACATGAAAAAAATTCTCGGTGTTCACCAAAAAATAAATCCGGCAAACGTACCTTAGGCTCCAAGAAATGTGCTCCAGGACAGTTACTCACGTGCTGACGGAGCTCGGTCACCTCCAGAGAGAGTCCCTGCAGGCGTTTAGCCAAATCCAGAACCGACACCATGATGGAACAGAAAAATCTTTCCTTAGAGAATTTGCAGGCTGGACTTACTGTTATGTTCTGCTACCAGAGCTAAGGAAAGAGAGGAGATCTGTCCCTACGATAGAACTCAGCTTTATCCCTACGATGTAACAGGAGACCTGATCCTGCGATCAGACCTGCTAAAGTCCTAAGCTAGTCTGTACGGAGACCTATAGATGTGGAGAAGGAATCCCTACAAGTACTAAGGACTGGGAGGAGAATGGACACCTCCTAACAGAAATAGCAGCAGACAGACGAACAAACAAAATATATAGAACACAGAGGTCCGTAGACCAAGCAAACTAACAGAGTTAGATACAGAGCACAGGCTAGCTAGAAAGTAGTTATACAATGAAGTCCAGCAAAGCCAGAAGGGCGGAGCAGGATTAAATAGGCCAACAAGGTCATGTGACCAGCAAAGGAAAAAACCTAAGAGCAAGGTTCTAACAACCACCTCAAAAGATGCCCCGAGCAACTCCGTAGTGCAGAAGAGGATCAGAGTGACCTTGAACCCGCAGAGGACAAGGAAGAAATGATCAGCACCATTCTCGGAGAGTTCCCTCAGTCCTGGACTCGCATAAATGATGCCATAGTGGTACCTGTCCTGCATTTCCTGCAACCGGCACAGCAACAACCAACACCAGAGCCGGAAGGTGAAGAGGAGCAAGCGGTTCCAGAGGCAGAAGAGCGTGTACCAGCAGCCCAGGAGAGTCAACCCTCTGCTGACAGTGAGCCTGCCATGCCTGCGGTAAGCCAAAGAACCCGCAGACAGCTGCCTGCCCTACCTGTACACCCAGCTGGTAGCTGTACCCCTAACGCTAGTGGGGAAAGCCAGGTTGGTCCACCACCAGACAGTGGGCTACGTAGATCAACCAGGAGTACAAAGGGACAGATACCCGCTCGCTGGAGAATATAGGATGTACTAAAAATGTAAATAACCCTGTTGCCAAAAGTTACATGCATGTTTGGTAATTCTGTGTTTCAGTTTCTTGCAGTTACCGTAAGGACTCACAGGTTATGGACTTTTTGTAACCGGAACCTTGTATGGACTGCGTTCGGAGCCTAATCCAGGAATGAACTAAGACTGTGAAGGACTTGCGGTAGGACAGACCCCCACCTGGTTAAGGCTCCCCGTTGTGCTGGTGATATGGACACCCGGTCACAGACCACACTGTGACCTTAAGAACTCAATTTGTGCGTCGTCTGTCTATTAATGTTTTATTGTTATGCATATTGTCTTTGTTTACTGTTTAGTCCCGGAGTACTAAATTTCACTAGGGGGGAATGTGTCACCCTGGCCTGGATGCCACAAGTGTAATTAAAGCTGTGTCTGAGAGCAAGGGGGAGGTTCTCTGGTCAGGGGAACATTAGCATGCAATGCCTCCTGTCTCAGGCCAGTAGGGGGAGCAGGCTGCCCCTATAAAAGCTGGTACTGGGGGCAGGGTTAGAGAGAACTTGATGGCCTGTCTCAGCACTGAGATTTGTCCCAGAGCAGAACAGGGACAGACAGTTGATTGCACCTAAGAGGAAGTGTGGCAGGAGGAGAGCCACCAGCCAGAGACGAGAGGCGAAGAGAGCCTGTCTTGGCAAATCAGAGACTGACCTTACCAGACTTTGGTGTCTGAGGCTGGAAGGATTCCACATCCCCCAACAGAGAACCAGTCTGCAAGGGACTGTATATTCCTTGGCCTAAGAAGCCTGGAGGCCCTGCCACAACCGAAGGGACCAGTAAAGCCGTACAAGGCTGGGAGCAGAAAGGAACCCACGTCGCAGGCCATACAGTCAAGAATACACGGAAAGCTCGGAAACGTGGGCTGTTACTCTATAACGAGGAGATAGCCAGAAGGAGCGCAGAAAGCACGGTAGGCCTACACCCTCACCCTGACCAGGGCCAATTTCCCCGTTGCTCTCAGACATCCAGGTCCCCTCCTAGCTGGGACTGTTTATGGGTCAGTTTACCTGTTTCAGTAAAGACCCTGGACTGCAACCTATTGTCTGTGTGCTCCTTCGCGCCTCCAGCACTACCAGTACTGGGACTCTCACCACCATCACTCCCACCATCCACTACACTGCCCTGGGGCCGCACTCTTCCTGTGGGGAGTCACACCATCCCAGCTGCACATATCAACAGCCCCAGCGGTCTGCCCTGCAGCGGCGGTTCCTAATGACCGCAAATCCACGGGTGGCGTAGTCGGACATAATCAACAACACGTAACGGACTACCACTGGCCTGACCACCCTGAGCCACGGAACCGGGTTGCCACTACTACTCCCATCGTTCCCCCTATTGCCCGGATCCGAGTGCCCCATGGCCCAGGGGGCGAGTCACTTATGCATGTTATTTCTCAAAACGCATTACGGATCAGGCCATTTTCCAACTCTGTATTCAAGAAATTAAATGCGCAAAGAAAGATGTGTGTGTGTCAAAGCACCATTGACAAGTGCGAGTTGATGTTGGATGGGCTGCCATTGCTTCTGCAACAAGCTCATTTACAGGATTTTCTGGGAGAAAAGACACGCAGGGTAGATACGGTTTCCCTCTATGCCAGTCCTTTCACCGAGCTAAATACAACTCTTAGCAAAAAAAGTTGTGGACTGGCTCTGTACCGTCCCTGGCCACATTCACCTGTCCACGTGTTTGTGGTTAGGCGGTCCTTCCCAGTAAGTGCACTGGGGAGGGCACGGGTAATGTTATGGGACCTGTGATTGTGGAAGGCGGAGGCGATACCGGGAAATATAGTGGTGACTGGGGACCGAGTATGGACACCCGGCCGCCGCCGACATGAGGTTATGAAAAGCTTCCGCCTCCACGAGCCTAAAAGGCCACATTTCAAGTGCAAGCAGCTGTCAAAAATTGGGCAGTGTAGTATTGCAGCCTGTGGGTGGTGGGTTCCGGCATTCTTGTGCTTGCATTCCAAGGAATGGGGTAGGGACAACTGAACACTGCAGTGGGACAAGGACGTGGATGGTGATTGTTTCAAGTCTGTAACGACAGGTGCATGGCGGGAAGCATCTTCGCATGTGCCAAGGATCACTTATGATGGGCACACATTTAGGCAGTGACCTGGGAGTCAGAGATGTTTTCAGAGGTCTTCCCCTTGCTGTTCCCATGTCTTTTCAGCACTGTATGCATGTGTCTGATGATGTGTCACACACCACATGGCCAGATAAGGTTGTAAAATGTTAAAATGACATTTCCTGATGAATGCATTTGTCTTGGTTGAAAGCAATGCAAAAGTGCAAAAACATGTCAAAAATGCTACATGTGTAGGAGTATTTTTGTTTTTGTTTATTTATTTTGCCTTATATACAAGTCATCACCCTGGAAAGGATGTTTCTTACGCCGTAAAAGTGGCATAATACTCTGACGACGTTGTTGACAGCAGTGATCTGGGAGTCAGAGATGCTTCCAGGGGTCTTCCCCATGCTGTTCCCATGTCATTTGAGCACAGTTCCCATCGATTTGGGCAATTTTTAGGCCCTCTGCAGACCGCCGTGGGGAGCCACCTGAAAAATGCTCAAGTTTCCCCTAGACTTATATTGGGCTCATTGCTCGGGTTGAGCACCCGAGTATTTCAATTTGCTCGACCCGAGCAACGAGTACTCGAGCATTTTAGTGCTCGCTCATCACTAATGACAACCAAATAATCCTGATCAAAAAGTTCACATACCCTGGTGATTTTGGCCTGATAACATGCACAGAATTTGACACAAATGGGTTTGAATGGCTACTAAAGGTAACATCCTCACCTATGACCTGTTTGCTTGTAATCAGTGTGTGTGCATAAAGCTGAGTGAGTTTCTGGGATCCAGCCACTGATGTTTCTGGATTTTGAGATGGGGAAAGCAAAAGAATTATCAACGGATCTACGGGAAAAGGTAGTTGAACTGTATAACACAGGAAAGGGAGGCAAAAAGAGTATAACACAGGAAAGGGATACAAAAAGATATCCCAGGAATTGATAATGCCAGTCTGCAGTGTTCAAACTGTGATTAACAAATGGAAAATCAGATGCTCTGTAAAAACCAAACCACAGTCAGGTAGACCAACAAAAATTTCAGCCACAACTGCCAAGAAAATTGTTCGGGATGCAAAGAAAAACCAACAAATAACATCAGCTGAGAACACACTTAGGGGTGTACTCACTTTTGTTGCCAGCGGTTTAGACACTAATGGCTGTGTGTTGAGTTATTTTGCAGGCACACCAAATTTACAGTTAAACAAGCTGTACACTGACTACTGTACATTGTATCAAAGTGTCGCATCTTCAGTGTTGTCCCATCAAAAATATATATATGTATTCCGGCCCATTTTTGGAGTTTTGTGTGAAATTATGTCCAATTTGCCTTTTTTTTCTCAGTTTTTTTGTGTTGTTCCAATAAACACAAAGGAAATAAACATGCGTGTAATAAAACATGTGTAATTTTCTGAAACAATTTCAAGGGTGCCAGCACTTTCCGCCATGACTGTATATGCAGGTAGAGTCCTTAACCCCTTTACAACCCAAAGTGGTTTGCACGTTAATGAGAAGGCCAATTTTTACAATTCTGACCACTGTCACTTTATGAGGTAATTACTCTGGAACGCTTCAGCGGATCCCCCTGGTTCAGAGAATATTTTTTCATGACATATTGTACTTTCTGATTGTGGTAAAATTTCTTCGATATCACTTGTGTTTATTTGTGAAAAAAACAGATATTTGGCGAAAATTTTGCAATTTTCAAAATTTGAATTTTTATGCCCTTAAATCGGAGAGATATGTCACACAAAAAAAGTTAATAAATAACATTTCCCATATGTCTACTTTACATCAGCACAATTTTGGAACCCAAATTTATTTTTATTAGGGAGCTATAAGGGTTAAAATTGACCAGCGATTTCTCATTTTTCCAACAAAATTTACAAAACCATTATATTAGGGACCACATCACATTTGAAGTCACTTTGAGGGGTCTTTATGACTGAAAATACCCAAAAGTGACACCATTCTTAAAACTGCACCCCTCAGTGAATCAGGTCATCATGGCAACATCCAGGAAGCCGCGGCACACATTGCTGGACGCCGGCAGGAGAGGTGACTATCCCGATCACCTCCCCTTGCCCCCGCAATGCTGCGAACGACTTCGATCGCAGTATGGCGGGGGTTAATGTGTGGGACCTCTCCCAGCACATAGCACCGGGTGTCAGCTGTGACAATCAGTTGACACCCGGCGGCGATCACGCCCGCACAGCCTGTGTGCGGGCGCGATCGCAAAGATGTACTAATACGTATCAGGCTCTTAAGTCCCAAGGCGCAGATACGTATCAGTACGTCTTGGGCTTTAAAGAAGTTAAAATTATGTGAAAATGGGAAAAGTCACAAAACTTTGCAACTTTTCAAGAGCTTTATGCCAGTTTTCTGGCAAAAACACTGGTGAATCGGGTTCATAATCTCTAATCCTTTCAGCTCCCTTTAATTAGACTACTTTCAACAAACTAATTATAAGTATTGGGTCTGTTTTTTTTAATGCTTTTAAAATAATTGTAAATATTTTCAATCCCCTTTTGTTATAAGGATTTCCCAAAAATTAGCTAATCATAGGTTGTCCTGCATTCGTGACAGTGATTGACTGCGCGGTCACTTGGAAGTTTACATTGGCATCACTACAGGGCCGGTAAAGAAGGACTGTCAGGGACCCCCAGAGTGTGGAAAAATGCGCCAACTAATTCATAATTCATTTAATTCTCACACAATATACTAAGTTAGTGTAAGTCTACAAAAAGGCAACAAAACTTGGTGCTAAAAAAATTGAGCATAACTTTTTGAAAAATGAGACAGGTTATGCCAAATCTTACATATTTTGTGACTTTGTGATCAGTTATCAACACAAATATTTTACTCAAATTACCAGGTCGATGGATAAGCATTGGGACTTTTCCCTAAATCTCTCCAAAACATCACCGCTTATAGAAGACCACCCTCATATCCAGATCAGATTTTCTGTGAGAGATGCCCAGATTCACAATATAGTATGCATACTGGCCATCTATGAGAAGTCCACCCCAATGGAAGTCCAGTTGTTAAAGGAGATTTTACTGTTTATATAAGGGGCAGACAATGACAGTGAAGGGCCCTTAATCAGGACTTCTGATCTGGGCCCCCCACCCTCCATCAGGCACCACCTACATATACATTTCCATGTATATTTATATTAGGCACACATATAAAATTTGCACATGCTAATACTCTATACACATTTTAACGTATGCATATACATAGTGCACACAAACATAAAATACGGACATACACATAAGATGCACATACACAGTATAGAGTCCCGGTAGTCCTCATAGTTTTAAGCATGGACCCTGGCAAATTGTAGACGGACTTTTATTGTTCATGGGCTTTAAGGGAGAGAGGCTTCCTTTGTGGAGGACACTCATGAATGCCATTCATTTGCAGTGTGCACCGTGTCGTGTCATGGAAAACACTCACCCTAGTTTGGCTTTCTACTTCTTCAGCTAATAGCAATGAATTTGCCTGTCGATTTTCTTCTCATCAGAAGATGCTTTTGTTTAGATGTTAACTTCCATCTGACTGATAAGAAAAGCTTTGCTGATCTTCTTGTAGACTTCACATTTTTTGTAAAGAAATTATTTTCTTTCTCAGAAATGTCTTGTGACATTTCTCTTCTATGTGGTGCCACTTACCCTTCTCATCAGAGGACGCTTTTGTTTAGGTGTTAACTTCCATAGTCGGCCTGGACGTCTCTGTAAGATGGTTGCAGTTCCATCTTTGTTATAGTTTTGCATCACTTTTGCTACAGTATTCTGACTGATAAGTAAAGTTTTGCTGATCTTCTTGTAGACTTCACATTTATTGCAAAGAAATTATTTTCTTTCTCAGGTTTTGTGACATTTCCCTTCTATGTGGTGCCATTGCTGATAGCATGAAATGGGAAGGAGTTTTCTTTATTAAGTAACTTCCTTTTACAGACACCTGTCTGCTGGACATCTGTTTAATGAATAATTACACTTACCTGTGGTTCAGTTCTTGTTAATTAGAATTTTGTTGTCTAAACTTAGCTTTTCTCTTAAGACTGTTACTGGGATGTTCTCATTTTTGAAACATGATCTTGAATGAGTTTGTTAAGAAAATTACTTTTTTTGGGTCTTCAAAATACCAAATCTTGTTTGCATTCAATGGCTCAAATTTGCGAGAGTATTTTGTAGTATGGTATCCCATATAAAATGATGATTCTGAAAGGAAACTACAGGTTTGCTGACAAATCTATTTGGGTGTACTGATTTATGCTAAACACTGTGTATATATATATATATATATATATATATATATATATATATATATATATATATATATATAAACCTTATAAGTTTGGTATCACAGTAATCGTACTACTGACTCTGAATCATTTTGTCAGTTTGTTTTTACAACACAATACACACTGTAAAATGAAGGAACCCAAACCTGGCATTTTTTCTCATTTTTCAACACATTATATGATAAAATGGATGGTGTTGTTCAAAACTACAACACTAAGCGTCAGCACACTGTGATTTGCTGATCTGTAAGATGCGTTCTTTGTGCTGTGAAAATACACAGCTGTGATATCTCACCAAATATTCATAGTGGGAACTTAAAATTATGTTTTTCTGCCATGATTAAGGATGGTTTGGATGTATGAAACATGTTGACCTTTTATTTCTATCTTTGTGGAATTAAGGCTGCATGAACCAGTCACCAACCATTATCTGTATATGTACAAATATTAAGTGCTACTGAGTGCTGTAGGAAAAACTTAGAATAGTGAGGTAATTTGATAGTCCTGCCACAAATAATCTGTTTCTACTGCACACTTAAAATCTCTGATAGTGGGAATGAACCTGATTGCCTGCAGTAGTGCACTCCTGAGAGCTGGTGCAGCAGAGAAAATGTCTTGGACATGAGAGTGGGAGGTCCTGATTATGGAGGATGTTAATCTTAGCTCATTGAAGTGTAGATATGGTGGAGATGCAGGACTGTGCAGCAGTGTGGAGAGGTTTGTGGATGAGTGTAATGACTGGTACAGGGTGGAGGCACCAGTGTAACTGCTGGACAGAAATATGAAACTGACTGCTGCATTAAGGATAATGAGAAATACATTTAGTGAGAAGAAGAGCAATTAGTGAGTTACAAGTATTTGTGAATTCAAGACAAAAAGGAATCAGAGCAACAGTAACAGATTTTACTTTTTTTTAATTAATAATGGGATGAATAAAATCGTGAACATTATCAAAAGACTAAATCAAAGTCAGGAAGATAGCCGAGGTCAGATACCAGGTGATCAGTAAATGACAAGTCAGACGAGCAGTATGAATACCGCGGAGCCCGATGACAGAGGCGTTACTGAAACTTGTCCAGGTTGACCAGTCAGAAGGCCACAGGTAGATGGTGAAGGTCCTTCTATACAGCTCCAGCAGTGATGATGGATCTGCTGGACTTCAGAGCGCTGGATGCTTAGGTGTCCCGTCTTTTAGATGGTTTTAGGGCAACAGTGACAGCATGCAAATGCGCGAGCAGCCCTGGATAATCCACGCCGGCAGGATGATAAGATCCGGCGGAAGATGGAACCTATGAGAAGAGAAATAAATATAATGTAAGTGATGGGACTCCGTATTACATGATAATGCTGTGCAGTCACTGTGGCCGGACGGCAGAGGAATATTATCATACAGAGGTCAGGGGTCATTGTCAGCAATCATACATGTGACAATCCCATCACTGACAGATGACATCTACTCCACATGAATTATTCTCACTGACATCACACAACATGGAGTTGATTCTCACACTTACCTCGTCTCTTTTTCCCATTTTTTCCATTTTCTGAGTTTTGTTGCTCCATACTCAGATTTATTGCCGATTTTCTTTCTTCATGAGATGGAAATTCTGATGAAAAATTAAAAAAAAAATCAGTAACAATATCTTCTTATAGGATCTGCTTTGTCATAATATGGATAACATAAGAGACCTATAGTATTGTATAAAACCATGTGGGAATATTTGAGCCTTGAAGTCAACATTCACATTGCTGGTGCTGTAGACATGTACATACCTGGCAATGGGGACGAGGGTGGCAAGATGGTAACAGCATCGTCTGTATTACATACAGGAACAGATACTTTCTGCCTGTTTGAAGAAGAAAAACATGTAAATCTCAAGTAAACTCCATATAAAAGGGGTTGTCTCACTAGAAGAACACCGACTATAAGGACTAGTAGGACATATGACTGTCATAGTGGGGAAGGTCTTCTGCTCAAGACTACCTTTTATAGAGAGCTGAGAGGAAAACAACTACCAAGAATGGCCGGCATTTCATACTACATCTCTCCTACAGTGAGGGCAGCACTAAAAGTGCATGACCGGCCACAATTATGGACTGTTATCTCCAACAATTCCGAAAGCTGAAAGCACAATGACCCATAACCATGGGGCGGTGGATGCTGCATTTGATATTATGGTATTTATGTCCTATATTTGGTGTTGTGCACATATATCAGCCTGGAGCTCCCAGTAATGACCCCATAATCTACTCACATTTCTGAGATGTTTGTGTTGGATTCTGGTGTACACTCTGGAGGGGCCTTGGGATCCTCGTTGTTCACCATCCCGTTAGTGGTGGTAGAGTGCTAAATGTGGATAACAATAAGTTATTAAATATACATACTTTTTAATTTTATAGATCCTTTTTTTGTACATATTTTGGATTTATCGATCACATACTTACTTTAGAAATCCTCTCAGAAGATGATGATGCAAATATTCGGAAGATAAAGTTCTCATCGTCCTCACTTGTGCCCTCCTTATCCTCTGAGACCAGATGGTTGTTTTCATCAGAGTGATCTACAAGACATAGGTAAGGAAGGATTGTCAGAGGGTGTCAGTATAACACAGTCGCTATATCTCACTAGGTTAATAGATGATGCAACGTAATATACAGAATACATGAAAAAAAGCTCCTGTAAAAAATTAGGGAAATAGGGATACAGTACGAACCCATGGTCAACATAGCTGAGATCCATGAAACATGGATAACATAGTAGACCAGAAAAACCATGTGGAAATATTTGAGCCTTGAAGTCAACATTCACATTGTTGGTGCTGTAGACATGTACATACCTGGCAATGGGGACGAGGGTGGCAAGATGGTAACAGCATAGTCTGTATTACATACAGGAACAGATTCTTTCTGCCTGTTTGAAGAAGAAAAACATGTAAATCGTAAGTAAACACAGTATAAAATGGGTTGTCTCACTATAAGAACACTGACTATAAGGCCTAATAGGACATAAGACTGTCATAGTGGGGAAGGTTTTCTGCTCAAAACTACCTTCCATGGATCAGAACACAACTACCAAGAATGTCTGGCAAGTAATACTACAGCTCTCCTACAGAGTAGGCAGTGCTAAAAATGCATGACATGCCACAATTATGGGCTGTTATCTTCTGCATTTTCTGAAGCCAAAAGTACAATGACCGTTAACCATGAAGTGGTGAATGCTGCATTTGATATTCTGATATTTATGTCCTATATTTGGTGTTGTGTACATAGATCAGCCTGGAACTCCCAGTAATGAAGTAATGACCCTTTATAATCTACTCACAATTCTGAGATGTTTGTGTTGGTTTCTGGTGTATACTCTGGAGGGGCATTGGAATCCTCATTGTTCACCATCCTGGTAGCGATGATACAGAGCTAAATACGGATAAAAATAAGATATAAAATATTTTTTTTATGTGCTTTTAGAGTTTTTTTAATTTTTTTTTACATATTTTGGATTTATTAATCACATACTTACTTTACAAAGCTTTTCAGAAGATGACGTAAAATTTTGGAAGTCAAGACTCTCATTGTTCTCACTTGTGCCTTCTTCATCCTTTGAGACCAGATGTTTGTTTATATCAGAATGATCTACAAGAAATAGGTAATGAAGTATTATTAGAGGTCAGTCACACAGTCACTATTTATCACTAATATTAATGGAAACAGATGATCACATATTAGGGAAGATGAGACAAACAGTCGCTTAGTCTAGATGACGTCTCCTTCTACTTACTGATAAATAAGCTGGTGTCTGCGTCTGAAACAAGCTGAGGAACATACTCCAGCTCCTGGCTCAGAATGTTGTCAAAATCCAAGTCACTCAGGAATGGATGAACCTTGATCTCAAATGCTCCTCCTAGAAAAAGAAAAACAAAAGTGATGCGGACATAGTCAGGGATGGCTCCATATCTGAACAGTTTATCGTAATCTGAACTAATGACAAAACTGAGCCGACATGAAGGAAATAAACTGAAAGTCTTAGTGTGGAAAACTAGAAATACAGTAGATGAGCTGATAGAGAAATGCTGATCTTCATGGACATGAGCGATATGTCCTTGGTCTAATAAGGGAATATTAATATTAGTATATCTGTTACCTGTCCCAAGTCTACGCACAGGATTTCTTCTGAGCAGCTCAGTGATGAGATTCTGAGCATCCAGGGGTGGAGCGCGATCACAATTCCAAATTAGTTCTCCTGTTACATAGAAAATTACAGAAAATAAAACCTCTTTACTGGACTGTAACATAAAGCAAAGGAAATAACTAAACAAATGTAACCAATCAACGCAATGATCGGTTTATTCTACTCACCAATGACAACCCTTTTATAAAGCTCAGTGAGGGAATCAGCATCAAATGGTACACATCCCAACAGGAATTTATACAGGATGATCCCCAATGACCACCAGTCAACAGGTCTTCCATAGCCTTCTTTCAGGATGATCTCTGGGGCTATGTAACATGGGGTGCCACAGAACTGGAAACCAACAGAAGATAGAGATGAGAATCGATGAAACAATTATTATGACAAGTTATCATCGTTAAAACACAATGCAGAAGATAAATTATTAGTGGAAAAGTTCTCTAGAAAGGAAGAACGTAGAGAAGAGACAATAGTGTGATGAGATTTGCAAATAACAAGCTAAGTTCTTGTAGGTGATGCTGACCTCACGGTCCTGGAACTCTCTGGAGATGTCCACTGCTAATTCCTTGTAGGTGTTGGTTTTCGGTATCATTAGACCAAGTTTTGAAATCCCAAAATCGGTAACTTTAATATGTCCAGTAGATGTAATCAGGAGGCTGCAAAAGAGAAGATGGTTTTAGCCTCACAGACTGAATGATAATAAATGACAACTTTCCCCACTTTATTATACTACGGGGGCACTTACTTTTCCGGCTTCAGGTCTCTGTGCACCACACCGTAACTATGCAGGTATTCCACGGCAAGTACCGCCTCTGCAAAGTACAAGCGGGCCATGGGGACAGAGAAAGGACCCCTGGTGCTTAGAAGGGTCCCACAGTCTCCACCTATAGAAGAAAGGAAATATGACCGGTGAGGAGTTTATACAGAAGATAACCATGATATACCACGAGCAGATAACCATGATGTATAATGAGCAGTGAGCGGAAACATCCTGGGGAGATCACACAGATAGTGGCGCACATAGAAATCACAAGACCCCATATCAAAAGTTGTAGTTGCCCCCCACCCTAAAAAATAAAAAAGAAATATATTTATATCCCTGTTGAAGCAGCTTGGTGTTCTCACCAGCAATACAACTTTTATGGCCATTTTAGAGTATGATGCTCCCAAAAATGCCCACACCCACACTCAATGAGTATGGTATCCCCACAGTGAATCCTCCTAAGGAGGCCACCACTTAGAAGGAGGCCAGCCACAACCCCCTACTCGGTGTGATGGCACCCACAGCAACCCTCCCACTCAGGATAATGGTTCCCACAGTCCCTCACACAATATAATGGTCCGCATAACTCCCCACTCAGTATGATGTCCCCACACAGAATGGGGGCCTCCATACAGAGTGAGGACCCCCACAGCACCCCACTTAATATGATGACCTCCACTCAGCATTCACAGTCCCCCCATATCTAGTCATACAGCCCCCTTTCAGTATTTTGGCCCCTACTAGCCACCTACTTAGTATTTTTGCCCCCACCAGCCCCACCTCCTTGAAGAAGCAAATAACGCTGAAATTGTGATGACAGGTGGAGGGATGCTGCCCACTGCCGAGCGTCGACAGACCCCCTCCGACTGATGAGCCCCATAGTGCCCCTGCACCAAGATCAATGAATTTACGAGCATCTTGGTAATAGATAACCTATAGTAAATGCTCTGTGGGGATGTAACCAACAATGTCCTAATGATATGAGCAGTGATAAGATGAAAGCAGACATGGGCTGAATATAATACAATAGATGTGTCTTACCTCCTACATACTCCATGACCATACACAGGTGAGATCTAGTTGGAAAGGAGCAGAGCATGGAGACCACAAAGGGACAATCAGCAAATGTTAAGATGTCCCTCTCCAGAAAGGCCCATTCCAATCTCTGTGCAGTATTTAGGTTCCGCTTAGCCATTTTCTTCATAGCAAAGGTCTGGTGTGAGTCTTTATGATGCACTAAGTAGACGGCCCTGGAGAGAAGGAGAATCCATCGGTTATAATAAATCCTTATTAATAATCCATCTATAGAAATCATTATATGTTTAATAATGGTATCCAAGGGGTAACATTTCTCCTTGCGGAGAGTGACATTTTAAGCTTGTCAAGGTGAGGAGACTTTTAAGCATCAATGATCCTCTGGGAAATATGCAAATTGTCTCTTCAGAGAGGAAGAGAACTAGAACTCTAGTGTCACCTATAGGAAGTAGTAATCCTAAAAGTCAATATCGACCCTTTAACGAGTCTTATCACATGACATGGAATAATAGCCATAACCAAAATCTCAATTTTCAGACACTATGTTTTGGGGTACAAGCACTCATCAGTGCAAAGTGTGAGATATGGTTTGGCTGGGTGAGAGGCATCTGACCGGGATCCAAGCGGTAACGTTTCTCCTTACGGAAAAAGCCATGTTAAGCATGTCAAGGTGAGGAGACTTTTAAGCTGCAATGCTCTTCTGGGAAATATGCAAATTGTCTCTTTTCAGAGAGGAAGAGAACTAGCACCCTAGTGCCACCTATAGGAAGTAGCAATCCTATTTCCCAGAGGAGCATTGCGGCTTAAAAGTCTCCTCATGTCCGCAAGGAGAAAAGTTAACCCCTTGGATACCGGTCAGACACCTCTCACCCAGTCAAACCATATCTCACACTTTGCACTGAAGAGGGGCAGTACCCCAGAACACAGTTCCTGCAAATTGAGATTTTGGTTTTGGCTATTATCCTAAGTCATGCGACAAGGCTTGTTAAAGGGTCGATATTGACTTTTAGGATCGCTACTTCCTATAGGTGGAGTTCTAGTTTGCTTCCTCTCTGAAGAGACAATTTGCATATGTTTAATACTAGAAGTCTGGCCGCCACTATAAATCCACATCTAGAAATACATAAAATAGCACTACATAGATCACCTATGGGAGGTCTCCACAGTGCCACTTCTGCCGGAGCCATCACCCAGGTCACATTATAGATACGAGAATCTATCGAAATTCTCTTTGGGCAGATTCGCTATAACTGACCAAATATAATTTAGTGCAAATAAAATTGGTCCAAAATGAATGTGCTCCAGGGCTCTCTTCTGCTGCTGAGGCCAGTGATTGGGCCCACATGGTCATGGTGGAGGGTGTAGATGTCATTGACGTCAATATGGTGTCACCCTTCATGTGACCATGTGTAGCCAACTTCTTTGATCAGCTTCATAATGGAGCCCCCCCATCAAAACAAAGATCAGAGTGGAGAGCAGAAAAGCTCAGGTGGAGGAGGCAGCATAAGAACAGATGAGGGTCTAGCACAGGCGAATGTAATAATATTATATTATTATATATTATATTATATGTAATTATATTATTTAAATCGCTTTCCTTACAGTTTGATTTGCTACAGATCATATAATTTCCCTATGATAACACTGAATGGCAGAGTGCAGGGGCAGAAGCATTGTCATAGGGAACCCTGAGAAATGTGGATTATGGCAACAGAAATCTCACCCAAAATTTCCACTGCTGATGAGTTTGGAAGTTTCATAGTCGCTCATATGCGGCTTTCTCGCCGGAACCAATGAATCCATCACGCTCTATAAAAGAATAAGAAATAATACTGATTTATCGAAGATGCAGGAAAAAAGTTACAGATGCAAAAACTTCTCCCCCCATATTATTTCCCAGATGATTTACACTGATATGATGTTGGGAGGATACAAACTGGATGCTGGGCAGACCTGGCGCTAGCACCCTGCACACCCAGGCAAGTGCCGGGGCCCTGAGTAGGCTAGGGGCCCACTTGCTGTCGGGCACCCTGGCGTGCTATGGGACCGGTGAGCAGAGGAGAGTGGTGCCAGCGCCAGCTAGTGGGCCTTGCTCCCCCCCCCCAATGCTTGCCCTGGACCACGGCCGGCACAATACTTACCTCTCCACAGCTGGTGAGCAGTGAGGTGAGCATTTGATTTTTTTTTTTTATGTATGGAGGTATGGGGCATTATATGGGGGGAGGAGTGACGTCCTGCATTGGGCATTATATGGGGGGGAGGTAGGGACATCCTGAGTGGGGTATTATATGGGGGGGAGAAGTGACATCCTGCATGGGGCATTATATGGGGGGGAGTGACATCCTGCATGGGGCATTATATGGGGGGGAGGTAGGGACATCCTGAGTGGGGTATTATATGGGGGGGAGAAGTGACATCCTGCATGGGGCATTATATGGGGGGGGAGTGACATCCTGCATGGGTCATTATATGGGGTGAGAGGTGACATCCTACATGAGGCATTATATGGGGGGGGACATCCTTCATGGGGTATTATATGAGGGGGAAAAGTGACATCCTGCATGGGTCATTATATGGGGGGGGGGTGACATCCTGCATAGGGCTTTATATGGGGTGAGAGGTGACATTCTGCATGGGGCATTATATGGGGGGTGACATCCTGCATGGGGCATTATATGGGGGGAGTGACATCCTGCATGGGGTATTATATGGGGGGAGAAGTGACATCCTGCATGGGGCATTATATGGGGTGAGAGGTGACATCCTGCATGGGGCAATATATGGGGTGAGAGGTGACATCCTACATGTGGCCGTATGTGTTGGGGGGACATCCTGCATGGGGCATTATATGGGGGGTGACATCCTGCATGGGGCATTATATGGGGGGTGACATCCTGTATGGGGAATTATATGAGGGGTGACATCCTGCATGGGGCATTATGTGGGGGGGATATCCTGCATGGGGCATTATGTGTGGGGGACATCCTGCATGGGGCATTATGTGGGGTGGGACATCCTGCATGGGGCATTATGTGGAGGGGACATCCTGCATGGGGAATTATATGGGGGGTGACATCCTGCATGGGCCATTATGTGGGGGGGCACAGCCTGCATGGGGCATTATGTGGGGGGCACAGCCTGCATGGGGCATTATGTGGGAGGGACATTCTGCATGGGGAATTATATGGGGGTGACATCCTGCATGGGCCATTATGTGGGAGGGGGACATCCTGCATGGGGCATTATGTGGGGGGGGCACAGCCTGCATGGGGCATTATGTGGGGGGTCAAAGCCTGCATGGGGCATTATGTGGAGGTCACAGCCTGCATGGAGCATTATGTGGGGGGTTAAAGCCTGCATGGGGCATTATGTGTGGGGGACATCCTGCATGGGGCATTATGTGGGGTGGGACATCCTGCATGGGGCATTATGTGGAGGGGACATCCTGCATGGGGAATTATATGGGGGGTGACATCCTGCATGGGCCATTATGTGGGGGGGCACAGCCTGCATGGGGCATTATGTGGGGGGCACAGCCTGCATGGGGCATTATGTGGGAGGGACATTCTGCATGGGGAATTATATGGGGGGTGACATCCTGCATGGGCCATTATGTGGGAGGGGGACATCCTGCATGGGGCATTATGTGGGGGGGGGCACAGCCTGCATGGGGCATTATGTGGGGGGTCAAAGCCTGCATGGGGCATTATGTGGAGGTCACAGCCTGCATGGAGCATTATGTGGGGGGTTAAAGCCTGCATGGGGCATCATGTGGGGGGCACAGCCTGCATGGGGCATTATGTGTGGGGGCACAGCCTGCATGGAGCATTTTATGGGGTCCATTATTCTATATGGAGCAATATATGGAGCTCATAATACGGTATAGAGGACTATGTGGTGCCATTATACTGTGTGGAGGACATTACTGTCCGGTCTGCACTGTGAGCTGTGAGGATTCGCCGCTTTCTGAGTTATTGTGGAATTTACAATAGATATCGCTCATGTAATGTAAGAAGTGAAATCTTCGGGCTTGTACTATATATATATATATATATATATATATATATATATTTATCTGCGGTATCTGTGCATCATGAATCGTGGTATGTGTTAAAGGGGCCACTGAGACTCTTTCGCCCAGGGCCCACGAAATCCTGGAGCCGCCCTGCAACGGTCATCATACATTACTATAACATTCTGGATAATGTGGGAGATCACACAGAGGAGGACTTACAGGTAATCTGTCACCAGGTGTTTGCTATGTATTCTGAAAGCACCATGATGTAGGGGCAGAGACCCTGATTCCAGTGATGTGTTACTTACTAGGCTGTGTGTGGCTGTTTCAATAAAATCAGTAGATTATCACTAGAAGACTATCTGTCTAGCCAGGTAGTCCTATTGCTCTGTACCCCTGCCTCCACCACTGATTAGCAGCTTTCTGCCTATGCATAGTGTACACAGAAAGCTGCCAATCAATGGTGTGGGCGGGGTTATACAAGACTCAGCATTCAGAGCTCTGCAGCAGAAAAAAATAGTGATTTTATCACAACTGCTCCACCGAGTAAAGTAATCAACACATGGAATCAGGGTCTCTGTCCCTGCATCATGCTTCTCTCAGACCAAATAGCATAAACCTGGTGACAGATTCCCAGTAATTCAAATGTAATTAACACCATAGGGTCATCTACACTTAGAATAGAGACGTCCCATGGTTGTATGGGGGATAATACTGGACGAGTCATTCACACCCCATGATCTGATGACACACACGCATCCCCCTCTATGATACTTACGGATTCTTGGATCTCCGGGATCTCACTAATTCCATTGTTAGGATTCGACAGCTCAGTTGTTTCTAAAATAATGATGAAGAAATGAAATGTATTAGAGGGTATTATTCCTACATAGATAATACAGCAATATAACGGAGAAATGACAAGATGTCTGTAAATGGGATTAATACTCGTTATATGGGGATTCTAAATATGAGAATATACGGGGAATCCATAGATAAATGTAATGTAAATGATGGAGGAACCCCTTCATAAATAACAAAAGACTGACCATCACTTCCGAAAAGAAAATGGGTGTGAACAGGTGCATACTAAGAGTAGCCATCCAAATACATAACTAACAAAGTTGCACTCTGTAACGCTATAGCATGTAAACATGAAATAAATGAAATTTGAATTGCATTACTGCTGTAGAAAATAGGATAAAAGGAAGATACTTAGCGCATAATTTGGCCAATTCATGCATGGCCAGCAGCCACGTCAAGGCGACCTTCTTTTTCTGGGTGCATGCCCAGTAGCCACGGCAAGGTGACCTTTTTTTTTGCTGGGTGCATGCCCAGCAGTCACGGCAAGACGACCTTCTTTTGCTGGGTTCATGCCCAGCAGTCACGACAAGGCGACCTTCTTTTGCTGGGTGCATGCCCAGCAGTCACGACAAGGCGACCTTTTTTGCTGGGAACCTATCTCCACCCATCAGCCCGGGGTGGTTTTAATTACAACAGGATCCTACCTACCCATATAAATGTAGGTTTCAGCCTAGGAGAGGATTCACATTAGGAGAGGATTCCAACAAAAAGATCGCCTTGTCATTGGCTGCTGGGCATTCATGAATTGGCCAAATTATGTGCTCAGTATCTTAGTTTTTTCCCATTTTCTAGAGCAGTAATGCAATTTAAATTTAATTTATTTCATGTTACTTGCTATAGCACTGCAGAATGGACCCTCCATCACATGAATGAGGAAGCCCCCACCCACGCTGCACATATGAGTGATGGTAAGAGAGCTGAAACATAGGAGAGATTTGCAAATTAGCCTGGAAGTGCACTGGGGGCATATCACTGCACTTGGATCTCTTCTTTCACGCCCCCAGCGCACTTCCATTCTGATTTGTATATGGTGTCTACTTTACATTTCTCCTGACTGGCACATTGGATTTCTACAAACAATTATTATTAGGGGACAATGGCCTATACCGTCACACCACTACTTCTATATGTAACAATGTGCTGCCAGGTTCCCATTACACAGAGTAGAGAGTAAATTTAACATTATCCTCCGTCCTCTGTAATATCTGGACATTCCTTGTAGAAGGTCGGGTGATCGCTCACCTGTAATCAGATCGCTGTTCAGCTCCGGCCGACTCCTATTAGCGTCAGGGATTTTCGGGGTCACATTTTGCCCATATTTGGCGTCGCCTCCTGTTGTTTCCTGATAGATATAATATATATAATTAATATGTGGAAGATTTCACTAAATCACCAAATACATAAATCATGAAGGACTAAACCAACATTTACAGATGCACCAATTGTAACGATACAAATCCCGCGCCATCTTCAGACCTTTTCTCAGAAAGTCTCCTCAGATACGGTGGATTAAGATACGTCTATTAATATTGATCCTTACCGGGCGTTCCAATGAGCGTTCTAGTATAGACAGGACTTTTTCGGCCAGTTCTTTAAAGACAGCCAAATCTTCAGTCTGAGATCTTTCTTCAGGCTATAAAGAAGGAAAAATGGAAAGGAGAATTTTGAGATGAGAGCGGTCAGAATGGAGGCGGAAATTGTATGTGACATCGGTTCTCTGTCTGCAGATACAATGACTACATACTGTATTTGGGGACTCGTTGTGTTTTACCGTATTTTTTGGACTATAAGATGCCTTTTTTTCCAAAATTTTTGACCTCCCTTCTAACACTCTCGCACCCCTCCAATCTATCCTAAACTCTGCTGTCTGACTAATCCACCTGTCCCCCCGCTATTCCCTGGCTTCTCCCCTCGCTCCGCCAATCCCTTCACTGGCTCCACATTACCCAGAGACTCCAGTTCAAGACCCTAACCTTGGCATGCAAAGCCACCCACAACCTGTCTCCTCCATATATCTGTGACCTAGTCTCCCGGTACTTACCTGCACGCAACCTCCGATCCTCACAAGATCTTCTTCTCTACTCCCCTCATCTCCTCTTCCCACAATCGCATACAAGATTTCTCCCGTGCATCCCCCCTACTCTGGAACTCTCCACCCCAGCATATCAGACAGATTATTAATAATAATAATTGTCTGAATGTAGCTTACCAGGGGGTGGCTGTGGTGGAGTGAGGTGACAGGAGGTAGGGTCACTGCTGCAGGAAGCCGGCAGTAGAAGTGGGGCGCTCCTGCGGGCCCCGAGCTGGGAGGAGCGGGGTATCCAGGAGGTGCGAGGCTGCGAGCCCTGGGCTTCAAGGAAATGTTAGCGGTGATTTAGGAGGGGAGTCCCCGCTCTGCCCATTGATTTTCTGGCGGTGGGCTTCAGGCAAATGGCCGCTGGAGGCAGTGCATGTGCAGATTTAGATCTCGGCTCAATGACGAGCTGAGATCTCAATCTGTGTATTGGCCATCTCCAGCAGCCTACTTCTTGAAGCCCACTGCAGAGAAATCAATAAGCAGAGCAGGGCCTCCCCTCCTGAATTAGGAAAAATCCGCAGCATTTCTGCATCGTGGTCATATATCCTAACTCATTGGCGAACTGTTATACAAGGCTATATTCACACTAGACGTTTTTTTAGCGGGCTTTTTTATGCAAATTTTCAGCTGCGTTTTACAGTACCAACAAAGTCTATGAGATTTCCGAAATCTCATGCACAAAGCTTGCTTATTTGTCCTCAGTATTTTGTGCTTTCCATGGCTTTTTGCAATAGAGTATGTCACTTGTTTCAGCGTTTTTCACCCATTAAAAAAAAGGATGGTGGAAAAAATGCTGAAAAAAAGCCTAGTGTGAACATTTTGCTGCGTTTTTAGTGAAAAAGCAAGTATATGACACACATCTATTCTTGTGATTTTCCCAAGTTTAAACCATCTTGTCTTGGTCACCTGAGATAGCAGCTTGGATTATTACAGTTTAATTAAATTAGTGATGCCTACAAAGTAAATATTGGTTGAGCTAGGTGTGAGATTGAACAACACGTGTGGCCCAGGGAGGTGTGAAAATGAACAATGCCTGAGCAACTCAATGGCAAACCATAATGTGAAAGTAAATAGTGTCCTACAAATTCAATGCACTGCCAGGGTCTTAAATAAACCATTCCAGACCAATTCACCCTCCACCCCCCCCTGTTACATTTGTAATGTGTACTTTTTCATGAACATATGTCTTGCAATGGTGACCTGTTTTCATGTGTCTATGGTGGAAGCAAAGCTGAACTTTGGGATCCTGAAAAACGCACCAAAAATGCACCAAGAACCACTGCAAAAAAACACACCAAAACCTGCATTTTTGACGCTACTTCTTTCCTGCCAAGAGATTATGTTTTGCTGCAGAAAAAAAAACACCTAGTGTGAATATAGCCTAAGACTTACTCTGCCAGCATTAATAGTCAATATTCTGTATATAAATAGGACTCCAATCCAGGTATTCAGTTTATCATAAACATGCCTGAGTTAATCTGCCAAATACACATAGTATGCTTTCTCATAGGTGAAATATAAATCCTGTTAAAGGTCCAAGTTGCAGCAGTTAAGTAGAACAAAACAGACCTCTTCATTCTTTGTAGGTGGAAAAACTTTCGAAATTGTCAGTGTATCAAGTACTTATACTCCTGACTGTATATAGTATAATTGCCGCACTGCTACATACAGGTGCTTCTCAGAAAATTAGAATATCATCAAAAAGTGAATTTATTTCAGTTCTTAAATCCAAAAAGTGAAACTCATATATTATACAGAGTCATTACAAACAGAGTGATCTGTTTTAAGTGTTTATTTCTGCTAATGTTGATGATTATGGCTTACAGCCAATGAAAACACAAAAGTCATTATCTCAGTAAATTAAAATTATCAAGAAACACCTGCAAAGGCTTCCTAAGCATTTAAAAAGGTCCCTTAGTCAGTTTCAGTAGGCTCCACAATCATGGGCAAGACTGCTGACTTGACAGATGTCCAGAAGGCAGTCATTGACACACTCCTCAAGGAGGGTAAGCCACAAAAGGTCATTGCTAAAGAAGCAGCTGTTCACAGAGTGCTGTATCCGAGCATATTAATGGACGTGGAAGGAAAAAGTGTGGTAGAAAAAGGTGCACAAGCAACCGGGATAACAGCAGCCTTGAAAGGATTGCTAAGAAAAGGCCATTCAAAAATTTGGGGGAGATTCACAAGGAGTGGACTGCTGCTGGAGTCACTGCTTCAAGAGCCACCACACACAGACGTATCCAGGACATGGGCTACAAGTGTCGCATTGCTTGTGTCAAGCCCCTCATGACCAAAAGACAATGCCAGAAGCGTCTTACCTGGGCCAAAGAGAAAAAGACCTGGACTGATGCTCAGTGGCCCAAGGTGTTGTGTTCAGATGAAAAGTAAATTTTGCATTTCATTTGGAAACCAAGGTCCCAGAGTCTGGAGGAAGAGTGGAGAGGCCACAATCCAAGCTGCTGGAGGTCTAGTGTGAAGTCTCCACAATCAGTGATGGTTTGGGTGGCCATGTCATCTGCTGGTGGAGGTCCACTGTGTTTTATCAAGACCAAAGTCAGCGCAGCCGTCTACCAGGACATTTTACAGCACTTCATGCTTCCCTCTGCCCACAAGCTTTATGGAGATGGAAATGTCATTCTCCAGCAGGACTTGGCCCCTGTCCACACTGCCAAAATTAACAATACCTGGTTTACACACAACAGTATCACTGTGCTTGATTGGCAGCAAACTCGCCTGACCTTAACCCCATAGAGAATCTATTATAGAGAATCTATGGGGTATTGTCAAGAGGAAGATGAGACCCCAGACCCCACAATACAGATGAGCTGAAGGCTGCTATCAAAGCCACCTGGGCTTCCATAACACCTCAGCAGTGCCACAGGCTGATCCCTCCATGCCACATTGCCGCATTGATGCAGTAATTGATGCACAAGGAGCCCGAACAAGTATTGAGGGCATTTACTAAACATACATTTCAGTAGGCCAACTTTTCGGATTTTAAAAACATTTTTCAAGCTGTTGTTATGAAGTATTCTAATTTACTGAGATAATGACGTTTGTGTTTTCATTGGCTGTAAGCCATAATCATCAACATTAACAGAAATAAACACTTAAAATAGATCCCTCTGTGTGTAATGACTCTATATAATAGATCCCTCTGTGTGTAATGACTCTATATAATAGATCCCTCTGTGTGTAATGACTCTATATAATAGATCCCTCTGTGTGTAATGACTCTATATAATAGATCCCTCTGTGTAATGACTCTATATAATAGATCCCTCTGTGTAATGACTCTATATAATAGATCCCTCTGTGTGTAATGACTCTATATAATAGATCCCTCTTTGTGTAATGACTCTATATAATAGATCCCTCTCTGTGTAATGACTCTATATAATAGATCCCTCTGTGTGTAATGACTGTATATAATAGATCCCTCTGTGTGTAATGACTCTATATAATAGATCCCTCTGTGTAATGACTCTATATAATAGATCACTCTGTGTGTAATGACTCTATATAATATAGGAGTTTCACTTTTTGCATTGAAGAACTGAAATAAACTAACTTTTGATGATATTCTAATTTTGTGAGAAGCACCTGTATATAGTATGAAGCCCCACTGCCCCATATGTGTATGTATAATTTGATGCACATGACTCGCCCCCTGGGCCGTGGGGTACACGGAACCGGGCCTTCTAGTGTACGGTGCTGATGGGGGTAGTAGTGGCAACCCGATCCCGTGGCTCAGGGTGGTCAGACCAAATGGTGGCAGTCTATTTATCAGTGTTTTGAATGTCCGACTACGCCACCCGTGGATTGCGGTCAGGGATAACCGCCGCTGCGAGGCAGACTGCTGAGGCTGGTGTTGGTGTGCAGCACAGGTGTAGGATAACTCCCCACGGGAAGAGTGTAGCCTCAGGGCAGTGTAGGTGGATGTTGGGGGTGATAGTGCAGGCCGCAATAGTAAGAGTTCAGAGTCCGCTTCAAACAGTTCAGGGTCTTTATTGTAGATATTATTAATGACCCAACAGTACCGGTTAGGAATGGGCCTGGGTGTCTGAGAGCATTCGGGCGAGCCCCACTGGTCAGGGTGAGTGGGTAGGCCTACCGTTCTCTCTATGCTCTTTCTGACTATCCCCCTTTTCGTGGTGTAATAGCCCATGTCCCTGAGCTGGCCATGTACTTCTCGCCTGTATGGCATGCGACTAGGGCCTTGGGTACCTGTTGCTTGCTCCTCGATGTACTGGTCCCTCTGTGTGGCGGAGCCTCCAGGCTTCTTAGGCCAAGGGACCTGAAATCCCTCGCAGGTTGGTTCTCTGCTGCTGGGCTTGTAACCCTGACAGCCCCGGACCCCAATGCCCGGTAGATTGGTTCTCTTCCAGGACCGGCTCTCGTCGCCTCTGTCCCTGGCTTGCAGTTTCTCGGACTCCTCAGCTACAGCTGAACTGTCCCTCCTTCTCTGGGACTAGTCTCACTCCTGAGCTAGGTCTTCCATTTCTCTTTAACCCTGCCCCCAGTTCCAGCTTTTATAGGGGCAGCCAGCTCCCCCTGCTGGCCTGGGACAGGAGGTGCTGTATGCTAATTGTCCCTAACCAGGGGACCTCCCTCCTGCTCTCAGACACAGATTATTGTTTGTGGCATCCAGGCCTGGGGTGACACATTCTCCCCTAGTAAAATTTAGTACTCCGGACTAAACAGGAAACACAAATACAGGGTATAAATGACAACATAACATATTTACAAGTATATTTTGTCCTTGAGGTCACGGCGCTTCCGTGACCGGGTGTCCATGTCACCCAACAAGGTGAAGTTTTCCACGGTGTGGGGACCTGTTTCCATAAACCCCAAGTTCCTGGCCTTGGGCGTGGCGCAAGGCTGAGCTCTCTACTTTGGGCCACAAGGAGGCCACACCGGACAGATTTTTCTTCCGTGGCCATCTTCGAAAGAGGGCACCAAGTGCAACTAGCTACAAGACAGTCCCGGTTATTCAGCGTCCATAACCTGTTAGTCCATGAACTAGAAAGACTGGAAAAACATAATTAGCAACCAGGCAACAAACATAAAACATTTACAATATACAGCATTTAGATCTTCCAGCGAGCTGGTATTTGCCCCCTAATGCTCCGGGTTGACCTGCGTAACCCACTGTCTGGTGGTGGTCTAACCTGACTTTCCCCACTAGCATTCAGGGTACAGCTACTAGCTGGGTTTACAGGCAGTGCAGGCAGCTATCTGCGGGTCCTTTGGCTTACCGCAGGTATGGCAGGCTCACTGTCAGCAGACGGTTGACTCTCCTGGGCTGCTGGCATGGGTTCTTCTGCCTCTAGGGCTGCTTGGTCTTCTGATTCCTCCTGCTCTCCTGTAGGTTCCTGCTGGGTTGGTTGAAGGAAGTGTAGGACGGGTACCACTATTGCATCATTTATCCGAGTCCAGGACCGGGGGAACTCTCCAAGAACTGTGCTGATCATTTCTTTCTTGTCTTCTGCGGGTTCAAGGTCATCTTGATCTTCTCCTGCACTCTGTAGTTGCTTGGGGCACCTTTTTAGGTGGTCTCTGGAGACGGTGCTAGTGGTTTCTCCTCCATCCTTGGTAATTACACATACCTTCGGGTTGTTGTGGTTGGACTGCAGTACTGTGTACGGGTCGCTCTCCCACTGGTCATCTAGCTTGTGAAGCCTTCTCTTCCGCTTCAGGACCTGCTCACCAGGTTCCAGGGGACCAGCAGGGGCGTGTTGGCTGAAGAGCCTCTCTTGCTTTTCTCTCGCTTGAGCCAGACTCCTCTCCACACTCTCCTGTACCTTCTTGTACTGTAGCCGCCGTTCCGTATCCCAGTCCGCGTCTGGGGAGGTGTCCTCGGGGGTCAGGACTCCCATCTCCAGGTCTATCGGCAGCTTACCTGGTCTTGCCCTCATCAGGTAAGCCGGGGTGCAATTTGTAGCATTCACCGGGATATGGTTGTATAAGTCTATCAGGTCTGGCAGCTTCTCCGGCCACAGGCTGCATTCTTCCAGGGGCAACGTTTTGAGGAGATCAATGACGATATTATTCATTTTCTCACATAGCCCGTTGGTTTGTGGGTGGTAAGACGTTGTCCGAATCTTCTTACAGCCGTAGAGGTTGCAGAACTCCTGGAAGATTTCAGCCTCAAACGCTGGACCTTGATCTGTCAAGACCTGTTCCAGATACCCGTGTGGATGGCAGAAGTGTTGTTGGAAGGCTCTGGCCGCTGTTTGGGCTGTCAAGTCTTTAACAGGAACCACCACCAGGAACCGGGAATAGTGGTCCACTATTGTCAGGGCATAGACGTAGCCCGACCGGCTTGGAGCCAGTTTCACATGGTCCAGAGCTACCAGCTCAAGAGGCTGCCTGGTGACGATGGGCATCAAGGGCGTCTTCTGGCTGGTACCGTCCTTCCTTCTGAGGTTACATGGGCCGCAGTCCCTGCACCACTCTATGGCCCCTCTCATTCCGACCCAGTAGAACCGCTCTCTCAGTAGGAACTCCAGTTTCTTCCACCCGAAGTGTCCCGCTCTGTCATGGTAGGCCTCCAGGACCATTGCTGCATCTCGTCTCGGGACCACTACCTGCCAGGTCAGCTCGTGCGTCCGGTGGTTGACAAGCCTTCTGCACAGCTTACCTTCGTAGAGGAATAGCCTGCTTTTCTCCTTCCATAACTGCTTGGCTTCCTCTGGAGCGTCCGAGCCAGGGCTAGCGTCTGCCTGGGTCAACAGGTCTTTCACCAGGCGAATTGCAGGGTCACTATCTTGCGTTTCAGCCCAGCCGTGGTGAGGTAAGGGATTGAACATGACAGTGGTCAAGTCTTTGTCTCTTACACGGTGGGAGTACTGAGTGGCCCCGTACCGGTGGAATGCAGGGAGCTCTATTTCCTCCAACTCGTCTGGATCTTCTCCCTCATCGGGCAAGTGGGGCATTCTCGATAGGGCATCTGCATTGGCATTGGCTCGGCCTGCCCGGTACTTGATGGTGAAGTCATAGTTTGCTAGCCGGGCCATCCACCGCTGCTTTAGGGCACCAAGTCTCGCATTGTCCAGATGTGTCTACGGATTATTGTCCGTGTACACAGTGAACTTCACAGAGGCCAGGTAATGCTTGAAACGTTCTGTTACGGCCCACACCACTGCCAAGGACTCCAGCTTAAAGGAGCTGTAATTCTCCGGGTTTCTCTCGGTGGGCCTCAGCTTCCGGCTGGCGTACGCGATCACCCTTTCTCTGCCCTGTTGGTTCTGTGACAGTACGGCTCCTAGCCCCACATTACTGGCGTCTGTGTGGAGGATAAAAGGCTGGCCATAATCAGGGTAGGCCAGGATCTCATCCCCCGTGAGGGCCATCTTCAGCTGGCGGAAGAACTCCTCTTCCGGCTTGTCCCACTTGAAGGGTGGCTTTTGGCTTCTGGTCTTAGATTGTCCTATAAGGAGGTCCTGCATAGGGGCTGTCATCTTGGTGAACCTGGGGATGAACCTTCGGTAGTAGCCTACCAACCCGAGGAACTGCCTCACTTCTTTTATGTTAGAGGGGCTTGGCCAGTTCTTTATTGCCGTGATTTTGTCAGGGTCGGGGGCTACTCCTTCTGCACTCACCACGTGTACTGTACCTTCGGCTTTAACAGATGGCACTTGGAGGGTTTCACTTTCATGCCAAAGCCTACCAGGGCCTCGAACACCTCGGCCAGGTGCTTTAGATGGTCCTCGTAAGTCTTCGAATAGACAATCACGTCGTCCAGGTAAAGTAGGACCGTCTCAAAGTTTCGGTGCCCTAGACAGCATTCCATCAGCCTCTGGAAGGTCCCGGGTGCGTTGCAGAGCCCGAACGGCATATAGTTGAATTCACTTAATCCCATCGGGGTGGTGAAGGCGGTCTTCTCCTTATCAGCCTCTGCCACAGGAACCTGCCAGTACCCACTAGTAAGGTCCAAAGCAGAGAAGAAATTAGCTGATTTTAGTGCGACCAAAGACTCCTCTATTCTAGGCAACGGGTATGCGTCTTTATGGGTGATACGATTGACTTCTCTATAGTCCACGCACATTCTCATAGTACAGTCTTTCTTTTTTACCAGAACCAAGGGGGCTGCCCAGGGGCTACAACTGTCTCTAATGACCCCGGCTTCCTTCATTTCTCTCAGCATGCCCTTTGCGTTCTGATAGTGTGCGGGGTGGTACAGGTCTGTATCTTTCTTTTATTGGTGGGTGGCTCCCCGTGGGGATGTGGTGTTCTACCCCTTTCACTCTGCTGAAGTCTAGCGGGTGCTTACTAAAGATTCTCTCGTACTCTTGAACCACCCGGTAGACTCCTTGTTTTTGGTGCAAGGGAGTGGAGTCAGCACCCACGTGGAGTTTCTGGCACCAGTCCTCCTTGGGTTTCTGGGAACCATTACCCTTCGCCTGGGGAGATGGAGGCAAGGGTTCCATGGCCCTGACAGCATTGTGTTCAACAGTATACAATTTGGCTAGTGTAGCGTACCGGGGCAAGTGTACTTCCCTTTCCCCAATGTTTAAGATCCGGACGGGCACCCTTCCATGGCGGACATCGACCACCCCCCGGGCTGTCAAAATGGTGGGCCTGCTGTCTGAGTACATGGGTTCTACCATGGCTTGGTAGTCTCTCCCTCTTAACCCGATTGCAGTCCGACACCAGATCATTTCACTTTTGGGGGGCATGGCAATGGGGAACGGGTCGCTCATCCTCACGCTACCGATCTCACCACCAGACAGTTCTACCTGTTGCCATCTCATCAGGGCTTTTATCTCCTTCTGGAGGACCCTCTGTTGGCTGGAGCTCGCATTCATCGCCACCTGCTGCAAAATTACAATTACTTCTGAAAGACAATTTTCAATCACATTAGTACCCAAGGTTATTTTAGGGTGACTTTCTCGACGGTCAATGTCCACAATGATCACTCCCTGTGCCGGCAGTTCAACTTTACCAATCCTAATGGTCATCTCTCTGAACCCCACCTGTGGCACGGGTTGACCATTGCTGGCGATGATGCTCAAGTCATCGTCTGGATAACGATTTATATCAGTGTCACTCCAGTACTGCTTGAAAAGTACATAGGGGATGGTAGTCACTTGGGACCCGGTGTCCAGCAGTGCACTCATGGGGATACCGTCCAGCACTACGGGTAAAACCGGGCGTCCCCCTACGTACTTATCACGCCAATTAGATGGTCCTGATGACCTAATGCCTGGGGGTTGGCCCTTTGCCCCAGGTCGGACCCATTTAAAGTACAGTACCTGGCTACGTGTCCCGGCTGGCTGCAACGGCGGCAAATCGGCTGTCCATCCTCAGTGTAATGTTCGGCGGGCCTCCCTCTGAACGACGGGATCCTCCTCCGTCGACGCCACGGGACATCCTCCGGACTGGAAGCCAGCTTGATTGGTCCTGACGGGTCCATCTGTAATGACTGTACGGTCCTGGTCAATGCAGCAACACTCGGATGCTATCTTGAGCTCGCTGCTTACATCCATAGAACCGCATTTTGATTTCTGCTGAGGTACGGGTATCAAAGGTGTCCCGTAGACGGGTCAGAACCTCCCTTACAGTCCTTTTCTCCTCAGCTGTCCAAGACTTTACCTCCCGCTGGGCCGCACCAGTTAACTGCCCTATCAGTATGCTTACTTTCTGTTCTTCTGTCAGGGGATAAACTTTGAACAGTCTATACAGCCTTTCTTTAAAGTCGCCCAAGGTATGCGACTCGCCGGCATACTGGGGCAGCCAGGCCGCTCCGGGGATATAGGCAGGGGTGGATTAAGAGTAGCAAGGGCCCCGGGCAGTTTAGAAGGCGCGGGCCCCCTCCACACACCTGATTTATCACGTGACATGTCACATGATCCCCTGTGATAGATCATGTGATAGTTTACGGGAAATTAATTTGGCATAATATTAATTGTGCTGCCTCATCTGAGAGCAGCACAATATTGGGGCAGATACCCTGATTCCAGCGATGTGTCACTTTTTCAGCTGCTTGTTGTCATTTTGAGAAAATCACCGTTTTATCTGCTGTAGATCTAGCAGCTCTCTGAATGCTGCGCTCTGTATAGCCCCACCCACACCACTGATTGGCAGCTTTCTGCCCATGCTCAGTGTACACAGAAATCTACTGATCAGTGATGGGGGTGGGGTCCTACAGAACTTACTAGTCATCTAGTGATAATTACCTTCTGACAAATCAAAGATTTTATCAAAACAACACTAAGTAGCCCATCAAGTGACACATTACTGGAATCAGTGCCTCTAACCCTACATTATGCTGCTCTCAGATTAGGAGGCAAAAACCTGATGACAGATTCCCTTTAAAGGAGCTGTAAAGACAAAAAAGTTTGTATTAAAAAAAATACAAGCCATTTGTGAAATTAACTTCTTTTCATTGTTAATTCACATTAGACTGTATCTTCAACACTTTTGTCAGCAGGTCTTATTACAGACTCTGAATAGGGCAGCTCTCTCCCTCTCCCTCAGCAGAAAGTCACACCATGGTTAAAAAACGGGATCTTTTATGATTTTCTCATAATAAATAAAAAAGGACATGCAAGTCCTCCAAACTATTTTCCGTTTCTCTATAGGCGAGGTCCTAAATCTTTCTTGTTCTTTAGTTGATCACATGTCAAAAATGCAAAGCATTTACTATGAACTCGCCTAAAAAAATATACACTTGGAGAGTAATATCATCATCTGCATGTAAATATTCCTTGACTCTAAGGGCTCGCTCACACTGTCGTATAACACGGCCGAATGCTATGTGATGTTTTATCGGATAGGACTCGGCTCTATGTTATACTATGGGACAGTGCGATTATTGGCATGAGAAAATAATCTCATTCGATATTTGGACCATGTGCACCCATACAAGTCTATGGGTGCACGTAAAACATTGGACTGCACTCGGATGTCATCCAAGTGCAGTCCAATGAACACTCACAGAGACTATGGAGAAGATGGACAAATTAAGTTCTCCATCTTCTCCATATCTGTGCTGCGAGAGAATCGGATCACACTCAGTTGAAGCTCTGACAGAGTTTGAGCCCAGTGTCATTAGCATAATTGGCCCTATTCTCTTGCATGAGAGAATATATGGCTTAGTGAGTGGACCCTAAAACTGAATAGTAGTGACGGACAGGCACCTCACAAGCGGGATCCATGTAGCTCTCAGATGTCATGTAGGTAGGGCTTCATTCCATGGGGTAGGGCTTAATTTCAAGGTATATAAAAAAAATGGACTTCAAATAAAAATTAAATGAACAAAAAAAGCAGTAATTGAATTATTTTTTTCGTATTTATGTTTGCAGCCCCTTTAAAAACCCTTTGAGGACCAAGGCACATATATGTCCCATAGTTTTAAACTGGAAAAAAATTTGATTGAATAAAATTTAAGGTCCTCAAAGGTTTAAGTAGGTCATAAATTCATATGAATACTTGCTCATACAATTGCACATGCCAAAAGATGAAGAAGAACAGAATCAAAAATATGACATTAAGTGGAGCACTTACAGGTATTCAAGGTGACAGAGACCAGCAAAGGCATCGTCTCGAATGACAGTAAATGAGTTAGAATTCAGCAAGCTGAAAATGAAGACAGCAGGTTAGAAGCGAACCAGACTTTATGGTGCTCAGAATTAGTCAAGCAGAATTTATTGACTGCTCTTGCAAAGCACTGAGACTCCCGCTGTGTATAGATGGCGCCGTGTAGCCTCCTGCTGTGTATAGATGGCGCCGTGCGGCCTCCCGCTGTGTATAGATGGCGCCGTGCGGCCTCCCGCTGTGTATAGATGGCACCGTATAGATGGCTACGTGCGGCCTCCTGCTGAGTATACGTGTATAGATGGCTACGTGCGGCCTCCTGCTGAGTATAGATGCCGCACGGCGCTCCCCCCAGAGACAGCAGAAGGCCGCACAGCGCCATTTATACTCAGCGGGAGACCGCACGTAGCCATCTATACACAGCAGGAGGCCGCACGGCGACATCTATACTCAGCGGGGGGCCGCACGTAGCCATCTATACACAGCGGGGGGCGCACGTAGCAATCTATACACAGCGGGGGGCCACACGGCGCCGTCTATAATGCACGGAGCCCCCCCAGAGACATCAGGAGGCCGCACGGCGCCAACTATACTCAGCAGGAGGCTGCATGCAGTCATACACACACACAAACATATACAGACACGCATAAACATATTTGAAACACAAAAATACATACAAACAGACATCACACAATGACATCTGCCCACACACACACACACAAACAGACAGACATCACACACACACACACACCTGCCCACACACAAATACACCTGCCCACACACACACACCTGCCCACATACACATCTGTGTGTGTATGTATAGTGTGTGTGTGTGTGTATAATGTGTGTGTATGTATACTGTGTGTGTATGTATAGTGTGTGTGTGTGTGCATAATTTGTGTGTGTGTATTTTTTTTTTAAGTTAAAAACAAGTAAAATGCTTGTGGCATCAATATCAAGACTCCAGATATAAGGGCCTATTCACACTGAATTTTGCAATGCATTCATCTCCTCTTTCCAGGCTTCTATCAAAATCCCTGAAAAATGGCATTCAGATGTGCCTTGACATAGCCATTGATTTGAACAAAGGCAAACCGAGGCTAAAGTCTGAATCTTTAGGCTCCATTTTCTCTGCTTTCAGATGTCTCATTTCAGACAGCACAATCCTGAATTTCAGGGATTCAGTTGTAAGCCTTGTGTAAAGACCTGAATGCAGCGCTGAATGTAGTGTGAATAGATCCTTACATCCTACACCACCTCAGGGGATTGTTGTTATGGAGTATTGCCCCTGGGTGGCCGCAGTTATGACCACCACCAGGGCTCGCGGTCACCCACCCTAACTTTGGTATTCTGGGGAGCTGGTATAATGAATATCTGAGAAGAGCCCTAGAGAAGCAAGAACATTGGACAACCAAGAGGTGGTGGCCTCAAGTCAGGTGTAGTGTTCAACAGGGCAAGACTTTCTAACCTGCCCACACACACACACACACACATATACACACACACACACCTGCCCACACAGACACACACACACACCTGCCCACACAGACACACACACACCTGCCCCCACACACACACACACACACACCTGCCCACACACATAAACACACACCTGCCCACACACACACACACCTGCCCACACACAAACACACCTGCCCACACACAAACACACCTGCCCACACACACACACCTGCCCACACACACACACACACCTGCCCACACACATACAAACCTGCCAACACACACACACACAAACAACTGCCCACACACATACCTGCCCACACACACACACACCTGCCCAAACACACACACACACCTGCCCACACACACATCTGCCCACACAGACACCTGCCCGCAAACACACACAAATACCCATATACACACACCTGCCCACACACACACACACACACCTGCCCACACACACACCCACACCTGCCCACACAGACACCTGCCCACACACACACACACACACACACACACACATACACACACACATATACACACACACACCTGCCCACACAGACACACACACATATACACACACACACACACATATACACACACACACACACCTGCCCACACAGACACCTGCCCCCACAGACACCTGCCCACAAACACACACACACCTGCCCATACACACATCTGCCCACACACACACACACTCACCATCCCCCGGCTCAATTCCTCCTGCCTGCTCTCTCTCTTTTCCGGTGCAGCACTGCAGGCCGGGGCGCACTGTGTGACGTCACAGCTAGGAGACACAGCCGCGCACAGGGCCATGTCTCCTAGCAATGACGTGACCGGGCCAGCACAGGGAAGTTAACTGCTGCAGTGCTGGCCCGGCCGATGAAGAAGTAGCGGCGGCCGCTGCTGGGGGAGCGGTCCGGGCCCCCCCCTCCCGCCACTGCTACCGCTATGTGCCGCGGCGGGCAGCACATATAATGAGGGCAATCCGGCATTAGACACCCCGCCTGGAGCCGCGGGCCCCCTGCAGGCTCGGGGCCCTGGGCGGTCGCCCGGATTGCCCTCATTATAATCCGCCTATGGATATAGGGCATGGAAAACAGCATCACAGCTGCAGCGGCTACGCTGGTGGTAGAGGGTCCCTCCGCGTCCGACATCTTCCTCCCCCCTAGTTAACCGTGGCCTACCTTCTGGCGATCCTCTTCTGTAGGCCGCGGCTCCGCTCGCGATGCTCTGGGCGAGGACCTTGCGTTGCTCGGTGATGACGTCGGCATCCGCTGGATCTCCTTCCAGGACCTTGAGCAGCGTCTCAGCGTAGGGCGGGGCTTCAGGTCTCACGTGTTTTTGGACGTCCACGCCCCTCTTCTTCCCGCGCGGTGTCCCGAAGATGGCGCCCGATGGCAGGAAACGGCTCCGATTGGCGGGAAATGGCCCCGAATGGCGGGAAACTTCACTCAGATATGTATAGAGTCTTTTCCAGGCACGCAATACCCGTTTGTGGCGGGTTGGTCACAATTCTACATACTACGCCAAAGCTGACTCGCCCCCTGGGCCGTGGGGTACCCAGAACCGGGCCTTCTAGTGTACGGTGCTGATGGGGGTAGTAGTGGCAACCCGATCCCGTGGCTCAGGATGGTCAGACCAAATGGTGGCAGTCTATTTATCAGTGTTTTGAATGTCCGACTACGCCACCCGTGGATTGCGGTTGGAGATAACCGCCGCTGCAAGGCATACCGCTGAGGCTGGTGTTGGTGTGCAGCACAGGGGTAGGATAACTCCCCACGAGAAGAGTGTAGCCTCAGGGCAGTGTAGGTGGATGTTGGGGGTGATAGTGCAGGCCGCAATAGTAAGAGTTCAGAGTCCGCTTCAAACAGTTCAGGGTTTTTATTGTAGATATTATTAATGACCCAACAGTACCGGTTAGGAATGGGCCTGGGTGTCTGAGAGCATTCGGGCGAGCCCCACTGGTCAGGGTGAGTGTGTAGGCCTACCGTTCCCTCGATGCTCTTTCTGACTATCCCCCTTTTCGTGGTGTAATAGCCCACATCCCTGAGCTGGCCGTGTACTTCTCTCCTGTATGGCTTGCGACTCAGGCCTTGGGTACCTGTTGCTTGCTCCTCGATGTACTGGTCCCTCTGTGTGGCGGAGCCTCCAAGCTTCTTAGGCCAAGGGACCTGAAATCCCTCGCAGGTTGGTTCTCTGCTGCTGGGCTTGTAACCCTGACAGCCTCGGACCCCAATGTCCTGTAGATTGGTTCTCTGCCAGGACCGGCTGTCGTCGCCTCTGTCCCTGGCTTGCAGTTTCTCCTCTGCCTCACGGACTCCTCAGCTACAGCTGAACTGTCCCTCCTTCTCTGGGACTAGTCTCACTCCTGAGCTAGGTCGTCCAGTATTCTCTAACCCTGCCCCCAGTTCCAGCTTTTATAGGGGCAGCCAGCTCCCCCTGCTGGCCTGGGACAGGAGGTGCTGTATGCTAATTGTCCCTAACCAGGGGACCTCCCTCCTGCTTTCAGAAACAGATTATTGTTTGTGGCATCCAGGCCTGGGGTGACACACACACACTGCTCTATATTTAGTATGATGCCCCCACTCCTCCATATATATAGCATGATGGCCCCACTGCTCCATATACAGGTGCATCTCACTAAATTAGAATATCATCAAAAAGTTAATTTATTTCAGTTCTTCAATACAAAAAGCTGTCTTTCAGCTCATCTGCATTGTTGGGTCTGGTGTCTCTCATCTTCCTCTTGACAATACCCCATAGATTCTCTATAATAGATTCTCTATGGGGTTAAGGTCAGGCGAGTTTGCTGCCAATCAAGCACAGTGATACTGTTGTGTGTAAACCAGGTATTGGTACTTTTGGCCGTGTGGACAGGGGCCAAGTCCTGCTGGAGAATGACATTTCCATCTCCAAAAAGCTTGTCGGCAGAGGGAAGCATGAAGTGCTGTAAAATGTCCTGGTAGCCGGCTGTGCTGACTTTGGTCTTGATAAAACACAGTGGACCTACACCAGCAGATGACATGGTCCCCCAAACCATCACTGATTGTGGAGCCTTCACACTAGACCTCAAGCAGCTTGGATTGTGGACTCTCCACTCTTCCTCCAGACTCTGGGACCTTGATTTCCAAATGAAAATTTGAACTCTAGGACCTTGTGGAGTGTGTCAATGACTGCCTTCTGGACATCTGTCAAGTCAGCAGTCTTCCTCATGATTGTGGAGCATACTGAAACAGTATTGAAGAACTGGAATAAATTAACTTTTTGAAGATATTCTAATTTAGTGAGATGCACCTGTATATACTATGATGGTCCCACTGCCCCACATACATATAGTATAATGGCCCCACTACTCCATATGTAGTATGATGGACCCACTACTCCAGATATATAGTAGGATGGCTCCACTGCCCGATCATTTAAAAAAATAAAGTTTATTCTCACTTAATCCTGATTCCCTACATCAGGGCCTCTGTCTCCTCTTCCATGGCGGGACAGCAGAGCAGAGCGATGCAATGATGTCATCGAGCCACCTGCGTGAGTATGCTGACATCTCGTTAAACGCAGGCCTATGGCGATCTGTGGCATATGAAAGAGATAGTGATAGGGCAGGGAGCTTGTGTCTCACTGCTTTATCATGCGACGCCTCTGCATAAGAGACATTAGGGCTACATTAGCTACGTCACAGAAGACACTGGGGCTGGAGTATATAGAATAGGAGACACTGGGGCTGGAGTATATAGAATAGGAGACACCGGGGCTGGAGTATATAGAATAGGAGACACTGGGGCTGGCGTATATTCATCACAGGATACATTGGGGCTAGAGCATATACATCACAGAAGAAGCTGGAGTATATAGAATAGGAGACACTGGGGCTGGAGTATATAGAATAGGAGACACTGGGGCTGGAGTATATAGAATAGGAGACACTGGGGCTGGTGTATATTCATCACAGGATACATTGGGGCTAGAGCATATACATCACAGAAGAAGCTGGAGTATATAGAATAGGAGACACTGGGGCTGGAGTATATAGAATAGGAGACACTGGGGCTGGCGTATATTCATCACAGGATACATTGGGGCTAGAGCATATAGATCACAGAAGAAGCTGGAGTATATAGAATAGGAGACACTGGGGCTGGAGTATATAGAATAGGAGACACTGGGGCTGGCGCATATACAGTTCTGCTCAAAAGTTTACATACCCCGGCAGAATTTTTGCTTTCTTGGCCTTGTTTCAGAGAAAATGAATGATAACAAAAACACTTTTTCTCCACTCATGGTTATTGGTTGGGTGAAGCCATTTACTGTCACATTTCTGTGTTTTCTCTTTTTAAATCTTAATGACAACTAGTGATGAGCGAGCATGCTCGCTACTACTCGGTGCTTGCCCGAGTATCTCACTGCTGGAGATGCTCTGCGCTCACCGAGTATTTCCGGGTTGGTCGGGCGGGAAGTCGGGTCCACTCCCTGCATGTTTGGCGCTCTTTACAGAGCCAATGAACATGCAGGGATTGCCTGCCATGCACTGTAATGCCATAGCCATGTTGGTTGTGGGCATTACAGTGATTGGCTGGCCGCACAGCATCATCAGGTGTATATCAGACCTGGCGCCACCATGCTCATCACAGTCACTCCGGATCAGACAGTGTAGGGAGAGCTGCTGCTGCGTTAGGGAGAGATTTGATTGTGTATTAGGTAGTGTAGGGAGAAAAAACGCACATTACACATATCCATCTCAACAAACAGTCCTTTTGAGGACTAATCCATCTGCAGAGATATCAGGCAGGCAGTGTATATAGGCAGGCAGGCAGTGTATATAGCAGACTGCAGTGCATATAGCACAAGAGGCTCCATTCCAATTCTGCCTTCTGCTGCTGTTAGATATTTCTATACAAAGGCCCAGGTCTCAGGGGCCAGGAATACTTTTCTTTGGATCTTAATCCTCACTATTTGCTTATAAAGCAATCCAGAGAACACCGTTTTTCTGCGCCATTTGCTTGTTGGCACTGCAGAATACAGCCAGGTCCTTTCCATATTAGAGTGCTAGAAATCCAGCTATTTAAAACTGTGTTTTCTCCGTCACACGGATCACATATACGTTGTCAGAAAATACTGCCATTTCTGGCCTCCATTTTTTCAGTGTGTCAGTGAAGCAATTCACAGCAGTTTGCTGTTCACACTACTTACCTACAGGCCAGGTATTTAAAACTCTGTTTTCTCCATCACACCGATCACATATAATTTCGCTTCAAACTCAGTCATTTGTAGTGAGGGTGGAAGATACTATCCTCCATTTAAAATGGGTAAGGCACGTGGCAAGGGACGGGGAACTGGACGTGATGGTAATGGTGCATGCAGAGGCCGAGGACAAGGCCGTGGGCAAGCCGAAATTGTGCCACAACAAACACCCACATCTTCTCGCCTGACCTTCCTGTCCCAATTTCTAGGGGACCGCAGCACACCACTATTGAACCCAGATCAGTGTCAAAAGGTTGTTGGTTGGATAGCGGATAATGCTTCCAGTCACTTAGCCACCACCACCACCACCCTGTCTTCCACACGGTCAAGTCTCAGTAGCCATGAGTCTGGACCTCATTTTCCTCACCCTGATCCTCCTTCCTCCCACCATGTCGAGTACCCAGAGACAACTGATCCCACACTTGGACAATCTGAAGAGCTGTTCACTTTTCCATTTATAGATTCAGGCCTCTCGCCCGGTCCACTTGAAGCGGGGCAAGAGGAGATCACGTGTAGCGATGCCCAAATATTTGAGCAGCCACGGTCACACGAAGGCGACGGTGGGAAACTGTCACAAGAGGTGGACGATGATGAGACGCAATTGGCAGAAAGTCAGGAATAGTACCAGGGTGCAGAAGTGGGAGACGAGGTGGTGGATGATATAGTAACTGACCCAACCTGGCAGGAGGACATGCAGAGCAAGGACAGCAGCACACAGGGGGAGGGAGGCAGAGCACCCCAACAGGCAGGAAGAAGAAGTGTGGTGGCCGCAGACAGAAGGCAGGCTACCGTTTCCCGTAACACCAACACGAAGGAAGTTGCCACTACAACTGTTAGGTCTTTCCGAGTCTGGTTGTTTTTTAAAGACTCTGCCGATAACTCCAAAAAGGCCATTTGCATCACGAGCCAGACCAGCATCAGCAGGGGTGGCAAAACGACCAGCCTGACCACCACCAGCATGATCAGGCACATGACAGCAAAGCACTCGACTTTGTGGGCCGAACACCAGGGTCCAGGAACAGTGTCTACAGTAGTGTTGAGCCACCCCCGTAGTGTTCGAGTTCGGTTCGGTTCGTCGAACACCCATGTGTTCGCCGAACTGTTCGTCGAACTGTTCGTCGAACACCTTCGAACACCGTTAAAACCAATGGCAGGCAAACAAAAACACATAGAAACACATAGAAAACACCTTCAAAGGTGTCTAAAAGCTGACAAACTGCTCAGAAGACATAACTAACACATGGAAAAGTGACAAGTACATATAGTCATGCGAAAATAAAAGAGGTGGAGGAGTAAAAGGAGGGGGAGACACAGATATAGTCATGTCATGCCCTTCTAAAATCCAAAAAGTGAGAAGCCGACACGGCCAGTCTGCTCCTGCCCGTGCCACCTCCGTGTCGCCGGGTTTGTGCCAGAGCCGCGGTGAACCCTGATGGCCAGCCCCCCTCTCCCAATACTGGTGCCTGTCCGCTGGTGGGTCGAGCGAGCCCCCCTGTGGTGGAGGCAGCTCTAAGCTTTTTAATTTAAATTGTCTCTCTAATTTGAATGAATACACTTTAAATCCATTTACAAGGATCTATTGGAGGGTAAGTCTCATGCCAGCAGCCGCGTAATTCCAGCTCCAGTAGCGTCCACTAAAGCTGCTGCAGTTAAAAAGCTTTTATAAGGATCGAGCTCGGCTGTCCACCACAAGGCATCCTACTGCCAGTCCCAGCCCCTATGCCTTGGGGTGCCTCCTGATGCTCTTCACTGAGTATCCCATGGTCCCGAAGCATTTCCTTTGAAAAAATTAAGTGTCTAAACTACAGGTGGTGTAGCTTGCTTAACAGCCGGGATAATCCGCTGACTAGCAGACACTGCTACTAGGCACAAAGTATTTCCTGGGCTAGATGCAGTTAAAAATTTGTAATTAGATACTCTCATTGGATGCTGAGAAAGCATTCCATAGAGTCTCCTGGCACGCCATATATGATTCTCTTAAAAAGCTTGGGGTAGGGGTCTAGGGGACCCTTTTATAGCCAAAATCACGGCCCTGTATCACAATACGTCACCTAGGCTGAAGATAAATGGAACTGTAGCACCCTGAGGGCTCGGTTGCTACAGAGGTATTGCACCTCACCCAGAGGTGTGATATCTCACTCTCAGGTAAGGATGGAGTGTGGATCAGGACCCGACACCTGCATGCATTACACCACATTGCCCTGGGGCAGGGCGACCAATATGCCTCTGAGATGGGCACGACAGTCCCTGTCCCTGGCTGGAGTGGGGGGAGGGAACACTGAGGAAGGGGAACCCTGTAGTGCAGGAGCAGGGAGGAAGCAGTTCCTGGGTGCATTGAGAAGGGAGTATAAAAGGTGGGCACCATCTTAGTTCAGTGCAGAGAAGTCTGAGCAGAAGTGGCAGGGAGCAGGGGCTCTGCATGAGCTCTGCTCCGGAGGCGGGCCTAGTAACAGAGGCCCAGGCCTGGAAGAGGGAGAAGGAAGGAAGAGGAGCAGAGAAGGCTCCAGGAACGAGGAATGAAGGGATCCCAGGGGTGTGGATGGGCGAGTCGCCACCGCACGCCCGAATCCACCTGCGTGGAGGGGTCAGGCCAAAGGGGGAGACCGGTCCCCGAAACTAGTGGAGGCAGGAAACGACCCTCAGCTAGAAACCGGAGGCTGTGACATTTTATGTGGCGCAGCCCCTCGCTACACCCGCTAGGAAGGCACCACATAGGGTCAGGGAAACTGGCGCCAAGTTTACCAAGAGGAGGCCCGAGGCAGCCGGACAGAAGTGTTGGTAAGAAAGGCCAGACAAAGGACACACAAAGGGGGTCCTGTGAAGCGCTCCAAAGTTATCTGGGAGTTGTCTGAGCCCCTCACCTGGTGAGCACAGTACGACGTGGGCAGCCGTTACCTGCAGACGTGGTCTGGATAATAAGAACTGTGAGTAAAGGCCCTGAACTGCATCACTGACTCCGTGTCGTTACTGCTGCTGCCCTGCACCATCACCCCCATCCTCCGCATTCACTGCCCTGAGGCTATACTCCTCCCGTGGGGAGTTATGCTACGCTCTGCTGCACCCACAACACCAGTCTCAGTGGTCTGCCCTGTAGCGGCGGTTCACTCTGACCGCATTCCACGGGTGGCGTAGTCGGACATTTAAACATGAAAACCACATAAATAGTTCCGCCACTGGTTTGACCACCCTGAGCCACGGAACCGGGTCGCCGCCACGAAGACTACAACCACCAGCATCCACCAAAAAGGGTCCGGCTCCGGGTGTCCCAAGGCCCAGGGGGTGCATCAGAACATTTTCATCACCTTTCACAATCACCATTGGGACAAGGCAGGGATGTCCTCTGTCCCCTCTCTTATACATCCTAGTGACGGAGCACCTGCTCTCATCAATTCGCCATAACCCCAATATTAGGTGGATTGAGGTGGGAGGCACCGAGTACAAGTGCTCTCTATTTGCTGATGATGTCCTAGTATATATCACTCAATCACATATATCCATCCATGCTGTTATGGCTGAAATAGATCACTTTGTTACATGGTCAAATTTTAAAATCAATGCAGCGAAGTCTGAGGCCCTCGATGTCTCCCTCCCCAAATCCATATAGGATTCCATCCAGTCCAACTTTCCCTTTGCCTGGCCCTCACAGGGTATCAAATACTTAGGAATTCCTATTCATAGAGACCTCTCCCATCTATGTTATCTTAATTTTGGGCCCTTTATTGAACAACTCCATACAGACCACGGTTGGCAAGTTAGAACTGTAAGATTCACTACGTGAACCACTGGTGTTTTGTGGAAAAGCACATGTACACTGCGTTCCAAATTATTATGCAAAAAGTGTTTAGGAGTGATAAGGGAAGAATTTGTTTGTTTGTCAGTTAAACTCATTGATGGTGATGTGTGTCAGGGCTCTTTATATCACTGTAAGCAATTGCAGACACCTGTGCTAATTAGTTTGGCAGGTGTGTCCAATGAAAGGCAAGACTACTTAAGAAGGCTGTCTCACATTATTAAGCAGCCTACATTTTCTGCCAAAATGGGAAAGAAAAAGGATGTGTCGGCTGCTGAGAAGCAACAAATTGTGGAGTGTTTAGGTCAAGGCATGACTACAATCAACATTGTGCGATGATCAGGATGAAGTGTCTTGGCAATCAAGAAGTATGTAGCTGATTCACAGTACACACGTGTGCGTGCTGATAAGGGCAAATTGAGGACTCTTTCCTACAGGCAATTACGTCAGGTTGAAAGAGCAGCGGCAAAAAAGCCTTGTCATAGCAGCAGACAAGTTTTTGAAGCTGCTTGTGCCTCCAACGTCCCCCGAACAACAAGATGCAGGGTCCTTCAGAGGTTTGCAGCTGTGCATACGCCATCCTGTCGACCTCCTCTATCCACTTCACACAAGCAGAAACGGCTCCAGTGGGCCAAACATTACATGAAGACTGATTTCAAAACTGTTTTGTTCATGGATGAGTGCCGTGCAGCGCTCGATGGTCCAGATGGATGGAGTGGAGGATGGCTGGTTGATGCACACCCCACGCAAACACGGCTACAGCGCCAACAAGGAGGAGGTGGAGTAATGTTTTGGGCTGGAATCATGGGGAGAGAGATTGTCGGCCCCTTTAGGATCCCTGAAGGCGCTAAAGATGAACTCCATAATGTATGTGGATTTTCTCAAACAGCACTACCTGCCATGGTTCAAGAAGAAGAACCGTGTATTTCACAGCAAGATCATTTTTCTGCATCATCTCATGCTGCACATAAAACATCTGCATCTCTGGCTGATATGGGCATAAAAGGGGACAAACTTATGGTGTGACCCCCATGCTCCCCTGACCTGTACCCCATTCAGAACCTTTGGAGCATCATTAAAAGGAGTGTCTATGATGGCGGGAGGCAGTTCACATCTAAGCAACAGCTCTGGGAGGGTATTCTGTCCTCATGCAAAACAATTGAAGCAGAAACCATCCAAAACCTGACAAATTCAATGGACGAGAGAGTTCAGAAGCTCCTTTCGAACAAGGGGTCCTATGTGAAAATGTAACATCACCTAGAATAAAGTTTTGAGTTGAAAACTGTTTGATTTCAGTTTCTAACAACCTGCTAATGCTTATAATTTCAAAAATGACCATTTTTTTGGTCTTTATTAAAATGAAAAGGTTGATCGAAAAGTTTGGGGGATCTAAGAGTGTGGCAACCCAGTAGTCATGATTACTTCGAATTCTGACAATATGAGGGTCATGCTGCAGGTAGTGCAGCAAGAAGGCACTTATGTGTCTTGCGCATCTCGGAGCCCCAAAATTATTTTCCAGGCTAGATGCAGCTAAAAATTATTATTAATTTTAAATCTGGTGAAGCTTTAGTATAGATGGCCTAATAGGATCAGTGCTGCACACTGCTACAAAGCCCAAATTATTTTCCAGTCAAGATACAGATAAACATGATTAGTAATTTTAAATCTGGTGGAGCTTATTATAGATGGCCTAATAGAATCAGTGCTGAACACTGCTACAAAGCCCAAATTATTTTCCAGCCAAGATACAGATAAACATGATTAGTAATTTGAAAGCTTAAAACGGTTGGTAGGGTGATTTTAACCAGTCATCAAGCTTTTACTCTCCCCAGGATGACACAGGGGTAGAAAAGTCGTTTCGGATCCATGATTTGTTCATCTTTATGAACGTGAGTCTGTCTACATTATCAGTGGAGAGCCGCGTGCGCTTATCTGTCAGCACACCACCAGCAGCGCTGAACACACGTTCAGACAGAACGCTGGCTGCGGGGCATGACAAGATCTCCAAGGCGTAAGTGGCTAGCTCCGGCCATTTATCCAGATTGGAAGCCCAAAAAGAGCAAGGGTCCAGTGACACAGTCGTGGCTTCAATGTTTACTTGGAGATACTCCTGTACCATCGTCTCTAGGCGTTGACTATGTGTCAGACTTCTTGTCTCCTGTGGCCTTGCAAAGGATGGGCTTAAAAAGTGGTGAAATGATTCCGCAAAATTGATGTTACCAGCAGATACTGTGGTTCTGTTACGGTTTGAGTGCTGAACACTTGACGGTCCCACGGTTGGCAAGTTGGAACTGTGAGATTCACTACGTGCACCACTGGTATTTTGTGGAAAAGCACATGTAAGATTCTGCAACAGTCTCTGCTGATACTCCTGCATGCGTGCATCCCTTTCTATGGCAGGAATAATTTCTGCAAATTTACTTTTGTACCGGGGATCTAACAGTGTAGCAACCCAGTAGTCAGGATTATTTCTAATTCTCACAATTCGAGGGTCATGTTGCAGGTAGTGCAGCAAGAAGGCACTCATGTGTGTTGCGCATCCAGGAGCACCAAGTCCCTGTTGTGTTGGTGGCGAGGTAACAATCATGCTTCCTTCCTCTGTCCTCTCCCCCCAACCTCGCACAACAGAAATGTGATCAAGGTCTCCCTCATCTGATGAGTCTTCCATCAGTTCGTCCTCCACTTCTTCCTGGGCTCCTGCACCTTCCTCACTAGTTTGGCTGCTACCATGCGCCCTGGTAAAACCATCTCCCCCACCCTCACATGCCTGCCGCCTTGGTGCTGCCGACCGTCTAGACCTTGCAGATGTTAGCCTTCCGCATACAACTCCTCCTCCTCTACTTCCTCCACCTCCTCTTGTGCCACCACCTGACTCCGAATTCTGTTTAACATGTGCTCCAGCATGTAAATCACCGGAATAGTCATGCTGATAATGGCATCGTCAGCACTAAACATCTTCGTCGCCATTTCAAAACTGTGCAGAAGGGTGCATAGGTCCCTGATCTGAATCTCGTTGGCCCAGGCTATACTTCAGAACGTATTGCACCAGGGCTTGTCGGTGCTGCCACAGTCGCTGCAACATGTGCAGAGTTGAATTCCACCGGGTAGGCACATCGCATTTTAGCCGGTGAAGTGGCAGGCCCAACGACTTCTGTAGAGATGTAAGTCGCTGAGCTGCGGGATGCGAACGGCGGAAGTGAGCACACAGCGACCGTGCCCTCTGCAGAAGGCCATCTAGTCTGGGATAGTGGGCTAAAAATTGCTGGACAACCAGGTTCAACACGTGAGCCATACAAGGCACGTGTGTGACATTGCCCCGGCGAAGGGCCGCACCCAGGTTTGCAGCATTGTCGCACACGGCCTTCCCTGGTTTCAGGTCCAGTGGAGACAACCATTCATGAAATTGGTTCTCCAGAGCTGACCACAACTCCTCAGCTGTGTGACTCACATTTCCCAGACATTTCAATGTAAAAACCGCCTGATGACGTTGAGCCCTACTGCCAGCATAGTAAGGAGGTGTGCAGGATCCCTTCTGCGCAGTTAGAAAGCTTGTGGCATGACCAGACAGGCTTTGGGTGCAGGTGGAAGACCGAGAGGAGGTTGAGGAGGCAGAAGCAGTGGAGGAACTTTGACATAAAGAGGATTGACGCACAACTCGTGGGGACGGCAAGACTTGGACAGCAGCCCCTTGTCCTGCTGTCACCATAGTTACCCAGTGCCCAGTCAGCGACATGTAACGCCCCTGTCCATGCCTACTCGTCCAAGTGTCTGTGGTGAAATGCACCCTGTCACACACAGTTTCTCAAAGAAGCGGTGATGTTGTGTGCGACATGCTGGTGGAGCGCAGGCACACCTTTCTTTGAGAAGTAGTGCCGACTGGGCATCTGGTACTGGGGCACTGCGACGGACATAAGGTCTCGAAAATCCTCTGTGTCCACCAGGCGGAAAGGCAGCATTTCTGTAGCCAAGAGCTTGCAGATGGTGAAATTCAACCTCTTAGCTTTCTCATGGCTAGGAGGAAATGGTCTTTTACTTGTCCACATCTGAGGGACCGAGGGCTGGCTATTGTGCTTAGACGGGGTTGATAAGGGTGTCCCCGGCAAACTGCCGGTCTGTGAGGAAGATGCAGGCGGACATGTTAGGTTGCCTTGATCCAAAGGTGGTGCTATCGATGTCGGACAGCGCTCAACACCAGCTGGTGTTACCACCTCCAAAGAAAATGATGACCTGCCAATCACACTGGCTGTTGCGGGTAAAGAGGTGGCAGGTCTGCGCCCCAAAACAGGTGTGACTGCTGTCCCCCCAGTCACAGAGGATGAAGAGGCCGCGGATGCACAAGATATGGCAGACGGTGGTTGGCCCGGCCGGCTAGGCCGCATTGTAGCACACTGAGCTTCCCACTGCAACTTATGCTTCATGTCCATGTGCCGGTTCATGCATGAAGTACTCAAACTATCTATTTTTTGGCCTCTACTTAGCTTTTGCTGACAAATGTTACAGATAACACGAGTTGGGTCATCTTTATCGATCTGAAAAAATGCCCAGGCTATGCAAGGCTTAGCACCCATGCGACCTGAAGAGCCACCACGACTTGTGGTGAGAGGCAGAGTTGTGTTTGAGGATGCAGTTGTTGACGTGCTTCCAGTACTACGTCTCTGTCCAGGAAGGCGCAACCTGACCTCGTCGTCACTAGCATCTTCCTCCACCTCCTCTGCTGACCTCATCTCTTGGCTGACTGTGGGTTAACAGTAAGTGGGATCTCCAACCTCATCATCATCACCCTGTGCGTTATCACACCCGTCGTCCTCAGAGCCAACCTGTTCCTGCCCTGACAAAAAACTAAAGTTGTCGCTCCAATCAGGTATTTGAGTCTTATCATCGTCTTCCTCATTGTCTCCACCAACAGGAGTTACAGTTTGGGAATGAGGGTCTACATTATGGTCAGAACCTTCTGCGTCTGGTCCTGGATCCGACTCATAAAGATTCTGGGCATCAGTGCAGATCATTTCCTCGTCTGGATTCACAGAAGCGCTGGAGTCGACCTCTGATTCCCAGGCTATAGTATGAGTAAACAGCTCTGCAGACTCAACCATCTGTTCTACCTCATACTCAGACGGGCAGCTGGAGACTTGGGAGCTGTGAGGAAGCAAGTGCGATTGGGGTGACACCTTTGAGGACTGGAGTATTTGTGATGTTGAAGTTGATGTGGAGGAGAGCCCACTTAAAGGAGCACTTGATATCCGTTGAAGCACCTGCTGTTTTTGTGCCTCATCTGGAATTTGTAGCGATTGGCGTGGCCGTAAGAAAGGGATCTTATCACATTGTCCGCTAAAAGAAGTAGACATTTTAGTTTGGCTGGAAGATGGTCTTTCTTCTGCAGATGTTACTGTTGCTTTAACACCTACCCCACGGACACAACCTTTTTTCCCCTTCCCAACACGCCTATTCCCCTTTCCACCAGCAGCAGGCCTTTTTCCACTCATTTTGGTGGTTAACTAATTCACAACTCTGGAGTTGTTTGCACAAAAAAACAATGGATGGGAACCGAGCAGAGCTGAGTGGCCAAACTGTGGTATTAGGCCAAAACTATTGGCTGGGTTAGATGCAGAAAAAAATTATATTCAATTTGCAACCTGATGGAGGTCTGTATAGATGGATTAATAGAACAAGTCACACACACAACTAGAAGCCCAATATTTTTTCAGAGGTAGATGCAGAAAAAAATATATTCAGTTTGCAACCTGATGGAGGTCTGTATAGATGGATTAATAGAACAAGTCCCACACACAGCTAGAAGCCCAATATTTTTTCAGAGCTAGATGCAGAAAAAAATTATATTCAATTTGCAACCTGATGGAGGTCAGTATAGATGGACTAACAGAATGATGCTATGCCCAAAAGATTTTACTTCACTAGGTGCAGTAAAAAAATTGGTATTCTATACACAGGTGGTATATCTTGCAACACAGATAGGCTACTCCACTGACTAACACACTCTGCAATAGGCCAAAAAGGATTAGCTTTGCTAGATTCAGCCAAATGCTGTGAAAAAAACTTGCACAGCACTGGCACAGACCTGCCTGGCAAAAACTGATAGGAACTGATGTAACCTAGTCCTGAAAAGGACTCCAATTACAATTAGTCTTTACTCCCACAATCTATCTATTTAAGAGCACAGACCTGCCTGATAAAAGTCATAGGAAATGCTGTAACCTAGTCCTTAAAAGGACTGCAATCACAACTATTCCCTACTCCCAAGCTATCTGTAGATTTGTGCGAAAATTGGCTTGAAATTAACAAGGTATAGCGCACACAACAACAGCGGTGCCGTCTAACACGCAGCTGCAGCAGTGAGAAAATGGTGGCGACAGGGAAAATGGCTGGGTCTTATAGGGCAAGGACATGTGACATACACTGCCAATGACACATGCACTTGCTTGTGTGAAAAAAAGCACTTCGCTCCGTGTGTGCGCTGCTGATAGGCTGACAGATTGCACCTCCCCACTGCAAATGCGGGAAAGAGGAAAAAAAATGGAGATCTTCATTGTTCCTGCAGAGATCCATCCCCTGCCCCTCCCCCCACCCCGCTGTACACTCAAACTGCGTATTAACATTAATTTTCATCATTACTGAGAAAAAATCCAGTTATGATTTTGGTGCACGAACAGTTATCGAACATAACCTCGAACAGCCGAATTTTTCTCAAATTGTTCGTGTTCGCCGAACGGCTCGAACACCGCCCAAAACAGCTCGAATTTGAGATTGGCGAACAGTTCGAGTAGAACAACGCTCATCTCTAGTCTACAGGTGGCACCATTGCTTCTTCTGCTGTTGTGCATGCAAGTCAATCCCCTGTCCATAGTGCATGCAAAAATGCCTCCTGCCCTGCACCTGTCATTGCACACTCTCAAGTAGCAGCATTAGGAAGCACGTCCATGTCCTTGTCCCAGCGCAGCGTTCAGTTATTCATACTCCAGTCCTTGGAATGCAAGCGCAAATATGCAGCCAACGTCCCACAGGCCACACTACTAAATTCTCACAATTCACGACTGCTTGGCTCGAAATGTTGCCTTTTAGGCTTGTGGAGACAGAAGCATTCCGCAACCTGATGGCGGCGGCCGTCCCTCGGTACTCTGTCCCCAGCCGCCACTATTTCTCCCAGTGTGCCGTCCCCACATTACACAAGCACGTGTCCCAAAACATTAGCCGTGCCCTCAACAACGCAGTTACCGGTAAAGTCCACCTAACCACGGACACGTGGACAAGTGCTTGTGGGCAGGGACGGTACATCTCGCTGATGGCACACTGGGTTAACATAGTGGAAGCCGGGACCCAGTCGGACCTTGGGACGGAACACGTCCTCCCGACGCCAAGGATTGCAGGCCCTAGGTCAATCAGGGTTGCCCCCACGGTCTACAGCTCCTGAACCTCATGCTCCTCAGCCTCCTCCTCCTCCTCAGCCTCCATCTCCGAAATGACCACATCAGTCACAAGCTGGAAGCACTGCAGCACTGCCTCGGCCAAGCGGCAACAGGCTGTGCTGAAGCTAATATGCTTAGGTGAAAAAACACACAATGCTGAAGAGTTATGGACAGCTCTGAAAGAGCAGGCAGATCTGTGGCTCAAACCGCTGAACCTACAGCCAGGCATGGTCGTGTGTGACAATGGCCGGGACCTGGTGGCGGCTCTGAGGCGAGGCGAGCTCACACACGTACCATGCCTGGCCCATGTGCTTAACCTCGTTGTTCAGCGGTTACTCAAATCCTACCCGGAGCTGCCGGATCTGCTTGTTAAAGTATGCCGACTGTGTGCCCATTTTAGAAAGTCAGCTACAGCTTCCGCCGCCCTTGGAGTGTTTCAGCAGCGTTTGCAGCTTCTGGCTCACAGACTGGTGTGTGATGTCCCCACACGTTGGAACTCTACATTGCAGATGTTGGGAAGGATTTGTGAGCAGAAGAGGGCAGTTGTTGAGTACCAGCATCAAAAAGGCTATCGGTATTCAGTTCAGACTCCACACATAAGACCTCAGTAGTGGACGTGGATGTCAGACATATGTACCATCCTCCAAAACTTTGAGGACTCCACCAAGATGGTGAGCGGCGATGACGCCATAATTAGCCTCACCATCCCGCTTCTCTGTCTTCTGAAATGCTCTCTGCTCACAATCAAAGATGATGCATTGCAGGCGGAGCACGATAAGATGGAGCAATTAATCATACAGGGTGATTACACACAGCCCAGCCTCATCTCATCCCAACGTGGATTGGGTGACAATGAGGAAGAGGAGGAGGAGGAAGGACAGGAACTAGTTTCATGCACTATAGACGGTGCTATCTGCACAGCTGTCATACCGTCTGTTCAGCGTGGATGGCCAGAGGACAGAGAGGAGGAGGAGGAGAGCATGGTCAGTCATCCTCTTGGTGAGGACACGGAAGTCTTGCCTGTTAGTAGTCTGGCACGCATGGCTGAGTTTATGTTATGCTGCCTTTCCCATGACCCTCGCATTCTCAAAATTTTAGGTGATTACTGGTTGGTGACACTTCTAGACCCACTCTACAAGGAGAACTTTATATCTCTTATTCCTGAGGCGGACAGGTGTACAAAAATGAGGCAGTACCAGAAGGCCCTTGTTGCGGAACTATTAAAAAAATTCCCATCTGAAAACGCTGGAGGCAGAGGGCACACTTCGTTCGACAACCAAGGAGTACAGGCGAGAGAGACACAACTTCAATCCAGCAGAGGCAGGGGAACACTGTCAAAGTTCTGGGAGAGTTTTCTCAGACCCTCCCATCGCACAGGCCCTGAGGCGCAGGGTACTCTCACAAGGAGTGCAAAGTTTGGGAAGATGCTGAGGGAGTACCTTGCCATACCGTACCAACGTCCTCCGTGATTCCTCTGTGCCTTATAAATATTGGGAATCCAAGCTAGATATGTTGAATGAACTGGCTCTCTATGCCTTGGAGGTCCTGGCCTGCCCTGCCGCCAGCGTTTTATCAGATCGGGTTTTTAGTGCCGCTGGTGGAATTATAACTGATAAGCGCATCCTCCTGTCAACTGAAAATGCTGACAGGCTGACTCTTATAAAAATGAACAAGGGCTGGATTGGGCCAGACTTCTCAACACCACCGAATGAAAGCAGCGTAACATAAACTCAAATCCAGTGTCTTTTCTTGGGAGGTGTATTCCCATGCACCTTTTCACACCCACACATGGGTATACGCTTCCTGATTTTGGCTATTTGCTCTTGTCCTCCTCCTTCTCCTCATCCTCCACCACCATATCACCAGGGTGACCGTGGTCCATGATGCAACACCCACATAATTTTTTTAAAGGGTGTTTGACTCGCCCCTGGGCCGTGGGGCACTCGGAGCCGGGCAATAGGGAGACGGTGGGGGTAGTAGTGGCGACCCGGTTCCGTGGCTCAGGGTGGTCAGACCAGTGGTAGTCCTTAAGCAGTCCTAAGTGATGTCCGACTACGCCACCCGTGGATTGCGGTTATTATGAACCGCCGCTGCAAGGCAGACCGCTGGGGCTGATGATGTATGCAGCTGAGGTAGTGTGACTCCCCACGGGAAGAGTGCAGCCCCAGGGCAGTGTAGTGGATGGTGGGGGTGATGGTGCAGAGAGTCCCAGTGCCGTTAGTGCTGGAGGAGCGAAAGAGTACACAGACAACGTACTGCAGTCCAATGTCTTTTACTCACAGTTCATGTACTCCGGGTCACTTCTGTCAGCAATGACCGCCCGAGCCGTGCTGCGTGCACCAGGTGAGGGGCTCGGTCAACCCCAGGCAGTTCAGGAGCATGGCACAGGACCCCTTCAATCCTTTCTCTGGCCTGCCTCACCAGTGACCCACTTTTGTCCAGCTGCCGCGGACTTGTGCGGGTAAACGTGGTTCCCGTTCCCCGCTGTCCTATATGGTGCCTTCCTAGCAGGTTTGATGAGGTGTCGCACCAATAAATGATCACAACCTCCGGTCTTTGGCTGAGGGCTGTTTCTCCTCCGTCAACTTGGGATCCGGTATCCTTAATCTGCCTGACCCTTCACCCTGTATTCTCGTGGGTTCTTAGGGTTCCTTCTGCCGTCTTGTACCTGAGCCCTTCTGTTTCTCTCTTTCTCTTCTGTTCCTTTCTGTTCTTGTTCCTTTCTGTTCTTGTTCCTTTCTGTTCCTGGCCTTCACCCTAGGCCTGCCTCGTGGAGCTGGGCCCAGACTGAGCCACAGCTCCCTGTCAGCCCTCTCTGGCTGAACTCCTTCTCTTACTCCACTCACTGAACTTCTCTTCTTCTCTTCTCTCTGTGCTGGCTGGGCCTCAGAGGCTAGGCCCGCCTACGGAGCAGAGCCACTTGCAGAGGCCTCCACTCTGTCACTTCTTCTCTCTGACTGAACACTGTTCTAAGATGGTGCCCACCTTTTATACCTCTCTCTAGAACATGAGCCCAGGTAACCAGCAAACAATGGGCTCCTATCTACGCTCAGGAACCAACCCCTATCTGCTCCTACATCACTGGGTATTCCTACCTCCTCCCCACTCCAGCCAGGGACACGGTCTGTCGTGCCTGCATTTCTGTCTAATGGGAGCACCGTTGAGCTGTCCCTCGGAGATGGGGTGAGTGTGCTGTATGCAGCTAACTGAACCCTAGTCCATACTCCATCCTTACCCGGGAGTGGAATATCACACCTCTGGCAGAGGTGCAATACCCCTGTAGCGGCCGAGCCCTCGGGGCGCTACATTTTTATGATGCCCGTAAAAAAAATTTTTTATACAGTATGTTCATGTATACCCCCCAGGAGTAAATGTTTGTCAGCCCATACACTTAGTGCATGGCATTACAAGTATAGGAGGCCCGCTCCTTTCTAATGGTAAAAATTTTTTCCAAGGGCCATTGAAGTGCCTCCACATTTTTGGCAGCCCTTGAAGTCACTGCATAGTCCAACACTATGGGAGACTCCCTCCTTTCTAATGGGAATTTGTCATTACTGTGGCCTGGTCTATGTGTCTTTAAATTCTTATTGGGTTTTTTCCTAAACTTGGTCAGCCATTGGACTCACTGCATACCCTATAACTGTATAGCACACCCTCTCCTTTCTAATGGGAACATGTCATATCTTGTTACTGTGGCCCTGCTCTGTGTGTCTTTAAATTCTTAGTGGGGATTTTCCTAAAATCTGTCAGCCGTTGGACTCACTGCATACCCTATAACAGTATATCCGACTCTATCATTTCTAATGGGAATTTGTCGTTACTGTGGCCCTGCTCTTATTGGGGTTTTTCATTAAAATTTGTCAGCCGTTGGATTCACTGCATACCCTATAACTGTATAGCAGACCCTCTACTTTCTAATGGGAACATGTCGTACCTTGTTACTGTGGCCCTGCTCTGTGTCCTTAAATTCTTAGTGGGGTTTTTCCTAAAATTTGTCAGCCGTTGGATTCACTGCATGCCCTATAACTGTATAGCAGACCCTCTCCTTTCTAACGGGAACATGTCGTACCTTGTTACTGTGGCCCTGCTCTGTGTGTCTTTAAATTCTTAGTGGGTTTTTTCCTAAAATTGGTCAGCTGTTGGACTCACTGCATACCCTATAACTGTATAGCAGACCCTGTCCTTTCAAATGGGAGCATGTCGTACCTTGTTACTGTGGCCCTGCTCTTTGTGTCTTTAATTTGTGTGTGTTTTTTTTCAAAAATTTTGGCCACCCTTGCAGTCACAGCATGGGCATTACCACTATAGAAGACCCGCTCCTTTATAATGGGAACATTTTTTTTACTGAGACCCTCCTCTATGTCTCTTCAAAGGGGTATTAGGTTGAGTCCAAATTTTTGACAACCCTTGCAGTCACTGGATGCGCAATAACAGTATAGGAGACCCACTTGTTAATAATGGGAACAACAAAGCATAGCCCTCTGATGGCTCTCTAACAATAGCTAGGGCCGACTGCTGGCCTTTTAAGAATAGTAAGGGCCGTCTGATGTCCCTATAAAAATAGGCTTTATGACTTTCAGAGTCCCTCCATCATAAATAAAACAGGATGTGTCTGATGACACCACATTGCCAGATGAGGTTATAAAATGTTAAAATGACATTTCCCGGTGAATGCATTTCTCATAAAAAATAACATAAAAAAACATAACAATAGGATCTTTCTTTAGTATAAAAAACAGCATCACCAATTTAACCTCAATGTAACCACATTGTTCAGCTCATGCACCTCCTCCTCCATCTCCGAAATGACCACATCAGTCACAAGCTGACAGCACTGCAGCACTGCCTTGGCCAAACAGCAACAGGCTGTGCTGAAGATAACATGCTTAATGCTTAATTGACAAACTGCCGAGCGCTGCATAGTTGTTGAAAGCTGTAACACAGCAGCTTGATCTGTGGCTCTCACCGCTGAATATACAGCCAGGCATGGTCGTGTGTTACAATGGGCGGAACCTGGTGTCGGAGAAATGACAACCGGGGCAAATAAGGTTTCCCTCTATGCCAGTCCTTTCACAGAGCTAAAGAATATGGCTGTGGTGAAATACAACTCCTACTGAGAAGCTGTTTCAGATTGAAAAACATTGTGCCCACCAGAGGATTTGTTTCTGAGAGCTAACCTTTCTCACCCGCTCAAGAGCCCCATAGCAGCTGCAAAGTTAGCGCTATCATGAACTCTCCTGAGGTAGAAGCCAAGGCACACCAGAGAATTCTCTGGTGGGACTGTCCAACCCTGCCGAGAAGCAGTCCTGGCTAAGAAAGGTGTGTGGGAAGATTCCAGGACACTCTATTTTTACTGAGGAGGAAACACACGCAAACATGGGGAGAACATACAAATTTCTTGCAGATGTTGTCCTTGCTGGGATTTGAACCCAGGATCCCAGTGCTGCAAGACTTCAGTGCTAACCACTGATCCAATGTGCTGCCGTTCACCCTCTAATATCTAACAGGCTGGAGAAACTTGAACCTACTGCCACTCTATCATCAGCTCCTTTGTGAGAAAATGTATTTGGGCAGCCACTCAGTCTACCAAATAAAATTCCAGAGAAGAAAATTGAGGATGGCTTCGCTACTGGTACTGGGGGCAGTGTTAATACCATAGTGTTGTACCATAGTTTGCTGGAAATATTCCAGGCTGGTAGGAGGCAAGAAAATTCCCACAGAAAAGTACCAGCAGTAATGTTCAGGCCACATTTCAAGTGCAAGCAGCTTTAGAAGACTTCCTGGGAGAAATGACACGCAGGGTAGATACGGTTTCCCTCTATGCCAGTCCTTTCACTGAGCTAAATACAACTCTTATCAAAAAAAGTTGTGGACTGGCTCCGTACCGTCCCTGGCCACATTCACCTGTCCACGTGTTTGTGGTTAGGCAGTCCTTCTTAGTAAGTGCACTGGGTAGGGCATGTGTAATGTTGTGGGACCCATGCTTGTGGAAGGCGAAGGTGATACCGGGAAAAATACTGGCGGCTAGGGACTGAGTATGGACACCCGGCCGCCGCCTGCATGAGGTTGCGAAAAGTTTCCACCTCCACAAGCTTAAAAGGCCATATTTCAAGTGCAAAGAGCTGCCCAGAAATCTGTCAGTTTAGTGTTGCGGCCTGTGGGTGGCTGGCTGCATACTTGCAATTGCATTCCAAGTAACAGAAAACTAAGCAGATGATGGCCTCTATCACCATCATGGCCTCACCTCTGCACTATGAACTCTCCTGAAGGAGAAGCAAGGGCCCGCCGGAGGAGTCTCCGGTTCTCTGGTGGGCCCGTCCAACCCTGCCGAAAAGCAGCCCTGGCTAAGAAAAGTGTGGGGGAAGGTTCCCGGACACTCTATGGCTGCTTTTTTAATGCGGATCGGCCATGCTTATGCATGTTATTTCTCAAAACGCATTTCGGATCAGGCCATTTTCCAACTTTGTATTCAAGAAATTAAATGCGCAAAGAAAGATGTGTGTGTGTCAAAGCACCATTGACAAGTGCGAGTTGATGTTGGATGGGCTGCCATTGCTTCTGCAACAAGCTCAATTACAGGATTTTCTGGGAGAAATGACATGCAGGGTAGATACGGTTTCCCTCTATGCCAGTCCTTTCACCGAGCTAAATACAACTCTTAGCAAAAAAAGTTGTGGACTGGCTCCGTACCGTCCCTGGCCACATTCACCTGTCCACGTGTTTGTGGTTAGGCGGTCCTTCCCAGTAAGTGCACTGGGGAGGGCACGGGTAATGTTATGGGACCCGTGCTTGTGGAAGGCGGAGGCGATACCGGGAAATACAGTGGCGGCTGGGGACCGAGTATGGACACCCGGCCGCCGCCGGCATGAGGTTATGAAAAGCTTCCGCCTCCACGAGCCTAAAAAGCCACATTTCAAGTGCAAGCAGCTGTCAAAAATTTGGCAGTATAGTATTGCAGCCTGTGGGTGGGTGGCTGCCGGCATTCTTGTGCTTGCATTCCAAGGAATGGGGTAGGGACAACTGAACACTGCAGTGGGACAAGGACGTGGATGGTGATTGTTGCAAGTCTGCAATGACAGGTGCATGGCGGGAGGCATCTTCGCATGTGCCAAGGATCACTTATGATGGGCACACATTTAGGCAGTGACCTGGGAGTCAGAGATGTTTCCAGAGGTCTTCCCCTTGCTGTTCCCATGTCTTTTCAGCACTGTATGCATGTGTCTGATGATGTGTCACACACCACATGGCCAGATAAGGTTGTAAAATGTTAAAATGACATTTCCTGGTGAATGCATTTGTCTTGGTTGAAAGCAATGCAAAAGTGCAAAAACGTGTCAAAAATGCTACGTGTGAACATAGCCCAAGGTGTGTAGGAGTATTTTTGTTTTTGTTTATTTATTTTGCCTTATATACAAGTCGTCACCCTGGAAAGGATGTTCCTTACGCCGTAAAAGTGGCGTAATACTCTGACGACGTTGTTGACAGCAGTGATCTGGGAGTCAGAGATGCTTCCAGGGGTCTTCCCCATGCTGTTCCCATGTCATTTGAGCACAGTTCCCATCGATTTGGGCAATTTTTAGGCCCTCTGCAGACCGCCGTGGGGAGCCACCTGAAAAATGCTCAAGTTTCCCCTAGACTTATATTGGGCTCATTGCTCGGGTTGAGCACCCGAGTATTTCAATTTGCTCGACCCGAGCAACGAGTACTCGAGCATTTTAGTGCTCGCTCATCACTAATGACAACCAAAAACATCCAAATAATCCTGATCAAAAAGTTCACATACCCTGGTGATTTTGGCCTGATAACATGCACAGAATTTGACACAAATGGGTTTGAATGGCTACTAAAGGTAACATCCTCACCTATGACCTGTTTGCTTGTAATCAGTGTGTGTGCATAAAGCTGAGTGAGTTTCTGGGATCCAGCCACTGACGTTTCTGGATTTTGAGATGGGGAAAGCAAAAGAATTATCAACGGATCTACGGGAAAAGGTAGTTGAACTGTATAACACAGGAAAGGGAGGCAAAAAGAGTATAACACAGGAAAGCGATACGAAAAGATATCCCAGGAATTGATAATGCCAGTCTGCAGTGTTCAAACTGTGATTAACAAATGGAAAATCAGGTGCTCTGTAAAAACCAAACCACAGTCAGGTAGACCAACAAAAATTTCAGCCACAACTGCCAAGAAAATTGTTCGGGATGCAAAGAAAAACCAGCAAATAACATCAGCTGAGAACACACTTAGGGGTGTACTCACTTTTGTTGCCAGCGGTTTAGACATTAATGGCTGTGTGTTGAGTTATTTTGCAGGCACACCAAATTTACAGTTAAACAAGCTGTACACTGACTACTGTACATTGTATCAAAGTGTCGCATCTTCAGTGTTGTCCCATCAAAAATATATATATGTATTCCGGCCCATTTTTGGAGTTTTGTGTGAAATTATGTCCAATTTGCCTTTTTTTTCTCAGTTTTTTTGTGTTGTTCCAATAAACACAAAGGAAATAAACATGCGTGTAATAAAACATGTGTAATTTTCTGAAACAATTTCAAGGGTGCCAGCACTTTCCGCCATGACTGTATATGCAGGTAGAGTCCTTAACCCCTTTACAACCCAAAGTGGTTTGCACGTTAATGAGAAGGCCAATTTTTACAATTCTGACCACTGTCACTTTATGAGGTAATTACTCTGGAACGCTTCAACGGATCCCCCTGGTTCAGAGAATATTTTTTCATGACATATTGTACTTTATGATTGTGGTAAAATTTCTTCGATATCACTTGTGTTTATTTGTGAAAAAAAACAGATATTTGGCGAAAATTTTGAAAATTTTGCAATTTTCAAAATTTGAATTTTTATCCCCTTAAATCGGAGAGATATGTCACACAAAAAAAGTTAATAAATAACATTTCCCATATGTCTACTTTACATCAGCACAATTTTGGAACCCAAATTTATTTTTATTAGGGAGCTATAAGGGTTAAAATTGACCAGCGATTTCTCATTTTTCCAACAAAATTTACAAAACCATTTTATTAGGGACCGCATCACATTTGAAGTCACTTTGAGGGGTCTTTATGACTGAAAATACCCAAAAGTGACACCATTCTTAAAACTGCACCCCTCAGTGAATCGGGTCATCATGGCAACATCCGGGAAGCCGCGGCACACATTGCTGGACGCCGGCAGGAGAGGTGACTATCCCGATCACCTCCCCTTGCCCCCGCAATGCTGCGAACGACTTCGATCGCAGCATTGCGGGGGTTAATGTGCGGGACCTCTCCCAGCACATAGCACCGGGTGTCAGCTGTGACAATCAGTTGACACCCGGCGGCGATCACGCCCGCACAGCCTGTGTGCGGGCGCGATCGCAAAGATGTACTAATACGTATCAGGCTCTTAAGTCCCAAGGCGCAGATACGTATCAGTACGTCTTGGGCTTTAAAGAAGTTAAAATTATGTGAAAATGGGAAAAGTCACAAAACTTTGCAACTTTTCAAGAGCTTTATGCCAGTTTTCTGGCAAAAACACTGGTGAATCGGGTTCATAATCTCTAATCCTTTCAGCTCCCTTTAATTAGACTACTTTCAACAAACTAATTATAAGTATTGGGTCTGTTTTTTTTAATGCTTTTAAAATAATTGTAAATATTTTCAATCCCCTTTTGTTATAAGGATTTCCCAAAAATTAGCTAATCATAGGTTGTCCTGCATTCGTGACAGTGATTGACTGCGCGGTCACTTGGAAGTTTACATTGGCATCACTACAGGGCCGGTAAAGAAGGACTGTCAGGGACCCCCAGAGTGTGGAAAAATGCGCCAACTAATTCATAATTCATTTAATTCTCACACAATATACTAAGTTAGTGTAAGTCTACAAAAAAGCAACAAAACTTGGTGCTAAAAAAATTGAGCATAACTTTTTGAAAAATGAGCCAGGTTATGCCAAATCTTACATATTTTGTGACTTTGTGATCAGTTATCAACACAAATATTTTACTCAAATTACCAGGTCGATGGATAAGCATTGGGACTTTTCCCTAAATCTCTCCAAAACATCACCGCTTATAGAAGACCACCCTCATATCCAGATCAGATTTTCTGTGAGAGATGCCCAGATTCACAATATAGTATGCATACTGGCCATCTATGAGAAGTCCACCCCAATGGAAGTCCAGTTATTAAAGGAGATTTTACTGTTTATATAAGGGGCAGACAATGACAGTGAAGGGCCCTTAATCAGGACTTCTGATCTGGGCCCCCCACCCTCCATCAGGCACCACCTACATATACATTTCCATGTATATTTATATTAGGCACACATATAAAATTTGCACATGCTAATACTCTATACACATTTTAACGTATGCATATACATAGTGCACACAAACATAAAATACGGACATACACATAAGATGCACATACACAGTATAGAGTCCCGGTAGTCCTCATAGTTTTAAGCATGGACCCTGGCAAATTGTAGACGGACTTTTATTGTTCATGGGCTTTAAGGGAGAGAGGCTTCCTTTGTGGAGGACACTCATGAATGCCATTCATTTGCAGTGTACACCGTGTCGTGTCATGGAAAACACTCACCCTAGTTTGGCTTTCTACTTCTTCAGCTAATAGCAATGAATTTGCCTGTCGATTTTCTTCTCATCAGAAGATGCTTTTGTTTAGATGTTAACTTCCATCTGACTGATAAGAAAAGCTTTGCTGATCTTCTTGTAGACTTCACATTTTTTGTAAAGAAATTATTTTCTTTCTCAGAAATGTCTTGTGACATTTCTCTTCTATGTGGTGCCACTTACCCTTCTCATCAGAGGACGCTTTTGTTTAGGTGTTAACTTCCATAGTCGGCCTGGACGTCTCTGTAAGATGGTTGCAGTTCCATCTTTGTTATAGTTTTGCATCACTTTTGCTACAGTATTCTGACTGATAAGTAAAGTTTTGCTGATCTTCTTGTAGACTTCACATTTATTGCAAAGAAATTATTTTCTTTCTCAGGTTTTGTGACATTTCCCTTCTATGTGGTGCCATTGCTGATAGCATGAAATGGGAAGGAGTTTTCTTTATTAAGTAACTTCCTTTTACAGACACCTGTCTGCTGGACATCTGTTTAATGAATAATTACACTTACCTGTGGTTCAGTTCTTGTTAATTAGAATTTTGTTGTCTAAACTTAGCTTTTCTCTTAAGACTGTTACTGGGATTTATGCTAAACACTGTGTGTATATATATATATATATATATATATATATATATATATATATAAACCTTATAAGTTTGGTATCACAGTAATCGTACTACTGACTCTGAATCATTTTGTCAGTTTGTTTTTACAACACAATACACACTGTAAAATGAAGGAACCCAAACCTGGCATTTTTTCTCATTTTTCAACACATTATATGATAAAATGAATGGTGTTGTTCAAAACTACAACACTAAGCGTCAGCACACTGTGATTTGCTGATCTGTAAGATGCGTTCTTTGTGCTGTGAAAATACACAGCTGTGATATCTCACCAAATATTCATAGTGGGAACTTAAAATTATGTTTTTCTGCCATGATTAAGGATGGTTTGGATGTATGAAACATGTTGACCTTTTATTTCTATCTTTGTGGAATTAAGGCTGCATGAACCAGTCACCAACCATTATCTGTATATGTACAAATATTAAGTGCTACTGAGTGCTGTAGGAAAAACTTAGAATAGTGAGGTGATTTGATAGTCCTGCCACAAATAATCTGTTTCTACTGCACACTTAAAATCTCTGATAGTGGGAATGAACCTGATTGCCTGCAGTAGTGCACTCCTGAGAGCTGGTGCAGCAGAGAAAATGTCTTGGACATGAGAGTGGGAGGTCCTGATTATGGAGGATGTTAATCTTAGCTCATTGGAGTGTAGATATGGTAGAGATGCAGGACTGTGCAGCAGTGTGGAGAGGTTTGTGGATGAGTGTAATGACTGGTACAGGGTGGAGGCACCAGTGTAACTGCTGGACAGAAATATGAGACTGACTGCTGCATTAAGGATAATGAGAAATACATTTAGTGAGAAGAAGAGCAATTAGTGAGTTACAAGTATTTGTGAATTCAAGACAAAAAGGAATCAGAGCAACAGTAACAGATTTTACTTTTTTTTAATTAATAATGGGATGAATAAAATCGTGAACATTATCAATAGACTAAATCAAAGTCAGGAAGATAGCCGGGGTCAGATACCAGGTGATCAGTAAATGACAAGTCAGACGAGCAGTATGAATACCGCGGAGCCCGATGACAGAGGCGTTACTGAAACTTGTCCAGGTTGACCAGTCAGAAGGCCACAGGTAGATGGTGAAGGTCCTTCTATACAGCTCCAGCAGTGATGGTGGATCTGCTGGACTTCAGAGCGCTGGATGCTTAGGTGTCCCGTCTTTTAGATGGTTTTAGGGCAACAGTGACAGCATGCAAATGCGCGAGCAGCCCTGGATAATCCACGCCGGCAGGATGATAAGATTCGGTGGAAGATGGAACCTATGAGAAGAGAAGTAAATATAATGTAAGTGATAGGACTCCATATTACATGATAATGCTGTGCAGTCACTGTGGCCGGACGGCAGAGGAATATTATCATACAGAGGTCAGGGGTCATTGTCAGCAATCATACATGTGACAATCCCATCACTGACAGATGACATCTACTCCACATGAATTATTCTCACTGACATCACACAACATGGAGTTGATTCTCACACTTACCTCGTCTCTTTTTCCCATTTTTTCCATTTTCTGAGTTTTGTTGCTCCATACTCAGATTTATTGCCGATTTTCTTTCTTCATGAGATGGAAATTCTGATGAAAAATTAAAAAAAAAAATCAATAACAATATCTTCTTATAGGATCTGCTTTGTCATAATATGGATAACATAAGAGACCTATAGTATTGCATAAAAACCATGTGGGAATATTTGAGCCTTGAAGTCAACATTCACATTGCTGGTGCTGTAGACATGTACATACCTGGCAATGGGGACGAGGGTGGCAAGATGGTAACAGCATCGTCTGTATTACATACAGGAACAGATACTTTCTGCCTGTTTGAAGAAGAAAAACATGTAAATCTCAAGTTATCTCCATATAAAAGGGGTTGTCTCACTAGAAGAACACCGACTATAAGGCCTAGTAGGACATATGACTGTCATAGTGGGGAAGGTCTTCTGCTCAAGACTACCTTTTATAGAGAGCTGAGAGGAAAACAACTACCAAGAATGGCCGGCATTTCATACTACATCTCTCCTACAGTGAGGGCAGCACTAAAAGTGCATGACCGGCCACAATTATGGGCTGTTATCTCCAACAATTCCGAAAGCTGAAAGCACAATGACCCATAACCATGGGGCGGTGGATGCTGCATTTATTATGGTATTTATGTCCTATATTTGGTGTTGTACACATATATCAGCCTGGAGCTCCCAGTAATGACCCCATAATCTACTCACATTTCTGAGATGTTTGTGTTGGATTCTGGTGTACACTCTGGAGGGGCCTTGGGATCCTCGTTGTTCACCATCCCGTTAGTGGTGGTAGAGTGCTAAATGTGGATAACAATAAGTTATTAAATATATATACTTTTTAATTTTGTAGATCCTTTTTTGTACATATTTTGGATTTATCGATCACATACTTACTTTAGAAAGCCTCTCAGAAGATGATGATGCAAATATTCGGAAGATAAAGTTCTCATCGTCCTCACTTGTGCCCTCCTTATCCTCTGAGATCAGATGGTTGTTTTCATCAGAGTGATCTACAAGACATAGGTAAGGAAGGATTGTTAGAGGGTGTCAGTATAACACAGTCGCTATATCTCACTAGGTTACTAGATGATACAACGTAATATACAAAATACATGAAAAAAAACTCCTGTACAAAATTAGGGAAATAGGGATACAGTACGAACCCATGGTCAACATAGCTGAGATCCATGAAACATGGATAACATAGTAGACCAGAAAAACCATGTGGAAATATTTGAGCCTTGAAGTCAACATTCACATTGTTGGTGCTGTAGACATGTACATACCTGGCAATGGGGACGAGGGTGGCAAGATGGTAACAGCATCGTCTGTAATACATACAGGAACAGATTCTTTCTGCCTGTTTGAAGAAGAAAAACATGTAAATCGTAAGTAAACACAGTATAAAATGGGTTGTCTCACTATAAGAACACTGACTATAAGGCCTAATAGGACATATGACTGTCATAGTGGGGAAGGTTTTCTGCTCAAAACTACCTTCCATGGATCAGAACACAACTACCAAGAATGGCTGGCAAGTAGTACTACAGCTCTCCTACAGAGTAGGCAGTGCTAAAAATGCATGACCTGCCACAATTATGGGCTGTTATCTTCTGCATTTTCTGAAGCGAAAAGTACAATGACCATTAACCATGAAGCGGTGAATGCTGCATTTCATATTCTGATATTTATGTTCTATATTTGGTGTTGTGTACATAGATCAGCCTGGAACTCCCAGTAATGACCCTTTCTAATCTACTCACATTTCTGAGATGTTTGTGTTGGTTTCTTGTGTATACTCAGGAGGGGCATGGGGATCCTCATTGTTCACCATCCTGGTAGCGATGGTACAGAGCTAAATACGGATAAAAATAAGATATAAAATATTTTTTTTATGTACTTTTAGAGTTTTTTTATTTTTTTTACATATTTTCGATTTATTAATCACATACTTACTTTACAAAGCTTTTCAGAAGATGACGTAAAATTTTGGAAGTCAAGGCTTTCATTGTTCTCACTTGTGCCTTCCTCATCCTTTGAGACCAGATGTTTGTTTATATCAGAATGATCTACAAGAAATAGGTAATGAAGTATTATTAGAGGTTGTCAGTATAACACAGTCACTATTTATCACTAATATTAATGGGAACAGATGATCACATATTAGGGAAGATGAGACAAACAGTCGCTTAGTCTAGATGACGTCTCCTTCTACTTACTGATAAATAAGCTGGTGTCTGCATCTGAAACAAGCTGAGGAACATACTCCAGCTCCTGGCTCAGAATGTTGTCAAAGTCCAAGTCACTCAGGAATGGATGAACCTTGATCTCAAATGCTCCTCCTAGAAAAAGAAAAACAAAAGTGATGCGGACATAGTCAGGGATGGCTCCATATCTGAACAGTTTATCATATTCTGAACTAATGACAAAACTGAGCCGACATGAAGGAAATAAACTGAAAGTCTTAGTGTGGAGAACTAGAAATACAGTAGATGAGCTTATAGAGAAATGCTGATCTTCATGGACATGAGCGATATGTCCTTGGTCTAATAAGGGAATATTAATACTAGTATATCTGTTACCTGTCCCAAGTCTACGCACAGGATTTCTTCTGAGCAGCTCAGTGATGAGATTCTGAGCATCCAGGGGTGGAGCGCGATCACAATTCCAAATTAGTTCTCCTGTTACATAGAAAATTACAGAAAATAAAACCTCTTTACTGGACTGTAACATAAAGCAAAGGAAATAACTAAACAAATGTAACCAATCAACGCAATGATCGGATTATTCTACTCACCAATGACAACCCTTTTATAAAGCTCAGTGAGGGAATCAGCATCAAATGGTACACATCCCAGCAGGAATTTATACAGGATGATCCCCAATGACCACCAGTCAACAGGTCTTCCATAGCCTTCTTTCAGGATGATCTCTGGGGCTATGTAACATGGGGTGCCACAGAACTGGAAACCAACAGAACATAGAGATGAGAATCGATGAAACAATTATTATGACAAGATATCATCGTTAAAACACAATGCAGAAGATAAAATATTAGTGGAAAAGTTCTCTAGAAAGGAAGAACGTAGAGAAGAGACAATAGTGTGATGAGATTTGCAAATAACAAGCTAAGTTCTTGTAGGTGATGCTGACCTCAGGGTCCTGGAACTCTCTGGAGATGTCCACTGCTAATTCCTTGTAGGTGTTGGTTTTCGGTATCATTAGACCAAGTTTTGAAATCCCAAAATCGGTAACTTTAATATGTCCAGTAGATGTAATCAGGAGGCTGCAAAAGAGAAGATGGTTTTAGCCTCACAGACTGAATGATAATAAATGACAACTTTCCCCACTTTCTTATACTACGGGGGCACTTACTTTTCCGGCTTCAGGTCTCTGTGCACCACACCGTAACTATGCAGGTATTCCACGGCAAGTACCGCCTCTGCAAAGTACAAGCGGGCCATGGGGACAGAGAAAGGACCCCTGGTGCTTAGAAGGGTCCCACAGTCTCCACCTATAGAAGAAAGGAAATATGACCGGTGAGGGGTTTATACAGAAGATAACCATGATATACCACGAGCAGATAACCATGATGTATAATGAGCAGTGAGCGGAAACATCCTGGGGAGATCACACAGATAGTGGCGTACATAGAAATCACAAGACCCCATATCAAAAGTTGTAATTGCCCCCCACCCTAAAAAATAAAAAAGAAATATATTTATATCCCTGTTGAAGCAGCTTGGTGTTCTCACCAGCAATACAACTTTTATGGCCATTTTAGAGTATGATGCTCCCAAAAATGCCCACACCCACACTCAATGAGTATGGTATCCCCACAGTGAATCCTCCTAAGGAGGCCACCACTTAGAAGGAGGCCAGCCACAACCCCCTACTCGGTGTGATGGCACCCACAGCAACCCTCCCACTCAGGATAATGGTTCCCACAGTCCCTCACACAATATAATGGTCCACATAACTCCCCACTCAGTATGATGTCCCCACACAGAATGGGGGCCCCCATATAGAGTGAGGACCCCCACAGCACCCCACTTAATATGATGTCCTCCACTCAGCATTCACAGTCCCCCCATATCTAGTCATACGGCCCCCTTTCAGTATTTTGGCCCCTACTAGCCACCTACTCAGTATTTTTGCCCCCACCAGCCCCACCTCCTTGAAGAAGCAAATACCGCTGAAATTGTGATGACAGGTGGAGGGATGCTGCCCACTGCCGAGCGTCGACAGACCCCCTCCGACTGATGAGCCCCATAGCGCCCCTGCACCAAGATCAATGAATTTACGAGCATCTTGGTAATAGATAACCTATAGTAAATGCTCTGTGGGGATGTAACCAACAATGTCCTAATGATATGAGCAGTGATAAGATGAAAGCAGACATGGGCTGAATATAATACAATAGATGTGTCTTACCTCCTACATACTCCATGACCATACACAGGTGAGATCTAGTTGGAAAGGAGCAGAGCATGGAGACCACAAAGGGACAATCAGCAAATGTTAAGATGTCCCTCTCCAGAAAGGCCCATTACAATCTCTGTGCAGTATTTAGGTTCCGCTTAGCCATTTTCTTCATAGCAAAGGTCTGGTGTGAGTCTTTATGATGCACTAAGTAGACGGCCCTGGAGAGAAGGAGAATCCATCGGTTATAATAAATCCTTATTAATAATCCATCTATAGAAATCATTATATGTTTAATACTGGTATCCAAGGGGTAACATTTCTCCTTGCGGAGAGTGACATGTTAAGCTTGTCAAGGTGAGGAGACTTTTAAGCCTCAATGATCCTCTGGGAAATATGCAAATTGTCTCATCAGAGAGGAAGAGAACTAGAACTCTAGTGCCCCTTATAGGAAGTAGTAATCCTAAAAGTCAATATCGACCCTTTAACGAGCCTTATCACATGACATGGAATAATAGCCATAACCAAAATCTCAATTTTCGGACACTATGTTTTGGGGTACAAGCACTCATCAGTGCAAAGTGTGAGATATGGTTTGGCTGGGTGAGAGGCATCTGACCGGGATCCAAGCGGTAACGTTTCTCCTTGCGGAAAAAGCCATGTTAAGCATGTCAAGGTGAGGAGACTTTTAAGCTGCAATGCTCTTCTGGGAAATATGCAAATTGTCTCTTTTCAGAGAGGAAGAGAACTAGCACCCTAGTGCCACCTATAGGAAGTAGCAATCCTATTTCCCAGAGGAGCATTGCGGCTTAAATGTCTCCTCATGTCCGCAAGGAGAAACGTCAACCCCTTGGATACCGGTCAGACACCTCTCACCCAGTCAAACCATATCTCACACTTTGCACTGAAGAGGGGCAGTACCCCAGAACACAGTTCCTGCAAATTGAGATTTTGGTTTTGGCTATTATCCTAAGTTATGTGACAAGGCTTGTTAAAGGGTCAATATTGACTTTTAGGATTGCTACTTCCTATAGGTGGAGTTCTAGTTTGCTTCCTCTCTGAAGAGACAATTTGCATATGTTTAATACTAGAGGTCTGGCCGCCACTATAAATCCACATCTAGAAATACATAAAATAGCACTACATAGATCACCTATGGGAGGTCTACACAATGCCACTTCTGCCGGAGCCATCACCCAGGTCACATTATAGATACGAGAATCTATCGAAATTCTCTTTGGGCAGATTCGCTATAACTGACCAAATACAATTTAGTGAAAATAAAATTGGTCCAAAATGAATGTGCTCCAGGGCTCTCTTCTGCTGCTGAGGCCAGTGATTGGGCCCACATGGTCATGGTGCAGGGTGTAGATGTCATTGACGTCAATATGGTGTCACCCTTCATGTGACCATGTGTAGCCAACTTCTCTGATCAGCTTCATAATGGAGCCCCCCCATCAAAACAAAGATCAGAGTGGAGAGCAGAAAAGCTCAGGTGGAGGAGGCAGCATAAGAACAGATGAGGGTCTAGCACAGGCGAATGTAATAATATTATATTATTATATATTATATTATATGTAATTATATTATTTAAATCGCTTTCCTTACAGTTTGATTTGCTACAGATCATATAATTTCCCTATGATAACACTGAATGGCAGAGTGCAGGGGCAGAAGCATTGTCATAGGGAACCCTGAGAAATGTGGATTATGACAACAGAAATCTCACCCAAAATTTCCACTGCTGATGAGTTTGGAAGTTTCATAGTCGCTCATATGCGGCTTTCTCGCCGGAACCAATGAATCCATCACGCTCTATAAAAGAATAAGAAATAATACTGATTTATTGAAGATGCAGGAAAAAAGTTACAGATGCAAAAACTTCTCCCCCCATATTATGTCCCAGATGATTTACACTGATATGATGTTGGGAGGATACAAACCGGACGCTGGGCAGACCTGGCGCTAGCACCCAGCACACCCAGGCAAGTGCCGGGGCCCTGAGTAGGCGAGGGGCCCACTTGCTGTCGGGCACCCTGGCGCACTATGGGACCGGTGAGCAGAGGAGAGCGGTGCCAGCGCCAGCTAGTGGGCCTTGCTCCCCCCCCCCCCAATGCTTGCCCAGGACCACAGCCGGCACAATACTTACCTCTCCACAGCTGGTGAGCAGTGAGGTGAGCATTTGATTTTTTTTTTTATGTATGGAGGTATGGGGCATTATATGGGGGGAGAAGTGACATCCTGCATGGGGCATTATATGGGGGAGAGGTAGGGACATCCTGCGTGGGGTATTATATGGGGGGGGAAGTGACATCCTGCATGGGGCATTATATGGGGGGGAGTGACATCCTGCATGGGGCATTATATGGGGTGAGAGGTGACATCCTACATGAGGCATTATATGGGGGGGAATTCCTGCATGGGGCATTATATAGGGGGGTGACATCCTGCATGGGGTATTATATGAGGGGGAGAAGTGACATCCTGCATGGGTCATTATATGGGGGGGAAGTGACATCCAGCATAGGGCTTTATATGGGGTGAGAGGTGACATTCTGCATGGGGCATTATATGGGGGGTGACATCCTGCATGGGGCATTTTATGGGGTGAGAGGTGACATCCTGCATGAGGCAATATATGGGGTGAGAGGTGACATCCTACATGGGGCCATATGTGTTGGGGGGACATCCTGCATGGGGCATTATATGGGGGGGTGACATCCTGCATGGGGCATTATATGGGGGGTGACATCCTGTATGGGCCATTATGTGGGGTGGGACATTCTGCATGGAGCATTATGTGGGGGGGACATCCTGCATGGGGAATTATATGGGGGGTGACATCCTGCATGGGGCATTATATGGGGGGGTGACATCCTGCATGGGGAATTATATGGGGGGGATATCCTGCATGGGGCATTATGTGGGGAGGGACATCCTGCATGGGACATTATGTGGGGTGGGACATCCTGCATGGGGCATTATGTGGAGGGGACATCCTACATGGGGAATTATATGGGGGGTGACATCCTGCATGGGCCATTATGTGGGGGGGCACAGCCTGCATGGGGCATTATGTGGGGGGCACAGCCTGCATGGGGCATTATGTGGAGGGGACATCCTGCATGGGGAATTATATGGGGGGTGACATCCTGCATGGGCCATTATGTGGGGGGGCACAGCCTGCATGGGGCATTATGTGGGGGCACAGCCTGCATGGGGCATTATGTGGGAGGGACATTCTGCATGGGGAATTATATGGGGAGTGACATCCTGCATGGGCCATTATGTGGGAGGGGGACATCCTGCATGAGGCATTATGTCGGGGGGGGGGGCACAGCCTGCATGGGGCATTATGTGGGGGGTCAAAGCCTGCATGGGGCATTATGTGGGGGTCACAACCTGCATGGAGCATTATGTGGGGGGGCAAAGCCTGCATGGGGCATTATGTGGGGGGCACAGCTTGCATGGGGCATTATGTGTGGGGTCACAGCCTGCATGGGGCATTATATGAGGGTACAGCCTGCGTGGAGCATTTTATGGGGTCCATTATTCTATATGGAGCAATATATGGAGCTCATAATACGGTATAGAGGACTATGTGGTGCCATTATACTGTGTGGAGGACATTACTGTCCGGTCTGCACTGTGAGCTGTGAGGATTCGCCGCTTTCTGAGTTATTGTGGAATTTACAATAGATATCGCTCATGTAATGTAAGAAGTGAAATCTTCGGGCTTGTACTATATATATATATATGTATTTATCTGCGGTATCTGTGCATCATGAATCGTGGTATGTGTTAAAGGGGCCACTGAGACTCTTTCGCCCAGGGCCCACGAAATCCTGGAGCCGCCCTGCAACGGTCATCATACATTACTATAACATTCTGGATAATGTGGGAGAACACACAGAGGAGGACTTACAGGTAATCTGTCACCAGGTGTTTGCTATGTATTCTGAAAGCACCATGATGTAGGGGCAGAGACCCTGATTCCAGTGATGTGTTACTTACTAGGCTGTGTGTGGCTGTTTCAATAAAATCAGTAGATTATCACTAGAAGACTATCTGTCTAGCCAGGTAGTCCTATTGCTCTGTACCCCTGCCTCCACCACTGATTAGCAGCTTTCTGCCTATGCACAGCGTACACAGAAAGCTGCCAATCAAGACTCAGCATTCAGAGCTCTGCAGCAGAAAAAAATAGTGATTTTATCACAACTGCTCCACCGAGTAAAGTAATCAACACATGGAATCAGGGTCTCTGTCCCTGCATCATGCTTCTCTCAGACCAAATAGCATAAACCTGGTGACAGATTCCCTGTAATTCACATGCAATTAACACCATAGGGTCATCTACACTTAGAATAGAGACGTCCCATGGTTGTATGGGGGATAATACTGGACGAGTCATTCACACCCCATGATCTGATGACACACACGCATCCCCCTCTATGATACTTACGGATTCTTGGATCTCCGGGATCTCACTAATTCCATTGTTAGGATTCGACAGCTCAGTTGTTTCTAAAATAATGATGAAGAAATGAAATGTATTAGAGGATATTATTCCTACATAGATAATACAGCAATATAACGGAGAAATGACAAGATGTCTGTAAATGGGATTAATACTCGTTATATGGGGATTCTAAATATGAGAATATACGGGGAATCCATAGATAAATGTAATGTAAATGATGGAGGAACCCCTTCATAAATAACAAAAGACTGACCATCACTTCCGAAAAGAAAATGGGTGTGAACAGGTGCATACTAAGAGTAGCCATCCAAATACATAACTAACAAAGTTGCACTCTGTAACGCTATAGCATGTAAACATGAAATAAATGAAATTTGAATTGCATTACTGCTGTAGAAAATAGGATAAAAGGAAGATACTTAGCGCATAATTTGGCCAATTCATGCATGGCCAGCAGCCACGGCAAGGCGACCTTCTTTTTCTGGGTGCATGCCAAGTAGCCACGGCAAGGTGACCTTTTTTTTTGCTGGGTGCATGCCCAGCAGTCACGGCAAGACGACCTTCTTTTGCTGGGTGCATGCCCAGCAGTCACGACAAGGCGACCTTCTTTTGCTGGGTGCATGCCCAGCAGTCATGACAAGGCGACCTTCTTTTGCTGGGTGCATGCCTAGCAGCCACGGAGAGGTGACCTTCTTTTGCTCGGTGCATGCCCAGCAGTCACAGCAAGGCGACCTTTTTTGCCGAGAACCTATCTCCACACATCAGCCCGGGGTGGTTTTAATTACAACAGGATCCTACCTACCCATATAAATGTAGGCTTCAGCCTAGGAGAGGATTCACATTAGGAGAGGATTCCAACAAAAAGATCGCCTTGTCATTGGCTTCTGGGCATTCATGAATTGGCCAAATTATGTGCTCAGTATCTTAGTTTTTTCCCATTTTCTAGAGCAGTAATGCAATTTAAATTTAATTTATATCATGTTACTTGCTATAGCACTGCAGAATGGACCCTCCATCACATGAATGAGGAAGCCCCCACCCACGCTGCACATACGAGTGATGGTAAGAGAGCTGAAACATAGGAGAGATTTGCAAATTAGCCTGGAAGTGCACTGGGGGCGTGTCACTGCACTTGGATTTCTTCTTTCACACCCCCAGCGCACTTCCATTCTGATTTGTATATGGTGTCTACTTTCCATTTCTCCTGACTGGCACATTGGATTTCTACAAACAATTATTATTAGGGGACAATGGCCTATACCGTCACACCACTACTTCTATATGTAACAATGTGCTGCCAGGTTCCCATTACACAGAGTAGAGAGTAAATCTAACATTATCCTCCGTCCTCTGTAATATCTGGACATTCCTTGTAGAAGGTCGGGTGATCGCTCACCTGTAATCAGATTGCTGTTCAGCTCCGGCTGACTCCTATTAGGGTCAGGGATTTTCGGGGTCACATTTTGCCCATATTTGGCGTCGCCTCCTGTTGTTTCCTGATAGATATAATATATATAATTAATATGTGGAAGATTTCACTAAATCACCAAATACATAAATCATGAAGGACTAAACCAACATTTACAGATGCACCAATTGTAATGATACAAATCCCGCGCCATCTTCAGACCTTTTCTCAGAAAGTCTCCTCAGATACGGTGGATTAAGATACGTCTATTAATATTGATCCTTACCGGGCGTTCCAATGAGCGTTCTAGTATAGACAGGACTTTTTCGGCCAGTTCTTTAAAGACAGCCAAATCTTCAGTCTGAGATCTTTCTTCAGCCTATAAAGAAGGAAAAATGGAAAGGAGAATTTTGAGATGAGAGCGGTCAGAATGGAGGCGGAAATTGTATGTGACATCGGTTCTCTGTCTGCAGATACAATGACTACATACTGTATTTGGGGACTCGTTGTGTTTTACCGTATTTTTTGGACTATAAGATGCCTTTTTTTCCAAAATTTTTGACCTCCCTTCTAACACTCTCGCACCCCTCCAATCTATCCTAAACTCTGCTGTCTGACTAATCCACCTGTCCCCCCGCTATTCCCTGGCTTTTCCCCTCGCTCCGCCAATCCCTTCACTGGCTCCACATTACCCAGAGACTCCAGTTCAAGACCCTAACCTTGGCATGCAAAGCCACCCACAACCTGTCTCCTCCATATATCTGTGACCTAGTCTCCCGGTACTTACCTGCACGCAACCTCCGATCCTCACAAGATCTTCTTCTCTACTCCCCTCTTATCTCCTCTTCCCACAATCGCATACAAGATTTCTCCCGTGCATCCCCCCTACTCTGGAACTCTCCACCCCAGCATATCAGACAGATTATTAATAATAATAATTGTCTGAATGTAGCTTACCAGGGGGGTAGCTGTGGTGGAGTGAGGTCACAGGAGGTAGGGTCACTGCTGTAGGAAGCCGGCAGTAGAAGTGGGGCGCTGCTGCGGGCCCCGAGCTGGGAGGAGCGGGGTATCCAGGAGGTGCGAGGCTGCGGGACCTGGGCTTCAAGGAAATGTTAGCGGTGATTTAGGAGGGGAGTCCCCGCTCTGCCCATTGATTTTCTGGCGGTGGGCTTCAGGCAAATGGCCGCTGGAGGCAGTGCATGTGCAGATTTAGATCTCGGCTCAATGACAAGCTGAGATCTCAATTTGCTTATTGGCCATCTCCAGCAGCCTATTTCTTGAAGCCCACTGCAGAGAAATCAAAAAGCAGAGCAGGGCCTCCCCTCCTGAATTTCCGCTAACATTTCCTTGAAGCCCAGGGCCCGCAGCCTCGCACCTTCTGGACACCTCGCTCCTCCCAGCTTGGGGCCCACAGCAGCACCCCACTCCTACTGCCGACTTCCTGCAGCAGCGACTCTGCCTCCTGTGACCTCGCTCCACTGCCACCACCCCCCTCAGTAAGAAACCGAAAATTCGGACTATAAGACAGGACTATAAGACAGACCCCCATTTTATTATAATAAATGTTTTTCCTATTTACCTCCCAAAAATTTTTGGTGCGTCTTATGGTCTGCAAAATACGATATATTAGAAGAAAAAGCTTCTATCCCTCCATTATTATCTATTAATATTGAGATGTTCTGTGCAGAGTGTCCGCCACTTACCTGGTGTAGTAATGTCCTGATGTTCTGAAGTAAATCCGTCAGATAGTCTGACGTTAGACGACGTTGTCGGTGTTTGGTCAGGCAATCCTTTACTAGCTCCATCACCAGCCGGTGAGTGAAGCTGAGGACGCCATCGGGTGGTAGAAGCACACTGTTAGGACGATTGATCATAAGGATCAACAATAGTGCTTTTACCTGAGGAATGTCCAAAACAATTCCAGCCATAGTGAAAAACTGCAAGTGCTATCAGTCACTATAGAGCCAAGAAAGGCACGGGTGAGCTTATGTGCATTGTATATATAGCGCCTGTGAGCAGTGATGTCACCATCATCTGTGATGTCATCACGGAATCTTGTGATAGAATCTTCACGGAGCAGCTCTGCGCAAATAGAATGCGGCCTGGTAATATATAAAGTGAAAACACCATACAATTAACTACCCATGTTATCATGGCCGTTCTATTTTATATCCAATTAGAACACAACCAGGATAAAGGTGTGTTCACAAGTTGGATTTTGGCAGCATTTTATTTCTACCTCAAAAATCAAAGGAGGCAGGAAAAACGCTGCTTAAAATTCAGGTGTTTTTACTTGTGTTTTTTTTTCCATTCATTTGAATGGGTGAAAAATGCTGCAAAACCTCTGAAAGACTTGACAAGCTGCAGATTTTAAAAAAATGCAAAAAAACCAGCATGTGAATGAGATTTCAGAAATGTCATTCACTAAGATGGTACTGTAAAACACAGCATTTTTGCTGCAGAAGAAAAAACAGTGAATACACCCTAAAAATATCCTCAGTCATATTATGGGAAATATTGTATATTTAGTATTTATTATCTCACGTGTTTTTCTTCACCATAGAACTTTTAAGGCTGTGTGCCCACTATGCGTTTTTTAGGCGTTTCTGCAGCGTAACTTCCGCCGCGGAAACACTTAAAAAACGCTTGGTGATAGGTCTGCAATGGTTCCCAATGATAATCCGCATGTGCTGTGCACATGCTGCAGAGATTTCCGCTGCGGATTATCATTGCGGAAAAATCCGCAGCTCGTCCTTTAATTTTGCAGAGTCCCTGCGATTTAGCCGCCATTGACTTGCATTGGAACGCAAAACATCCGCATGACTACAAATACACATGTGGATATTATGCGACTCAATGCGTGGATGGTACCCGGGTCTGGAGATGAAGAGACTCTCCTCCAGACCCGGGTACCATAGTACCTGTAGTTAAAATAGAATTAAAATAAAACATAAACATATACTTACCTTCTGATGGCCCCTGTCTGCTCCCGGCGGTGCTGCTGGCTCTTCGGCTGCTCGCGGTGGTAAAAGGACCTTCCATGACGCCATTTAGTCATGTGACAGGTCACGCGACCGCTGACATCGGCGGTCGCGTGACCTGTCACATGACTAAATGACGTCATGGAAGGTCCTTTTACAGCACCGTGATCCGCCGAAGACACCGGACGCACCAGAGAAGGAGATCGAGGACCATCGGAAGATGAGTATAATGTTTTTTTTTTATTTTTCACCATTATTATTCTTTTTTTTTATTATTGATGCTGCATTTGCAGCATTGTAACTTGGTCACACTATATAAATCCATGCCGGTTGCATGGAATTATATAGTGTGACCAAGTTGTCAAGCACTTTTCCAAGTGATGCTAAAATCACTTGGCAAAGCGCTTGACAACCCAGGGAGATGCAGAAACGCTTAGGAAAAATCCGCAGCATTTCTGCATCGTGGTCATATATCCTAACTCATTGGCGAACTGTTATACAAGGCTATATTCACACTAGACGTTTTTTTAGCGGGCTTTTTTATGCAAATTTTCAGCTGCGTTTTACAGTACCAACAAAGTCTATGAGATTTCCGAAATCTCATGCACACAGCTTGCTTATTTGTCCTCAGTATTTTGTGCTTTCCATGGCTTTTTGCAATAGAGTATGTCACTTGTTTCAGAGTTTTTCACCCATTAAAAAAAAGGGTGGTGGAAAAAAATGCTGAAAAAAAGCCTAGTGTGAACATTTTGCTGCGTTTTTAGTGAAAAAAGCAAGTATGTGACACACATTTATTCCTATGATTTTCCCAAGTTTAAACCATCTTGTCTTGGTCACCTGAGATAGCAGCTTGGATTATTACAGTTTAATTAAATTAGTGATGCCTACAAAGTAAACATTCGTTGAGCTAGGTGTGAGATTGAACAACACGTGTGGTCCAGAGAGGTGTGAAAATGAACAATGCCTGAGCAACTCAATGGCAAACCATAATGTGAAAGTAAATAGTGTCCTACAAATTCAATGCACTGCCAGGGTCTTAGATAAACCATTCCAGACCAATTCACCCCCCCCCCTGTTACATTTGTAATGTGTACTTTTTCGTGAACATATGTCTTGCAATGGTGACCTGTTTTCATGTGTCTATGGTGGAAGCAAAGCTGAACTTTGGGATCCTGAAAAACGCACCTGACGCGCCCCCTGGGCCAGTGTTGTTTGGGGGATACCCGGAGCCGGATCAGATGGGGGTTGTAGTCTTCGAGTGGCGGTGACCCGGTCCGTGCCCAGGGTGTCAAGCTCAGTGTGTGGCAGTCCTACAGATGTTACTGGATGTTCTTTAGTGTCGACTACGCCACCCGTTGATTTGCGGTCACTACGGCCGCCGCTGCAGCAGGGTCCGCTGAGGCTGGTGGTGTGTGTGCAGCTCAGGTAGTATAACCCCCAACGGGAGGGGTATAGCCTCAGGGGGTCAGTTGCAGAGGATGGTGGTTGTGGAGGTGCAGTGAGGATGGTAATGAAACTCAGAGTCGGGCTGTGCAGTTCAGGGTTTTTACTTACTGCTTTTGTGTTGGTCACTCCGGCCTTGAGTGACCGCCCGAGCCGTGCTGCGTCCACCAGGTCCTGGACTCGGCCAACCCCCAGGTGATTCTGGAGCGTGTTCCTGAGCTCCCTTTCTGACTTGTCCTTCTCTCTGGCCTTCCCCACCAGGGATCCACCTAAGTCCGGCTCCCTCGGGCCTCTTGTTGGTAAAACCCTTGTCTCTGGGTTCCCTGACCCTATTCTTGGTTTGCCTTCCGGGTGGATTTAGTGGGTGGTCGTGGCAGATCCTGCCCACGACCTCCGGTCTCTGGCTAAGGATTAGTGCCCTCCACCAGCTTGGGATCCGGTACCCTTGTGCCAACTCTTCACCCTCTGGTCTAATTTTGGGTTCTTGGAGTTCCCTCTTCTCCCCCTCTGGGTCCTTCTTTTCTCCTCTCTCTCCTTGGAGCTGGCTGAGCTGCTCTGCTTGTCTGACCAAACCTCTACAAAAGACCCTGTTCTAAGATGGTTCCCACCTTATATACTCCCTCTATGTGTGAGCTCAGGTGACCAGCACCCAATGAGCTCCTAGCATTACCCAGACTGCTCCCCCTATCTGCCCCTACACTACTGGGATGTTCCACCCCCCTCCCACTCCAGCCAGGGACAGACGCTGTCGTACCTGCACATTTCTCTAGTGGGAGTACCATTGGTCTGTCCCCCGGAAATGGGATGTATGTAGTGCATGTGTAGCACCCTGAGGACTCGGCTGCTACAGGGGTATTACACCTCAAGCCAGAGGTGTGGTATTCCACTCCCGGGTAAGGATGGAGTGTGGAACTGAGCTCAGTTAGCTGCATGCACTACACACATCCCATTTCCGAGGAACAGACCGACGGTACTCCCACTAGAGAAATGTGCAGGTACGACAGTGTCTGTTCCTGGCTGGAGTGGGAGGGGGGTGGAACATCCCAGTAGTGTAGGGGCAGATAGGGGGAGCAGTCTGGGTAGTGCTAGGAGCTCATTGGGTGCTGGTCACCTGAGCTCACACATAGAGGGAGTATATAAGGTGGGAACCATCTTAGATCAGGGTCAGTCTTTTGCAGAAGTGAGGTCAGTCTGTCAGAGCAGAGGAGAAGAGCAGCTCCAAGGCCAAGAGAGAGAGAGAGGAGAAAGAAAGACCCAGAGGGGGAGAAAGAAGGAACTCCAAGAGCCCAAATTAGACCAGAGGGTGAAGAGTTGGCAACAGGGTACCGGATCCAAAGCTGGCAGAGGCTACAGCACACCTTAGCCAGGAACCGGAGGTCGTGGGCAGGATCTGCCATGATCACCCACTAAATCCACCCGGAAGGCAGACCAAGAATAGGGTCAGGGAACCCAGAGACAAGGGTTTACTACCAAGAGGCCCGAGGGAGCCGGACATAGGTGGATCCCTGGTGGGGAAGGCCAGAGAAGAGGACAGGACAGAAAGGGAGCTCAGGACCACGCTCCAGAATCACCTGGGGGTTGGCTGAGTCCAGGACCTGGTGGACGCAGCACGGCTCGGGTGGTCACTTAAGGCCGGAGTGACCAGAACAACTGCAGTAAGTAAACAAACCCTGAACTGCACAGCCCGACTCTGAGTCTCATTTCCATCCTCGCTACACCACCACAACCCCCATCCTCTGCAACTGACCCCCTGAGGCTATACCCCTCCCGTTGGGGGTTATACTACCTGAGCTGCACATACATCACCAGCCTCAGCGGACCCTGCTGCAGCGGCGGCCGTATTGACCGCAATTCAACGGGTGGCGTAGTCGACACAAAAGAACATCTAGTAACATCATAAGGACTGCCACACACTGAGTTTGACACCCTGGGCACGGACCGGGTCACAGCCACTCGGAGACTACAACCCCCATCTGATCCGGCTCCGGGTATCCCCAACAACACTGGCCCAGGGGGCGCGTCACATGCAGCCTACTGAGCTCAGTTCCGCACTCCATCCTTACCCGGGAGTGGAATACCACACCTCTGGCTTGAGGTGTAATACCCCTGTAGCAGCCGAATCCTCAGGGTGCTACACACCAAAAATGCACCAAGAACCACTGCAAAAAACACACCAAAACCTGCGTTTTTGACGCTACTTCTTTCCTGCCAAGAGATTATGTTTTGCTGCAGAAAAAAAACACCTAGTGTGAATATAGCCTAAGACTTACTCTGCCAGCATTAATAGTCAATATTCTGTATACAAATAGGACTCCAATCCAGGTATTCAGTTTATCATAAACATGCCTGAGTTAATCTGCCAAATACACATAGTATGCTTTCTCATAGGTCAAATATAAATCCTGTTAAAGGTCCAAGTTGCAGCAGTTAAGTAGAACAAAACAGACCTCTTCATTCTTTGTAGGTGGAAAAACTTTCGAAATTGTCAGTGTATCAAGTACTTATACTCCTGACTGTATATAGTATAATTGCCGCACTGCTACATACAGGTGCTTCTCAGAAAATTAGAATATCATCAAAAAGTGAATTTATTTCAGTTCTTCAATCCAAAAAGTGAAACTCATATATTATACAGAGTCATTACAAACAGAGTGATCTGTTTTAAGTGTTTATTTCTGCTAATGTTGATGATTATGGCTTACAGCCAATGAAAACACAAAAGTAATTATCTCAGTAAATTAGAATTAACAAGAAACACCTGCAAAGGCTTCCTAAGCATTCAAAAAGGTCCCTTAGTCTGTTTCAGTAGGCTCCACAATCATGGGCAAGACTGCTGACTTGACAGATGTCCAGAAGGCAGTCATTGACACACTCCTCAAGGAGGGTAAGCCACAAAAGGTCATTGCTAAAGAAGCAGCTGTTCACAGAGTGCTGTATCTGAGCATATTAATGGACGTGGAAGGAAAAAGTGTGGTAGAAAAAGGTGCACAAGCAACCGGGATAACCGCAGCCTTGAAAGGATTGCTAAGAAAAGGCCATTCAAAAATTTGGGGGAGATTCACAAGGAGTGGACTGCTGCTGGAGTCATTGCTTCAAGAGCCACCACACACAGACGTATCCAGGACATGGGCTACAAGTGTCACATTGCTTGTGTCAAGCCCCTCATGACCAATAGACAACGCCAGAAGCGTCTTACCTGGGCCAAAGAGAAAAAGCCCTGGACTGATGCTCAGTGGTCCAAGGTGTTGTTTTCAGATGAAAAGTAAATTTTGCATTTCATTTGGAAATCAAGGTCCCAGAGTCTGGAGGAAGAGTGGAGAGGCCACAATCCAAGCTGCTGGAGGTCTAGTGTGAAGTCTCCACAATCAGTGATGGTTTGGGGGGCCTTGTCATCTGCTGCTGGAGGCCCACTGTGTTTTATCAAGACCAAAGTCAGCGCAACTGTCTACCATGACATTTTACAGCACTTCATGCTTCCCTCTGCCCACAAGCTTTATGGAGATGGGAATGTCATTCTCCAGCAGAACTTGGCCCCTGTCCACACTGCCAAAAGTAACAATACCTGGTTTACACACAACAGTATCACTTTGCTTGATTGGCAGCAAACTCGCCTGACCTTAACCCCATAGAGAATCTATTATAGAGAATCTATGGGGTATTGTCAAGAGGAAGATGAGACCCCAGACCCCACAATACAGACGAGCTGAAGGCTGCTATCAAAGCCACCTGGGCTTCCATAACACCTCAGCAGTGCCACAGGCTGATCGCCTCCATGCCACATTGCCGCATTGATGCAGTAATTGATGCACAAGGAGTCCGACCAAGTATTGAGGGCATTTACTAAACATACATTTCAGTAGGCCAACTTTTCGGATTTTAAAAACATTTTTCAAGCTGTTGTTATGAAGTATTCTAATTTACTGAGATAATGACTTTTGTGTTTTCATTGACTGTAAGCCATAATCATCAACATTAACAGAAATAAACAATTAAAATAGATCCCTCTGTGTGTAATGACTCTATATAATAGATCCCTCTGTGTGTAATGACTCTATATAATAGATCCCTCTGTGTGTAATGACTCTATATAATAGATCCCTCTGTGTGTAATGACTCTATATAATAGATCCCTCTGTGTGTAATGACTCTATATAATAGATCCCTCTGTGTAATGACTCTATATAATAGATCCCTCTGTGTGTAATGACTCCATATAATAGATCCCTCTGTGTAATGACTCTATATAATAGATCCCTCTGTGTAATGACTCTATATAATAGATCACTCTGTGTGTAATGACTCTATATAATAGATCCCTCTGTGTAATGACTCTATATAATAGATCCCTTTGTGTGTAATGACTCTATATAATAGATCCCTCTGTGTGTAATGACTTTATATAATAGATCCCTCTGTGTAATGACTCTATATAATATATCCCTCTGTGTGTAATGACTCTATATAATAGATCCCTCTGTGTGTAATGACTCTATATAATAGATCCCTCTGTGTAATGACTCTATATAATATATCCCTCTGTGTGTAATGACTCTATATAATAGATCCCTCTGTGTAATGACTCTATATAATAGATCCCTCTGTGTGTAATGACTCTATATAATAGATCCCTCTGTGTGTAATGACTCAATATAATAGATCCCTCTGTGTAATGACTCTATATAATAGATCCCTCTGTGTGTAATGACTCTATATAATAGATCCCTCTGTGTGTAATGACTCTATATAATAGATCCCTCTGTGTAATGACTCTATATAATAGATCCCTCTGTGTGTAATGACTCTATATAATAGATCCCTCTGTGTAATGACTCTATATAATAGATCACTCTGTGTGTAATGACTCTATATAATATAGGAGTTTCACTTTTTGCATTGAAGAACTGAAATAAACTAACTTTTGATGATATTCTAATTTTGTGAGAAGCACCTGTATATAGTATGAAGCCCCACTGCCCCATATGTGTATGTATAATTTGATGCACATGACTCGCCCCCTGGGCCGTGGGGTACACGGAACCGGCCCTTCTAGTGTACGGTGCTGATGGGGGTAGCAGTGGCAACCCGATCCCGTGGCTCAGGGTGGTCAGACCAAATGGTGGCAGTCTATTTATCAGTGTTTTGAATGTCCGACTACGCCACCCGTGGATTGCGGTCAGGGATAACCGCCGCTGCGAGGCAGACTGCTGAGGCTGGTGTTGGTGTGCAGCACAGGTGTAGGATAACTCCCCACGGGAAGAGTGTAGCCTCAGGGCAGTGTAGGTGGATGTTGGGGGTGATAGTGCAGGCCGCAATAGTAAGAGTTCAGAGTCCGCTTCAAACAGTTCAGGGTCTTTATTGTAGATATTATTAATGACCCAACAGTACCGGTTAGGAATGGGCCTGGGTGTCTGAGAGCATTTGGGCGAGCCCCACTGGTCAGGGTGAGTGTGTAGGCCTACCATTCTCTCTATGCTCTTTCTGACTATCCCCCTTTTCGTGGTGTAATAGCCCACGTCCCTGAGCTGGCCGTGTACTTCTCGCCTGTATGGCATGCGACTAGGGCCTTGGGTACCTGTTGCTTGCTTCTCGATGTACTGGTCCCTCTGTGTGGTGGAGCCTCCAGGCTTCTTAGGCCAAGGGACCTGAAATCCCTCGCAGGTTGGTTCTCTGCTGCTGGGCTTGTAACCCTGACAGCCCCGGACCCCAATGCCCGGTAGATTGGTTCTCTGCCAGGACCGGCTCTCGTCGCCTCTGTCCCTGGCTTGCAGTTTCTCCTCTGCCTCACGGACTCCTCAGCTACAGCTGAACTGTCCCTCCTTCTCTGGGACTAGTCTCACTCCTGAGCTAGGTCTTCCAGTTCTCTCTAACCCTGCCCCCAGTTCCAGCTTTTATAGGGGCAGCCAGCTCCCCCTGCTGGCCTGGGACAGGAGGTGCTGTATGCTAATTGTGCCTAACCAGGGGACCTTCCTCCTGCTCTCAGACACAGATTATTGTTTGTGGCATCCAGGCCTGGGGTGACACATTCTCCCCTAGTAAAATTTAGTACTTCGGACTAAACAGGAAACACAAATACAGGGTATAAATGACAACATAACATATATACAAGTATATTTTGTCCTTGAGGTCACGGCGCTTCCGTGACCGGGTGTCCATGTCACCCAACAAGGTGAAGTTTTCCACGGTGTGGGGACCTGTTTCCATAAACCTCAAGTTCCTGGCCTTGGGTGTGGCGACAAGGCTGAGCTCTCTACTTTGGGCCACAAGGAGGCCACACCGGACAGATTTTTCTTCCGTGGCCATCTTCGAAAGAGGGCACCAAGTGCAACTATCTACAAGACAGTTCCGGTTATTCAGCGTCCATAACCTGTTAGTCCATGAACTAGAAAGACTGGAAAAACATAATTAGCAACCAGGCAACAAACATAAAACATTTACAATATACAGCATTTAGATCTTCCAGCGAGCTGGTATTTGCCCCTTAGTGCTCCGGGTTGACCTGCGTAACCCACTGTCTGGTGGTGGTCTAACCTGACTTTCCCCACTAGCATTCAGGGTACAGCTACTAGCTGGGTTTACAGGCAGTGCAGGCAGCTATCTGCGGGTCCTTTGGCTTACTGCAGGTATGGCAGGCTCACTGTCAGCAGAGGGTTGACTCTCCTGGGCTGCTGGCATGGGTTCTTCTGCCTCTAGGGCTGCTTGGTCTTCTGATTCCTCCTGCTCTTCTGTAGGTTCCTGCTGGGTTGGTTGAAGGAAGTGTAGGACGGGTACCACTATTGCATCATTTATCCGAGTCCAGGACCGGGGGAACTCTCCAAGAACTGTGCTGATCATTTCTTTCTTGTCTTCTGCGGGTTCAAGGTCATCTTGATCTTCTCCTGCACTCTGTAGTTGCTCGGGGCACCTTTTTAGGTGGTCTCTGGAGATGGTGCTAGTGGTTTCTCCTCCATCCTTGTAATTACACATACCTTCGGGTTGTTGTGGTTGGACTGCAGTACTGTGTACGGGTCGCTCTCCCACTGGTCATCTAGCTTGTGAAGCCTTCTCTTCCGCTTCAGGACCTGCTCACCAGGTTCCAGGGGACCAGCAGGGGCGTGTTGGTTGAAGAGCCTCTCTTGCTTTTCTCTCGCTTGAGCCAGACTCCTCTCCACACTCTCCTGTACCTTCTTGTACTGTAGCCGCCGTTCCGTATCCCAGTCCGCGTCTGGGGAGGAGTCCTCGGGGGTCAGGACTCCCATCTCCAGGTCTATCAGCAGCTTACCTGGTCTTGCCCGCATCAGGTAAGCCGGGGTGCAATTTGTAGCATTCACCGGTATATGGTTGTATAAGTCTATCAGGTCTGGTAGCTTCTCCGGCCACAGGCTGCGTTCTTCCAGGGGCAACGTTTTGAGGAGATCAATGACGATATTATTCATTTTCTCACACAGCCCGTTGGTTTGTGGGTGGAAAGACGTTGTCCGAATCTTCTTACAGCCGTAGAGGTTGCAGAACTCCTGGAAGATTTCAGCCTCAAACGCTGGACCTTGATCTGTCAAGACCTGTTCCGGATACCCGTGTGGACGGCAGAAGTGTTGTTGGAAGGCTCTGGCCGCTGTTTGGGCTGTCAAGTCTTTAACAGGAACCACCACCAGGAACCGGGAATAGTGGTCCACTATTGTCAGGGCATAGACGTAGCCCGACCGGCTTGGAGCCAGTTTCACATGGTCCAGAGCTACCAGCTCAAGAGGCTACCTGGTGACGATGGGCATCAAGGGCGTCTTCTGGCTGGTACCGTCCTTCCTTCTGAGGTTACATGGGCCGCAGTCCCTGCACCACTTCTCTATGGCCCCTCTCATTCCGACCCAGTAGAACCGCTCTCTCAGTAGGAACTCCAGTTTCTTCCACCCGAAGTGTCCCGCTCTGTCATGCTAGGCCTCCAGGACCATTGCTGCATCTCGTCTCGGGACCACTACCTGCCAGGTCAGCTCGTGCGTCCGGTGGTTGACAAACCTTCTGCACAGCTTACCTTCGTAGAGGAATAGGCTGCTTTTCTCCTTCCATAACTGCTTGGCTTCCTCTGGAGAGTCCGAGCCAGGGCTAGCGTCTGCCTGGGTCAAGAGGTCTTTCACCAGGTGAATTGCAGGGTCACTATCTTGCATTTCAGCCCAGCCGTGGTGAGGTAAGGGATTGAACATGACAGTGGTCAAGTCTTTGTCTCTTACACGGTGGGAGTACTGAGTGGCCCCGTACCGGTGGAATGCAGGGAGCTCTATTTCCTCCAACTCGTCTGGATCTTCTCCTCATCGGGCAAGTAGGGCATTCTCGATAGGGCATCTGCATTGGCATTGACTCGGCCTGCCCGGTACTTGATGGTGAAGTCACAGTTTGCTAGCCGGGCCATCCACCGCTGCTCTAGGGCACCAAATCTCGCATTGTCCAGATGTGTCTACGGATTGTTCTCCGTGTACACAGTGAACTTCACAGAGGCCAGGTAATGCTTGAAACGTTCTGTTATGGCCCACACCACTGCCAAGGAGCTGTAATTCTCCGGGTTTCTCTCGGTGGGCCTCAGCTTCCGGCTGGATTACGCGATCACCCTTTCTCTGCAATGTTGGTTCTGTGACAGTACGGCTCCCAGCCCCACATTACTGGCGTCTGTGTGGAGGATAAAAGGCTGGCCATAATCAGGGTAGGCCAGGATCTCATCCCCCGTGAGGGCCATCCCCCGTGAGGGCCATCTACAGCTGGCGGAAGGACTCCTCTTCCGGCTTGTCCCACTTGAAGGGTGGCTTTTGGCTTCTGGTCTTAGATTGTCCTATAAGGAGGTCCTGCATAGGGGCTGCCATCTTGGTGAACCTGGGGATGAACCTTCGGTAGTAGCCTACCAACCAGAGGAACTGCCTCAATTCTTTTATGTTAGAGGGGCTTGGCCAGTTCTTTATTGCCGTGATTTTGTCAGGGTCGGGGGCTACTCCTTCTGCACTCACCACGTGTCCCAGGTACTGTACCTTCGGCTTTAACAGATGGCACTTGGAGGGTTTCACTTTCATGCCAAAGCCTGCCAGGGCCTCGAACACCTTGGCCAGGTGCTTTAGATGGTCCTCGTAAGTCTTCGAATAGACAATCACGTCGTCCAGGTAAAGTAGGACCGTCTCAAAGTTTCGGTGCCCTAGACAGCATTCCATCAGCCTCTGGAAGGTCCCGGGTGCGTTGCAGAGCCCGAACGGCATATAGTTGAATTCACTTAATCCCATCGGGGTGGTGAAGGCAGTCTTCTCCTTATCAGCCTCTGCCACAGGAACCTGCCAGTACCCACTAGTAAGGTCCAAAGTAGAGAAGAAATTAGCTGATTTTAGTGCGGCCAAAGACTCCTCTATTCTAGGCAACGGGTATGCGTCTTTATGGGTGATACGATTGACTTCTCTATAGTCCACGCATATTCTCATAGTACAGTCTTTCTTTTTTACCAGAACCAAGGGGGCTGCCCAGGGGCTACAACTGTCTCTAATAACCGCGGCTTCCTTCATTTCTCTCAGCATGCCCTTTGCGTTCTGATAGTGTGCGGGGTGGTACAGGTCTGTATCTTTCTTTTATTGGTGGGTGGCTCCCCGTGGGGATGTGGTGTTCTACCCCTTTCACTCTGCCGAAGTCTAGCGGGTGCTTACTAAAGATTCTCTCGTACTCTTGAACCACCCGGTAGACTCCTTGTTTTTGGTGCAAGGGAGTGGAGTCAGCACCCACGTGGAGTTTCTGGCACCAGTCCTCCTTGGGTTTCTGGGAACCATTACCCTCCACCTGGGGAGATGGAGGCAAGGGTTTCATGGCCCTGACAGCATTGTGTTCAACAGTATACAATTTGGCTAGTGTAGCGTACCGGGGCAAGTGTACTTCCCTTTCCCCAATGTTTAAGATCCGGGCGGGCACCCTTCCATGGCGGACATCGACCACCACCCGGGCTGTCAAAATGGTGGGCCTGCTGTCTGAGTACACGGGTTCTACTATGGCTTGGTAGTCTCTCCCTCTTAACCCGATTGCAGTCCGACACTAGATCATTTCACTTTTGGGGGACATGGCAATGGGGAATGGGTCGCTCATCCTCACGCTACCGATCTCACCACCAGACAGTTCTACCTGTTGCCATCTCATCAGGGCTCTTATCTCCTTCTGGAGGACCCTCTGTTGGCTGGAGCTCGCATTCATCGCCACCTGCTGCAAAATTACAATTACTTCTGAAAGACAATTTTCAATCACATTAGTACCCAAGGTTATTTTAGGGTGACTTTCTCGACGGTCAATGTCCACAATGATCACTCCCTGTGCCGGCAGTTCAACTTTACCAATCTTAATGGTCATCTCTCTGAACCCCACCTGCGGCACGGGTTGACCATTGCTGGCGATGATGCTCAAGTCATCGTCTGGATAACAAGTTATATCAGTGTCACTCCAGTACTGCTTGAAAAGTACATAGGGGATGGTAGTCACTTGGGACCCGGTGTCCAGCAGTGCACTCATGGGGATACCGTCCAGCACTACGGGTAAAACTGGGCGTCCCCCTACGTACTTATCACGCCAATTAGATGGGCCTGATGACCTTATGCCTGGGGGTTGGCCCTTTGCCCCAGGTCGGACCCATTTAAAGTACAGTACCTGGCTACGTGTCCCGGCTGGCTGCAACGGCGGCAAATCGGCTGTCCATCCTCAGTGTAATGATCGGCGGGCCTCCCTCTGAACGACGGGATCCTCCTCCGTCGACGCCACGGGACATCCTCCGGACTGGAAGCCAGCTTGATTGGTCCTGACGGGTCCATCTGTAACGACTGTACGGTCCTGGTCAATGCAGCAACACTCTTTGTTAGTTCTTGGACCTGATGGTGCAGGTTTGCAGGCGGGGATGGATTTAGGGCCTGCGCATCGGCCCCCACAAGATCTGCGGGATAGGGCGCCGCCCCCTGGTGGTAAGGGATGGCAGGGCGCCGGGAAGCTACAGTGCCACCCGGTGCAGGTTCTCGAAGCACCCGGATGGCCCTATCTTTGAACTGTGCAAAAGTCAAATCGGGGTTCTGTAGGGCCATGAGGCGCAGCTGGGTTCTGTGGGCGCTGGACAGCAGACCTTCTATGAACTGGTCAGTCAATAGTTTATCTGTATCCTGCACGCTGCCAGGGTCAGCTTGCTTAATTGCCCCCAAGGCTTCCTGTAAATTTAGGGCATAATCTCGGATGCTATCTTGAGCTCGCTGCTTACATCCATAGAACCGCATTTTGATTTCTGCTGAGGTACGGGTATCAAAGGTGTCCCGTAGACGGGTCAGAACCCCCCTTACAGTCCTTTTCTCCTCAGCTGTCCAAGACTTTACCTCCCGCTGGGCCGCACCAGTTAACTGCCCTATCAGTATGCTTACTTTCTGTTCTTCTGTCAGGGGATAAACTTTGAACAGTCTATACAGCCTTTCTTTAAAGTCGCCCAAGGTATGCGACTCGCCGGCATGCTGGGGCAGCCAGGCCGCTCCTGGGATATAGGCAGGGGTGGATTAAGAGTAGCAAGGGCCCCGGGCAGTTTAGAAGGCGCGGGCCCCCTCCACACACCTGATTTATCACGTGACATGTCACATGATCCCCTGTGATAGATCATGTGATAGTTCACGGGAAATTAATTTGGCATAATATTAATTGTGCAGCCTCATCTGAGAGCAGCACAATATTGGGGCAGATACCCTGATTCCAGCGATGTGTCACTTTTTCAGCTGCTTGTTGTCATTTTGAGAAAATCACCGTTTTATCTGCTGCAGATCTAGCAGCTCTCTGAATGCTGCGCTCTGTATAGCCCCACCCACACCACTGATTGGCAGCTTTCTGCCCATGCTCAGTGTACACAGAAATCTACTGATCAGTGATGGGGGTGGGGTCCTACAGAACTTACTAGTCATCTAGTGATAATTACCTGCTGACAAATCAATGATTTTATCAAAACAACACTAAGCAACCCAGTAAGTGACACATTACTGGAATCAGTGCCTGTAACCCTACATTATACTGCTCTCAGATTAGGTGGCAAAAACCTGATGACAGATTCCCTTTAAAGGAGCTGTAAAGACAAAAAAGTTTGTATTAAAAAAAATACAAGCCATTTGTTAAATTAACTTTTTTTCATTGTTAATTCACATTAGACTGTATCTTCAACACTTTTGTCAGCAGGTCTTATTACAGACTCTGAATAGGGCAGCTCTCTCCCTCTCCCTCAGCAGAAAGTCACAGCATGGTTAAAAAACGGGATCTTTTATGATTTTCTCATAATAAATAAAAAGGACATGCAAGTCCTCCAAACTATTTTCCGTTTCTCTATAGACGAGGTCCTAAATCTTTCTTGTTCTTTAGTTGATCACATGTCAAAAATGCAAAGCATTTACTATGAACTCGCCTAAAAAAATATACACTTGGAGAGTAATATCATCATCTGCATGTAAATATTCCTTGACTCTAAGGGCTCGCTCACACTGTCGTATAACACGGCCGAATGCTATGTCATGTTTTATTGGATAGGACTCGGCTCTATGTTATACTGTGGGACAGTGCGATTATTGGCATGAGAAGATAATCTCATTCGATATTCAGACCATGTGCACCCATACAAGTCTATGGGTGCACGTAAAACATTGGACTGCACTCGGATGTCATCCAAGTGCAGTCCGATGAACACTCACAGAGACTATGGAGAAGATGGAGAAATTAAGTTCTCCATCTTCTCCATATCTGTGCTGCGAGAGAATCGGATCACACTCAGTTGAAGCTCTGACAGAGTTTGAGCCCAGTGTCATTAGCATAATTGGCCCTATTCTCTTGCATGAGAGAATATATGGCTTAGTGAGTGGACCCTAAAACTGAATAGTAGTGACGGACAGGCACCTCACAAGCGGGATCCATGTAGCTCTCAGATGTCATGTAGGTGGGGCTTCATTCCATGGGGTAGGGCTTGATTTCAAGGTATATAAAAAAAATGGACTTCAAATAAAAATTAAATGAACACAAAAAGCACTAATTGAATTATTTTTTTCATATTTATGTTTGCAGCCCCTTTAAAAACCCTTTGAGGACCAAGGCACATATATGTCCCATAGTTTTAAACTGGAAAAAAATTTGATTGAATAAAATTTAAGGTCCTCAAAGGTTTAAGTAGGTCATAAATTCATATGAATACTTGCTCATACAATTGCACATGCCAAAAGATGAAGAAGAACAGAATCAAAAATATGACATTAAGTGGAGCACTTACAGGTATTCAAGGTGAAAGAGACCAGCAAAGGCATCGTCTCGAATGACAGTAAATGAGTTAGAATTCAGCAAGCTGAAAATGAAGACAGCAGGTTAGAAGCGAACCAGACTTTATGGTGCTCAGAATTAGTCAAGCAGGATTTATTGACTGCTCTTACAAAGCACTGAGACTCCCGCTGTGTATAGATGGCGCCGTGCGGCCTCCCGCTGTGTATGGATGGCGCCGTGCGGCCTCCCGCTGTGTATAGATGGCGCCGTGCGGCCTCCCGCTGTGTATAGATGGCACTGTATAGATGGCTACGTGCGGCCTCCTGCTGAGTATACGTGTATAGCTGGCTACGTGCGGCCTCCTGCTGAGTATAGATGCCGCACGGCGCTACCCCCAGAGACAGCAGGAGGCCGCACAGCACCATCTATACTCAGCGGGAGACCGCACGTAGCCATCTATACACAGCAGGACACGGCGACATCTATACTCAGCGGGGGGCCGCACATAGCCATCTATACACAGCGGGGGGCCGCACGGCGCAGTCTATAAACAGCGGGGGGCCGCACGTAGCCATCTATACACAGCAGGAGGCTGCACGGAGCCCCCCCAGAGACATCAGGAGGCCGCATGGCGCCAACTATATTCAGCAGGAGGCCGCATGCAGTCATACACACACACAAACATATACAGACACGCATAAACACATTTGAAACACAAAAATACATACAAACAGACATCACACAATGACATCAGCCCACACACACACACACACACACACAAACAGACAGACATCACACATGCACACACCTGCCCACACACACACACCTGCCCACATACACATCTGTGTGTGTGTATGTATAGTGTGTGTGTGTATAATGTGTGTGTATGTATACTGTGTGTGTATGTATAGTGTGTGTGTATAATTTGTGTGTGTGTATTTTTTTTTTAAGTTAAAAACAAGTAAAATGCTTGTGGCATCAACATCAAGACTCCAGATATAAGGGCCTATTCACACTGAATTTTGCAATGCATTCATCTCCTCTTTCCAGGCTTCTATCTAAATCCCTGAAAAATGGCATTCAGATGTGCCTTGACATAGCCATTGATTTGAACAAAGGCAAACCGAGGCTAAAGTCTGAATCTTTAGGCTCCATTTTCTCTGCTTTCAGATGTCTCATTTCAGACAGCACAATCCTGAATTTCAGGGATTCAGTTGTAAGCCTTGTGTAAAGACCTGAATGCAGCGCTGAATGTAGTGTGAATAGGTCCTTACATCCTACACCACCTCAGGGGATTGTTGTTATGGAGTATTGCCCCTGGGTGGCCGCAGTTATGACCACCACCAGGGCTCGCGGTCACCCACCCTAACTTTGGTATTCTAGGGAGCTGGTATAATGAATATCTGAGAAGAGCCCTAGAGAAGCAAGAACTTGGACAACCAAGAGCTGGTGGCCTCAAGTCAGGTGTAGTGTTCAACAGGGCAAGACTTTCTAACCTGCCCACACACACACACACACATACACACACACACACACATATACACACACACACCTGCCCACACAGACACACACACACACCTGCCCACACAGACACACACACACCTGCCCACACACACACACACACACACCTGCCCACATACATACACATCTGCCCACGCACACACACACACACACACCTGCCCACACACACACCTGCCCACACACACATCTGCCCACACAGACACCTGCCCGCAAACACACACACACACCCATATACACACACCTGCCCACACACACACCTGCCCACACACACACACACACCTGTCCACACAGACACCCACACCTGCCCACACAGACACCTGCCCACACAGACACCTGCCCACACACACACACACATATATACACACACACATATACACACACACCTGCCCACACAGACACACACACATATACACACACACACATATACACACACACAAACACCTGCCCACATAGACACCTGCCCCCACAGACACCTGCCCACAAACACACATACACCTGCCCACACACACATCTGCCCACACACACACACACTCACCATCCCCCGGCTCAATTCCTCCTGCCTGCTCTCTCTCTTTTCCGGTGCAGCACTGCAGGCCGGGGCGCACTGTGTGACGTCACAGCTAGGAGACACAGCCGCGCACAGGGCCATGTCTCCTAGCAGTGACGCGGCCGGGCCAGCACAGGGAAGTTAACTGCTGCAGTGCTGGCCCGGCCGATGAAGAAGTAGCGGCGGCCGCTGCTGGGGGAGCGGTCCAGGCCCCCCCTCCCGCCACTTCTACCGCTATGTGCCGCGGCGGCCCGCACATATAATGAGGGCAATCCGGCATTAGACACCCCGACTGGAGCCGCGGGCCCCCTGCAGGCTCGGGGCCCTGGGCGGTCGCCCGGATTGCCCTCATTATAATCCGCCTATGGATATAGGGCATGGAAAACGGCATCACAGCTGCAGCGGCTACACTGGTGGTAAAGGGTCCCTCCGCGTCCGACATCTTCCTCCCCCCTAGTTAACCGTGGCCTACCTTCTGGCGATCCTCTTCTGTAGGCCGCGGCTCCGCTCGCGATGCTCTGGGCGAGGACCTTGCGTTGCTCGGTGATGACGTCGGCATCCGCTGGATCTCCATCCAGGACATTGAGCAGCGTCTCAGCGTAGGGCGGGGCTTCAGGTCTCACGCGTTTTTGGACGTCCACGTCCCTCTTCTTCCCGCGCGGCGTCCCGAAGATGGCGCCCGATGGCGGGAAACGGCTCCGATTGGCGGGAAATGGCCCCGAATGGCGGGAAACTTCACTCAGATATGTATAGAGTCTTTTCCAGGCACGCAATACCCGTTTGTGGCGGGTTGGTCACAATTCTGCCGACTACGCCAAAGCTGACTCGCCCCCTGGGACGTGGGGTACCCGGAACCGGGCCTTCTAGTGTACGGTGCTGATGGGGGTAGTAGTGGCAACCCGATCCCGTGGCTCAGGGTGGTCAGATCAAATGGTGTAAGTCTATTTATCAGTGTTTTGAATGTCCGAGTACGCCACCCGTGGATTGCGGTTGGAGATAACCGCCGCTGCAAGGCAGACCGCTGAGGCTGGTGTTGGTGTGCAGCACAGGGGTAGGATAACTCCCCACGGGAAGAGTGTAGCCTCAGGGCTGTGTAGGTGGATGTTGGGGGTGATAGTGCAGGCCGCAATAGTAAGAGTTCAGAGTCCGCTTCAAACAGTTCAGGGTCTTTATTGTAGATATTATTAATGACCCAACAGTACCGGTTAGGAATGGGCCTGGGTGTCTGAGAGCATTCGGGCGAGCCCCACTGGTCAGGGTGAGTGTGTAGGCCTACCGTTCTCTTTATGCTCTTTCTGACTATCCCCCTTTTCGTGGTGTAATAGCCCACGTCCCTGAGCTGGCCGTGTACTTCTCTCCTGTATGGCTTGCGACTCAGGTCTTGGGTACCTGTTGCTTGCTCCTCGATGTACTGGTCCCTCTGTGTGGCGGAGCCTCCAGGCTTCTTAGGCCAAGGGACCTGAAATCCCTCGCAGGTTGGTTCTCTGCTGCTGGGCTTGTAACTCTGACAGCCTCGGACCCCAATGCCTGGTAGATTGGTTCTCTGCCAGGACCGGCTCTCGTCGCCTCTGTCCCTGGCTTGCAGTTTCTCTTCTGCCTCACGGACTCCTCAGCTACAGCTGAACTGTCCCTCCTTCTCTGGGACTAGTCTCACTCCTGAGCTGGGTCGTCCAGTTCTCTCTAACCCTGCCCCCAGTTGGAGCTTTTATAGGGGCAGCCAGCTCCCCCTGCTGGCCTTGGACAGGAGGTGCTGTATGCTAATTGTCCCTAACCAGGGAACCTCCCTCCTGCTTTCAGAAACAGATTATTGTTTGTGGCATCCAGGCCTGGGGTGACACACACACACTGCTCTATATTTAGTATGATGCCCCCACTCCTCCATATATATAGCATGATGGTCCCACTGCTCCATATACAGGTGCATCTCACTAAATTAGAATATCATCAAAAAGTTAATTTATTTCAGTTCTTCAATACAAAAAGCTGTCTTTCAGCTCATCTGCATTGTTGGGTCTGGTGTCTCTCATCTTCCTCTTGACAATACACGATAGATTCTCTATAATAGATTCTCTATGGGGTTAAGGTCAGGCGAGTTTGCTACCAATCAAGCACAGTGATACTGTTGTGTGTAAACCAGGTATTGGTACTTTTGGCCGTGTGGACAGGGGCCAAGTCCTGCTGGAGAATGACATTTCCATCTCCAAAAAGCTTGTCGGCAGAGGGAAGCATGAAGTGCTGTAAAATGTCCTGGTAGCCGGCTGTGCTGACTTTGGTCTTGATAAAACACAGTGGACCTACACCAGCAGATGACATGGCCCCCCAAACCATCACTGATTGTGGAGCCTTCACACTAGACCTCAAGCAGCTTGGATTGTGGACTCTCCACTCTTCTTCCAGACTCTGGGACCTTGATTTCCAAATGAAAATTGGAACTCTAGGACCTTGTGGAGTGTGTCAATGACTGCCTTCTGGACATCTGTCAAGTCAGCAGTCTTCCTCATGATTGTGGAGCATACTGAAACAGTATTGAAGAACTGGAATAAATTAACTTTTTGAAGATATTCTAATTTAGTGAGATGCACCTGTATATACTATGATGGTCCCACTGCCCCACATACATATAGTATAATGGCCCCACTACTCCATATGTAGTATGATGGACCCACTACTCCAGATATATAGTAGGATGGCTCCACTGCCCGATCATTTAAAAAAATATCTCACTTAATCCTGATTCCCTACATCACGGCCTCTGTCTCCTCTTCCATGGCGGGACTGCAGAGCAGAGCGATGCAATGATGTCACCGAGCCACCTGCGTGAGTATGCTGACATCTCGTTAACCGCAGGCCTATGGCGATCTGTGGCATATGAAAGAGATAGTGATAGGGCAGCGAGCTTGTGTCCCACTGCTTTATCATGCGACGCCTCTGCATAAGAGACATTAGGGCTACATTAGCTACGTCACAGAAGACACTGGAGCCGGAGTATATAGAATAGGAGACACTGGGGCTGGCGTATATTCATCACGGGATACATTGGGGCTAGAGCATATACATCACAGAAGAAGCTGGAGTATATAGAATAGGAGACACTGGGGCTGGAGTATATAGAATAGGATACACTGGGGCTGGCGTATATTCATCACAGGATACATTGGGGCTAGAGCATATACATCACAGAAGAAGCTGGAGTATATAGAATAGGAGACACTGGGGCTGGAGTATATAGAATAGGAGACACTGGGGCTGGCGCATATACAGTTCTGCTCAAAAGTTTACATACCCCGGCAGAATTTTTCCTTTCTTGGCCTTGTTTCAGAGAAAATGAATGATAACAAAAACACTTTTTCTCCACTCATGGTTATTGGTTGGGTGAAGCCATTTACTGTCACATTTCTGTGTTTTCTCTTTTTAAATCTTAATGACAACTAGTGATGAGCGAGCATGCTCGCTACTGCTCGGTGCTCGCCCGAGTATCTCACTGCTCGAGATGCTCTGCGCTCACCGAGTATTTCCAGGTTGGTCGGGCGGGAAGTCGGGTCCACTCCCTGCATGTTTGGCGCTCTTTACAGAGCCAATGAACATGCAGGGATTGCCTGCCATGCACTGTAATGCCATAGCCATGTTGGTTGTGGGCATTACAGTGATTGGCTGGCCGCACAGCGTCATCAGGTCTATATCTGACCTGGCACCGCCATGCTCATCACAGTCACTCCGGATCAGACAGTGTAGGGAGAGCTGCTGCTGCGTTAGGGAGAGATTTGATCGTGCATTAGGTAGTGTAGTGAGAAAAACCGCACATTACACATATCCATCTCAACAAACAGTCCTTCTGAGGACTAATCCATCTGCAGAGATATCAGGCAGGCAGTGTATATAGGCAGGCAGTGTATATAGCAGACTGCAGTGAATATAGCACAAGAGGCTCCATTCCAATTCTGCCTTCTGCTGCTGTTAGATATTTCTATACAAAGGCCCAGGTCTCAGGGGCGAGGAATACTTTTCTTTGGATCTTAATCCTCATTATTTGCTTATAAAGCAATCCAGAGAACACCGTTTTTCTGCGCCATTTGCTTGTTGGCACTGCAGAATACAGCCAGGTCCTTTCCATATTAGAGCGCTTAGAAATCCAGCTATTTAAAACTGTGTTTTCTCCGTCACACGGATCACATATACGTTGTCAGAAAATACTGCCATTTCTGGCCTCCATTTTTTCAGTGTGTCAGTGAAGCAATTCACAGCAGTTTGCTGTTCACACTACTTACCTACAGGCCAGGTATTTAAAACTCTGTTTTCTCCATCACACCGATCACATATAACTTCGCTTCAAACTCAGTCATTTGTAGTGAGCGTGGAAGATACTATCCTCCATTTAAAATGGGCAAGGCACGTGGCAAGGGACGGGGAACTGGACGTGATGGTAATGGTGCATGCAGAGGCCGAGGACAAGGCCGTGGGCAAGCCGAAATTGTGCCACAACAAACACCCACATCTTCTCGCCTGACCTTCCTGTCCCAATTTCTAGGGGACCGCAGCACACCACTATTGAACCCAGATCAGTGTCAAAAGGTTGTTGGTATATAGCAGATAATGCTTCCAGTCACTTAGCCACCACCACCACCACCCTGTCTTCCACACGGTCAAGTCTCAGTAGCCATGAGTCTGGACCTCATATTCCTCACCCTGATCCTCCTTCCTCCCACCATGCCGAGTACCCAGAGACAACTGATCCCACACTTGGACAATCTGAAGAGCTGTTCACTTTTCCATTTATAGATTCGGGCCTCTCGCCCGGTCCACTTGAAGCGGGGCAAGAGGAGATCACGTGTAGCGATGCCCAAATATTTGAGCAGCCACGGTCACACGAAGGCGACGGTGGGAAACTGTCACAAGAGGTGGACGATGATGAGACACAATTGGCAGAAAGTCAGGAATAGTACCAGGGTGCAGAAGTGGGAGACGAGGTGGTGGATGATATAGTAACTGACCCAACCTGGCAGGAGGACATGCAGAGCAAGGACAGCAGCACACAGGGGGAGGGAGGCAGAGCACCCCAACAGGCAGGAAGACGCAGTGTGGTGGCCGCAGACAGAAGGCAGGCTACCGTTTCCCGTAACACCAACACGAAGGAAGTTGCCACTACAACTGTTAGGTCTTCCCGAGTCTGGTTGTTTTTTAAAGACTCTGCCGATAACTCCAAAAAGGCCATTTGCATCACGAGCCAGACCAGCATCAGCAGGGGTGGCAAAACGACCAGACTGACCACCACCAGCATGATCAGGCACATGGCAGCAAAGCACTTGACTTTGTGGGCCGAACACCAGGGTCCAGGAACAGTGTCTACAGGTGGCACCATTGCTTCTTCTGCTGTTGTGCATGCAAGTCAATCCCCTGTCCATAGTGCATGCAAAGATGCCTCCTGCCCTGCACCTGTCATTGCACACTCTCTCTGCGAGCTCAAAGAACACTGGATTTTGGCTGTTGGAGCTGAAAAGAGGACATCGGTAAACCAGGGGAAGAGTCCTCAGGAGATAATTTGCATATTCCCACTGCATTTTGGGGTAAGTGAAGAGTCTCCGCGAGCTCAAAGAACACTGGATTTTGGCTGTTGGAGCTGAAAAGAGAACATTGCTAAACCAGGGGAGGAGTCCTGAGGAGATAATTTGCATATTCCCACTGCATTTTGGGGTAAGTGAAGAGTCTCCGCGAGCTCAAAGAACACTGGATTTTGGCTGTTGGAGCTGAAAAGAGGACATCGGTAAACCAGGGGAGGAGTCCTGAGGAGAAAATTTGCATATTCCCACTGCATTTTGGGGTAAGTGAAGAGTTTCCGCGAGCTCAAAGAACACTGGATTTTGGCTGTTGGAGCTGAAAAGAGGACATCGGTAAACCAGGGGAGGAGTCCTGAGGAGATAATTTGCATATTCCCACTGCATTTTGGGGTAAGTGAAGAGTCTCCGCGAGCTCAAAGAACACTGGATTTTGGCTGTTGGAGCTGAAAAGTGGACATCGATAAACCAGGGGAGGAGTCCTGAGGAGATAATTTGCATATTCCCACTGCATTTTGGGGTAAGTGAAGAGTCTCCGCGAGCTCAAAGAACACTGGATTTTGGCTGTTGGAGCTGAAAAGAGGACATCGGTAAACCAGGGGAGGAGTCCTGAGGAGATAATTTGCATATTCCCACTGCATTTTGGGGTAAGTGAAGAGTCTCCGCGAGCTCAAAGAACACTGGATTTTGGCTGTTGGAGCTGAAAAGAGGACATCGGTAAACCAGGGGAGGAGTCCTGAGGAGATAATTTGCATATTCCCACTGCATTTTGGGGTAAGTGAAGAGTCTCCGCGAGCTCAAAGAACACTGGATTTTGGCTGTTGGAGCTGAAATGAGGACATCGGTAAACCAGGGGAGGACTCCTGAGGAGATAATTTGCATATTCCCACTGCATTTTGGGGTAAGTGAAGAGTTTCCGCGAGTTCAAAGAACACTGGATTTTGGCTGTTGGAGCTGAAAAGAGGACATCGGTAAACCAGGGGAGGAGTCCTGAGGAGATAATTTGCATATTCCCACTGCATTTTGGGGTAAGTGAAGAGTCTCCGCGAGCTCAAAGAACACTGGATTTTGGCTGTTGGAGCTGAAAAGAGGACATCGGTAAACCAGGGGAGGAGTCCTGAGGAGAAAATTTGCATATTCCCACTGCATTTTGGGGTAAGTGAAGAGTTTCCGCGAGCTCAAAGAACACTGGATTTTGGCTGTTGGAGCTGAAAAGAGGACATCGGTAAACCAGGGGAGGAGTCCTGAGGAGATAATTTGCATATTCCCACTGCATTTTGGGGTAAGTGAAGAGTCTCCGCGAGCTCAAAGAACACTGGATTTTGGCTGTTGGAGCTGAAAAGTGGACATCGATAAACCAGGGGAGGAGTCCTGAGGAGATAATTTGCATATTCCCACTGCATTTTGGGGTAAGTGAAGAGTCTCCGCGAGCTCAAAGAACACTGGATTTTGGCTGTTGGAGCTGAAAAGAGGACATCGGTAAACCAGGGGAGGAGTCCTGAGGAGATAATTTGCATATTCCCACTGCATTTTGGGGTAAGTGAAGAGTCTCCGCGAGCTCAAAGAACACTGGATTTTGGCTGTTGGAGCTGAAAAGAGGACATCGGTAAACCAGGGGAGGAGTCCTGAGGAGATAATTTGCATATTCCCACTGCATTTTGGGGTAAGTGAAGAGTCTCCGCGAGCTCAAAGAACACTGGATTTTGGCTGTTGGAGCTGAAAAGAGGACATCGGTAAACCAGGGGAGGACTCCTGAGGAGATAATTTGCATATTCCCACTGCATTTTGGGGTAAGTGAAGAGTTTCCGCGAGCTCAAAGAACACTGGATTTTGGCTGTTGGAGCTGAAAAGAGGACATCGGTAAACCAGGGGAGGAGTCCTGAGGAGATAATTTGCATATTCCCACTGCATTTTGGGGTAAGTGAAGAGTCTCCGCGAGCTCAAAGAACACTGGATTTTGGCTGTTGGAGCTGAAAAGAGGACATCGGTAAACCGCGCGCCGGTAGGCATTTTGAAGCTTTTTTTTTAAGCTTTTTTCACTGTTTTCAGAACATTAACAATAAGAACATGGAAGAGTCCAGGAGCCATTTGGTGAGCTGCATATCCTGCTACATGTTCACAGACTTGCCAGTGGAAAAGCCAAACTTCACATGCCAGAAATGCAAGCTTGTGTCCCTATTGGAGGAAAAGTTGCGAAATCTAGAAGAGAGGTTAACTACCTTGAAAATCATTAAGGAAGGTGAAGAGTTCTTAGACAGAGCAGAATTATCTCTTCATGATTCAGAAAGAGAAGAAATTCGAACTGCACCTGACGAAACAGAGGAATGGAAGCATGTGACCCACAGAAGCAGGAGGATTGAGAGGCAGTCAGCACCATACTGCTCAGGAACCAGTACCAGGCTCTCACGCAGGAGAACCATGAAGAAATACAGCAAAATAAGACTTTGCCAGCAATGAATAACCTTGTAAGCCCTCAGAATCCTCCTGGATGGAGAAAGAAGAATGTTGTGAAGAATAAACGGAGAGTGGTGGTCATGGGGGATTCCCTGTTAAGAGGAACAGAGGCCGCTATCTGCAGACCAGACATAACCTCAAGAGAAATGTGCTGTCTTCCAGGAGCAAAAATTAAAGATGTGTCTGACAGGATATCAAGACTCTTCAGACCTACAGATCACTACCCATTCCTGCTAATACATGTGGGGACAAATGACACCGCAAGAAAGGACCTGGAAACCATCTGCAGTGACTTTGAAGACTTAGGCAAGAAAGTGAAAGAATTGGGAGCGCAGGTGGTCTTCTCATCCATCCTCCCAGTGGATGGCCATGGAAAAATGAGGTGGAATAAGATTCTACAGGTGAACAACTGGCTACGTCGATGGTGCCGTCAACAAGGATTTGGATTTCTGGATCACGGAATGAATTACCTATACGATGGACTACTTGCTAGAGATGGGGTGCACCTTACGAAGACTGGAAAACATGTATTTGGAAGTCGCCTTGCTACACTCATCAGAAGAGCTTTAAACTAGAACAATGTGGGAAGGGAAGCAAAAGTCCAGAAAAAGCCATACAGCTGACAAATACTATTGAGATCTCTGCTACTGGAAGTGGAAAGGAAGAACAAAGACAAAACAATTTAAATAATAAAAATATGGGAGGAAGAGAAACCAATCACAAACTAAAATGTTTTTATACAAATGCACAAAGCATGGGCAACAAACAAGGAGAATTGGAACTACTAATGCAGGAAAAGGAATATGATGTCATTGGAATCACTGAAACTTGGTGGGACGATACACATGATTGGAATAAAAGGCTAAAAGGATACAACTTATTTGCAAGAAACAGACTTGATAAACGAGGAGGAGGTGTTGCATTGTATGTTAGAAAAGCGTATATCTGCACAGAGATTGAAGCTTCAGAGACTGGGAGTTCTGTGGAAACTGTTTGGGTAAGAATACAAGGAGAGAACAACGGAAAGGACACCATTGTAAGCATTTACTACAGGCCACCTGGGCAAGCTGAAGATATGGATGAACTCATTATGTATCAAATGACCAAGTTCTCCAAAAAATATGACGTAGTGGTCATGGGAGATTTCAACTATCCAGACATTTGTTGGGAATCTCTCTCAAGTAAAACTAACAGGTCAAGCAAATTCTTATCCTCTCTTGCTGACAACTTTATCTTCCAAAAGGTAGGGGAGAAAACATGGGGATCTGCTACTTTGGATCTAATCCTTATAAACAGGGAGGAAAAGGTTGAGGAGGTAAAGGTGGCTGGGACCCTAGGAGGTAGCGATCATGCTATTATAGAATTTTGGATAACTAGAGGAGGAAGACATGTGAAGACTCAAACTTCAAGGTTAGATTTTAGAAAGGCAGATTTTAAGAGACTCAGAAAGAGAATAGGAGGGATCCAATGGCTGGATGTCCTTAAGGACAAAAATGTCCAGGAAGGATGGGAAATTTTTAAAAATGAGATTCTCAAAGCACAATCGTTAACAATCCCGAAAAGTAGGAAGAATGGGAAGCATTTAAGGAAACCAGGATGGATGAACACAGAACTTAAACACATGCTAAAAAGAAAGAAAGAAATGTTTATTAAATGGAAAGAGGGAGGCATATCTAAAGAAGATTATAATGCAGTCTGCAGATCCTGTAGGGCACGTATCAGGTTAGCTAAAGCTGACAATGAATTAAGGGTTGCAAGAGATGTCAAAAGCAATAAAAAAGGATTTTGGGGGTATGTCAAAAGTAAAAGAAAAGTCAAAGATGCTATAGGATTTTTACAGGATGAAAATGGAGAAATGGTAAGAGAGGATGTTGAGAAGGCCAAACTTTTTAATTCCTATTTTGCATCTGTTTTCTCTCAGAAAGAAAATGTAACATCAACTGATCTTCACTGTCCTTTTAAAGGAATAGAGGAATCCAAGTTATCTGTAAACAGAAAGATTGTGAGGGAATATTTAGCTAACATAAATGAGTTCAAGTCTCCAGGTCCAGATGAATTACAACCCAGAGTACTGAAGGAGATCGTAGAAGAAATTTTAGAACCACTCTCCATAATCTTTGAAAATTCTTGGAGAACAGGAGAAGTCCCAGAAGACTGGAGAAGAGCAAATGTTGTTCCTATCTTCAAAAAGGGGAAGAAGGTGGACCCAGGGAACTATAGGCCGGTGAGTCTGACTTCTATACCAGGAAAGATCTTTGAAAAAATTATTAAACAACATGTATGTAAGTACATGGATAAGAATGAAGTGATTAACCAGAGTCAGCATGGGTTTGTAACTAACAAGTCATGTCAGACTAACTTAATTTCCTTCTATGACAGAATCACTGACTGGGTGGATCAGGGAAATGCTGTAGATATAGTATATCTTGACTTCAGCAAAGCATTTGACAAAGTATCTCACACCATCCTTATTGAAAAAATGACCAAGTATGCAATGGACTAGGCAACTGTTAGGTGGATTCATAACTGGCTTAGTGATCGGACTCAAAGGGTGGTTGTAAATGGCTTCACATCCAGCTGGATGAATGTCTCAAGTGGGGTACCACAGGGCTCCGTCCTGGGACCTGTATTGTTCAACATCTTTATCAATGATTTAGATGAAGGAATTGAGGGTAAACTGATTAAATTTGCTGATGACACAAAGCTGGGAGGGATAGCTAATACTAGAGAAGAGAGAGAGAGGATTCAAAAAGACCTAAATAAACTGGAGCAGTGGGCAGCAACCAACAGAATGGTTTTTAACAGGGAAAAATGCAAAGTACTACATCTGGGCAGTAAAAATGAAAAAAGCATATACAGAATGGGAGGAATAGAGCTAAGCAACAGTACATGTGAAAAAGACTTAGGTATACTAATAGATCATAGACTGAACATGAGTCAACAGTGTGATGCAGCAGTAAAAAAGGCAAATACAATTCTGGGATGTATTAACAGAAGCATACAGTCTAGATCACGTGAAGTCATTATCGGTCTGTACTCCTCTTTGGTCAGACCTCATCTGGAATACTGTGTACAGTTTTGGGCACCACATTTTAAAAAAGACATAGACAAACTGGAGCAAGTTCAGAGAAGAGCGACCAGAATGGTGACTGGTCTGCAAACCATGTCCTATGAGGAACGGTTGCAGGATTTGGGAATGTTTAGCTTGCAAAAAAGAAGACTGAGAGGAGACTTAATAGCTGTCTACAAATATGTCAAGGGCTGTCACATTGTAGAAGGATCATCTTTATTCTCATTTGCACAAGGAAAGACTAGAAGCAATGGGATGAAACTAAATGGGAGGAGACACAGATTAGATATTAGAAAAAACTTTTTGACAGTTAGGGTGATTAATGAGTGGAACAGGCTGCCACGAGAGGTGGTGAGTTCCCCTTCAATGGACGTCTTCAAACAGAGGCTGGACAGACATCTGTCTGAGATGATCTAGTGAATCCTGCTTTGATCAGGGGGTTGGACCAGATGACCCAGGAGGTCCCTTCCAACGCTACCATTCTATGATTCTATGATTCTATGATAAGTAGCAGCATCAGGAAGCACGTCCATGTCCTTGTCCCAGTGCAGCGTTCAGTTGTTCATACTCCAGTCCTTGGAATGCAAGTGCAAATATGCAGCCAACGTCCCACAGGCCACACTACTAAATTCTCACAATTCACGACTGCTTGGCTCGAAATGTTGCCTTTTAGGCTTCTGGAGACAGAAGCATTCCGCAACCTGATGGCGGCGGCCGTCCCTCGGTACTCTGTCCCCAGCCGCCACTATTTCTCCCAGTGTGCCGTCCCCACATTACACAAGCACGTGTCCCAAAACATTAGCCGTGCCCTCAACAACGCAGTTACCAGTAAAGTCCACCTAACCACAGCCACGTGGACAAGTGCTTGTGGGCAGGGATGGTACATCTCGCTGATGGCACACTGGGTTAACATAGTGGAAGCCGGGACCCAGTCCGACCTTGGGACGGAACACGTCCTCCCGACTTCAAGGATTGCAGGCCCTAGGTCAATCAGGGTTGCCCCCACGGTCTACAGCTCCTGAACCTCATGCTCCTCAGCCTCCTCCTCCTCCTCAGCCTCCATCTCCGAAATGACCACATCAGTCACAAGCTGGAAGCACTGCAGCACTGCCTCGGCCAAGCGGCAACAGGCTGTGCTGAAGCTAATATGCTTAAGTGAAAAAACACACAATGCTGAAGAGTTATGGACAGCTCTGAAAGAGCAGGCAGATCTGTGGCTCAAACCGCTGAACCTACAGCCAGGCATGGTCGTGTGTGACAATGGCCGGAACCTGGTGGCGGCTCTGAGGCGAGGCGAGCTCACACACGTACCATGCCTGGCCCATGTGCTTAACCTCGTGGTTCAGCGGTTACTCAAATCCTACCCGGAGCTGCCGGATCTGCTTGTTAAAGTATGCCGCCTGTGTGCCCATTTTAGAAAGTCAGCTACAGCTTCCGCCGCCCTTGCAGTGTTTCAGCAGCGTTTGCAGCTTCTGGCTCACAGACTGGTGTGTGATGTCCCCACACGTTGGAACTCTACATTGCAGATGTTGGGAAGGATTTGTGAGCAGAAGAGGGCAGTTGTTGAGTACCAGCATCAAAAAGGCTATCGGTATTCAGTTCAGACTCCACACATAAGACCTCAGTAGTGGACGTGGATGTCAGACATATGTACCACCCTCCAAAACTTTGAGGACTCCACCAAGATGGTGAGCGGCGATGACGCCATAATTAGCCTCACCATCCCGCTTCTCTGTCTTCTGAAACGCTCTCTGCTCACAATCAAAGATGATGCATTGCAGGCGGAGCAATTAAGATGGAGCAATTAACCATACAGGGTGATTACACACAGCCAAGCCTCATCTCATCCCAACGTGGATTGGGTGACAATGAGGAAGAGGAGGAGGAGGAAGGACAGGAACTAGTTTCATGCACTATAGACGGTGCTATCTGCACAGCTGTCATACCGTCTGTTCAGCGTGGATGGCCAGAGGACAGAGAGGAGGAGGAGGAGAGCATGGTCAGTCATCCTCTTGGTGAGGACACGGAAGTCTTGCCTGTTAGTAGTCTGGCACGCATGGCTGAGTTTATGTTATGCTGCCTTTCCCATGACCCTCGCATTCTCAAAATTTTAGGTCATTACTGGTTGGTGACACTTCTAGACCCACTCTACAAGGAGAACTTTATATCTCTTTTTCCTGAGGCGGACAGGTGTACAAAAATGAGGCAGTACCAGAAGGCCCTTGTTGCGGAACTATTAAAAAAATTCCCATCTGAAAACGCTGGAGGCAGAGGGCACACTTCGTTCGACAACCAAGGAGTACAGGCGAGAGAGACACAACTTCAATCCAGCAGAGGCAGGGGAACACTGTCAAAGTTCTGGGAGAGTTTTCTCAGACCCTCCCATCGCACAGGCCCTGAGGCGCAGGGTACTCTCACAAGGAGTGCAAAGTTTGGGAAGATGCTGAGGGAGTACCTTGCCGTACCATACCAACGTCCTCCGTGATTCCTCTGTGCCTTATAAATATTGGGTATCCAAGCTAGATATGTGGAATGAACTGGCTCTCTATGCCTTGGAGGTCCTGGCCTGCCCTGCCGCCAGCGTTTTATCAGATCGGGTTTTTAGTGCCGCTGGTGGAATTATAACTGATAAGCGCATCCTCCTGTCAACTGAAAATGCTGACGGGCTGACTCTTATAAAAATGAACAAGGGCTGGATTGGGCCAGACTTCTCAACACCACCGAATGATAGCAGCGTAACATAAACTCAAATCCAGTGTCTTTTCTTGGGAGGTGTTTTCCCATGCACCTTTTCACACCCACACATGGGTATACGCTTCCTGATTTTGGCTATTTGCTCTTGTCCTCCTCCTTATCCTCATCCTCCACCACCATATCACCAGGGTGACCGTGGTCCATGATGCAACACCCACATAATTTTTTAAAGGGTGTTTGACTCGCCCCTGGGCCATGGGGCACTCGGAGCCAGGCAATAGGGAGACGGTGTGGGTAGTAGTGGCAACCCGGTTCCGTGGCTCAGGGTGGTCAGACCAGTGGTAGTCCTTTAGCAGTCCTAAGTGATGTCCGACTACGCCACCCGTGGATTGCGGTTATTTATGAACCGCCGCTGCAAGGCAGACCGCTGGGGCTGATGATGTATGCAGCTGAGGTAGTGTGACTCCCCACGGGAAGAGTGCAGCTCCAGGGCAGTGTAGTGGATGGTGGGGGTGATGGTGCAGAGAGTCCCAGTGCCGTTAGTGCTGGAGGAGCGAAAGAGTACACAGACAACGTACTGCAGTCCAATGTCTTTTACTCACAGTTCATGTACTCCGGGTCACTTCTGTCAGCAATGACCGCCCGAGCCATGCTGCGTCCACCAGGTGAGGGGCTCGGTCAACCCCAGGCAGTTCAGGAGCATGGCACAGGACCCCCTTCAATCCTTTCTCTGGCCTGCCTCACCAGTGACCCACTTTTGTCCAGCTGCCGCGGACTTGTGCGGGTAAACGTGGTTCCCGTTCCCCGCTGTCCTATATGGTGCCTTCCTAGCAGGTTTGATGAGGTGTCGCACCAATAAATGATCACGACCTCCGGTCTTTGGCTGAGGGCTGTTTCTCCTCCACCAACTTGGGATCCGGTACCCTTAATCTGCCTGACCCTTCACCCTGTATTCTCGTGGGTTCTTAGGGTCCCTTCTGCCGTCTTGTTCCTGAGCCCTTCTGTTTCTCTCTCTCTCTTTCTTTTCTGTTCCTTTCTGTTCTTGTTCCTTTCTGTTCTTGTTCCTTTCTGTTCCTGGCCTTCACCCTAGGCCTGCCTCGTGGAGCTGGGCCCAGACTGAGCCACAGCTCCCTGTCAGCCCTCTCTGGCTGAACTCCTTCTCTTACTCCACTCACTGAACTTCTCTTTTTCTCTTCTTTCTGTGCTGGCTGGGCCTCAGAGGCTAGGCCCGCCTATGGAGCAGAGCCCCTTGCAGAGGCTTTCACTCCGTCACTTTTTCTCTCTGACTGAACACTGTTCTAAGATGGTGCCCACCTTTTATACCTCCCTCTAGAACATGAGCCCAGGTGACCAGCAACCAATGGGCTCCTATCTACGCTCAGGAACCAACCCCTATCTGCTCCTACATCACTGGGTATTCCTACCCCCTCCCCTCTCTAGCCAGGGACATGGTCTGTCGTGCCTGCATTTCTGTCTAATGGGAGCACCGTTGAGCTGTCCCTCGGAAATGGGGTGAGTGTGCTGAATGCAGCTAACTGAACCCTGGTCCATACTCCATCCTTACCCGGGAGTGGAATATCACACCTCTGGCAGAGGTGCAATACCCCTGTAGTGGCCGAGCCCTCGGGGCGCTACATTTTTATGATGCCCGTAAAAAAAAATTTTATACAGTATGTTCATGTATACCCCCCAGGAGTAAATGTTTGTCAGCCCATACACTTAGTGCATGGCATTACAAGTATAGGAGGCCCGCTCCTTTCTAATGGTAAAAAATTTTTTTGATGCGCTCCTCCACGTCTCTTCCAAGGGCCATTGAAGTGCCTCCAAATTTTTGGCAGCCCTTGCAGTCACTGCATAGTCCAACACTATGGGAGACTCTCTCCTTTCTAATGGGAATTTGTCATTACTGTGGCCTGGTCTATGTGTCTTTAAATTCTTAGTGGGTTTTTCCTAAACTTGGTCAGCCGTTGGACTCACTGCATACCCTATAACTGTATAGCAGACCCTCTCCTTTCTAATGGGAACATGTCGTACCTTGTTACTGTGGCCCTGCTCTGTGTGTCTTTAAATTCTTATTGGGGTTTTTCATTAAAATTTGTCAGCCGTTGGATTCACTGCATACCCTATAACTGTATAGCAGACCCTGTCCTTTCTAATGGGAACATGTCGTACCTTGTTACTGTGGCCCTGCTCTGTGTGTCCTTAAATTCTTAGCTGGGTTTTTCCTAAAATTTGTCAGCCGTTGGATTCACTGCATACCCTATAACTGTATGGCAGACCCTCTCCTTTCTAATGGGAACATGTCGTACCTTGTTACTGTGGCCATGCTCTTTGTGTCTTTAAATTGTTAGTGTTTTTTTTCAAAAATTTTGGCCACCCTTGCAGTCACAGCATGGGCATTACCACTATAGGGAAATTTTTTTTTACTGAGACCCTCCTCTATGTCTCTTCAAAGGGGTATTAGGTTAACAATAGGATATTTCTTTAGTACAAAAAACAGCATCACCAATTTAACCTCAATGTAATCACATTGTTCAGCTCATGCACCTCCTCCTCCATCTCCGAAATGACCACATCAGTCAGAAGCTGACAGCACTGCAGCACTGCCTTGGCCAAACAGCAACAGGCTGTGCTGAAGATAACATGCTTAATGCTTAATTGACAAACCGCCCAGCGCTGCATAGTTGTTGAAAGCTGTAACACAGCAGCTTGATCTGTGGCTCTCACCGCTGAACATACAGCCAGGCATGGTCGTGTGTTACAATGGGCGGAACCTGGTGACGGAGAAATGACAACCGGGGTAGATACGGTTTACCTCTATGCCAGTCCTTTCACAGAGCTAAAGAATATGGCTGTGGTGAAATACAACTCCCACTGAGAAGCTGTTTCAAATTGAAAAACATTGTGCCCACCAGAGGATTTGTTTCTGAGGGCTAACCTTTCTCACCCGCTCAAGAGCCCCATAGCAGCTGCAAAGTTAGCGCTATCATGAACTCTCCTGAGGTAGAAGCCAAGGCACACCAGAGAATTCTCTGGTGGGACTTTCCAACCCAGCCGAGAAGCAGTCCCAGCTAAGAAAAGTGTGTGGGAAGATTCCAGGACACTCTATTTTTACTGAGGAGGAAACACATGCAAACATGGGGAGAACATACAAATTTCTTGCAGATGTTGTCCTTGCTGGGATTTGAACCCAGGATCCCAGTGCTGCAAGACTTCAGTGCTAACCACTGATCCAATGTGCTGCCGTTCACCCTCTAATATCTAACAGGCTGGAGAAACTTGAACCTACTGCCACTCTATCATCAGCTCCTTTGTGAGAAAATGTATTTGGGCAGCCATTCAGTCTACCAAATAAAATTCCAGAGAAGGAAATTGAGGATGGCTTTGCTACTGGTACTGGGGGCAGTGCTAATACCATGGTGTTGTACCATAGTTTGCTGGAAATATTCCAGGCTGGTAGGAGGCAAGAAAATTCCCACAGAAAAGTACCAGCAGTAATGTTCAGGCCACATTTCAAGTGCAAGCAGCTTTAGAGTACTTCCTGGGAGAAATGACACGCAGGGTAGATACGGTTTCCCTCTATGCCAGTCCTTTCACTGAGCTAAATACAACTCTTATCAAAAAAAGTTGTGGACTGGCTCCGTACCGTCCCTGGCCACATTCACCTGTCCACGTGTTTGTGGTTAGGCAGTCCTTCTTAGTAAGTGCACTGGGTAGGGCATGGGTAATGTTGTGGGACCCGTGCTTGTGGAAGGCGAAGGCGATACCGGGAAAAATAGTGGTGGCTGGAGACCGAGTATGGACACCTGGCCGCCGCCTGCATGAGGTTGTGAAAAGCTTCCACCTCCACAAGCTTAAAAGGCCATATTTCAAGTGCAAAGAGCTGCCCAGAAATCTGTCAGTTTAGTGTTGCGGCCTGTGGGTGGGTGGGTGGCTGGCTGCATACTTGCAATTGCATTCCAAGTAACAGAAAACTAAGCAGATGATGGCCTCTATCATCATCATGGCCTCACCTCGGCACTATGAACTCTCCTGAAGGAGAAGCCAGGGCCCGCCGGAGGAGCCTCCGGTTCTCTGGTGGGCCCGTCCAACCCTGCCGAAAAGCAGCCCTGGCTAAGAAAAGTGTGGGGGAAGGTTCCCGGACACTCTATGGCTGCTTTTTTAATGCGGATCGGCCATGCTTATGCATGTTATTTCTCAAAACGCATTACAGATCAGGCCATTTTCCAACTCTGTATTCAAGAAATTAAATGCGCAAAGAAAGATGTGTGTGTGTTAAAGCACCACCGACAAGTGCGAGTTGATGTTGGATGGGCTGCCATTGCTACTGCAACAAGCTCAATTACAGGATTTTCTGGGAGAAATGACACGCAGGGTAGATACGGTTTCCCTCTATGCCAGTCCTTTCACCGAGCTAAATACAACTCTTAGCAAAAAAAGTTGCGGACTGGCTCCATATCGTCCCTGGCCACATTCACCTGTCCACGTGTTTGTGGTTAGGCGGTCCTTCCCAGTAAGTGCACTGGGGAGGGCACGGGTAATGTTATGGGACCCGTGCTTGTGGAAGGCGGAGGCGATACCGGGAAATATAGTGGCGGCTGGGGACCGAGTATGGACACCCGGCCGCCGCCGGCATGAGGTTATGAAAAGCTTCCGCCTCCACGAGCCTAAAAGGCCACATTTCAAGTGCAAGCAGCTGTCAAAAATTTGGCAGTATAGTATTGCAGCCTGTGGGTGGGTGGCTGCCGGCATTCTTGTGCTTGCATTCCAAGGAATGGGGTAGGGACAACTGAACACTGCGGTGGGACAAGGACGTGGACGGTGATTGTTGCAAGTCTGCAATGACAGGTGCATGGCGGGAGGCATCTTCGCATGTGCCAAGGATCACTTATGATGGGCACACATTTAGGCAGTGACCTGGGAGTCAGAGATGTTTCCAGAGGTCTTCCCCTTGCTGTTCCCATGTCTTTTCAGCACTGTATGCATGTGTCTGATGATGTGTCACACACCACATGGCAAGATAAGGTTGTAAAATGTTAAAATGACATTTCCTGGTGAATGCATTTGTCTTGGTTGAAAGCAAGGCAAAAGTGCAAAAACGTGTCAAAAATGCTACGTGTGAACATAGCCCAAGGTGTGTAGGAGTATTTTTGTTTTTGTTTATTTATTTTGCTTTAAATACAAGTCATCACCCTGGAAAGGATGTTCCTTACGCCGTAAAAGTGGCGTAATCCTCTGGCGACGTTGTTGACAGCAGTGATCTGGGAGTCAGAGATGCTTCCAGGGGTCTTCCCCATGCTGTTCCCATGTAATTTGAGCACAGTTCCCATCGATTTGGGCAATTTTTAGGCCCTCTGCAGACCGCCGTGGGGAGCCACCTGAAAAATGCTCAAGTTTCCCCTAGACTTATATTGGGCTCATTGCTCGGGTTGAGCACCCGAGTATTTCAATTTGCTCGACCCGAGCAACGAGTACTCGAGCATTTTAGTGCTCGCTCATCACTAATGACAACCAAAAACATCCAAATAATCCTGATCAAAAAGTTCACATACCCTGGTGATTTTGGCCTGATAACATGCACAGAATTTGACACAAATGGGTTTGAATGGCTACTAAAGGTAGCATCCTCACCTATGACCTGTTTGCTTGTAATCAGTGTGTGTGCATAAAGCTGAGTGAGTTTCTGGGATCCAGCCACTGACGTTTCTGGATTTTGAGATGGGGAAAGCAAAAGAATTATCAACGGATCTACGGGAAAAGGTAGTTGAACTGTATAACACAGGAAAGGGATACAAAAAGATATCCCAGGAATTGATAATGCCAATCTGCAGTGTTCAAACTGTGATTAACAAATGGAAAATCAGATGCTCTGTAAAAACCAAACCACAGTCAGGTAGACCAACAAAAATTTCAGCCACAACTGCTAAGAAAATTGTTCGGGATGCAAAGAAAAACCAACAAATAACATCAGCTGAGAACACACTTAGGGGTGTACTCACTTTTGTTGCCAGCGGTTTAGACATTAATGGCTGTGTGTTGAGTTATTTTGCAGGCACACCAAATTTACAGTTAAACAAGCTGTACACTGACTACTGTACATTGTATCAAAGTGTCGCATCTTCAGTGTTGTCCTATCAAAAATATATATATGTATTCCGGCCCATTTTGGAGTTTTGTGTGAAATTATGTCCAATTTGCCTTTTTTTTCTCAGTTTTTTGTGTTGTTCCAATAAACACAAAGGAAATAAACATGCGTGTAATAAAACATGTGTAATTTTCTGAAACAATTTCAAGGGTGCCAGCACTTTCCGCCATGACTGTATATGCAGGTAGAGTCCTTAACCCCTTTACAACCCAAAGTGGTTTGCACGTTAATGAGAAGGCCAATTTTTACAATTCTGACCACTGTCACTTTATGAAGTAATTACTCTGGAACGCTTCAACGGATCCCCCTGGTTCTGAGAATATTTTTTCATGACATATTGTACTTTATGATTGTGGTAAAATTTCTTCGATATCACTTGTGTTTATTTGTGAAAAAAACAGATATTTGGTGAAAATTTTTAAAATTTTGCAATTTTCAAAATTTGAATTTTTATGCCCTTAAATCGGAGAGATATGTCACACAAAAAAAGTTAATAAATAACATTTCCCATATGTCTACTTTACAGCACAATTTTGGAACCCAAATTTATTTTTATTAGGGAGCTATAAGGGTTAAAATTGACCAGCGATTTCTCATTTTTCCAACAAAATTTACAAAACCATTTTATTAGGGACCACATCACATTTGAAGTCACTTTGAGGGGTCTTTATGACTGAAAATACCCAAAAGTGACACCATTCTTAAAACTGCACCCCTCAGTGAATCGGGTCATCATGGCAACATCCGGGAAGCCGCGGCACACATTGCTGGACGCCGGCAGGAGAGGTGACTATCCCGATCACCTCCCCTTGCCCCCGCAATGCTGCGAACGACTTCGATCGCAGCATTGCGGGGGTTAATGTGCGGGACCTCTCCCAGCACATAGCACCGGGTGTCAGCTGTGACAATCAGTTGACACCCGGCGGCGATCACGCCCGCACAGCCTGTGTGCGCGATCGCAAAGATGTACTAATACGTATCAGGCTCTTAAGTCCCAGGGCGCAGATACGTATCAGTACGTCTTGGGCTTTAAAGAAGTTAAAATTATGTGAAAATTTGAAAAGTCACAAAACTTTGCAACTTTTCAAGAGCTTTATGCCAGTTTTCTGGCAAAAAACACTGGTGAATCGGGTTCATAATCTCTAATCCTTTCAGCTCCCTTTAATTAGACTACTTTCAACAAACTAATTATAAGTATTGGGTCTGTTTTTTTTTAATGCTTTTAAAATAATTGTAAATATTTTCAATCCCCTTTTGTTATAAGGATTTCCCAAAAATTAGCTAATCATAGGTTGTCCTGCATTCGTGACAGTGATTGACTGCGCGGTCACTTGGAAGTTTACATTGGCATCACTACAGGGCAGATAAAGAAGGACTGTCAGGGACCCCCAGAGTGTGGTAAAATGCGCCAACTAATTCATAATTCATTTAATTCTCACACAATATACTAAGTTAGTGTAAGTCTACAAAAAAGCAACAAAACTTGGTGCTAAAAAAATTGAGCATAACTTTTTGAAAAATGAACCAGGTTATGCCAAATCTTACATATTTTGTGACTTTGTGATCAGTTATCAACACAAATATTTTACTCAAATTACCAGATCGATGGATAAGAATTGGGACTTTTCCCTAAATCTCTCCAAAACATCACCGCTTATAGAAGACCACCCTCATATCCAGATCAGATTTTCTGTGAGAGATGCTCAGATTCACAATATAGTATGCATACTGGCCATCTATGAGAAGTCCACCCCAATGGAAGTCCAGTTATTAAAGGAGATTTTACTGTTTATATAAGGGGCAGACAATGACAGTGAAGGGCCCTTAATCAGGACTTCTGATCTGGGCCCCCCTCCCTCCATCAGGCACCACCTACATACATATACATTTCCATGTATATTTATATTAGGCACACATATAAAATTTGCACATGCTAATACTCTATACACATTTTAACGTATGCATATACATAGTGCACACAAACATAAAATACGGACATACACATAAGATGCACATACACAGTATAGAGTCCCGGTAGTCCTCATAGTTTTAAGCATGGACCCTGGCAAATTTTAGACGGACTTTTATTGTTCATGGGCTTTAAGGGAGAGAGGCTTCCTTTGTGGAGGACACTCATGAATGCCATTCATTTGCAGTGTACACCGTGTCGTGTCATGGAAAACACTCGCCCTGGTTTGGCTTTCTACTTCTTCAGCTAATAGCAATGAATTTGCCTGTCGATTTTCTTCTCATCAGAAGATGCTTTTGTTTAGATGTTAACTTCCATCTGACTGATAAGAAAAGCTTTGCTGATCTTCTTGTAGACTTCACATTTTTTGTAAAGAAATTATTTTCTTTCTCAGAAATGTCTTGTGACATTTCTCTTCTATGTGGTGCCACTTACCCTTCTCATCAGAGGACGCTTTTGTTTAGGTGTTAACTTCCATAGTCGGCCTGGACGTCTCTGTAAGATGGTTGCAGTTCCATCTTTGTTATAGTTTTGCATCACTTTTGCTACAGTATTCTGACTGATAAGTAAAGTTTTGCTGATCTTCTTGTAGACTTCACATTTATTGCAAAGAAATTATTTTCTTTCTCAGGTTTTGTGACATTTCCCTTCTATGTGGTGCCATTGCTGATAGCATGAAATGGGAAGGAGTTTTCTTTATTAAGTAACTTCCTTTTACAGACACCTGTCTGCTGGACATCTGTTTAATGAATAATTACACTTACCTGTGGTTCAGTTCTTGTTAATTAGAATTTTGTTGTCTAAACTTAGCTTTTCTCTTAAGACTGTTACTGGGATGTTCTCATTTTTGAAACATGATCTTGAATGAGTTTGTTAAGAAAATTACTTTTTTGGGGTCTGCAAAATACCAAACCTTGTTTGCATTCAATGGCTCAAATTTGCGAGAGTATTTTGTAGTATGGTATCCCATATAAAATGATGATTCTGAAAGGAAACTACAGGTTTGCTGACAAATCTATTTGGGTGTACTGATTTATGCTAAACACTGTATATATATATATATATATATATATATATATATATATATATACAGTACAGACCAAAAGTTTGGACACACCTTCTCATTTAAAGATTTTTCTGTATTTTCATGACTTTGAAAATTGTACCTTCACACTGAAGGCATCAGAACTATGAATTAACACATGTGGAATTATATACTTAACAAAAAAGTGTGAAACAACTGAAAATGTGTCTTATATTCTAGGTTCTTCAAAGTAGCCACCGTTTGCTTTGATGACTGCTTTGCACACTCTTGGCATTCTCTTGATGAGCTTCAAGAGGTAGTCACCAGAAATGGTCTTCCAATAATCTTGAAGGAGTTCCCAGAGATGCTTAGCACTTGTTGGCCCTTTTGCCTTCACTCTGCGGTCCAGCTCACCCCAAACCATCTCGATAGGGTTCAGGTCTGGTGACTGTGGAGGCCAGGTCATCTGACGTAGCACCCCATCACTCTCCTTCTTGGTCAAATAGCCCTTACACAGCCCGGAGGTGTATTTGGGGTCATTGTCCTGTTGAAAAATAAATGATGGTCTAACTAAACGCAAACCGGATGGAATAGCATGCCGCTGCAAGATGCTGTGGTAGCCATGCTGGTTCAGTATGCCTTCAATTTTGAATAAATCCCCAACAGTGTCACCAGCAAAGCACCCCCACACCATCACACCTCCTCCTCCATGCTTCACGGTGGGAACCAGGCATGTAGAGTCCATCCGTTCACCTTTTCTGCGTCGCACAAAGACACGGTGGTTGTAACCAAAGATCTCAAATTTGGACTCATCAGACCAAAGTACAGATTTCCACTGGTCTAATGTCCATTCCTTGTGTTCTTTAGCCCAAACAAGTCTCTTCTGATTGTTGCCTGTCCTTAGCAGTGGTTTCCTAGCACCTATTTTACCATGAAGGCCTGCTGCACAAAGTCTCCTCTTAACAGTTGTTGTAGAGATGTGTCTGCTTCTAGAACTCTGTGTGGCATTGACATGGTCTCTAATCTGAGCTGCTGTTAACCTGCGATTTCTGAGGCTGGTGACTTGGATAAACTTATCCTCAGAAGCAGAGGTGACTCTTGGTCTTCCTTTCCTGGGGCGGTCCTCATGTGAGCCAGTTTCTTTGTAGCGCTTGATGGTTTTTGCAACTGCACTTGGGGACACTTTTAAAGTTTGCCCAATTTTTCGCACTGACTGACCTTCATTTCTTAAAGTAATGATGGCCACTCGTTTTTCTTTAATTAGCTGCTTTTTTCTTGCCATAATACAAATTCTAACAGTCAATTCACTAGGACTACCAGCTGTGTATCCACCAGACTTCTGCACAACACAACTGATGGTCCCAACCCCATTTATAAGGCAAGAAATCCCACTTATTAAACCGGACAGGGCACACCTGTGAATTGAAAACCATTTCCAGTGACTACCTCTTGAAGCTCATCAAGAGAATGCCAAGAGTGTGCAAAGCAGTCATCAAAGCAAAAGGTGGCTACTTTGAAGAACCTAGAATATAAGACATATTTTCAGTTGTTTCACACATTTTTGTTAAGTATATAATTCCACATGTGTTAATTCATAGTTTTGATGCCTTCAGTGTGAATGTACAATTTTCATAGTCATGAAAATAGAGAAAAATCTTTAAATGAGAAGGTGTGTCCAAACTTTTGGTCTGTACTGTATATATATATATAAACCTTATAAGTTTGGTATCACAGTAATCGTACTACTGACTCTGAATCATTTTGTCAGTTTGTTTTTACAACACAATACACACTGTAAAATGAAGGAAGCCAAACCTTGCATTTTTTCTCATTTTTCAACACATTATATGATAAAATGGATGGTGTTGTTCAAAACTACAACAATAAGCGTCAGCACACTGTGATTTGCTGATCTGTAAGATGCGTTCTTTGTGCTGTGAAAATACACAGCTGTGATATCTCACCAAATATTCATAGTGGGAACTTAAAATCATGTTTTTCTGCCATGATTAAGGATGGTTTGGATGTATGAAACATGTTGACCTTTTATTTCTATCTTTGTGGAATTAAGGCTGCATGAACCAGTCACCAACCATTATCTGTATATGTACAAATATTAAGTGCTACTGAGTGCTGTAGGAAAAACTTAGAATAGTGAGGTGATTTGATAGTCCTGCCACAAATAATCTGTTTCTACTGCACACTTAAAATTTCTGATAGTGGGAATAAACCTGATTGCCTGCAGTAGTGCACTCCTGAGAGCTGGTGCAGCAGAGAAAATGTCTTGGACATGAGAGTGGGAGGTCCTGATTATGGAGGATGTTAATCTTAGCTCATTGGAGTGTAGATATGGTAGAGATGCAGGACTGTGCAGCAGTGTGGAGAGGTTTGTGGATGAGTGTAATGACTGGTACAGGGTGGAGGCACCAGTGTAACTGCTGGACAGAAATATGAGACTGACTGCTGCATTAAGGATAATGAGAAATACATTTAGTGAGAAGAAGAGCAATTAGTGAGTTACAAGTATTTGTGAATTCAAGACAAAAAGGAATCAGAGCAACAGTAACAGATTTTACTTTTTTTTAATTAATAATGGGATGAATAAAATCGTGAACATTATCAATAGACTAAATCAAAGTCAGGAAGATAGCCGAGGTCAGATACCAGGTGATCAGTAAATGACAAGTCAGACGAGCAGTATGAATACCGCGGAGCCAGATGACAGAGGCGTTACTGAAACTTGTCCAGGTTCACCAGTCAGAAGGCCACAGGTAGATGGTGAAGGTCCTTCTATACAGCTCCAGCAGTGATGGTGGATCTGCTGGACTTCAGGGCGCTGGATGCTTAGGTGTCCCGTCTTTTAGATGGTTTTAGGGCAACAGTGACAGCATGCAAATGCGCGAGCAGCCCTGGATAATCCACGCCGGCAGGATGATAAGATCCGGCGGAAGATGGAACCTATGAGAAGAGAAATAAATATAATGTAAGTGATGGGACTCCATATTACATGATAATGCTGTGCAGTCACTGTGGCCGGACGGCAGAGGAATATTATCATACAGAGGTCAGGGGTCATTGTCAGCAATCATACATGTGACAATCCCATCACTGACAGATGACATCTACTCCACATGAATTATTCTCACTGACATCACACAACATGGAGTTGATTCTCACACTTACCTCGTCTCTTTTTCCCATTTTTTCCATTTTCTGAGTTTTGTTGCTCCATACTCAGATTTATTGCCGATTTTCTTTCTTCATGAGATGGAAATTCTGATGAAAAATTAAAAAAAAAAATCAATAACAATATCTTCTTATAGGATCTGCTTTGTCATAATATGGATAACATAAGAGACCTATAGTATTGTATAAAACCATGTGGGAATATTTGAGCCTTGAAGTCAACATTCACAATGCTGGTGCTGTAGACATGTACATACCTGGCAATGGGGACGAGGGTGGCAAGATGGTAACAGCATCGTCTGTATTACATACAGGAACAGATACTTTCTGCCTGTTTGAAGAAGAAAAACATGTAAGGGTATGTGCACACGATGCAGAAATGCTCAGGATTTTTTCCTGAGCGTTTCTGCATCTCTCTGGCAGGAAAAAACGCATGCGGATTGTACATGCGGTTTCCTGCCAGGGACATGCGGAAATGAAGCGGTCTTCACTTTCATTTCCGCATGCGGGTTGACAAGCGCTTCCCAAGCGATTTAGCATCACTTGGAAAGTGCTTGTCAACTTCACACTATATAAATCCATGCAACCGGCATGGATTTATATAGTGTGTGATGTCAAAAAATAAAAAATAAATCTATACTTTACCATCTGATGGCCCCCGGTGTCCTGCTTCATCGGTCCCGGCTGCCGGCAATGAAGACTGTAGGACCTTCCGACGTCAGCGTCACGTGACCCGTCACATGACTCTGACGTCAGCGAAGGTCCTTCATTCAACCGCGAAGTGCGCGGGAAGCCGGCAGGACGCAGCGCGGGCCGTCAGAAGGTGAGAATAATATATATTTTTTATTTTATTCTTTTTTTTTTAATGGTACCTGGGTCTGGATGAGAGTCCTCTCCTCCACACCCGGGTACTATCCGCACATTAGACCGCATGAAAAGCGCATCAACATATACAGTGATGCGGATTCCATGCGGTCTAATGCAAGTCAATGGCGGCAAAAGAGCAGCGTTTCCGCAAAATTAATTGACATGCTGCGGATTTTTGACCGCAGCGTTTACGCTGCGGAAAAATCCGCATCATGGGCACAGTACATGCGGATTTCCATTGGGGAACATTGCTGCCCTTCTACCATGCGTTTTTCATGCTTTTCCGCGGCGTTTACGCAACTGCAAAAACGCCGCGGAAACGCACGAAAAACGCATCGCGTGAACTCAGCCTAAATCTCAAGTAAACTCCATATAAAAGGGGTTGTCTCACTAGAAGAACACCGACTATAAGGACTAGTAGGACATATGACTGTCATAGTGGGGAAGGTCTTCTGCTCAAGACTACCTTTTATAGAGAGCTGAGAGGAAAACAACTACCAAGAATGGCCGGTATTTCATACTACATCTCTCCTACAGTGAGGGCAGCACTAAAAGTGCATGACCGGCCACAATTATGGGCTGTTATCTCCAACAATTCCGAAAGCTGAAAGCACAATGACCCATAACCATGGGGCGGTGGATGCTGCATTTGATATTATGGTATTTATGTCCTATATTTGATGTTGTGCACATATATCAGCCTGGAGCTCCCAGTAATGACCCCATAATCTACTCACATTTCTGAGATGTTTGTGTTGGATTCTGGTGTACACTCTGGAGGGGCCTTGGGATCCTCATTGTTCACCATCCCGTTAGTGGTGGTAGAGTGCTAAATGTGGATAACAATAAGTTATTAAATATATATACTTTTTAATTTTATAGATCTTTTTTTGTACATATTTTGGATTTATCGACCACATACTTACTTTAGAAAGCCTCTCAGAAGATGATGATGCAAATATTCGGAAGATAAAGTTCTCATCGTCCTCACTTGTGCCCTCCTTATCCTCTGAGATCAGATGGTTGTTTTCATCAGAGTGATCTACAAGACATAGGTAAGGAAGGATTGTTAGAGGGTGTCAGTATAACACAGTCGCTATATCTCACTAGGTTACTAGATGATACAACGTAATATACAGAATACATGAAAAAAAACTCCTGTACAAAATTAGGGAAATAGGGATACAGTACGAACCCATGGTCAACATAGCTGAGATCCATGAAACATGGATAACATAGTAGACCAGAAAAAACATGTGGAAATATTTGAGCCTTGAAGTCAACATTCACATTGTTGGTGCTGTAGACATGTACATACCTGGCAATGGGGACGAGGGTGGCAAGATGGTAACAGCATCGTCTGTATTACATACAGGAACAGATTCTTTCTGCCTGTTTGAAGAAGAAAAACATGTAAATCGTAAGTAAACACAGTATAAAATGGGTTGTCTCACTATAAGAACACTGACTATAAGGCCTAATAGGACATATGACCGTCATAGTGGGGAAGGTTTTCTGCTCAAAACTACCTTCCATGGATCAGAACACAACTACCAAGAATGTCTGGCAAGTAATACTACAGCTCTCCTACAGAGTAGGCAGTGCTAAAAATGCATGACATGCCACAATTATGGGCTGTTATCTTCTGCATTTTCTGAAGCCAAAAGTACAATGACCGTTAACCATGAAGCGGTGAATGCTGCATTTGATATTCTGTTATTTATGTCCTATATTTGGTGTTGTGTACAAAGATCAGCCTGGAACTCCCAGTAATGAAGTAATGACCCTTTCTAATCTACTCACATTTCTGAGATGTTTGTGTTGGTTTCTTGTGTATACTCTGGAGGGGCATTGGGATCCTCATTGTTCACCATCCTGGTAGCGATGGTACAGAGCTAAATACGGATAAAAATAAGATATAAAATATTTTTTTTATGTACTTTTAGAGTTTTTTTTATTTTTTTTTACATATTTTGGATTTATTAATCACATACTTACTTTACAAAGCTTTTCAGAAGATGACGTAAAATTTTGGAAGTCAAGGCTCTCATTGTTCTCACTTGTGCCTTCCTCATCCTTTGAGACAAGATGTTTGTTTATATCAGAATGATCTACAAGAAATAGGTAATGAAGTATTATTAGAGGTTGTCAGTATAACACAGTCACTATTTATCACTAATATTAATGGGAACAGATGATCACATATTAGGGAAGATGAGACAAACAGTCGCTTAGTCTAGATGACGTCTCCTTCTACTTACTGATAAATAAGCTGGTGTCTGCGTCTGAAACAAGCTGAGGAACATACTCCAGCTCCTGGCTCAGAATGTTGTCAAAGTCCAAGTCACTCAGGAATGGATGAACCTTGATCTCAAATGCTCCTCCTAGAAAAAGAAAAACAAAAGTGATGCGGACATAGTCAGGGATGGCTCCATATCTGAACAGTTTATCGTAATCTGAACTAATGACAAAACTGAGCCGACATGAAGGAAATAAACTGAAAGTCTTAGTGTGGAGAACTAGAAATACAGTAGATGAGCTGATAGAGAAATGCTGATCTTCATGGACATGAGCGATATGTCCTTGGTCTAATAAGGGAATATTAATACTAGTATATCTGTTACCTGTCCCAAGTCTACGCACAGGATTTCTTCTGAGCAGCTCAGTGATGAGATTCTGAGCATCCAGGGGTGGAGCGCGATCACAATTCCAAATTAGTTCTCCTGTTACATAAAAAATTACAGAAAATAAAACCTCTTTACTGGACTGTAACATAAAACAAAGGAAATAACTAAACAAATGTAACCAATCAACGCAATGATCGGATTATTCTACTCACCAATGACAACCCTTTTATAAAGCTCAGTTAGGGAATCAGCATCAAATGGTACACATCCCAGCAGGAATTTATACAGGATGATCCCCAATGACCACCAGTCAACAGGTCTTCCATAGCCTTCTTTCAGGATGATCTCTGGGGCTATGTAACATGGGGTGCCACAGAACTGGAAACCAACAGAAGATAGAGATGAGAATCGATGAAACAATTATTATGACAAGATATCATCGTTAAAACACAATGCAGAAGATAAATTATTAGTGGAAAAGTTCTCTAGAAAGGAAGAACGTAGAGAAGAGACAATAGTGTGATGAGATTTGCAAATAACAAGCTAAGTTCTTGTAGGTGATGCTGACCTCACGGTCCTGGAACTCTCTGGAGATGTCCACTGCTAATTCCTTGTAGGTGTTGGTTTTCGGTATCATTAGACCAAGTTTTGAAATCCCAAAATCGGTAACTTTAATATGTCCAGTAGATGTAATCAGGAGGCTGCAAAAGAGAAGATGGTTTTAGCCTCACAGACTGAATGATAATAAATGACAACTTTCCCCACTTTATTATACTACGGGGGCACTTACTTTTCCGGCTTCAGGTCTCTGTGCACCACACCGTAACTATGCAGGTATTCCACGGCAAGTACCGCCTCTGCAAAGTACAAGCGGGCCATGGGGACAGAGAAAGGACCCCTGGTGCTTAGAAGGGTCCCACAGTCTCCACCTATAGAAGAAAGGAAATATGACCGGTGAGGGGTTTATACAGAAGATAACCATGATATACCACGAGCAGATAACCATGATGTATAATGAGCAGTGAGCGGAAACATCCTGGGGAGATCACACAGATAGTGGCGTACATAGAAATCACAAGACCCCATATCAAAAGTTGTAATTGCCCCCCACCCTAAAAAATAAAAAAGAAATATATTTATATCCCTGTTGAAGCAGCTTGGTGTTCTCACCAGCAATACAACTTTTATGGCCATTTTAGAGTATGATGCTCCCAAAAATGCCCACACCCACACTCAATGAGTATGGTATCCCCACAGTGAATCCTCCTAAGGAGGCCACCACTTAGAAGGAGGCCAGCCACAACCCCCTACTCGGTGTGATGGCACCCACAGCAACCCTCCCACTCAGGATAATGGTTCCCACAGTCCCTCACACGATATAATGGTCCACATAACTCCCCACTCAGTATGATGTCCCCACACAGAATGGGGGCCTCCATATAGAGTGAGGACCCCCACAGCACCCCACTTAATATGATGACCTCCACTCAGCATTCACAGTCCCCCCATATCTAGTCATACGGCCCCCTTTCAGTATTTTGGCCCCTACTAGCCACCTACTCAGTATTTTTGCCCCCACCAGCCCCACCTCCTTGAAGAAGCAAATACCGCTGAAATTGTGATGACAGGTGGAGGGATGCTGCCCACTGCCGAGCGTCGACAGACCCCCTCCGACTGATGAGCCCCATAGCGCCCCTGCACCAAGATCAATGAATTTACGAGCATCTTGGTAATAGATAACCTATAGTAAATGCTCTGTGGGGATGTAACCAACAATGTCCTAATGATATGAGCAGTGATAAGATGAAAGCCGACATGGGCTGAATATAATACAATAGATGTGTCGTACCTCCTACATACTCCATGACCATACACAGGTGAGATCTAGTTGGAAAGGAGCAGAGCATGGAGACCACAAAGGGACAATCAGCAAATGTTAAGATGTCCCTCTCCAGAAAGGCCCATTCCAATCTCTGTGCAGTATTTAGGTTCCGCTTAGCCATTTTCTTCATAGCAAAGGTCTGGTGTGAGTCTTTATGATGCACTAAGTAGACGGCCCTGGAGAGAAGGAGAATCCATCGGTTATAATAAATCCTTATTAATAATCCATCTATAGAAATCATTATATGTTTAATACTGGTATCCAAGGGGTAACATTTCTCCTTGCGGAGAGTGACATGTTAAGCTTGTCAAGGTGAGGAGACTTTTAAGCCTCAATGATCCTCTGGGAAATGTGCAAATTGTCTTTTCAGAGAGGAAGAGAACTAGAACTCTAGTGCCACCTATAGGAAGTAATAATCCTAAAAGTCAATATCGACCCTTTAACGAGCCTTATCACATGACATGGAATAATAGCCATAACCAAAATCTCAATTTTCGGACACTATGTTTTGGGGTACAAGCACTCATCAGTGCAAAGTGTGAGATATGGTTTGGCTGGGTGAGAGGCATCTGACCGGGATCCAAGCGGTAACGTTTCTCCTTGCGGAAAAAGCCATGTTAAGCATGTCAAGGTGAGGAGACTTTTAAGCTGCAATGCTCTTCTGGGAAATATGCAAATTGTCTCTTTTCAGAGAGGAAGAGAACTAGCACCCTAGTGCCACCTATAGGAAGTAGCAATCCTATTTCCCAGAGGAGCATTGCAGCTTAAAAGTCTCCTCATGTCCGCAAGGAGAAACGTCAACCCCTTGGATACCGGTCAGACACCTCTCACCCAGTCAAACCATATCTCACACTTTGCACTGAAGAGGGGCAGTACACCAGAACACAGTTCCTGCAAAATGAGATTTTGGTTTTGGCTATTATCCTAAGTCATGTGACAAGGCTTGTTAAAGGGTCGATATTGACTTTTAGGATTGCTACTTCCTATAGGTGGAGTTCTAGTTTGCTTCCTCTCTGAAGAGACAATTTGCATATGTTTAATACTAGAAGTCTGGCCACCACTATAAATCCACATCTAGAAATACATAAAATAGCACTACATAGATCACCTATGGGAGGTCTCCACAATGCCACTTCTGCCGGAGCCATCACCCAGGTCACATTATAGATACGAGAATCTATCGAAATTATCTTTGGGCAGATTCGCTATAACTGACCAAATACAATTTAGTGCAAATAAAATTGGTCCAAAATGAATGTGCTCCAGGGCTCTCTTCTGCTGCTGAGGCCAGTGATTGGGCCCACATGGTCATGGTGGAGGGTGTAGATGTCATTGACGTCAATATGGTGTCACCCTTCATGTGACCATGTGTAGCCAACTTCTCTGATCAGCTTCATAATGGAGCCCCGCCATCAAAACAAAGATCAGAGTGGAGAGCAGAAAAGCTCAAGTGGAGGAGGCAGCATAAGAACAGATGAAGGTCTAGCACAGGCGAATGTAATAATATTATATTATTATATATTATATTATATGTAATTATATTATTTAAATTGCTTTCCTTACAGTTTGATTTGCTACAGATCATATAATTTCCCTAGGATAACACTGAATGGCAGAGTGCAGGGGCAGAAGCATTGTCATAGGGAACCCTGAGAAATGTGGATTATGGCAACAGAAATCTCACCCAAAATTTCCACTGCTGATGAGTTTGGAAGTTTCATAGTCGCTCATATGCGGCTTTCTCGCCGGAACCAATGAATCGATCACGCTCTATAAAAGAATAAGAAATAATACTGATTTATTGAAGATGCAGGAAAAAAGTTACAGATGCAAAAACTTCTCCCCCCATATTATGTCCCAGATGATTTACACTGATATGATGTTGGGAGAATACAAACCGGACGCTGGGCAGACCTGGCGCTAGCACCCTGCACACCCAGGCAAGTGCCGGGACCCTGAGTAGGCGAGGGGCCCACTTGCTGTCGGGCACCCTGGCGCGCTATGGGACCGGTGAGCAGAGGAGAGTGGTGCCAGCGCCAGCTAGTGGGCCTTGCCCCCCCCCCATGCTTGCCCAGGACCACGGCCGGCACAATACTTACCTCTCCACAGCTGGTGAGCAGTGAGGTGAGCATTTGATTTTTTTTTTTTATGTATGGAGGTATGGGGCATTATATGGGGGGAGAAGTGACATCCTGCATGGGGCATTATATGGGGGGAGGTAGGGACATCCTGCGTGGGGTATTATATGGGGGGGGAGAAGTGACATCCTGCATGGGGCATTATATGGGGGGAGTGACATCCTGCATGGGGCATTATATGGGGTGAGAGGTGACATCCTACATGAGGCATTATATGGGGGGGACATCCTGCATGGGGCATTATATAGGGGGGTGACATCCTGCATGGGGTATTATATGAGGGGGAGAAGTGACATCCTGCATGGGTCATTATATGGGTGGGGGGAAGTGACATCCAGCATAGGGCTTTATATGGGGTGAGAGGTGACATTCTGCATGGGGCATTATATGGGGGTTGACATCCTGCATGGGGCATTATATGGGGGGAGAAGTGACATTCTGCATGGGGCATTATATGGGGTGAGAGGTGACTTCCTGCATGGGGCAATATATGGGGTGAGAGGTGACATCCTACATGGGGCAGTATGTGTTGGTGGGACATCTTGCATGGGGCATTATATGGGGGGGTGATATTCTTCATGGGCATTATATGGGGGGTGACATCCTGTATGGGCCATTATGTGGGGTGGGACATCCTGCATGGAGCATTATGTGGGGGGGACATCCTGCATGGGGAATTATATGGGGGGTGACATCCTGCATGGGACATTATGTGGGGGGGATATCCTGCATGGGGCATTATGTGTGGGGGACATCCTGCATGGGGCTTTATGTGGGGTGGGACATCCTGCATGGGACATTATGTGGAGGGGACATCCTGCATGGGGAATTATATGGGGGGTGACATCCTGCATGGGCCATTATGTGGGGGGGCACAGCCTGCATGGGGCATTATGTGGGGGGGCACAGCCTGCATGGGGCATTATGTGGGAGGGACATTCTGCATGGGGAATTATATGGGGGGTGACATCCTGCATGGGCCATTATGTGGGAGGGGGACATCCTGCATGGGGCATTATGTGGGGGGGCACAGCCTGCATGGGGCATTATGTGGGGGGTCAAAGCCTGCATGGGGCATTATGTGGGGGTCACAGCCTGCATGGAGCATTATGTGGGGGGTCAAAGCCTGCATGGGGCATTATGGGGGGGCACAGCCTGCATGGGGCATTATGTGTGGGGTCACAGCCTGCATGGGGCATTATATGGGGGCATAGCCTGCGTGGAGCATTTTATGGGGTCCATTATTCTATATGGAGCAATATATGGAGCTCATAATACGGTATAGAGGACTATGTGGTGCCATTATACTGTGTGGAGGACATTACTGTCCGGTCTGCACTGTGAGCTGTGAGGATTCGCCGCTTTCTGAGTTATTGTGGAATTTACAATAGATATCGCTCATGTAATGTAAGAAGTGAAATCTTCGGGCTTGTACTATATATATATATATATATATATATATATATATATATATATATATATATATATATATATATTTATTTATCTGCGGTATCTGTGCATCATGAATCGTGGTATGTGTTAAAGGGGCCACTGAGACTCTTTCGCCCAGGGCCCACGAAATCCTGGAGCCGCCCTGCAACGGTCATCATACATTACTATAACATTCTGGATAATGTGGGAGATCACACAGAGGAGGACTTACAGGTAATCTGTCACCAGGTGTTTGCTATGTATTCTGAAAGCACCATGATGTAGGGGCAGAGACCCTGATTCCAGTGATGTGTTACTTACTAGGCTGTGTGTGGCTGTTTCAATAAAATCAGTAGATTATCACTAGAAGACTATCTGTCTAGCCAGGTAGTCCTATTGCTCTGTACCCCTGCCTCCACCACTGATTAGCAGCTTTCTGCCTATGCACAGTGTACACAGAAAGCTGCCAATCAATGGTGTGGGCGGGGTTATACAAGACTCAGCATTCAGAGCTCTGCAGCAGAAAAAAATAGTGATTTTATCACAACTGCTCCACCGAGTAAAGTAATCAACACATGGAATCAGGGTCTCTGTCCCTGCATCATGCTTCTCTCAGACCAAATAGCATAAACCTGGTGACAGATTCCCTGTAATTCAAATGTAATTAACACCATAGGGTCATCTACACTTAGAATAGAGACGTCCCATGGTTGTATGGGGGATAATACTGGACGAGTCATTCACACCCCATGATCTGATGACACACACGCATCCCCCTCTATGATACTTACGGATTCTTGGATCTCCGGGATCTCACTAATTCCATTGTTAGGATTCGACAGCTCAGTTGTTTCTAAAATAATGATGAAGAAATGAAATGTATTAGAGGATATTATTCCTACATAGATAATACAGCAATATAACGGAGAAATGACAAGATGTCTGTAAATGGGATTAATACTCGTTATATGGGGATTCTAAATATGAGAATATACGGGGAATCCATAGATAAATGTAATGTAAATGATGGAGGAACCCCTTCATAAATAACAAAAGACTGACCATCACTTCCGAAAAGAAAATAGGTGTGAACAGGTGCATACTAAGAGTAGCCATCCAGATATATAACTAACAAAGTTACACTCTGTAATGCTATAGCATGTAAACATGAAATAAATGAAATTTGAATTGCATTACTGCTGTAGAAAATAGGATAAAAGGAAGATACTTAGTGCATAATTTGGCCAATTCATGCATGGCCAGCAGCCACGGCAAGGCGACATTCTTTTTCTGGGTGCATGCCAAGTAGCCACGGCAAGGTGACATTTTTTTTTGCTGGGTGCATGCCCAGCAGTCACGGCAAGACGACCTTCTTTTGCTGGGTGCATGCCCAGCAGTCACGACAAGGCGACCTTCTTTTGCTGGGTGCATGCCCAGCAGTCATGACAAGGCGACCTTCTTTTGCTGGGTGCATGCCTAGCAGCCACGGCAAGGCGACCTTCTTTTGCTCGGTGCATGCCCAGCAGTCACGGCAAGGCGACCTTTTTTGCTGGGAACCTATCTCCACACATCAGCCCGGGGTGGTTTTAATTACAACAGGATCCTACCTACCCATATAAATGTAGGCTTCAGCCTAGGAGAGGATTCACATTAGGAGAGGATTCCAACAAAAAGATCGCCTTGTCATTGGCTGCTGGGCATTCATGAATTGGTCAAATTATGTGCTCAGTATCTTAGTTTTTTCCCATTTTCTAGAGCAGTAATGCAATTTAAATTTAATTTATTTCATGTTACTTGCTATAGCACTGCAGAATGGACCCTCCATCACATGAATGAGGAAGCCCCCACCCACGCTGCACATACGAGTGATGGTAAGAGAGCTGAAACATAGGAGAGATTTGCAAATTAGCCTGGAAGTGCACTGGGGGCGTGTCACTGCACTTGGATTTCTTCTTTCTCGCCCCCAGCGCACTTCCATTCTGATTTGTATATGGTGTCTACTTTACATTTCTCCTGACTGGCACATTGGATTTCTACAAACAATTATTATTAGGGGACAATGGCCTATACAGTCACACCACTACTTCTATATGTAACAATGTGCTGCCAGGTTCCCATTACACAGAGTAGAGAGTAAATCTAACATTATCCTCCGTTCTCTGTAATATCTGAACATTCCTTGTAGAAGGTCGGGTGATCGCTCACCTGTAATCAGATCGCTGTTCAGCTCCGGCTGACTCCTATTAGGGTCAGGGATTTTCGGGGTCACATTTTGCCCATATTTGGCGTCGCCTCCTGTTGTTTCCTGATAGATATAATATATATATAATTAATCTGTGGAAGATTTCACTAAATCACCAAATACATAAATCATGAAGGACTAAACCAACATTTACAGATGCACCAATTGTAACGATACAAATCCCGCGCCATCTTCAGACCTTTTCTCAGAAAGTCTCCTCAGATACGGTGGATTAAGATACGTCTATTAATATTGATCCTTACCGGGCGTTCCAATGAGCGTTCTAGTATAGACAGGACTTTTTCGGCCAGTTCTTTAAAGACAGCCAAATCTTCAGTCTGAGATCTTTCTTCAGCCTATAAAGAAGGAAAAATGGAAAGGAGAATTTTGAGATGAGAGCGGTCAGAATTGAGGCGGAAATTGTATGTGACATCGGTTCTCTGTCTGCAGATACAATGACTACATACTGTATTTGGGGACTCGTTGTGTTTTACCGTATTTTTTGAAATATAAGATGCCTTTTTTTCCAAAATTTTTGACCTCCCTTCTAACACTCTCGCACCTCTCCAATCTATCCTAAACTCTGCTGTCTGACTAATCCACCTGTCCCCCCGCTATTCCCTGGCTTTCCCCCTCGCTCCGCCAATCCCTTCACTGGCTCCACATTACCCAGAGACTCCAGTTCAAGACCCTAACCTTGGCATGCAAAGCCACCCACAACCTGTCTCCTCCATATATCTGTGACCTAGTCTCCCGGTACTTACCTGCACGCAACCTCCGATCCTCACAAGATCTTCTTCTCTACTCCCCTCTTATCTCCTCTTCCCACAATCGCATACAAGATTTCTCCCGTGCATCCCCCCTACTCTGGAACTCTCCACCCCAGCATATCAGACAGATTATTAATAATAATAATTGTCTGAATGTAGCTTACCAGGGGGGTGGCTGTGGTGAAGTGAGGTCACAGGAGGTAGGGTCACTGCTGTAGGAAGCCGGCAGTAGAAGTGGGGCGCTGCTGTGGGCCCCGAGCTGGGAGGAGCGGGGTATCCAGGAGGTGCGAGGCTGCGGGCCCTGGGCTTCAAGGAAATGTTAGCGGTGATTTAGGAGGGGAGTCCCCGCTCTGCCCATTGATTTTCTGGCGGTGGGCTTCAGGCAAATGGCCGCTGGAGGCAGTGCATGTGCAGATTTAGATCTCGGGTCAATGACGAGCTGAGATCTCAATTTGCGTATTGGCCATCTCCAGTAGCCTACTTCTTGAAGCCCACTGCAGAGAAATCAATAAGCAGAGCAGGGCCTCCCCTCCTGAATTACCGCTAACATTTCCTTGAAGCCCAGGGCCCGCCGCCTCGCACCTTCTGGACACCCCGCTCCTCCCAGCTTGGGGCCCGCAGCAGCACCCCACTCCTACTGCCGACTTCCTGCAGCAGCGACTCTGCCTCCTGTGACCTCGCTCCACTGCCACCACCCCCCTCAGTAAGCAACCGAAAATTCGGACTATAAGACAGGACTATAAGACAGACCCCCATTTTATTATAATAAATGTTTTTCCTATTTACCTCCCAAAAATTTTTGGTGCGTCTTATGGTCTGCAAAATACGATATATTAGAAGAAAAAGCTTCTATCCCTCCATTATTATCTGTTAATATTGAGATGTTCTGTGCAGAGTGTCCGCCACTTACCTGGTGTAGTAATGTCCTGATGTTCTGAAGTAAATCCGTCAGATAGTCTGACATTAGACGACGTTGTCGGTGTTTGGTCAGGCAATCCTTTACTAGCTCCATCACCAGCCGGTGAGTGAAGCTGAGGACGCCATCGGGTGGTAGAAGCACACTGTTAGGACGATTGATCATAAGGATCAACAATAGTGCTTTTACCTGAGGAATATCCAAAACAATTCCAGCCATAGTGAAAAACTGCAAGTGCTATCAGTCACTATAGAGCCAAGAAAGGCACGGGTGAGCCTATGTGCATTGTATATATAGCGACTGTGAGCAGTGATGTCACCATCACCTGTGATGTCATCACGGAATCTTGTGATAGAATCTTCACGGAGCAGTTCTGCGCAAATAGAATGCGGCCTGGTAATATATAAAGTGAAAACACCATACAATTAAATACCCATGTTATCATGACCGTTCTATTTTATATCCAATTAGAACACAACCAGGATAAAGGTGTGTTCACAAGTTGGATTTTGGCAGCATTTTATTTCTACCTCAAAAATCAAAGGAGGCAGGAAAAACGCTGCTTAAAATTCAGGTGTTTTTACTTGTGTTTTTTTTTCCATTCATTTGAATGGGTGAAAAATGCTGCAGAACCTCTGAAAGACTTGACAAGCTGCAGATTTAAAAAAAATGCAAAAAAACAGCATGTGAATGAGATTTCAGAAATGTCATTTACTAAGATGGTACTGTAAAACACAGCATTTTTGCTGCAGAAGAAAAAACAGTGAATACACCCTAAAGATATCCTCAGTCATATTATGGGAAATATTGTATATTTCGCATTAATTATCTCACGTGTTTTTCTTCACCATAGAACTTTTAAGGCTGTGTGCCCACTATGCGTTTTTTAGGCGTTTCTGCAGCGTAACTTCCGCCGCGGAAACACTTAAAAAACGCTTGGTGATAGGTCTGCAATGGTCCCCAATGATAATCCGCATGTGCTGTGTGTAGCACCCTGAGGATTCGGCTGCTACAGGGGTATTGCACCTCAACCCAGAGGTGTGATATTCCACTCCCGGGTAAGGAAGGAGTGTGGAACTGAGCTCAGATAGACTGCATGCACTACATACATCCCATTCCAGAGGAGCAGGCCGACGGTACTCCCACTTAGAAATGTGCAGGTACAACCGAGCCTGTTCCTGGCTGGAGTGGGAGGGGGGTGGTACATCCCATGTAGTGTAGGGGCAGATAGGGGGAGCAGTCTGGGTAGTGATAGGAGCTCATTGGGTGCTGGTCACCTGAGCTCACACATAGAGGGATATATAAGGAGGGCACCAACTAGAATCAGGGTCAGACGCTGAGAACAAGTCAGTTGGAGAGGAGAGAGAAGGAAACAGCAGCCCTGGAGAGAGAGAGAGTGGAGCAGAGAAAGACCCAGAGGGGGAAGACTGAAGGGACCCAAGAACCCAAATTAGAGCACCGGGTGAGGAGTCAGCAAGAGGGTACCGGAACCCAAGCTGGTGGGGGCAAAGACATTCCCCAGCCAGAGACCGGAGACCGTGGGCAGTGTCTGTCACGGTCACCCACCACATTCACCCCGAAGGCACACCACATGAAGGGTCAGGGAACCCAGGGCCAAGGGTGTCCCAAAAGAAGGCCCGAGGGAGCTGGACCTAGGTGAATCACTGGTGGGGACGGCTGAAGAAAGGACAGAGGGAGAGCTCAGGGCCACGCTCTGGACTTGTTTGGGGGTTGGCCGGATCCAGGACCTGGTGGACGCAGCACGGCTCGGGTGGTCACTAGCAGCTGGAGTGACCGAAACATCAGCAGTAAGTAAACTCCCTTAACTGCACAACCCGAGTCTGTCTTCATTGCCGGCTGCATCGCACCACCACAACCCCCATCCTCTGCGCCTGTCCCCTCTGAGGCTATACCCCTCCCGTTGGGGGTTATCTCACCAAGCTGCGCACCCACCATCAGCCTCAGCGGACCCTGCAGCAGCGGCGGCCACAGTGACCGCATCACAACGGGTGGCGTAGTCGACACAAAAGAACTTTAGTAACATCTGTAAAGCTGCCACATAACACTTAGCTTGACGCCCTGGGCACGGGACCGGGTCACAGCCGCTCGGAGACTACAACCCCCCATCTGATCCGGTGCCGGGTATTCCCCTCAAAAAGGAATATGTCCCAGGGGGCGCGTCAACTTTGGCGTAGTCGGCAGGATTACGTGCCCACAACAACCGGGTACTGCGTGCCTGAAGAAAAGTGCAAGTTTACCTCAGAAAGAAGTCTCCCGCCGGTTCCGGAGGGTCCACGCCATCGGACTCCATCACCAGTCGTTTCCCGCCGATTGTCCGCCATTTCCAGCTTGTTCCCGCCATCTGCAGAGTTTCCCGCCACTGGGAAGCGATTCCCGCCAAAACCGCAGATTTCCCGCCTTGGAAGAGCAGCGGACGCCATTATGGGCGTGCCAAAGGAGGGCAGGAGGCCACCTCCCATCGTGGGCCAGGACAGAAAATGGCGCCAAAAGTGGAAACCGCCCCCACCAACAGAGACTGTGATGTTGGAGGTGTCTGTCAGCGTGAAAGAACTCCCCCTGGAGCTGACAGTCACCGAGTTGCCCCGGGACCGCCCTCGAAGTGGGAGGAGACGAAAGAAAAGAGAAAAGATGGGTGTCGCTTGGAGCAGTCTAGAACGAGCGCACCCGGAGGCAAGGTGTCCAGAGCGAGAGCACCCGGAGTCGAGGAGAGGAAGAGTAGACCCGGGAATGGAGCGGCAGCAGCGCAGCACCGGCCCGCTGGCCAGGAGCCTGCAAAAGGAAGAAAGAGGAGAGCAGAGCAGCACCGACCCGATGGTCAGGAGCCTGCTGGAGTCAACAACCCCGCTAGGCTTAGCGGAGATCCTGGCGCAGCTTCCCCGAGATCGGGAGTGCGCGCGGAGTGCCCTGGAGGGCCTCGCGGGAAGGATGGCCCGAGTGCAGAGGGAGATCCTGGCGGAGTGGGGCCGGGAGATGGCCCAGCAAGCTGGAACCCGTCCACGGAACCCGCTCCCTTGGAAGAAGACACCGACTGCCTCTGCGGATGACGCGGGAGGACCCAAGGCCGGAGACGGCGCAGAAGAGGGAGCGAGACGCATGGCAGCAGGTAAGGGGGACGCCTATACCCCATACCGGAAGACCGCTTATCTGCCCCAGCTCCCCGTCGCAGAGCCCGAAGGTCCCCCGGCCGTACCCGAGACCGCCATGACACCGCCACCGACTAGGCCCCGACCGGAAGCCGCCGTCGCGACCCCGGTGACGTCACGCGTCGTGACCCGGAGCGTGGCGAAGGAAGAGGAGCCTCCGGCCTGGTCGCAGGGCCTAGCGTTTGCGGGCGCCGCATCCCCAGCAGAGCCATCTACCTCCGCGGAGCCTCCGGCCTGGTCGCAAGGCCAGGTAGCCCAGGGCGCCGCCGTGTTAACAGTTCCATTTACCTTCCAGATGCCCCCGGCCTGGCCGCAAGGCCTGGGTAACCTGGGCGCCCCCACCATCGCGCCCGCACCCGAAACACCAAGGGTGCCATATCTGGGAGAGGACCCCTTCAGCCAGCTAGCGTGGCCGGACGGGCGGCCTTTCATCTGGCCCGAAGAATTCTTGGAACTGGAGCGACAAAAGAAGTTAGGTCCCCTGTGTGAGCCCCTGATCCCGGCTCCAAAGCCCGTGACTCGGGTCTCGCCTCCACTAGAAGAAGCCCAATTCGTGTGGGACCCCACGGGAGAAGATTTGATGGGGTTCACCGGAGAAACTCGGGCAGCCGCAGCTGAACGTACAGAGTGTTGCCGTCAACAGCTGGCAGAGTTTAAGAGAGAACGGGAGGAGAGGCGGGTCAGAGAACAACAGGCCCAAATCCAGAGCGCGGAGCAAAAGAGTCGGACCAGAAGGGACCCCTGTGCAGCAAATCGTCCCCGTACCATCGGGACGGTAATAAAGTTTAATGCGCAGCATGGGTGGGGCTTCATAAAGGACCGGAACACCATGGGTGACGTCTTCGTTACCCGACGGGACGTCGAGTCCCACCTGCCAGAGGGTCACAAAGGCCGTGACCTCTACGTCGGTGACGAGGTAACGTTCACCCGGCACAAGTGTGCCAAGGGACCTTACGCCCTCCACGTGCATCGCCTGACAGAGGAGGAGTTGCGGTGTAGGGAGGAGGAGCCAGAAGACCCGGACGGGTTCAAGGCTAGAAGGTACTATGACTGAGATAGTACAAAGGACTGTATATAGTTACCTGTCGGGGTACCCAAGTAACCGTGGCTGCTTTAAAGTTTAGTCCCCGTTGGGACCAGTGAACAGTTTAACCCGTGTGTCCCCTACCCAAACCAGGCTGAGGACTGTGAGCAGCCATCCCTTTCCCTTTACTTGGCCGGGGACTGAGAACGGCCAAATTCCCCTGTACATAGTTGCGCTTTCTAAGGCGCCCCCTACTGGTTTTATGAGAAACTGCTTTTCTGTCGCACTTTACCTGGTCACGAGTTGCACGGTGACCAGAGGAGGAAGAAAGAAAGAGACGACGAGAATGTTATTTATATATATATCTACTGTTTTATATAATGTTTTATATGGTTATGTTTATGAAAAAAAAAAAAATTGTTGTTTTTGTGGTGTTTTGTCTTACAGCCCGAGGACGTGCTGTGATTTACCAGGGGGGAATGTAGCACCCTGAGGATTCGGCTGCTACAGGGGTATTGCACCTCAACCCAGAGGTGTGATATTCCACTCCCGGGTAAGGAAGGAGTGTGGAACTGAGCTCAGATAGACTGCATGCACTACATACATCCCATTCCAGAGGAGCAGGCCGACGGTACTCCCACTTAGAAATGTGCAGGTACAACCGAGCCTGTTCCTGGCTGGAGTGGGAGGGGGGTGGTACATCCCATGTAGTGTAGGGGCAGATAGGGGGAGCAGTCTGGGTAGTGATAGGAGCTCATTGGGTGCTGGTCACCTGAGCTCACACATAGAGGGATATATAAGGAGGGCACCAACTAGAATCAGGGTCAGACGCTGAGAACAAGTCAGTTGGAGAGGAGAGAGAAGGAAACAGCAGCCCTGGAGAGAGAGAGAGTGGAGCAGAGAAAGACCCAGAGGGGGAAGACTGAAGGGACCCAAGAACCCAAATTAGAGCACCGGGTGAGGAGTCAGCAAGAGGGTACCGGAACCCAAGCTGGTGGGGGCAAAGACATTCCCCAGCCAGAGACCGGAGACCGTGGGCAGTGTCTGTCACGGTCACCCACCACATTCACCCCGAAGGCACACCACATGAAGGGTCAGGGAACCCAGGGCCAAGGGTGTCCCAAAAGAAGGCCCGAGGGAGCTGGACCTAGGTGAATCACTGGTGGGGACGGCTGAAGAAAGGACAGAGGGAGAGCTCAGGGCCACGCTCTGGACTTGTTTGGGGGTTGGCCGGATCCAGGACCTGGTGGACGCAGCACGGCTCGGGTGGTCACTAGCAGCTGGAGTGACCGAAACATCAGCAGTAAGTAAACTCCCTTAACTGCACAACCCGAGTCTGTCTTCATTGCCGGCTGCATCGCACCACCACAACCCCCATCCTCTGCGCCTGTCCCCTCTGAGGCTATACCCCTCCCGTTGGGGGTTATCTCACCAAGCTGCGCACCCACCATCAGCCTCAGCGGACCCTGCAGCAGCGGCGGCCACAGTGACCGCATCACAACGGGTGGCGTAGTCGACACAAAAGAACTTTAGTAACATCTGTAAAGCTGCCACATAACACTTAGCTTGACGCCCTGGGCACGGGACCGGGTCACAGCCGCTCGGAGACTACAACCCCCCATCTGATCCGGTGCCGGGTATTCCCCTCAAAAAGGAATATGTCCCAGGGGGCGCGTCACTGTGCACATGCTGCAGAGATTTCCGATGCGGATTATCAATGCGGAAAAATCCGCAGCACGTCCTTTAATTCTGCAGAGTCGCTGCAATTTAGCCGCCATTGACTTGCATTGGAACGCATAATATCCGAATGACTACAAATACACATGTGGATATTATGCGACTCAATGCGTGGATGGTACCCGGGTCTGGAGATGAAGAGACTCTCCTCCAGACCCGGGTACCATAGTACCTGTAGTTAAAATAGAATTAAAATAAAAAATAAACATATACTTACCTTCTGATGGCCCCTGTCTGCTCCCGGCGGTGCTGCTGGCTCTTCGGCTGCTCGTGGTGGTAAAATGACCATCGGCGGTCGCGTGACCTGTCACATGACTAAATGACGTCATGGAAGGTCCTTTTACAGCACCGTGATCCGCCGAAGACACCGGACGCACAGGAGAAGGAGATCGAGGACCATCGGAAGAGGAGTATAATGGTTTTTTTTTTATTTTTCACCATTATTATTCTTTTTTTTTATTATTGATGCTGCATTTGCAGCATTGTAACTTGGTCACACTATATAAATCCATGCCGGTTGCATGGAATTATATAGTGTGACCAAGTTGTCAAGCACTTTTCCAAGTGATGCTAAAATCACTTGGCAAAGCGCTTGACAACCCAGGGAGATGCAGAAACGCTTAGGAAAAATCCGCAGCATTTCTGCATCGTGGTCATATATCCTAACTCATTGGCGAACTGTTATACAAGGCTATATTCACACTAGACATTTTTTTAGCGGGCTTTTTTATGCAAATTTTCAGCTGCGTTTTACAGTACCAACAAAGTCTATGAGATTTCCGAAATCTCATGCACACAGCTTGCTTATTTGTCCTCAGTATTTTGTGCTTTCCATGGCTTTTTGCAATAGAGTATGTCACTTGTTTCAGAGTTTTTCACCCATTAAAAAAAAGGGTGGTGGAAAAAAATGCTGAAAAAAAGCCTAGTGTGAACATTTTGCTGCGTTTTTAGTGAAAAAAGCAAGTATGTGACACACATTTATTCCTATGATTTTCCCAAGTTTAAACCATCTTGTCTTGGTCACCTGAGATAGCAGCTTGGATTATTACAGTTTAATTAAATTAGTGATGCCTACAAAGTAAACATTGGTTGAGCTAGGTGTGAGATTGAACAACACGTGTGGCCCAGGGAGGTGTGAAAATGAACAATGCCTGAGCAACTCAATGGCAAACCATAATGTGAAAGTAAATAGTGTCCTACAAATTCAATGCACTGCCAGGGTCTTAGATAAACCATTCCAGACCAATTCACCCCCCCCCTGTTACATTTGTAATGTGTACTTTTTCATGAACATATGTCTTGCAATGGTGACTTGTTTTCATGTGTCTATGGTGGAAGCAAAGCTGAACTTTGGGATCCTGAAAAACGCACCAAAAATGCACCAAGAACCACTGCAAAAAAACACACCAAAACCTGCGTTTTTGACGCTACTTCTTTCCTGCCAAGAGATTATGTTTTGCTGCAGAAAAAAACACCTAGTGTGAATATAGCCTAAGACTTACTCTGCCAGCATTAATAGTCAATATTCTGTATACAAATAGGACTCCAATCCAGGTATTCAGTTTATCATAAACATGCCTGAGTTAATCTGCCAAATACACATAGTATGCTTTCTCATAGGTCAAATATAAATCCTGTTAAAGGTCCAAGTTGCAGCAGTTAAGTAGAACAAAACAGACCTCTTCATTCTTTGTAGGTGGTAAAACTTTCGAAATTGTCAGTGTATCAAGTACTTATACTCCTGACTGTATATAGTATAATTGCCGCACTGCTACATACAGGTGCTTCTCAGAAAATTAGAATATCATCAAAAAGTGAATTTATTTCAGTTCTTCAATCCAAAAAGTGAAACTCATATATTATACAGAGTCATTACAAACAGAGTGATCTGTTTTAAGTGTTTATTTCTGCTAATGTTGATGATTATGGCTTACAGCCAATGAAAACACAAAAGTCATTATCTCAGTAAATTAGAATTAACAAGAAACACCTGCAAAGGCTTCCTAAGCATTTAAAAAGGTCCCTTAGTCAGTTTCAGTAGGCTCCACAATCATGGGCAAGACTGCTGACTTGACAAATGTCCAGAAGGCAGTCATTGACACACTCCTCAAGGAGGGTAAGCCACAAAAGGTCATTGCTAAAGAAGCAGCTGTTCACAGAGTGCTGTATCCGAGCATATTAATGGACGTGGAAGGAAAAAAGTGTGGTAGAAAAAGGTGCACAAGCAACTGGGATAACCGCAGCCTTGAAAGGATTGCTAAGAAAAGGCCATTCAAAAATTTGGGGGAGATTCACAAGGAGTGGACTGCTGCTGGAGTCATTGCTTCAAGAGCCACCACACACAGACGTATCCAGGACATGGGCTACAAGTGTCGCATTGCTTGTGTCAAGCCCCTCATGACCAATAGACAACGGCAGAAGCGTCTTACCTGGGCCAAAGAGAAAAAGACCTGGACTGATGCTCAGTGGCCCAAGGTGTTGTTTTCAGATGAAAAGTAAATTATGCATTTCATTTGGAAATCAAGGTCCCAGAGTCTGGAGGAAGAGTGGAGAGGCCACAATCCAAGCTGCTGGAGGTCTAGTGTGAAGTCTCCACAATCAGTGATGGTTTGGGGGGCCATGTCATCTGCTGGTGGAGGTCCACTGTGTTTTATCAAGACCAAAGTCAGCGCAGCCGTCTACCAGGACATTTTACAGCACTTCATGCTTCCCTCTGCCCACAAGCTTTATGGAGATGGAAATGTCATTCTCCAGCAGGACTTGGCCCCTGTCCACATGGCCAAAAGTACCAATACCTGGTTTACACACAACAGTATCACTGTGCTTGATTGGCAGCAAACTCGCCTGACTTTAACCCCATAGAGAATCTATTATAGAGAATCTATGGGGTATTGTCAAGAGGAAGATGAGACCCCAGACCCCACAATACAGATGAGCTGAAGGCTGCTATCAAAGCCACCTGGGCTTCCATAACACCTCAGCAGTGCCACAGGCTGATCCCTCCATGCCACATTGCCGCATTGATGCAGTAATTGATGCACAAGGAGCCCGAACAAGTAATGGGGGCATTTACTAAACATACATTTCAGTAGGCCAACTTTTCGGATTTTAAAAACATTTTTCAAGCTGTTGTTATGAAGTATTCTAATTTACTGAGATAATGACGTTTGTGTTTTCATTGGCTGTAAGCCATAATCATCAACATTAACAGAAATAAACACTTAAAATAGATCCCTCTGTGTGTAATGACTCTATATAATAGATCCCTCTGTGTGTAATGACTCTATATAATAGATCACTCTGTGTGTAATGACTCTATATAATAGATCACTCTGTGTGTAATGACTCTATATAATAGAACCCTCTGTGTAATGACTCTATATAATAGATCCCTCTGTGTGTAATGACTCTATATAATAGATCCCTCTGTGTGTAATGACTCTATATAATAGATCCCTCTGTGTGTAATGACTCTATATAATAGAACCCTCTGTGTAATGACTCTATATAATAGATCCCTCTGTGTGTAATGACTCTATATAATAGATCCCTCTGTGTGTAATGACTCTATATAATAGATCCCTCTGTGTGTAATGACTCTATATAATAGAACCCTCTGTGTAATGACTCTATATAATAGATCCCTCTGTGTGTAATGACTCTATATAATAGATCACTCTGTGTGTAATGACTCTATATAATAGATCACTCTGTGTGTAATGACTCTATATAATAGATCCCTCTGTGTGTAATGACTCTATATAATAGATCCCTCTGTGTGTAATGACTCTATATAATAGAACCCTCTGTGTAATGACTCTATATAATAGATCCCTCTGTGTGTAATGACTCTATATAATAGATCCCTCTGTGTGTAATGACTCTATATAATAGATCCCTCTGTGTGTAATGACTGTATATAATAGATCCCTCTGTGTGTAATGACTGTATATAATAGATCCCTCTGTGTGTAATGACTGTATATAATAGATCCCTCTGTGTGTAATGACTATATAATAGATCCCTCTGTGTGTAATGACTCTATATAATAGATCCCTCTGTGTAATGACTCTATATAATAGATCCCTCTGTGTGTAATGACTCTATATAATAGATCCCTCTGTGTGTAATGACTCTATATAATAGATCCCTCTGTGTGTAATGACTCTATATAATAGATCACTCTGTGTGTAATGACTCTATATAATAGATCCCTCTGTGTGTAATGACTCTATATAATATAGGAGTTTCACTTTTTGCATTGAAGAACTGAAATAAACTAACTTTTGATGATATTCTAATTTTGTGAGAAGCACCTGTATATAGTATGAAGCCCCACTGCCCCATATGTGTATGTATAATTTGATGCACATGACTCGCCCCCTGGGCCGTGGGGTACACGGAACCGGGCCTTCTAGTGTACGGTGCTGATGGGGGTAGTAGTGGCAACCCGATCCCGTGGCTCAGGGTGGTCAGACCAAATGGTGGCAGTCTATTTATCAGTGTTTTGAATGTCCGACTACGCCACCCGTGGATTGCGGTCAGGGATAACCGCCGCTGGGAGGCAGACTGCTGAGGCTGGTGTTGGTGTGCAGCACAGGTGTAGGATAACTCCCCACGGGAAGAGTGTAGCCTCAGGGCAGTGTAGGTGGATGTTGGGGGTGATAGTGCAGGCCGCAATAGTAAGAGTTCAGAGTCCGCTTCAAACAGTTCAGGGTCTTTATTGTAGATATTATTAATGACCCAACAGTACCGGTTAGGAATGGGCCTGGGTGTCTGAGAGCATTCGGGCGAGCCCCACTGGTCAGGGTGAGTGTGTAGGCCTACCGTTCTCTCTATGCTCTTTCTGACTATCCCCCTTTTCGTGGTGTAATAGCCCACGTCCCTGAGCTGGCCGTGTACTTCTCGCCTGTATGGCATGCGACTAGGGCCTTGGGTACCTGTTGCTTGCTCCTCGCTGTACTGGTCCCTCTGTGTGGCGGAGCCTCGAGGCTTCTTAGGCCAAGGGACCTGAAATCCCTCGCAGGTTGGTTCTCTGCTGCTGGGCTTGTAACCCTGACAGCTCCGTACCCCAATGCCCGGTAGATTGGTTCTCTTCCAGGACCGGCTCTCGTCACCTCTGTCCCTGGCTTGCAGTTTCTCCTCTGCCTCACGGACTCCTCAGCTACAGCTGAACTGTCCCTCCTTCTCTGGGACTAGTCTCACTCCTGAGCTAGGTCTTCCAGTTCTCTCTAACCCTGCCCCCAGTTCCAGCTTTTATAGGGGCAGCCAGCTCCCCCTGCTCGCCTGGGACAGGAGGTGCTGTATGCTAATTGTCCCTAACCAGGGGACCTCCCTCCTGCTCTCAGACACAGATTATTGTTTGTGGCATCCAGGCCTGGGGTGACACATTCTCCCCTTGTAAAATTTAGTACTCCGGACTAAACAGGAAACACAAATACAGGGTATAAATGACAACATAACATATATACAAGTATATTTTGTCCTTGAGATCACTGCGCTTCCGTGACCGGGTGTCCATGTCACCCAACAAGGTGTGAAGTTTTCCACGGTGTGGGGACCTGTTTCCATAAACCCCAAGTTCCTCGCCTTGGGCGTGGCGACAAGGCTGAGCTCTCTACTTTGGGCCACAAGGAGGCCACACCGGACAGATTTTTCTTCCGTGGCCATCTTCGAAAGAGGGCACCAAGTGCAACTATCTACAAGACAGTTCCGGTTATTCAGCGTCCATAACCTGTTAGTCCATGAACTAGAAAGACTGGAAAAACATAATTAGCAACCAGGCAACAAACATAAAACATTTACAATATAAAGCATTTTGATCTTCCAGCGAGCTGGTATTTGCCCCCTAGTGCTCTGCGTTGACCTGCGTAACCCACTGTCTGGTGGTGGTCTAACCTGACTTTCCCCACTAGCATTCAGGGTACAGCTACTAGCTGGGTTTACAGGCAGTGCAGGCAGCTATCTGCGGGTCCTTTGGCTTACCGCAGGTATGGCAGGCTCACTGTCAGCAGAGGGTTGACTCTCCTGGGCTGCTGGCATGGGTTCTTCTGCCTCTAAGGCTGCTTGGTCTTCTGATTCCTCCTGCTCTCCTGTAGGTTCCTGCTGGGTTGGTTGAAGGAAGTGTAGGACGGGTACCACTATTGCATCATTTATCCGAGTCCAGGACCGGGGGAACTCTCCAAGAACTGTGCTGATCATTTCTTTCTTGTCTTCTGCGGGTTCAAGGTCATCTTGATCTTCTCCTGCACTCTGTAGTTGCTTGGGGCACCTTTTTAGGTGGTCTCTGGAGACGGTGCTAGTGGTTTCTCCTCCATCCTTGGTAATTACACATACCTTCGGGTTGTTGTGGTTGGACTGCAGTACTGTGTACGGGTCGCTCTCCCACTGGTCATCTAGCTTGTGAAGCCGTCTCTTCCGCTTCAGGACCTGCTCACCAGGTTCCAGGGGACCAGCAGGGGCGTGTTGGTTGAAGAGCCTCTCTTGCTTTTCTCTCGCTTGAGCCAGACTCCTCTCCACACTCTCCTGTACCTTCTTGTACTGTAGCCGCCGTTCCGTATCCCAGTCCGCGTCTGGGGAGGTGGGGAGGACTCCCATCTCCAGGTCTATCGGCAGCTTACCTGGTCTTGCCCTCATCAGGTAAGCCGGGGTGCAATTTGTAGAATTCACCGGGATATGGTTGTATAAGTCTATCAGGTCTGGCAGCTTCTCCGGCCACAGGCTGCGTTCTTCCAGGGGCAACGTTTTGAGGAGATCAATGACGATATTATTCATTTTCTCACATAGCCCGTTGGTTTGTGGGTGGTAAGACGTTGTCCGAATCTTCTTACAGCCGTAGAGGTTGCAGAACTCCTGGAAGATCTCAGCCTTAAACGCTGGACCTTAATCTGTCAAGACCTGTTCCGGATACCCGTGTGGATGGCAGAAGTGTTGTTGGAAGGCTCTGGCCGCTGTTTGGGCTGTCAAGTCTTTAACAGGAACCACCACCAGGAACCGGGAATAGTGGTCCACTATTGTCAGGGCATAGACGTAGCCCGACCGGATTGGAGCCAGTTTCACATGGTCCAGAGCTACCAGCTCAAGAGGCTGCCTGGTGACGATGGGCATCAAGGGCGTCTTCTGGCTGGTACCGTCCTTCCTTCTGAGGTTACATGGGCCGCAGTCCCTGCACCACTTCTCTATGGCCCCTCTCATTCCGACCCAGTAGAACCGCTCTCTCAGTAGGAACTCCAGTTTCTTCCACCCGAAGTGTCCCGCTCTGTCATGGTAGGCCTCCAGGACCATTGCTGCATCTCGTCTCGGGACCACTACCTGCCAGGTCAGCTCGTGCGTCCGGTGGTTGACAAGCCTTCTGCACAGCTTACCTTCGTAGAGGAATAGCCTGCTTTTCTCCTTCCATAACTGCTTGGCTTCCTCTGGAGCGTCCGAGCCAGGGCTAGCATCTGCCTGGGTCAACAGGTCTTTCACCAGGCGAATTGCAGGGTCACTATCTTGCGTTTCAGCCCAGCCGTGGTGAGGTAAGGGATTGAACATGACAGTGGTCAAGTCTTTGTCTCTTACACGGTGGGAGTACTGAGTGGCCCCGTACCGGTGGAATGCAGGGAGCTCTATTTCCTCCAACTCATCTGGATCTTCTCCCTCATCGGGCAAGTGGGGCATTCTCGATAGGGCATCTGCATTGGCATTGGCTCGGCCTGCCCGGTACTTCATGGTGAAGTCATAGTTTGCTAGCCGGGCCATCCACCGCTGCTCTAGGGCAGGGTTCCCCAACTCCAGTCCTCAAGGCCCACCAACAGGTCATGTTTTCAGGATTTCCTTAGTATTGCACAGGTGATAATTCTATCATCAGCACAGGCAATAGTTACATCACCTGTGCAATACTAAGGAAATCCTGAAAACATGACCTGTTGGTGGGCCTTGAGGACTGGAGTTGGGGAACCCTGCTCTAGGGCACCAAGTCTCGCATTGTCCAGATGTGTCTACGGATTGTTGTCCATGTACACAGTGAACTTCACAGAGGCCAGGTAATGCTTGAAACGTTCTGTTACGGCCCACACCACTGCCAAGGACTCCAGCTTAAAGGAGATGTAATTCTCCGGGTTTCTCTCGGTGGGCCTCAGCTTCCGGCTGGCATACGCGATCACCCTTTCTCTGCCCTGTTGGTTCTGTGACAGTACGGCTCCCAGCCCCACATTACTGGCGTCTGTGTGGAGGATAAAAGACTGGCCATAATCAGGGTAGGCCAGGATCTCATCCCCCGTGAGGGCCATCTTCAGCTGGCGGAAGGAATCCTCTTCCGGCTTGTCCCACTTGAAGGGTGGCTTTTGGCTTCTGGTCTTAGATTGTCCTATAAGGAGGTCCTGCATAGGGGCTGCCATCTTGGTGAACCTGGGGATGAACCTTCGGTAGTAGTCTACCAACCCGACGAACTGCCTCACTTCTTTTATGTTAGAGGGGCTTGGCCAGTTCTTTATTGCCATGATTTTGTCAGGGTCGGGGGCTACTCTTTCTGCACTCACCACGTGTCCCAGGTACTGTACCTTCGGCTTTAACAGATGGCACTTGGAGGGTTTCACTTTCATGCCAAAGCCTGCCAGGGCCTCGAACACCTCGGCCAGGTGCTTTAGATGGTCCTCGTAAGTCTTCGAATAGGCAATCACGTCGTCCAGGTAAAGTAGGACCGTCTCAAAGTTTCGGTGCCCTAGACAGCATTCCATCAGCCTCTGGAAGGTCCCGGGTGCGTTGCAGAGCCCGAACGGCATATAGTTGAATTCACTTAATCCCATCGGGGTGGTGAAGGCGGTCTTCTCCTTATCAGCCTCTGCCACAGGAACCTGCCAGTACCCACTAGTAAAGTCCAAAATAGAGAATAAATTAGCTGATTTTAGTGCGACCAAAGACTCCTCTATTCTAGGCAACGGGTATGCGTCTTTATGGGTGATACGATTGACTTCTCTATAGTCCACGCACATTCTCATAGTACAGTCTTTCTTTTTTACCAGAACCAAGGGGGCTGCCCAGGGGCTACAACTGTCTCTAATGACCCCGGCTTCCTTCATTTCTCTCAGCATACCCTTTGCGTTCTGATAGTGTGCGGGGTGGTACAGGTCTGTATCTTTCTTTTATTGGTGGGTGGCTCCCCGTGGGGATGTGGTGTTCTACCCCTTTCACTCTGCCGAAGTCTAGCGGGTGCTTACTAAAGATTCACTCGTACTCTTGAACCACCCGGTAGACTCCCTGATTTTGGTGCAAGGGAGTGGAGTCAGCACCCACGTGGAGTTTCTGGCACCAGTCCTCCTTGGGTTTCTGGGAACCATTACCCTCCACCTGGGGAGATGGAGGCAAGGGTTCCATGGCCCTGACAGCATTGTGTTCAACAGTATACAATTTGGCTAGTGTAGCGTACCGGGGCAAGTGTACTTCCCTTTCCCCAATGTTTAAGATCCGGACGGGCACCCTTCCATGGCGGACATCGACCACCCCCCGGGCTGTCAAAATGGTGGGCCTGCTGTCTGAGTACACGGGTTCTACCATGGCTTGGTAGTCTCTCCCTCTTAACCCGATTGCAGTCCGACACCATTTCACTTTTGGGGGGCATAGCAATGGGGAACGGGTCGCTCATCCTCACGCTACCGATCTCACCACCAGACAGTTCTACCTGTTGCCATCTCATCAGGGCTCATATCTCCTTCTGGAGGACCCTCTGTTGGCTGGAGCTCGCATTCATCGCCACCTGCTGCAAAATTACAATTACTTCTGAAAGACAATTTTCAATCACATTAGTACCAAAGGTTATTTGAGGGTGACTTTCTCGACGGTCAATGTCCACAATGATCACTCCCTGTGCCGGCAGTTCAACTTTACCAATCTTAATGGTCATCTCTCTGAACCCCACCTGCGGCACGGGTTGACCATTGCTGGCGATGATGCTCAAGTCATCGTCTGGATAACGAGTTATATCAGTGTCACTCCAGTACTGCTTGAAAAGTACATAGGGGATGGTAGTCACTTGGGACCCGGTGTCCAGCAGTGCACTCATGGGGATACCGTCCAGCACTACGGGTAAAACCGGGCGTCCCCCTACGTACTTATCACGCCAATTAGATGGGCCTGATGACCTTATGCCTGGGGGTTGGCCCTTTGCCCCAGGTCGGACCCATTTAAAGTACAGTACCTGGCTACGTGTCCCGGCTGGCTACAACGGCGGCAAATCGGCTGTCCATCCTCAGTGTAATGATCGGCGGGCCTCCCTCTGAATGACGGGATCCTCCTCCGTCGACGCCACGGGACATCCTCCGGACTGGAAGCCAGCTTGATTGGTCCTGACGGGTCCATCTGTAACGACTGTACGGTCCTGGTCAATGCAGCAACACTCAGTTCTTGGACCTGATGGTGCAGGTTTGCAGGCGGGGATGGATTTAGGGCCTGCGCATCAGCCCCCACAAGGTCTGCGGGATAGGGCGCCGCCCCCTGGTGGTAAGGGATGGCAGGGCGCCGGGAAGCTACAGCGCCACCCGATGCAGGTTCTCGGAGCACCTGGATGGCCCTATCTTTGAACTGTGCAAAAGTCAAATCGGGGTTCTGTAGGGCCATGAGGCGCAGCTGGGTTCTGTGGGCGCTGGACAGCAGACCTTCTATGAACTGGTCAGTCAATAGTTTATCTGTATCCTGCACGCTGCCAGGGTCAGCTTGCTTAATTGCCCCCAAGGCTTCCTGTAAATTTAGGGCATAATCTCGGATGCTATCTTGAGCTCGCTGCTTACATCCATAGAACCGCATTTTGATTTCTGCTGAGGTACGGGTATCAAAGGTGTCCCGTAGACGGGTCAGAACCCCCCTTACAGTCCTTTTCTCCTCAGCTGTCCAAGACTTTACCTCCCGCTGGGCCGCACCAGTTAACTGCCCTATCAGTATGCTTACTTTCTGTTCTTCTGTCAGGGGATAAACTTTGAACAGGCTATACAGCCTTTCTTTAAAGTCGCCCAAGGTATGCGACTCGCCGGCATACTGGGGCAGCCAGGCCGCTCCGGGGATATAGGCAGGGGTGGATTAAGAGTAGCAAGGGCCCCGGGCAGTTTAGAAGGCGTGGGCCCCCTCCACACACCTGATTTATCACGTGACATGTCACATGATCCCCTGTGATAGATCATGTGATAGTTCACGGGAAATTAATTTGGCATAATATTAATTGTGCTGCCTCATCTGAGAGCAGCACAACATTGGGGCAGATACCCTGATTCCACCGATGTGTCACTTTTTCAGCTGCTTGTTGTCATTTTGAGAAAATCACCGTTTTATCTGCTGCAGATCTAGCAGCTCTCTGAATGCTGCGCTCTGTATAGCCCCACCCACACCACTGATTGGCAGCTTTCTGCCCATGCTCAGTGTACACAGAAATCTACTGATCAGTGATGGGGGTGGGGTCCTACAGAACTTACTAGTCATCTAGTGATAATTACCTTCTGACAAAGCAATGATTTTATCAAAACAACACTAAGCAACCCAGTAAGTGACACATTACTGGAATCAGTGCCTCTAACCCTACATTATGCTGCTCTCAGATTAGGTGGCAAAAACCTGATGACAGATTCCCTTTAAAGGAGCTGTAAAGACAAAAAAGTTTGTATTAAAAAAAATACAAGCCATTTGTTAAATTAACTTTTTTTCATTGTTAATTCACATTAGACTGTATCTTCAACACTTTTGTCAGCAGGTCTTATTACAGACTCTGAATAGGGCAGCTCTCTCCCTCTCCCTCAGCAGAAAGTCACAGCATGGTTAAAAAACGGGATCTTTTATGATTTTCTCATAATAAATAAAAAAGGACATGCAAGTCCTCCAAACTATTTTCCGTTTCTCTATAGGGGAGGTCCTAAATCTTTCTTGTTCTTTAGTTGATCACATGTCAAAAATGCAAAGCATTTACTATGAACTCGCCTAAAAAAATATACACTTGGAGAGTAATATCATCATCTGCATGTAAATATTCCTTGACTCTAAGGGCTCGCTCACACTGTCGTATAACACGGCCGAATGCTATGTGATGTTTTATCGGATAGGACTCGGCTCTATGTTATACTATGGGACAGTGCGATTATTGGCATGAGAAAATAATCTCATTCGATATTCGGACCATGTGCACCCATACAAGTCTATGGGTGCACGTAAAACATTGGACTGCACTCGGATGTCATCCAAGTGCAGTCTGATGAACACTCACAGAGACTATGGAGAAGATGGAGAAATTAAGTTCTCCATCTTCTCCATATCTGTGCTGCGAGAGAATCGGATCACACTCAGTTGAAGCTCTGACAGAGTTTGAGCCCAGTGTCATTAGCATAATTGGCCCTATTCTCTTGCATGAGAGAATATATGGCTTAGTGAGTGGACCCTAAAACTGAATAGTAGTGACGGACAGGCACCTCACAAGCGGGATCCATGTAGCTCTCAGATGTCATGTAGGTAGGGCTTCATTCCATGGGGTAGGGCTTAATTTCAAGGTATATAAAAAAAATTGACTTCAAATAAAAATTAAATGAACACAAAAAGCACTAATTGAATTATTTTTTTCATATTTATGTTTGCAGCCCCTTTAAAAACCCTTTGAGGACCAAGGCACATATATGTCCCATAGTTTTAAACTGGAAAAAAATTTGATTGAATAAAATTTAAGGTCCTCAAAGGTTTAAGTAGGTCATAAATTCATATGAATACTTGCTCATACAATTGCACATGCCAAAAGATGAAGAAGAACAGAATCAAAAATATGACATTAAGTGGAGCACTTACAGGTATTCAAGGTGAAAGAGACCAGCAAAAGCATCGTCTCGAATGACAGTAAATGAGTTAGAATTCAGCAAGCTGAAAATGAAGACAGCAGGTTAGAAGCGAACCAGACTTTATGGTGCTCAGAATTAGTCAAGCAGAATTTATTGACTGCTCTTGCAAAGCACTGAGACTCCCGTGGTGTATAGATGGCGCCGTGCGGCCTCCCGCTGTGTATAGATGGCGCCGTGCAGCCTCCCGCTGTGTATAGATGGTGCCGTGCGGCCTCCCGCTGTGTATAGATGGCGCCGTGTGGCCTCCCGCTGTGTATAGATGGCGCCGTGCGGCCTCCCGCTGTGTATAGATGGCGCCGTGCGGCCTCCCGCTGTGTATAGATGGCGCCGTGCGGCCTCCCGCTGTGTATAGATGGCACTGTATAGATGGCTACGTGCGGCCTCCTGCTGAGTATACGTGTATAGCTGGCTACGTGCGGCCTCCTGCTGAGTATAGATGCCGCACGGCGCTCCCCCCAGAGACAGCAGGAGGCCGCACAGCGCCATCTATACTCAGCGGGAGACCGCACGTAGCCATCTATACACAGCAGGAGGCCGCACGGCAACATCTATACTCAGCGGGGGGCCGCACGTAGCCATCTATACACAGCGGGGGGCCGCACGGCGCAGTCTATAAACAGCGGGGGGCCGCACGTAGCCATCTATACACAGCATGAGGCTGCACGGAGCCCCCCCAGAGACATCAGGAGGCCGTATGGCGCCAACTATATTCAGCAGGAGGCCGCATGCAGTCATACACACACACAAACATATACAGACACGCATAAACACATTTGAAACACAAAAATACATACAAACAGACATCACACAATGACATCAGCCCACACACACACACACAAACAGACAGACATCACACACACACACACCTGCCCACACACACACACACGTGTGTGTGTATGTATAGTGTGTGTGTGTGTATAATGTGTGTGTATGTATACTGTGTGTGTATGTATAGTGTGTGTGTGTGTGTGTGTGTATAATTTGTGTGTGTGTATTTTTTTTTTTAAGTTAAAAACAAGTAAAATGCTTGTGGCATCAATATCAAGACTCCAGATATAAGGGCCTATTCACACTGAATTTTGCAATGCATTCATCTCCTCTTTCCAGGCTTCTAACTAAATCCCTGAAAAATGGCATTCAGGTGTGCCTTGACATAGCCATTGATTTGAACAAAGGCAAACCGAGGCTAAAGTCTGAATCTTTAGGCTCCATTTTCTCTGCTTTCAGATGTCTCATTTCAGACAGCACAATCCTGAATTTCAGGGATTCAGTTGTAAGCCTTGTGTAAAGACCTGAATGCAGCGCTGAATGTAGTGTGAATAGGTCCTTACATCCTACACCACCTCAGGGGATTGTTGTTATGGAGTATTGCCCCTGGGTGGCCGCAGTTATGACCACCACCAGGGCTCGCGGTCACCCACCCTAACTTTGGTATTCTGGGGAGCTGGTATAATGAATATCTGAGAAGAGCCCTAGAGAAGCAAGAACATTGGACAACCAAGAGCTGGTGGCCTCAAGTCAGGTGTAGTGTTCAACAGGGCAAGACTTTCTAACCTGCCCACACACACACACACACATATACACACACACCTGCCCACACAGACACACACACACACCTGCCCACACAGACACACACACACCTGCCCACACACACACACACACACACACCTGCCCACACACACACACACACCTGCCCACACACAAACACACCTGCCCAAACACAAACACACACCTGCGCACAGAAACACCTACCCACACACACACACACCAGCCCACACACACACACACACCTGCCCACACACACACACACCTGCCCACACACACACACACCTGCCCACACACACACACACACACACCTGCCCACACACACACACACACATCTGCCCACACAGACACCTGCCCGCAAACACACACACACACCCATATACACACACCTGCCCACACACACACACACACACCTGCCCACACAGACATCCACACCTGCCCACACAGACACCTGCCCACACACACACACATATATACACACACACACATATACACACACACACACACACCTGCCCACACAGACAGACACACATATACACACACACACACACACCTGCCCACATAGACACCTGCCCCCACAGACACCTGCCCACAAACACACATACACCTGCCCACACACACATCTGCCCACACACACACACACTCACCATCCCCCGGCTCAATTCCTCCTGCCTGCTCTCTCTCTTTTCCGGTGCAGCACTGCAGGCCGGGGCGCACTGTGTGACGTCACAGCTAGGAGACACAGCCGCGCACAGGGCCATGTCTCCTAGCAGTGACGCGGCCGGGCCAGCACAGCGAAGTTAACTGCTGCAGTGCTGGCCCGGCCGATGAAGAAGTAGAGGCGGCCCCTGCTGGGGGAGCGGTCCAGGCCCCCCCTCCCGGCCCGCACATATAATGAGGGCAATCCGGCATTAGACACCCCGACTGGAGCCGCGGGCCCCCTGCAGGCTCGGGGCCCTGGGCGGTCGCCCGGATTGCCCTCATTATAATCCGCCTATGGATATAGGGCATGGAAAACGGCATCACAGCTGCAGCGGCTACGCTGGTGGTAAAGGGTCCCTCCGCGTCCGACATCTTCCTCCCCCCTAGTTAACCGTGGCCTACCTTCTGGCGATCCTCTTCTGTAGGCCGCGGCTCCGCTCGCGATGCTCTGGGCGAGGACCTTGCGTTGCTCCGTTATGACGTAGGCATCCGCTGGATCTCCATCCAGGACATTGAGCAGCGTCTCAGCGTAGGGCGGGGCTTCAGGTCTCACGCGTTTTTGGACGTCCACGTCCCTCTTCTTCCCGCGCGGCGTCCCGAAGATGGCGCCCGATGGCGGGAAACGGCTCCGATTGGCGGGAAATGGCCCCGAATGGCGGGAAACTTCACTCAGATATGTATAGAGTCTTTTCCAGGCACGCAATACCCGTTTGTGGCGGGTTGGTCACAATTCTGCCGACTACGCCAAAGCTGACTCGCCCCCTGGGACGTGGGGTACCCGGAACCGGGCCTTCTAGTGTACGGTGCTGATGGGGGTAGTAGTGGCAACCCGATCCCGTGGCTCAGGGTGGTCAGACCAAATGGTGTAAGTCTATTTATCAGTGTTTTGAATGTCCGAGTACGCCACCCGTGGATTGCGGTTGGAGATAACCGCCGCTGCAAGGCAGACCGCTGAGGCTGGTGTTGGTGTGCAGCACAGGGGTAGGATAACTCCCCACGGGAAGAGTGTAGCCTCAGGGCTGTGTAGGTGGATGTTGGGGGTGATAGTGCAGGCCGCAATAGTAAGAGTTCAGAGTCCGCTTCAAACAGTTCAGGGTCTTTATTGTAGATATTATTAATGACCCAACAGTACCGGTTAGGAATGGGCCTGGGTGTCTGAGAGCATTCGGGCGAGCCCCACTGGTCAGGGTGAGTGTGTAGGCCTACCGTTCTCTCTATGCTCTTTCTGACTATCCCCCTTTTCGTGGTGTAATAGCCCACGTCCCTGAGCTGGCCGTGTACTTCTCTCCTGTATGGCTTGCGACTCAGGTCTTGGGTACCTGTTGCTTGCTCCTCGATGTACTGGTCCCTCTGTGTGGCGGAGCCTCCAGGCTTCTTAGGCCAAGGGACCTGAAATCCCTCGCAGGTTGGTTCTCTGCTGCTGGGCTTGTAAACCTGACAGCCTCGGACCCCAATGTCCGGTAGATTGGTTCTCTGCCAGGACCGGCTCTCGTCGCCTCTGTCCCTGGCTTGCAGTTTCTCCTCTGCCTCACGGACTCCTCAGCTACAGCTGAACTGTCCCTCCTTCTCTGGGACTAGTCTCACTCCTGAGCTAGGTCTTCCAGTTTTCTCTAACCCTGCCCTCAGTTCCAGCTTTTATAGGGGCAGCCAGCTCCCCCTGCTGGCCTGGGACAGGAGGTGCTGTATGCTAATTGTCCCTAACCAGGGGACCTCCCTCCTGCTTTCAGAAACAGATTATTGTTTGTGGCATCCAGGCCTGGGGTGACACACACACACTGCTCTATATTTAGTATGATGCCCCCACTCCTCCATATATATAGCATGATGGTCCCACTTCTCCATATACAGGTGCATCTCACTAAATTAGAATATCATCAAAAAGTTAATTTATTTCAGTTCTTCAATACAAAAAGCTGTCTTTCAGCTCATCTGCATTGTTGGGTCTGGTGTCTCTCATCTTCCTCTTGACAATACACGATAGATTCTCTATGGGGTTAAGGTCAGGCGAGTTTGCTACCAATCAAGCACAGTGATACTGTTGTGTGTAAACCAGGTATTGGTACTTTTGGCCGTGTGGACAGGGGCCAAGTCCTGCTGGAGAATGACATTTCCATCTCCAAAAAGCTTGTCGGCAGAGGGAAGCATGAAGTGCTGTAAAATGTCCTGGTAGCCGGCTGTGCTGACTTTGGTCTTGATAAAACACAGTGGACCTACACCAGCAGATGACATGGCCCCCCAAACCATCACTGATTGTGGAGCCTTCACACTAGACCTCAAGCAGCTTGGATTGTGGACTCTCCACTCTTCTTCCAGACTCTGGGACCTTGATTTCCAAATGAAAATTGGAACTCTAGGACCTTGTGGAGTGTGTCAATGACTGCCTTCTGGACATCTGTCAAGTCAGCAGTCTTCCTCATGATTGTGGAGCATACTGAAACAGTATTGAAGAACTGGAATAAATTAACTTTTTGAAGATATTCTAATTTAGTGAGATGCACCTGTATATACTATGATGGTCCCACTGCCCCACATACATATAGTATAATGGCCCCACTACTCCATATGTAGTATGATGGACCCACTACTCCAGATATATAGTAGGATGGCTCCACTGCCCGATCATTTAAAAAAATATCTCACTTAATCCTGATTCCCTACATCACGGCCTCTGTCTCCTCTTCCATGGCGGGACTGCAGAGCAGAGCGATGCAATGATGTCACCGAGCCACCTGCGTGAGTATGCTGACATCTCGTTAACCGCAGGCCTATGGCGATCTGTGGCATATGAAAGAGATAGTGATAGGGCAGGGAGCTTGTGTCCCACTGCTTTATCATGCGACGCCTCTGCATAAGAGACATTAGGGCTACATTAGCTACGTCATAGAAGACACTGGAGCTGGAGTATATAGAATAGGAGACACTGGGGCTGGCGTATATTCATCACAGGATACATTGGGGCTAGAGCATATACATCACAGAAGAAGCTGGAGTATATAGAATAGGAGACACTGGGGCTGGAGTATATAGAATAGGAGACACTGGGACTGGCGTATATTCATCACAGGATACATTGGGGCTAGAGCATATACATCACAGAAGAAGCTGGAGTATATAGAATAGGCGACACTGGGGCTGGAGTATATAGAATAGGAGACACTGGGGCTGGCGCATATACAGTTCTGCTCAAAAGTTTACATACCCCAGCAGAATTTTTCCTTTCTTGGCCTTGTTTCAGAGAAAATGAATGATAACAAAAACACTTTTTCTCCACTCATGGTTGTTGGTTGGGTGAAGCCATTTACTGTCACATTTCTGTGTTTTCTCTTTTTAAATCTTAATGACAACTAGTGATGAGCGAGCATGCTCGCTACTGCTCGGTGCTCGCCCGAGTATCTCACTGCTCGAGATGCTCTGCGCTCACCGAGTATTTCCGGGTTGGTCGGGCGGGAAGTTGGGTCCACTCCCTGCATGTTTGGCGCTCTTTACAGAGCCAATGAACATGCAGGGATTGCCTGCCATGCACTGTAATGCCATAGCCATGTTGGTTGTGGGCATTACAGTGATTGGCTGGCCGCACAGCGTCATCAGGGCTATATCTGACCTGGCGCCGCCATGCTCATCACAGTCACTTCGGATCAGACAGTGTAGGGAGAGCTGCTGCTGCGTTAGGGAGAGATTTGATCGTGCATTAGGTAGTGTAGTGAGAAAAACCGCACATTACACATATCCATCTCAACAAACAGTCCTTCTGAGGACTAATCCATCTGCAGAGATATCAGGCAGGCAGTGTATATAGGCAGGCAGTGTATATAGCAGACTGCAGTGCATATAGCACAAGAGGCTCCATTCCAATTCTGCCTTCTGCTGCTGTTAGATATTTCTATACAAAGGCCCAGGTCTCAGGGGCCAGGAATACTTTTCTTTGGATCTTAATCCTCATTATTTGCTTATAAAGCAATCCAGAGAACACCGTTTTTCTGCGCCATTTGCTTGTTGGCACTGCAGAATACAGCCAGGTCCTTTCCATATTAGAGCGCTAGAAATCCAGCTATTTAAAACTGTGTTTTCTCCGTCACACGGATCACATATACGTTGTCAGAAAATACTGCCATTTCTGGCCTCCATTTTTTCAGTGTGTCAGTGAAGCAATTCACAGCAGTTTGCTGTTCACACTACTTACCTACAGGCCAGGTATTTAAAACTCTGTTTTCTCCATCACACCGATCACATATAACTTCGCTTCAAACTCAGTCATTTGTAGTGAGCGTGGAAGATACTATCCTCCATTTAAAATGGGCAAGGCACGTGGCAAGGGACGGGGAACTGGACGTGATGGTAATGGTACATGCAGAGGCCGAGGACAAGGCCGTGGGCAAGCCGAAATTGTACCACAGCAAACACCCACATCTTCTCGCCTGACCTTCCTGTCCCAATTTCTAGGGGACCGCAGCACACCACTATTGAACCCAGATCAGTGTCAAAAGGTTGTTGGTTGGATAGCGGATAATGCTTCCAGTCACTTAGCCACCACCACCACCACCCTGTCTTCCACACGGTCAAATCTCAGTAGCCATGAGTCTGGACCTCATATTCCTCACCCTGATCCTCCTTCCTCCCACCATGCCGAGTACCCAGAGACAACTGATCCCACACTTGGACAATCTGAAGAGCTGTTCACTTTTCCATTTATAGATTCGGGCCTCTCGCCCGGTCCACTTGAAGCGGGGCAAGAGGAGATCACGTGTAGCGATGCCCAAATATTTGAGCAGCCACGGTCACACGAAGGCGACGGTGGGAAACTGTCACAAGATGTGGATGATGATGAGACACAATTGGCAGAAAGTCAGGAATAGTACCAGGGTGCAGAAGTGGGAGACGAGGTGGTGGATGATATAGTAACTGACCCAACCTGGCAGGAGGACATGCAGAGCAAGGACAGCAGCACACAGGGGGAGGGAGGCAGAGCACCCCAACAGGCAGGAAGAAGCAGTGTGGTGGCCGCAGACAGAAGGCAGGCTACCGTTTCCCGTAACACCAACACGAAGGAAGTTGCCACTACAACTGTTAGGTCTTCCCGAGTCTGGTTGTTTTTTAAAGACTCTGCCAATAACTCCAAAAAGGCCATTTGCATCACGAGCCAGACCAGCATCAGCAGGGGTGGCAAAACGACCAGCCTTACCACCACCAGCATGATCAGGCACATGGCAGCAAAGCACTTGACTTTGTGGGCCGAACACCAGGGTCCAGCAACAGTGTCTACAGGTGGCACCATTGCTTCTTCTGCTGTTGTGCATGCAAGTCAATCCCCTGTCCATAGTGCATGCAAAGATGCCTCCTGCCCTGCACCTGTCATTGCACACTCTCTCTGCGAGCTCAAAGAACACTGGATTTTGGCTGTTGGAGCTGAAAAGAGCACATCGGTAAACCAGGGGAGGAGTCCTGAGGAGATAATTTGCATATTCCCACTGCTTTTTGGGGTAAGTGAAGAGTCTCCGCGAGCTCAAAGAACACTGGATTTTGGCTGTTGGAGCTGAAAAAAGCACATCGGTAAACCAGGGGAGGAGTCCTGAGGAGATAATTTGCATATTTCCACTGCTTTTTGGGGTAAGTGAAGAGTCTCCGCGAGCTCAAAGAACACTGGATTTTGGCTGTTGGAGGTGAAAAGAGGACATCGGTAAACCAGGGGAGGAGTCCTGAGGAGATCATTTGCATATTCCCACTGCATTTTGGGGTAAGTGAAGAGTCTCCGCGAGCTCAAAGAACACTGGATTTTGGCTGTTGGAGCTGAAAAGAGGACATCGGTAAACCAGGGGAGGAGTCCTGAGGAGATAATTTGCATATTCCCACTGCTTTTTGGGGTAAGTGAAGAGTCTCCGCGAGCTCAAAGAACACTGGATTTTGGCTGTTGGAGCTGAAAAGAGGACATCGGTAAACCGCGCGCCGGTAGGCATTTTGAAGCTTTATTTTTAAGCTTTTTTCACTGTTTTCAGAACATTAACAATAAGAACATGGAAGAGTCCAGGAGCCATTTGGTGAGCTGCATATCCTGCTACATGTTCACAGACTTGCCAGTGGAAAAGCCAAACTTCACATGCCAGAAATGCAAGCTTGTGTCCCTGTTGGAGGAAAAGTTGCGAAATCTAGAAGAGAGGTTAACTACCTAGAAAATCATTAAGGAAGGTGAAGAGTTCTTAGACAGAGCAGAATTATCTCTTCATGATTCAGAAAGAGAAGAAATTCGAACTGCACCTGACGAAACAGAGGAATGGAAGCATGTGACCCACAGAAGCAGGAGGATCGAGAGGCAGTCAGCACCCATACTGCTCAGGAACCAGTACCAGGCTCTCACGCAGGAGAACCATGAAGAAATACAGCAAAATAAGACTTTGCCAGCAATGAATAACCTTGTAAGCCCTCAGAATCCTCCTGGATGGAGAAAGAAGAATGTTGTGAAGAATAAACGGAGAGTGGTGGTCATGGGGGATTCCCTGTTAAGAGGAACAGAGGCCGCTATCTGCAGACCAGACATAACCTCAAGAGAAATGTGCTGTCTTCCAGGAGCAAAAATTAAAGATGTGTCTGACAGGATATCAAGACTCTTCAGACCTACAGATCACTACCCATTCCTGCTAATACATGTGGGGACAAATGACACCGCAAGAAAGGACCTGGAAACCATCTGCAGTGACTTTGAAGACTTAGGCAAGAAAGTGAAAGAATTGGGAGCGCAGGTGGTCTTCTCATCCATCCTCCCAGTGGATGGCCATGGAACAATGAGGTGGAATAAGATTCTACAGGTGAACAACTGGCTACGTCGATGGTGCCGTCAACAAGGATTTGGATTTCTGGATCACGGAATGAATTACCTATACGATGGACTACTTGCTAGAGATGGGGTGCACCTTACGAAGACTGGAAAACATGTATTTGGAAGTCGCCTTGCTACACTCATCAGAAGAGCTTTAAACTAGAACAATGTGGGAAGGGAAGCAAAAGTCCAGAAAAAGCCATACAGCTGACAAATACTATTGAGATCTCTGCTACTGGAAGTGGAAAGGAAGAACAAAGACAAAACAATTTAAATAATAAAAATATGGGAGGAAGAGAAACCAATCACAAACTAAAATGTTTTTATACAAATGCACAAAGCATGGGCAACAAACAAGGAGAATTGGAACCACTAATGCAGGAAAAGGAATATGATGTCATTGGAATCACTGAAACTTGGTGGGACGATACACATGATTGGAATAAAAGGCTAAAAGGATACAACTTATTTGCAAGAAACAGACTTGATAAACGAGGAGGAGGTGTTGCATTGTATGTTAGAAAAGCGTATATCTGCACAGAGATTGAAGCTTCAGAGACTGGGAGTTCTGTGGAAACTGTTTGGGTAAGAATACAAGGAGAGAACAACGGAAAGGACACCATTGTAAGCATTTACTACAGGCCACCTGGGCAAGCTGAAGATATGGATGAACTCATTATGTATCAAATGACCAAGTTCTCCAAAAAATATGACGTAGTGGTCATGGGAGATTTCAACTATCCAGACATTTGTTGGGAATCTCTCTCAAGTAAAACTAACAGGTCAAGCAAATTCTTATCCTCTCTTGCTGACAACTTTATCTTCCAAAAGGTAGGGGAGAAAACATGGGGATCTGCTACTTTGGATCTAATCCTTATAAACAGGGAGGAAAAGGTTGAGGAGGTAAAGGTGGCTGGGACCCTAGGAGGTAGCGATCATGCTATTATAGAATTTTGGATAACTAGAGGAGGAAGACATGTGAAGACTCAAACTTCAAGGTTAGATTTTAGAAAGGCAGATTTTAAGAGACTCAGAAAGAGAATAGGAGGGATCCAATGGCTGGATGTCCTTAAGGACAAAAATGTCCAGGAAGGATGGGAAATTTTTAAAAATGAGATTCTCAAAGCACAATCGTTAACAATCCCGAAAAGTAGGAAGAATGGGAAGCATTTAAGGAAACCAGGATGGATGAACACAGAACTTAAACACATGCTAAAAAGAAAGAAAGAAATGTTTATTAAATGGAAAGAGGGAGGCATATCTAAAGAAGATTATAATGCAGTCTGCAGATCCTGTAGGGCACGTATCAGGTTAGCTAAAGCTGACAATGAATTAAGGGTTGCAAGAGATGTCAAAAGCAATAAAAAAGGATTTTGGGGGTATGTCAAAAGTAAAAGAAAAGTGAAAGATGCTATAGGATTTTTACAGGATGAAAATGGAGAAATGGTAAGAGAGGATGTTGAGAAGGCCAAACTTTTTAATTCCTATTTTGCATCTGTTTTCTCTCAGAAAGAAAATGTAACATCAACTGATCTTCACTGTCCTTTTAAAGGAATAGAGGAATCCAAGTTATCTGTAAACAGAAAGATTGTGAGGGAATATTTAGCTAACATAAATGAGTTCAAGTCTCCAGGTCCAGATGAATTACAACCCAGAGTACTGAAGGAGATCGTAGAAGAAATTTTAGAACCACTCTCCATAATCTTTGAAAATTCTTGGAGAACAGGAGAAGTCCCAGAAGACTGGAGAAGAGCAAATGTTGTTCCTATCTTCAAAAAGGGGAAGAAGGTGGACCCAGGGAACTATAGGCCGGTGAGTCTGACTTCTATACCAGGAAAGATCTTTGAAAAAATTATTAAACAACATGTATGTAAGTACATGGATAAGAATGAAGTGATTAACCAGAGTCAGCATGGGTTTGTAACTAACAAGTCATGTCAGACTAACTTAATTTCCTTCTATGACAGAATCACTGACTGGGTGGATCAGGGAAATGCTGTAGATATAGTATATCTTGACTTCAGCAAAGCATTTGACAAAGTATCTCACACCATCCTTATTGAAAAAATGACCAAGTATGCAATGGACTAGGCAACTGTTAGGTGGATTCATAACTGGCTTAGTGATCGGACTCAAAGGGTGGTTGTAAATGGCTTCACATCCAGCTGGATGAATGTCTCAAGTGGGGTACCACAGGGCTCCGTCCTGGGACCTGTATTGTTCAACATCTTTATCAATGATTTAGATGAAGGAATTGAGGGTAAACTGATTAAATTTGCTGATGACACAAAGCTGGGAGGGATAGCTAATACTAGAGAAGAGAGAGAGAGGATTCAAAAAGACCTAAATAAACTGGAGCAGTGGGCAGCAACCAACAGAATGGTTTTTAACAGGGAAAAATGCAAAGTACTACATCTGGGCAGTAAAAATGAAAAAAGCATATACAGAATGGGAGGAATAGAGCTAAGCAACAGTACATGTGAAAAAGACTTAGGTATACTAATAGATCATAGACTGAACATGAGTCAACAGTGTGATGCAGCAGTAAAAAAGGCAAATACAATTCTGGGATGTATTAACAGAAGCATACAGTCTAGATCACGTGAAGTCATTATCGGTCTGTACTCCTCTTTGGTCAGACCTCATCTGGAATACTGTGTACAGTTTTGGGCACCACATTTTAAAAAAGACATAGACAAACTGGAGCAAGTTCAGAGAAGAGCGACCAGAATGGTGACTGGTCTGCAAACCATGTCCTATGAGGAACGGTTGCAGGATTTGGGAATGTTTAGCTTGCAAAAAAGAAGACTGAGAGGAGACTTAATAGCTGTCTACAAATATGTCAAGGGCTGTCACATTGTAGAAGGATCATCTTTATTCTCATTTGCACAAGGAAAGACTAGAAGCAATGGGATGAAACTAAATGGGAGGAGACACAGATTAGATATTAGAAAAAACTTTTTGACAGTTAGGGTGATTAATGAGTGGAACAGGCTGCCACGAGAGGTGGTGAGTTCCCCTTCAATGGACGTCTTCAAACAGAGGCTGGACAGACATCTGTCTGAGATGATCTAGTGAATCCTGCTTTGATCAGGGGGTTGGACCAGATGACCCAGGAGGTCCCTTCCAACGCTACCATTCTATGATTCTATGATTCTATGATAAGTAGCAGCATCAGGAAGCACGTCCATGTCCTTGTCCCAGTGCAGCGTTCAGTTGTTCATACTCCAGTCCTTGGAATGCAAGTGCAAATATGCAGCCAACGTCCCACAGGCCACACTACTAAATTCTCACAATTCACAACTGCTTGGCTCGAAATGTTGCCTTTTAGGCTTCTGGAGACAGAAGCATTCCGCAACCTGATGGCGGCGGCCGTCCCTCGGTACTCTGTCCCCAGCCGCCACTATTTCTCCCAGTGTGCCGTCCCCACATTACACAAGCACGTGTCCCAAAACATTAGCAGTGCCCTCAACAACGCAGTTACCAGTAAAGTCCACCTAACCACAGCCACGTGGACAAGTGCTTGTGGGCAGGGATGGTACATCTCGCTGATGGCACACTGGGTTAACATAGTGGAAGCCGGGACCCAGTCCGACCTTGGGACGGAACACGTCCTCCCGACGTCAAGGATTGCAGGCCCTAGGTCAATCAGGGTTGCCCCCATGGTCTACAGCTCCTGAACCTCATGCTCCTCAGCCTCCATCTCCGAAATGACCACATCAGTCACAAGCTGGAAGCACTGCAGCACTGCCTCGGCCAAGAGGCAACAGGCTGTGCTGAAGCTAATATGCTTAAGTGAAAAAACACACAATGCTGAAGAGTTATGGACAGCTCTGAAAGAGCAGGCAGATCTGTGGCTCAAACCGCTGAACCTACAGCCAGGCATGGTCGTGTGTGACAATGGCCGGAACCTGGTGGCGGCTCTGAGGCGAGGCGAGCTCACACACGTACCATGCCTGGCCCATGTGCTTAACCTCGTGGTTCAGCGGTTACTCAAATCCTACCCAGAGCTGCCGGATCTGCTTGTTAAAGTATGCCGCCTGTGTGCCCATTTTAGAAAGTCAGCTACAGCTTCCGCCGCCCTTGCAGTGTTTCAGCAGCGTTTGCAGCTTCTGGCTCACAGACTCGTGTGTGATGTCCCCACACGTTGGAACTCTACATTGCAGATGTTGGGAAGGATTTGTGAGCAGAAGAGGGCAGTTGTTGAGTACCAGCATCAAAAAGGCTATCGGTATTCAGTTCAGACTCCACACATAAGACCTCAGTAGTGGACGTGGATGTCAGACATATGTACCATCCTCCAAAACTTTGAGGACTCCACCAACATGGTGAGCGGCGATGACGCCATAATTAGCCTCACCATCCCGCTTCTCTGTCTTCTGAAACGCTCTCTGCTCACAATCAAAGATGATGCATTGCAGGCGGAGCACGATAAGATGGAGCAATTAACCATACAGGGTGATTACACACAGCCAAGCCTCATCTCATCCCAACGTGGATTGGGTGACAATGAGGAAGAGGAGGAGGAGGAAGGACAGGAACTAGTTTCATGCACTATAGACGGTGCTATCTGCACAGCTGTCATACCGTCTGTTCAGCGTGGATGGCCAGAGGACAGAGAGGAGGAGGAGGAGGAGAGCATGGTCAGTCATCCTCTTGGTGAGGACACGGAAGTCTTGCCTGTTAGTAGTCTGGCACGCATGGCTGAGTTTATGTTATGCTGCCTTTCCCATGACCCTCGCATTCTCAAAATTTTAGGTCATTACTGGTTGGTGACACTTCTAGACCCACTCTACAAGGAGAACTTTATATCTCTTATTCCTGAGGCGGACAGGTGTACAAAAATGAGGCAGTACCAGAAGGCCCTTGTTGCGGAACTATTAAAAAAATTCCCATCTAAAAACGCTGGAGGCAGAGGGCACACTTCGTTCGACAACCAAGGCCCCCACTCTGTCACTTCTTCTCTCTGACTGAACACTGTTCTAAGATGGTGCCCACCTTTTATACCTCCCTCTAGAACATGAGCCCAGGTGACCAGCAAACAATGGGCTCCTATCTACGCTCAGGAACCAACCCCTATCTGCTCCTACATCACTGGGTATTCCTACCCCCTCCCCACTCCAGCCAGGGACACGGTCTGTCGTGCCTGCATTTCTGTCTAATGGGAGCACCGTTGAGCTGTCCCTCGGAAATGGGGTGAGTGTGCTGTATGCAGCTAACTGAACCCTGGTCCATACTCCATCCTTACCCGGGAGTGGAATATCACACCTCTGGCAGAGGTGCAATACCCCTGTAGCGTCCGAGCCCTCGGGGCGCTACAGTTTTATGATGCCTGTAAAAAAAAATTTTTATACAGTATGTTCATGTATACCCCCCAGGAGTAAATGTTTGTCAGCCCATACACTTAGTGTATGGCATTACAAGTATAGGAGGCCCGCTCCTTTCTAATGGTAAAAAAAATTTATGATGCGCTCCTCCACGTCTCTTCCAAGGGCCATTGAAGTGCCTCCAAATTTTTGGCAGCCCTTGCAGTCACTGCATAGTCCAACACTATGGGAGATTCTCTCCTTTCTAATGGGAATTTGTCATTACTGTGGCCTGGTCTATATGTCTTTAAATTCTTAGTGGGTTTTTTCCTAAACTTGGTCAGCCGTTGGACTCACTGCATACCCTATAACTGTATAGCAGACCCTCTACTTTCTAATGGGAACATGTCGTACCTTGTTACTGTGGCCATGCTCTTTGTGTCTTTAAATTGTTAGTGGTTTTTTTCAAAAATTTTGGCCACCCTTGCAGTCACAGCATGGGCATTACCACTATAGAAGACCCTCTCCTTTATAATGGGAACATTTTTTTTACTGAGACCCTCCTCTATGTCTCTTCAAAGGGGTATTAGGTTGCGTCCAAATTTTTGACAACCCTTGCAGTCACTGGATGCGCAATAACAGTATAGGAGACCCACTTGTTAATAATGGGAAAAACAAAGCATAGCCCTCTGATGGCTCTCTAACAATAGCTAGGGCCGACTGCTGGCCTTTTAAGAATAGTAAGGGCCGTCTGATGTCCCTATAAAAATAGGCTTTATGACTTTCAGAGTCCCTCCATCATAAATAAAACAGGATGTGTCTGATGACACCACATTGCCAGATGAGGTTGTAAAATGTTAAAATGACATTTCCCGGTGAATGCATTTGTCATAAAAAATAACATAAAAAAACATAACAATAGGATCTTTCTTTAGTATAAAAAACAGCATCACCAATTTAACCTCAATGTAATCACATTGTTCAGCTCATGCACCTCCTCCTCCATCTCCGAAATGACCACATCAGTCACAAGCTGACAGCACTGCAGCACTGCCTTGGCCAAACAGCAACAGGCTGTGCTGAAGATAACATGCTTAATGCTTAATTGACAAACCGCCCAGCGCTGCATAGTTGTTGAAAGCTGTAACACAGCAGCTTGATCTGTGGCTCTCACCGCTGAACATACAGCCAGGCATGGTCGTGTGTTACAATGGGCGGAACCTGGTGACAGAGAAATGACAACCAGGGTAGATACTGTTTCCCTCTATGCCAGTCCTTTCACAGAGCTAAAGAATATGGCTGTGGTGAAATACAACTCCCACTGAGAAGCTGTTTCAGATTGAAAAACATTGTGCCCACCAGAGGATTTGTTTCTGAGGGCTAACCTTTCTCACCCGCTCAAGAGCCCCATAGCAGCTGCAAAGTTAGCGCTATCATGAACTCTCCTGAGGTAGAAGCCAAGGCACACCAGAGAATTCTCTGGTGGGACTGTCCAACCCTGCCGAGAAGCAGTCCTGGCTAAGAAAAGTGTGTGGGAAGATTCCAGGACACTCTATTTTTACTGAGGAGGAAACACATGCAAACATGGGGAGAACATACAAATTTCTTGCAGATGTTGTCCTTGCTGGGATTTGAACCCAGGATCCCAGTGCTGCAAGACTTCAGTGCTAACCACTGATCCAATGTGCTGCCGTTCACCCTCTAATATCTAACAGGCTGGAGAAACTTGAACCTACTGCCACTCTATCATCAGCTCCTTTGTGGGAAAATGTATTTGGGCAGCCACTCACTCTACCAAATAAAATTCCAGAGAAGGAAATTGAGGATGGCTTCGCTACTGGTACTGGGGGCAGTGTTAATACCATAGTGTTGTACCATAGTTTGCTGGAAATATTCCAGGCTGGTAGGAGGCAAGAAAATTCCCACAGAAAAGTACCAGCAGTAATGTTCAGGCCACATTTCAAGTGCAAGCAGCTTTAGAGTACTTCCTGGGAGAAATGACACGCAGGGTAGATACGGTTTCCCTCTATGCCAGTCCTTTCACTGAGCTAAATACAACTCTTATCAAAAAAAGTTGTGGACTGGCTCCGTACCGTCCCTGGCCACATTCACCTGTCCACGTGTTTGTGGTTAGGCAGTCCTTCTTAGTAAGTGCACTGGGTAGGGCATGGCTAATGTTGTGGGACCCGTGCTTGTGGAAGGCGAAGGCGATACCGGGAGAAATACTGGCGGCTGGGGACCGAGTATGGACACCCGGCCGCCGCCTGCATGAGGTTGTGAAAAGCTTCCATCTCCACAAGCTTAAAAGGCCATATTTCAAGTGCAAAGAGCTGCCCAGAAATCTGTCAGTTTAGTGTTGCGGCCTGTGGGTGGGTGGGTGGCTGGCTGCATACTTGCAATTGCAATCCAAGTAACAGAAAACTAAGCAGATGATGGCCTCTATCATCATCATGGCCTCACCTCGGCACTATGAACTCTCCTGAAGGAGAAGCCAGGGCCCGCCGGAGGAGTCTCCGGTTCTCTGGTGGGCCCGTCCAACCCTGCCGAAAAGCAGCCCTGGCTAAGAAAAGTGTGGGGGAAGGTTCCTGGACACTCTATGGCTGCTTTTTTAATGCGGATCGGCCATGCTTATGCATGTTATTTCTCAAAACGCATTACGGATCAGGCCATTTTCCAACTCTGTATTCAAGAAATTAAATGTGCAAAGAAAGATGTGTGTGTGTGTCAAAGCACCATTGACAAGTGCGAGTTGATGTTGGATGGGCTGCCATTGCTTCTGCAACAAGCTCAATTACAGGATTTTCTGGGAGAAATGACATGCAGGGTAGATACGGTTTCCCTCTATGCCAGTCCTTTCACCGAGCTAAATACAACTCTTAGCAAAAAAAGTTGTGGACTGGCTCCGTACCGTCCCTGGCCACATTCACCTGTCCACGTGTTTGTGGTTAGGCGGTCCTTCCCAGTAAGTGCACTGGGGAGGGCACGGGTAATGTTATGGGACCCGTGCTTGTGGAAAGCGGAGGCGATACCGGGAAATATAGTGGCGGCTGGGGACCGAGTATGGACACCCGGCCGCCGCCGGCATGAGGTTATGAAAAGCTTCCGCCTCCACGAGCCTAAAAGGCCACATTTCAAGTGCAAGCAGCTGTCAAAAATTTGGCAGTATAGTATTGCAGCCTGTGGGTGGGTGGCTGCCGGCTTTCTTGTGCTTGCATTCCAAGGAATGGGGTAGGGACAACTGAACACTGCAGTGGGACAAGGACGTGGACGGTGATTGTTGCAAGTCTGCAACGACAGGTGCATGGCGGGAATCATCTTCGCATGTGCCAAGGATCACTTATGATGGGCACACATTTAGGCAGTGACCTGGGAGTCAGAGATGTTTCCAGAGGTCTTCCCCTTGCTGTTCCCATGTCTTTTCAGCACTGTATGCATGTGTCTGATGATGTGTCACACACCACATGGCCAGATAAGGTTGTAAAATGTTAAAATGACATTTCCTGGTGAATGCATTTGTCTTAGTTGAAAGCAATGCAAAAGTGCAAAAACGTGTCAAAAATGCTACGTGTGAACATAGCCCAAGGTGTGTAGGAGTATTTTTGTTTTTGTTTATTTATTTTGCCTTATATACAAGTCATCACCCTGGAAAGGATGTTCCTTATGCTGTAAAAGTGGCGTAATACTCTGACGACGTTGTTGACAGCAGTGATCTGGGAGTCAGAAATGCTTCCAGGGGTCTTCCCCATGCTGTTCCCATGTCATTTGAGCACAGTTCCCATCGATTTGGGCAATTTTTAGGCCCTCTGCAGATCGCCGTGGGGAGCCACCTGAAAAATGCTGAAGTTTCCCCTAGACTTATATTGGGCTCATTGCTCGGGTTGAGCACCCGAGTATTTCAATTTGCTCGACCCGAGCAACGAGTACTCGAGCATTTTAGTGCTCGCTCATCACTAATGACAACCAAAAACATTCAAATAATCCTGATCAAAAAGTTCACATACCCTGGTGATTTTGGCCTGATAACATGCACAGAATTTGACACAAATGGGTTTGAATGGCTACTAAAGGTAACATCCTCACCTATGACCTGTTTGCTTGTAATCAGTGTGTGTGCATAAAGCTGAGTGAGTTTCTGGGATCCAGCCACTGACGTTTCTGGATTTTGAGATGGGGAAAGCAAAAGAATTATCAACGGATCTACGGGAAAAGGTAGTTGAACTGTATAACACAGGAAAGGGAGGCAAAAAGAGTATAACACAGGAAAGGGATACAAAAAGATATCCCAGGAATTGATAATGCCAGTCTGCAGTGTTCAAACTGTGATTAACAAATGGAAAATCAGATGCTCTGTAAAAACCAAACCACAGTCAGGTAGACCAACAAAAATTTCAGCCACAACTGCCAAGAAAATTGTTCGGGATGCAAAGAAAAACCAACAAATAACATCAGCTGAGAACACACTTAGGGGTGTACTCACTTTTGTTGCCAGCGGTTTAGACATTAATGGCTGTGTGTTGAGTTATTTTACAGGCACACCAAATTTACAGTTAAACAAGCTGTACACTGACTACTGTACATTGTATCAAAGTGTCGCATCTTCAGTGTTGTCCCATCAAAAATATATATATGTATTCCGGCCCATTTTTGGAGTTTTGTGTGAAATTATGTCCAATTTGCCTTTTTTTTCTCAGTTTTTTTGTGTTGTTCCAATAAACACAAAGGAAATAAACATGCGTGTAATAAAACATGTGTAATTTTCTGAAACAATTTCAAGGGTGCCAGCACTTTCCGCCATGACTGTATATGCAGGTAGAGTCCTTAACCCCTTTACAACCCAAAGTGGTTTGCACATTAATGAGAAGGCCAATTTTTACAATTCTGACCACTGTCACTTTATGAGGTAATTACTCTGGAACGCTTCAACGGATCCCCCTGGTTCTGAGAATATTTTTTCATGACATATTGTACTTTATGATTGTGGTAAAATTTCTTCGATATCACTTGTGTTTATTTGTGAAAAAAACAGATATTTGGCGAAAATTTTTAAAATTTTGCAATTTTCAAAATTTGAATTTTTATGCCCTTAAATCGGAGAGATATGTCACACAAAAAAAGTTAATAAATAACATTTCCCATATGTCTACTTTACATCAGCACAATTTTGGAACCCAAATTTATTTTTATTAGGGAGCTATAAGGGTTAAAATTGACCAGCGATTTCTCATTTTTCCAACAAAATTTACAAAACCATTTTATTAGGGACCGCATCACATTTGAAGTCACTTTGAGGGGTCTTTATGACTGAAAATACCCAAAAGTGACACCATTCTTAAAACTGAACCCCTCAGTGAATCGGGTCATCATGGCAACATCCAGGAAGCCGCGGCACACATTGCTGGACACCGGCAGGAGAGGTGACTATCCCGATCACCTCCCCTTGCCCCCGCAATGCTGCAAACGACTTCGATCGCAGCATTGCGGGGGTTAATGTGCGGGACCTCTCCCAGCACATAGCACCGGGTGTCAGCTGTGACAATCAGTTGACACCCGGCGGCGATCACGCCCGCACAGCCTGTGTGCGCGATCGCAAAGATGTACTAATACGTATCAGGCTCTTAAGTCCCAGGGCGCAGATACGTATCAGTACGTCTTGGGCTTTAAAGAAGTTAAAATTATGTGAAAATGGGAAAAGTCACAAAACTTTGCAACTTTGGAAATCGCAGTATAGCACTGTCAATGCCATTCATTTGCAGTGTACACCGTGTCGTGTCATGGAAAACACTCACCCTAGTTTGGCTTTCTACTTCTTCAGCTAATAGCAATGAATTTGCCTGTCGATTTTCTTCTCATCAGAAGATGCTTTTGTTTAGATGTTAACTTCCATCTGACTGATAAGAAAAGCTTTGCTGATCTTCTTGTAGACTTCACATTTTTTGTAAAGAAATTATTTTCTTTCTCAGAAATGTCTTGTGACATTTCTCTTCTATGTGGTGCCACTTACCCTTCTCATCAGAGGACGCTTTTGTTTAGGTGTTAACTTCCATAGTCGGCCTGGACGTCTCTGTAAGATGGTTGCAGTTCCATCTTTGTTATAGTTTTGCATCACTTTTGCTACAGTATTCTGACTGATAAGTAAAGTTTTGCTGATCTTCTTGTAGACTTCACATTTATTGCAAAGAAATTATTTTCTTTCTCAGGTTTTGTGACATTTCCCCTCTATGTGGTGCCATTGCTGATAGCATGAAATGGGAAGGAGTTTTCTTTATTAAGTAACTTCCTTTTACAGACACATGTCTGCTGGACATCTGTTTAATGAATAATTACACTTACCTGTGGTTCAGTTCTTGTTAATTAGAATTTTGTTGTCTAAACTTAGCTTTTCTCTTAAGACTGTTACTGGGATGTTCTCATTTTTGAAACATGATCTTGAATGAGTTTGTTAAGAAAATTACTTTTTTGGGGTCTGCAAAATACCAAATCTTGTTTGCATTCAATGGCTCAAATTTGCGAGAGTATTTTGTAGTATGGTATCCCATATAAAATGATGATTCTGAAAGGAAACTACAGGTTTGCTGACAAATCTATTTGGGTGTACTGATTTACGCTAAACACTGTTTATATATATATACAGTTATATGAAAAAGTTTGGGCACCCCTATTAATCTTAAGATTAATGTTTTATAAAAATTGGTGTTTTTGCACTGTCAAGACATCCTAAGAAGGTTCCCAGGGTGATTTTAAATATGTATGGGGTTTATAATTGTAGTGGGCAATGGTATAAGGTTATTTTTGGCCATTTCATATGAAAGTGTACTGTCTATTTAAGAAATTTCACTTTTGAATTGTGGGCTGGAAATCGCAGTATAGCATTTTCAGGACACCCTGGGGAGGTTCCCAGGGTGATTTTAAATATGTATGGGGTTTATAATTGTAGTGGGCAATGGTATAAGGTTATTTTTGGCCATTTTACATGAAAGTTTACTGTCTCTTTAAGAAACTTTACTTTTGAATTGGGGGCTGGAAATTGCAGTATAGCATTTTCAGGACACCCTGGGAAGAAGGTTCCCAGGGTGATTTTAAATATGTATGGGGTTTATAATTGTAGTGGGCAATGGTATAATGTTATTTTTGGCCATTTTATATGAAAGTGTACTGTCTTTTTAAGAAATTAAACTTTTGAATTGGGGGCTGGAAATTGCAGTATAGCATTTTCAGGACACCCTGGGAAGGTTCCCATGGTGACTTTAAATATGTATGGGGTTTATATTTGTAGTGGGCAATGGTATAAGGTTATTTTTGGCCATTTTATATGAAAGTGTACTGTCTCTTTAAGAACGTAACTTTTGAATTGGGGGCTGGAAATCTAAGTATAGCACTGTCAAGACACCCTAAGAAGGTTCCCAGGGTGATTTTAAATATGTATGGGGTTTAGAATTGTAGTGGGCAATGGTATAAGGTTATTTTTGGCCATTTTATATGAAAGTGTACTGTCTCTTTAAGAAATTTCACTTTTGAATTGGGGGCTGGAAATTGCAGTATAGCACTGTCAAGACACCCTAAGAAGGTTCCCAGGGTGATTTTAAATATGTATGGGGTTTATAATTGTAGTGGGCAATGGTATAAGGTTATTTTTGGCCATTTTATATGAAAGTGTACTGTCTCTTTAAGAAACTTAACTTTTGAATTGGGGGCTGGAAATCGCAGTATAGCATTTTCAGGACACCCTGGGGAGGTTCCCAGGGTGATTTTAAATATGTATGGGGTTTATAATTGTAGTGGGCAATGGTATAAGGTTATTTTTGGCCATTTTATATGAAAGTGTACTGTCTCTTTAAGAAATTTCACTTTTGAATTGTGGGCTGGAAATCGCAGTATAGCACTGTCAAGACACCCTAAGAAGGTTCCCAGGGTGATTTTAAATATGTATGGGGTTTATAATTGTAGTGGGCAATGGTATAAGGTTATTTTTGGCCATTTTATATGAAAGTGTACTGTCTCTTTAAGAACGTAACTTTTGAATTGGGGGCTGGAAATCGCAGTATAGCACTGTCAAGACACCCTAAGAAGGTTCCCAGGGTGATTTTAAATATGTATGGGGTTTATAATTGTTGTTGTCAATGGTATAAGGTTATTTTGGCCATTTTATATGAAAGTGTACTGTCTCTTTAAGAAATTTCACTTTTGAATTGTGGGCTGGAAATCGCAGTATAGCACTGTCAAGACACCCTAACAAGGTTCCCAGGGTGATTTTAAATATGTATGGGGTTTATAATTTTAGTTGTCAATGGTATAAGGTTATTTTTGGCCATTTTATATGAAAGTGTACTGTCTCTTTAAGAACATAACTTTTGAATTGGGGGCTGGAAATCGCAGTATAGCACTGTCAATACACCCTAAGAAGGTTCCCAGGGTGATTTTAAATATGTATGGGGTTTATAATTGTAGTGGGCAATGGTATAAGGTTATTTTTGGCCATTTTATATGAAAGTGTACTGTCTCTTTAAGAAACTTTACTTTTGAATTGGGGGCTGGAAATCGCAGTATAGCATTTTCAGAACATCCTGGGAAGGTTCCCAGGGTGATTTTAAATATGTATGGGGTTTATAATTGTAGTGGGCAATGGTATAAGGTTATTTTTGGCCATTTTATATGAAAGTGTACTGTCTCTTTAAGAATCTTAACTTTTGAATTGGGGGCTGGAAATCGCAGTATAGCACTGTCAAGACACCCTAAGAAGGTTCCCAGGGTGATTTTAAATATGTATGGGGTTTATAATTGTAGTGGGCAATGGTATAAGGTTATTTTTGGCCATTTTATATGAAAGTGTACTGTCTCTTTAAGAAACTTAACTTTTGAATTGGGGGCTGGAAATTGCAGTATAGCATTTTCAGGACACCCTGGGGAGCTTCTCAGGGTTATTTTAAATATGTATGGGGTTTATAATTGTAGTAGGCAATGGTATAAGGTTATTTTTGGCCATTTTGTATGAAAGTGTACTGTCTCTTTAAGAAACGTAACTTTGAATTGGGGGCTGGAAATCGCAGTATAGCACTGTCAAGACACCCTAAGAAGGTTCCCAGGGTGATTTTAAATATGTATGGGGTTTATAATTGTAGTGGGCAATTGTATAAGGTTATTTTTGGCCATTTTATATGAAAGTGTACTGTCTCTTTAAGAAATTTCACTTTTGAATTGTGGGCTGGAAATCGCAGTATAGCACTGTCAAGACACCCTAAGAAGGTTCCCAGGGTGATTTTAAATATGTATGGGGTTTATAATTGTAGTTGTCAATGGTATAAGGTTATTTTGGCCATTTTATATGAAAGTGTACTGTCTCTTTAAGAAATTTCACTTTTGAATTGTGGGCTGGAAATCGCAGTATAGCACTGTCAAGACACCCTAAGAAGGTTCCCAGGGTGATTTTAAATATGTATGGGGTTTATAATTGTAGTTGTCAATGGTATAAGGTTATTTTGGCCATTTTATATGAAAGTGTACTGTCTCTTTAAGAAATTTCACTTTTGAATTGTGGGCTGGAAATCGCAGTATAGCACTGTCAAGACACCCTAACAAGGTTCCCAGGGTGATTTTAAATATGTATGGGGTTTATAATTTTAGTTGTCAATGGTATAAGGTTGTTTTTGGCCATTTTATATGAAAGTGTACTGTCAATTTAAGAACATAACTTTTGAATTGGGGGCTGGAAATCGCAGTATAGCACTGTCAAGACACCCTAAGAAGGTTCCCAGGGTGATTTTAAATATGTATGGGGTTTATAATTGTAGTGGGCAATGGTATAAGGTTATTTTTGGCCATTTTATATGAAAGTGTACTGTCTCTTTAAGAAATGTAACTTTTGAATTGGGGGCTGGAAATCGCAGTATAGCACTGTCAAGACACCCTAAGAAGGTTCCCAGGGTGATTTTAAATATGTATGGGGTTTATAATTGTAGTGGGCAATGGTATAAGGTTATTTTTGGCCATTTTATATGAAAGTGTACTGTCTCTTTAAGAAACTTTACTTTTGAATTGGGGGCTGGAAATCGCAGTATAGCATTTTCAGGACATCCTGGGAAGGTTCCCAGGGTGATTTTAAATATGTATGGGGTTTATAATTGTAGTGGGCAATGGTATAAGGTTATTTTTGGCCATTTTATATGAAAGTGTACTGTCTCTTTAAGAAATTTCACTTTTGAATTGGGGGCTGGAAATCACAGTATAGCACACTCAAGACATCCTAGAAGGTTCCCAGGGTGATTTTAAATATGTATGGGGTTTATAATTGTAGTGGGCAATGGTATAAGGTTATTTTTGGCCATTTCATATGAAAGTGTACTGTCTCTTTAAGAAATTTCACTTTTGAATTGTGGGCTGGAAATCGCAGTATAGCATTTTCAGGACACCCTGGGGAGGTTCCCAGGGTGATTTTAAATATGTATGGGGTTTATAATTGTAGTGGGCAATGGTATAAGGTTATTTTTGGCCATTTTATATGAAAGTGTACTGTCTCTTTAAGAAACTTAACTTTTGAATTGAGGGGCTGGAAATTGCAGTATAGCACTGTCAAGACATCCTAAGAAGGTTCCCAGGGTGATTTTAAATATGTATGGGGTTTATAATCGTAGTTGTCAATGGTATAAGGTTATTTTTGGCCATTTTATATGAAAGTGTACTGTCTCTTTAAGGAACATAACTTTTGAATTGGGGGCTGGAAATCGCAGTATAGCACTGTCAAGACACCCTAAGAAGGTTCCCAGGGTGATTTTAAATATGTATGGGGTTTATAATCGTAGTTGTCAATGGTATAAGGTTATTTTTGGCCATTTTATATGAAAGTGCATTGTCTCTTTAAGAAACTTTACTTTTGAATTGGGGCTGGAAATCGCAGTATAGCATTTTCAGGACATCCTGGGAAGGTTCCCAGGGTGATTTTAGATATGTATGGGGTTTATAATTGTAGTGGGCAATGGTATAAGGTTATTTTTGGCCATTTTATATGAAAGTGTACTGTCTCTTTAAGAAATTTCTCTTTTGAATTGTGAGCTGGAAATCGCAGTATAGCACTGTCAAGACACCCTAAGAAGGTTCCCAGGGTGATTTTTAAATATGTATCGGGTTTATAATTGTAGTGGGCAATTGTATAAGGTTATTTTTGGCCATTTTATATGAAAGTGTACTGTCTCTTTAAGAAATTAATCTTTTGAATTGGGGGCTGGAAATTGCAGTATAGCATTTTCAGGACACCCTGGGAAGGTTCCCATGGTGATTTTAAATATGTATGGGGTTTATAATTGTAGTGGGCAATGGTATAAGGTTATTTTTGGCCATTTTATATGAAAGTGTACTGTCTCTGTAAGAACGTAACTTTTGAATTGGGGGCTGGAAATCTAAGTATAGCACTGTCAAGACACCCTAAGAAGGTTCCCAGGGTGATTTTAAATATGTATGGGGTTTAGAATTGTAGTGGACATTGGTATAAGGTTATTTTTGGCCATTTTATATGAAAGTGTACTGTCTCTTTAAGAAATTTCACTTTTGAATTGGGGGCTGGAAATCGCAGTATAGCACTGTCAAGACACCCTAAGAAGGTTCCCATGGTGATTTTAAATATGTATGGGGTTTATAATTGTAGTGGGCAATGGTATAAGGTCATTTTTGGCCATTTTATATGAAAGTGTACTGTCTCTTTAAGAAACTTAACTTTTGAATTGGGGGCTGGAAATAGCAGTATAGCATTTTCAGGACACCCTGGGGAGGTTCCCAGGGTGATTTTAGATATGTATGGGATTTATAATTGTAGTGGGCAATGGTATAAGGTTATTTTTGGCCATTTTATATGAAAGTGTACTGTCTCTTTAAGAAATTTCACTTTTGAATTGTGGGCTGGAAATCACAGTATAGCACTGTCAAGACACCCTAATAAGGTTCCCAGGGTGATGTTAAATATGTATGGGGTTTATAATTGTAGTGGGCAATGGTATAAGGTTATTTTTGGCCATTTTATATGAAAGTGTACTGTCTCTTTAAGAAACTTAACTTTTGAATTGGGGGCTGGAAATCGCAGTATAGCACTGTCAAGACACCCTAAGAAGGTTCCCAGGGTGATTTTAAATATGTATGGGGTTTATAATTGTAGTGGGCAATGGTATAAGGTTATTTTTGGCCATTTTATATGAAAGTGTACTGTCTCTTTAAGAAACTTCACTTTTGAATTGGGGGCTGGAAATCGCAGTATAGCACTGTCAAGATACCCTAAGAAGGTTCCCAGGGTAATTTTAAATATGTATGGGGTTTATAATTGTAGTGGGCAATGGTATAAGGTTATTTTTGGCCATTTTATATTAAAGTGTACTGTCTCTTTAAGAAATTTCACTTTTGAATTGTGGGCTGGAAATCACAGTATAGCACTGTCAAGACACCCTAAGAAGGTTCCCAGGGTGATTTTAAATATGTATGGGGTTTATAATCGTAGTTGTCAATGGTATAAGGTTAGTTTTGGCCATTTTATATGAAAGTGTACTGTCTCTTTAAGGAACGTAACTTTTGAATTGGGGGCTGGAAATCGCAGTATAGCACTGTCAAGACACCCTAAGAAGGTTCCCAGGGTGATTTTAAATATGTATGGGGTTTATAATCGTAGTTGTCAATGGTATAAGGTTATTTTTGGCCATTTTATATGAAAGTGTACTGTCTCTTTAAGAAATTTCACTTTTGAATTGTGGGCTGGAAATCGCAGTATAGCACTGTCAAGACACCCTAAGAAGGTTCCCAGGGTGATTTAAAATATGTATGGGGTTTAGAATTGTAGTGGGCAATGGTATAAGGTCATTTTTGGCCATTTTATATGAAAGTGTACTGTCTCTTTAAGAAATTTCACTTTTGAATTGGGGGCTGGAAATCGCAGTATAGCACTGTCAAGACACCCTAACAAGGTTCCCAGGGTGATTTTAAATATGTATGGGGTTTATAATTGTAGTGGGCAATGGTATAAGGTCATTTTTGGCCATTTTATATGAAAGTGTACTGTCGCTTTAAGAACGTAACTTTTGAATTGGGGGCTGGAAATTGCAGTATAGCACTGTCAAGACACCCTAAGAAGGTTCCCAGGGTGATTTTAAATATGTATGGGGTTTATAATTGTAGTGGGCAATGGTATAAGGTTATTTTTGGCCATTTTATATGAAAGTGTACTGTCTCTTTAAGAAATTTCACTTTTGAATTGTGGGCTGGAAATCGCAGTATAGCACTGTCAAGACACCCTAAGAAGGTTCCCAGGGTGATTTTAAATATGTATGGGGTTTATAATTGTAGTGGGCAATGGTATAAGGTTATTTTTGGCCATTTTATATGAAAGTGTACTGTCTCTTTAAGAAATTTCACTTTTGAATTGTGGGCTGGAAATCGCAGTATAGCACTGTCAAGACACCCTAAGAAGGTTCCCAGGGTGATTTTAAATATGTATGGGGTTTATAATTGTAGTGGGCAATGGTATAAGGTTATTTTTGGCCATTTTATATGAAAGTGTACTGTCTCTTTAAGAAACTTTACTTTTGAATTGGGGGCTGGAAATCGCAGTATAGCATTTTCAGGACACCCTGGGAAGGTTCCCAGGATGATTTTAAAAATGTATGGGGTTTATAATTGTAGTGGGCAATGGTATAAGGTTATTTTTGGCCATTTTATATGAAAGTGTCCTGTCTCTTTAAGAAACTTAACTTTTGAATTGGGGGCTGGAAATCGCAGTATAGCACTGTCAAGACACCCTAAGAAGGTTCCCAGGGTGATCTTAAATATGGATCGGGTTTATAATTATAGTGGGCAATGGTATAAGGTTATTTTTGGCCATTTTATATGAAAGTGTACTGTCTCTTTAAGAAACTTTACTTTTGAATTGGGGGCTGGAAATCGCAGTATAGCATTTTCAGGACACCCTGGGAAGGTTCCCATGGTGATTTTAAATATGTATGGGGTTTATAATTATAGTGGGCAATGGTATAAGGTTATTTTTGGCCATTTTATATGAAAGTGTACTGTCTCTTTAAGAAACTTAACTTTTGAATTGGGGGCTGGAAATCGCAGTATAGCATTTTCAGGACACCCTGGGAAGGTTCCCAGGGTGATTTTAAATATGTATGGGGTTTATAATTGTAGTGGGCAATGGTATAAGGATATTTTTGGCCATTTTATATGAAAGTGTACTGTCTCTTTAAGAAACTTCACTTTTGAATTGGGGGCTGGAAATCGCAGTATAGCACTGTCAAGATACCCTAAGAAGGTTCCCAGGGTAATTTTAAATATGTATGGGGTTTATAATTGTAGTGGGCAATGGTATAAGGTTATTTTTGGCCATTTTATATGAAAGTGTACTGTCTCTTTAAGAAACTTTACTTTTGAATTGGGGGCTGGAAATCGCACTATAGCATTTTCAGGACACCCTGGGAAGGTTCCCAGGGTGATTTTAAATATGTATGGGGTTTATAATTGTAGTTGTCAATGGTATAAGGTTATTTTTGGCCATTTTATATGAAAGTGTACTGTCTCTTTAAGGAACGTAACCTTTGAATTGGGGGCTGGAAATCGCAGTATAGCACTGTCAAGACACCCTAAGAAGGTTCCCAGGGTGATTTTAAATATGTATGGGGTTTATAATCGTAGTTGTCAATGGTATAAGGTTATTTTTGGCCATTTTATATGAAAGTGTACTGTCTCTTTAAGAAATTTCACTTTTGAATTGTGGGCTGAAAATCGCAGTATAGCACTGTCAAGACACCCTAAGAAGGTTCCCAGGGTGATTTAAAATATGTATGGGGTTTAGAATTGTAGTGGGCAATGGTATAAGGTCATTTTTGGCCATTTTATATGAAAGTGTACTGTCTCTTTAAGAAATTTCACTTTTGAATTGGGGGCTGGAAATTGCAGTATAGCACTGTCAAGACACCCTAAGAAGGTTCCCAGGGTGATTTTAAATATGTATGGGGTTTATAATTGTAGTGGGCAATGGTATAAGGTCATTTTTGGCCATTTTATATGAAAGTGTACTGTCGCTTTAAGAACGTAACTTTTGAATTGGGGGCTGGAAATTGCAGTATAGCACTGTCAAGACACCCTAAGAAGGTTCCCAGGGTGATTTTAAATATGTATGGAGTTTATAATTGTAGTGGGCAATGGTATAAGGTTATTTTTGGCCATTTTATATGAAAGTGTACTGTCTCTTTAAGAAATTTCACTTTTGAATTGTGGGCTGGAAATCGCAGTATAGCACTGTCAAGACACCCTAAGAAGGTTCCCAGGGTGATTTTAAATATGTATGGGGTTTATAATTGTAGTGGGCAATGGTATAAGGTTATTTTTGGCCATTTTATATGAAAGTGTACTGTCTCTTTAAGAAATTTCACTTTTGAATTGTGGGCTGGAAATCGCAGTATAGCTCTGTCAAGACACCCTAAGAAGGTTCCCAGGGTGATTTTAAATATGTATGGGGTTTATAATTGTAGTGGGCAATGGTATAAGGTTATTTTTGGCCATTTTATATGAAAGTGTACTGTCTCTTTAAGAAACTTTACTTTTGAATTGGGGGCTGGAAATCGCAGTATAGCATTTTCAGGACACCCTGGGAAGGTTCCCAGGATGATTTTAAATATGTATGGGGTTTATAATTGTAGTGGGCAATGGTATAAGGTTATTTTTGGCCATTTTATATGAAAGTGTACTGTCTCTTTAAGAAACTTTACTTTTGAATTGGGGGCTGGAAATCGCACTATAGCATTTTCAGGACACCCTGGGAAGGTTCCCATGGTGATTTTAAATATGTATGGGGTTTATAATTGTAGTGGGCAATGGTATAAGGTTATTTTTGGCCATTTTATATGAAAGTGTACTGTCTCTGTAAGGACGTAACTTTTGAATTGGGGGCTGGAAATCTAAGTATAGCACTGTCAAGACACCCTAAGAAGGTTCCCAGGGTGATTTTAAATATGTATGGGGTTTAGAATTGTAGTGGGCAATGGTATAAGGTTATTTTTGGCCATTTTATATGAAAGTGTACTGTCTCTTTAAGAAATTTCACTTTTGAATTGGGGGCTGGAAATCGCAGTATAGCACTGTCAAGACACCCTAAGAAGGTTCCCAGGGTGATTTTAAATATGTATGGGGTTTATAATTGTAGTGGGCAATGGTATAAGGTCATTTTTGGCCATTTTATATGAAAGTGTACGTCGCTTTAAGAACGTAACTTTTGAATTGTGGGCTGGAAATTGCAGTATAGCACTGTCAAGACACCCTAAGAAGGTTCCCACAGTGATTTTAAATATGTATGGGGTTTATAATTGTAGTGGGCAGTGGTATAAGGTTATTTTTGGCCATTTTATATGAAAGTGTACTGTCTCTTTAAGAAACTTAACTTTTGAATTGGGGGCTGGAAATCGCAGTATAGCACTGTCAAGACACCATAAGAAGGTTCCCAGGGTGATTTTAAATATGTATGGGGTTTATAATTCTAGTGGGCAATGGTATAAGGTTATTTTTGGCCATTTTATATGAAAGTGTACTGTCTCTTTAAGAAATTTCACTTTTGAATTGTGGGCTGGAAATCGCAGTATAGCTCTGTCAAGACACCCTAAGAATGTTCCCAGGGTGATTTTAAATATGTATGGGGTTTATAATTGTAGTGGGCAATGGTATAAGGTTATTTTTGGCCATTTTATATGAAAGTGTACTGTCTCTTTAAGAAACTTTACTTTTGAATTGGGGGCTGGAAATCGCAGTATAGCATTTTCAGGACACCCTGGGAAGGTTCCCAGGATGATTTTAAATATGTATGGGGTTTATAATTGTAGTGGGCAATGGTATAAGGTTATTTTTGGCCATTTTATATTAAAGTGTACTGTCTCTTTAAGAAACTTTACTTTTGAATTGGGGGCTGGAAATCGCAGTATAGCACTGTCAAGACACCCTAAGAAGGTTCCCAGGGTGATTTTAAATATGTATCGGGTTTATAATTGTAGTGGGAAATGGTATAAGGTTATTTTTGGCCATTTTATATGAAAGTGTACTGTCTCTTTAAGAAACTTTACTTTTGAATTGGGGGCTGGAATTCGCAGTATGGCATTTTCCCAGGGTGATTTTAAATATGTATGGGGTTTATAATTGTAGTGGGCAATGGTATAAGGTCATTTTTGGCCATTTTATATGAAAGTGTACTGTCTCTTTAAGAACGTAACTTTTGCATTGGGGGCTGGAAATCGCATTATAGCATTTTCAGGACACCCTAAGAAGGTTCCCAGGGTGATTTTAAATATGTATGGGGTTTATAATTGTAGTGGGCAATGGTATAAGGTTATTTTTGGCCATTTTATATGAAAGTGTTCTGTCTCTTTAAGAAATTTCACTTTTGAATTGTGGGCTGAAAATCGTAGTATAGCACTGTCAAGACACCCTAAGAAGGTTCCCAGGGTGATTTTAAATATGTATGGGGTTTATAATCGTAGTTGTCAATGGTATAAGGTTATTTTTGGCCATTTTATATGAAAGTGTACTGTCTCTTTAAGAAACTTTACTTTTGAATTGGGGGCTGGAAATCGCAGTATAGCATTTTCAGGACATCCTGGGAATGTTCCCAGGGTGATTTTAAATATGTATGGGGTTTATAATTGTAGTGTGCAATGGTATAAGGTTATTTTTGGCCATTTTATATGAAAGTGTACTGTCTCTTTAAGAAATTTCACTTTTGAATTGTGGGCTGGAAATCGCAGTATAGCACTGTCAAGACACCCTAAGAAGGTTCCCAGGGTGATTTTAAATATGTATGGGGTTTATAATTGTAGTGGGCAATGGTATAATGTTATTTTTGGCCATTTTATATGAAAATGTACTGTCTCTTTAAGAATCTTAACTTTTGAATTGGGGGCTGGAAATCGCAGTATAGCACTGTCAAGACACCCTAAGAAGGTTCCCAGGGTAATTTTAAATATGTATGGGGTTTATAATTGTAGTGGGCAATGGCATAAGGTTATTTTTGGCCATTTTATATTAAAGTGTACTGTCTCTTTAAGAAACTTTACTTTTGAATTGGGGGCTGGAAATCGCAGTATAGCATTTTCAGCACACCCTGGGAAGGTTCCCAGGGTGATTTTAAATATGTATGGGGTTTACAATTGTAGTGGGCAATGGTATAAGGTTATTTTTGGCCATTTTATATGAAAGTGTACTGTCTCTTTAAGAAACTTTACTTTTGAATTGGGGGCTGGAATTCGCAGTATGGCATTTTCCCAGGGTGATTTTAAATATGTATGGGGATTATAATTGTAGTTGTCAATGGTATAAGTTTATTTTTTGCCATTTTATATGAAAGTGTACTGTCTCTTTAAGAAATTTCACTTTTGAATTGTGGGCTGGAAATCGCAGTATAGCACTGTCAAGACACCCTAAGAAGGTTCCCAGGGTGATTTTAAATATGTATGGGGTTTATAATTGTAGTGGGCAATGGTATAATGTTATTTTTGGCCATTTTATATGAAAATGTACTGTCTCTTTAAGAATCTTAACTTTTGAATTGGGGGCTGGAAATCGCAGTATAGCACTGTCAAGACACCCTAAGAAGGTTCCCAGGGTGATTTTAAATATGTATGGGGTTTATAATTGTAGTGGGCAATGGTATAAGGTTATTTTTGGCCATTTTATATGAAAGTGTACTGTCTCTTTAAGAAACTTTACTTTTGAATTGGGGGCTGGAAATCGCAGTATAGCATTTTCAGGACACCCTGGGAAGGTTCCCAGGATGATTTTAAATATGTATGGGGTTTATAATTGTAGTGGGCAATGGTATAAGGTTATTTTTGGCCATTTTATATGAAAGTGTACTGTCTCTTTAAGAAACTTAACTTTTGAATTGGGGGCTGGAAATCGCAGTATAGCACTGTCAAGACACCCTAAGAAGGTTCCCAGGGTGATCTTAAATATGGATCGGGTTTATAATTATAGTGGGCAATGGTATAAGGTTATTTTTGGCCATTTTATATGAAAGTGTACTGTCTCTTTAAGAAACTTTACTTTTGAATTGGGGGCTGGAAATCGCAGTATAGCATTTTCAGGACACCCTGGGAAGGTTCTCATGGTGATTTTAAATATGTATGGGGTTTATAATTATAGTGGGCAATGGTATAAGGTTATTTTTGGCCATTTTATATGAAAGTGTACTGTCTCTTTAAGAAACTTAACTTTTGAATTGGGGGCTGGAAATCGCAGTATAGCATTTTCAGGACACCCTGGGAAGGTTCCCAGGGTGATTTTAAATATGTATGGGGTTTATAATTGTAGTGGGCAATGGTATAAGGATATTTTTGGCCATTTTATATGAAAGTGTACTGTCTCTTTAAGAAACTTCACTTTTGAATTGGGGGCTGGAAATCGCAGTATAGCACTGTCAAGATACCCTAAGAACGTTCCCAGGGTAATTTTAAATATGTATGGGGTTTATAATTGTAGTGGGCAATGGTATAAGGTTATTTTTGGCCATTTTATATGAAAGTGTACTGTCTCTTTAAGAAACTTTACTTTTGAATTGGGGGCTGGAAATCGCACTATAGCATTTTCAGGACACCCTGGGAAGGTTCCCAGGGTGATTTTAAATATGTATGGGGTTTATAATTGTAGTTGTCAATGGTATAAGGTTATTTTTGGCCATTTTATATGAAAGTGTACTGTCTCTTTAAGGAACGTAACCTTTGAATTGGGGGCTGGAAATCGCAGTATAGCACTGTCAAGACACCCTAAGAAGGTTCCCAGGGTGATTTTAAATATGTATGGGGTTTATAATCGTAGTTGTCAATGGTATAAGGTTATTTTTGGCCATTTTATATGAAAGTGTACTGTCTCTTTAAGAAATTTCACTTTTGAATTGTGGGCTGGAAATCGCAGTATAGCACTGTCAAGACACCCTAAGAAGGTTCCCAGGGTGATTTAAAATATGTATGGGGTTTAGAATTGTAGTGGGCAATGGTATAAGGTCATTTTTGGCCATTTTATATGAAAGTGTACTGTCTCTTTAAGAAATTTCACTTTTGAATTGGGGGCTGGAAATTGCAGTATAGCACTGTCAAGACACCCTAAGAAGGTTCCCAGGGTGATTTTAAATATGTATGGGGTTTATAATTGTAGTGGGCAATGGTATAAGGTCATTTTTGGCCATTTTATATGAAAGTGTACTGTCGCTTTAAGAACATAACTTTTGAATTGGGGGCTGGAAATTGCAGTATAGCACTGTCAAGACACCCTAAGAAGGTTCCCAGGGTGATTTTAAATATGTATGGGGTTTATAATTGTAGTGGGCAATGGTATAAGGTTATTTTTGGCCATTTTATATGAAAGTGTACTGTCTCTTTAAGAAATTTCACTTTTGAATTGTGGGCTGGAAATCGCAGTATAGCACTGTCAAGACACCCTAAGAAGGTTCCCAGGGTGATTTTAAATATGTATGGGGTTTATAATTGTAGTGGGCAATGGTATAAGGTTATTTTTGGCCATTTTATATGAAAGTGTACTGTCTCTTTAAGAAATTTCACTTTTGAATTGTGGGCTGGAAATCGCAGTATAGCTCTGTCAAGACACCCTAAGAAGGTTCCCAGGGTGATTTTAAATATGTATGGGGTTTATAATTGTAGTGGGCAATGGTATAAGGTTATTTTTGGCCATTTTATATGAAAGTGTACTGTCTCTTTAAGAAACTTTACTTTTGAATTGGGGGCTGGAAATCGCAGTATAGCATTTTCAGGACACCCTGGGAAGGTTCCCAGGATGATTTTAAATATGTATGGGGTTTATAATTGTAGTGGGCAATGGTATAAGGTTATTTTTGGCCATTTTATATGAAAGTGTACTGTCTCTTTAAGAAACTTAACTTTTGAATTGGGGGCTGGAAATCGCAGTATAGCACTGTCAAGACACCCTAAGAAGGTTCCCAGGGTGATCTTAAATATGGATCGGGTTTATAATTGTAGTGGGCAATGGTATAAGGTTATTTTTGGCCATTTTATATGAAAGTGTACTGTCTCTTTAAGAAACTTTACTTTTGAATTGGGGGCTGGAAATCGCAGTATAGCATTTTCAGGACACCCTGGGAAGGTTCCCATGGTGATTTTAAATATGTATGGGGTTTATAATTATAGTGGGCAATGGTATAAGGTTATTTTTGGCCATTTTATATGAAAGTGTACTGTCTCTTTAAGAAACTTAACTTTTGAATTGGGGGCTGGAAATCGCAGTATAGCATTTTGAGGACACCCTGGGAAGGTTCCCAGGGTGATTTTAAATATGTATGGGGTTTATAATTGTAGTGGGCAATGGTATAAGGATATTTTTGGCCATTTTATATGAAAGTGTACTGTCTCTTTAAGAAACTTCACTTTTGAATTGGGGGCTGGAAATCGCAGTATAGCACTGTCAAGATACCCTAAGAAGGTTCCCAGGGTAATTTTAAATATGTATGGGGTTTATAATTGTAGTGGGCAATGGTATAAGGTTATTTTTGGCCATTTTATATGAAAGTGTACTGTCTCTTTAAGAAACTTTACTTTTGAATTGGGGGCTGGAAATCGCAGTATAGCATTTTCAGGACATCCTGGGAATGTTCCCAGGGTGATTTTAAAAATGTATGGGGTTTATAATTGTAGTGGGCAATGGTATAAGGTTATTTTTGGCCATTTTATATGAAAGTGTACTGTCTCTTTAAGAAATTTCACTTTTGAATTGTGGGCTGGAAATCGCAGTATAGCACTGTCAAGACACCCTAAGAAGGTTCGCAGGGTGATTTTAAATATGTATCGGGTTTATAATTGTAGTGGGCAATGGTATAATGTTATTTTTGGCCATTTTATATGAAAGTGTACTGTCTCTTTAAGAAACTTTACTTTTGAATTGGGGGCTGGAAATCGCAGTATAGCATTTTCAGCACACCCTGGGAAGGTTCCCAGGGTGATTTTAAATATGTATGGGGTTTATAATTGTAGTGGGCAATGGTATAAGGTTATTTTTGGCCATTTTATATGAAAGTGTACTGTCTCTTTAAGAAACTTTACTTTTGAATTGGGGGCTGGAAATCGCAGTATAGCATTTTCAGGACACCCTGGGAAGGTTCCCAGGGTGATTTTAAATATGTATGGGGTTTATAATTGTAGTGGGCAATGGTATAAGGTTATTTTTGGCCATTTTATATGAAAGTGTACTGTCTCTTTAAGAAACTTTACTTTTGAATTGGGGGCTGGAATTCGCAGTATGGCATTTTCACAGGGTGATTTTAAATATGTATGGGGTTTATAATTGTAGTGGGCAATGGTATAAGGTCATTTTTGGCCATTTTATATGAAAGTGTACTGTCTCTTTAAGAACGTAACTTTTGAATTGGGGGCTGGAAATCGCATTATAGCATTTTCAGGACACCCTAAGAAGGTTCCCAGGGTGATTTTAAATATGTATGGGGTTTATAATTGTAGTGGGCAATGGTATAAGGTTATTTTTGGCCATTTTATATGAAAGTGTACTGTCTCTTTAAGAAATTTCACTTTTGAATTGTGGGCTGGAAATCGTAGTATAGCACTGTCAAGACACCCTAAGAAGGTTCCCAGGGTGATTTTAAATATGTATGGGGTTTATAATCGTAGTTGTCAATGGTATAAGGTTATTTTTGGCCATTTTATATGAAAGTGTACTGTCTCTTTAAGAAACTTTACTTTTGAATTGGGGGCTGGAAATCGCAGTATAGCATTTTCAGGACATCCTGGGAATGTTCCCAGGGTGATTTTAAATATGTATGGGGTTTATAATTGTGGTGTGCAATGGTATAAGGTTATTTTTGGCCATTTTATATGAAAGTGTACTGTCTCTTTAAGAAATTTCACTTTTGAATTGTGGGCTGGAAATCGCAGTATAGCACTGTCAAGACACCCTAAGAAGGTTCCCAGGGTGATTTTAAATATGTATGGGGTTTATAATTGTAGTGGGCAATGGTATAATGTTATTTTTGGCCATTTTATATGAAAATGTACTGTCTCTTTAAGAATCTTAACTTTTGAATTGGGGGCTGGAAATCGCAGTATAGCACTGTCAAGACACCCTAAGAAGGTTCCCAGGGTAATTTTAAATATGTATGGGGTTTATAATTGTAGTGGGCAATGGCATAAGGTTATTTTTGGCCATTTTATATTAAAGTGTACTGTCTCTTTAAGAAACTTTACTTTTGAATTGGGGGCTGGAAATCGCAGTATAGCATTTTCAGCACACCCTGGGAAGGTTCCCAGGGTGATTTTAAATATGTATGGGGTTTACAATTGTAGTGGGCAATGGTATAAGGTTATTTTTGGCCATTTTATATGAAAGTGTACTGTCTCTTTAAGAAACTTTACTTTTGAATTGGGGGCTGGAATTCGCAGTATGGCATTTTCCCAGGGTGATTTTAAATATGTATGGGGATTATAATTGTAGTTGTCAATGGTATAAGTTTATTTTTTGCCATTTTATATGAAAGTGTACTGTCTCTTTAAGAAATTTCACTTTTGAATTGTGGGCTGGAAATCGCAGTATAGCTCTGTCAAGACACCCTAAGAAGGTTCCCAGGGTGATTTTAAATATGTATGGGGTTTATAATTGTAGTGGGCAATGGTATAAGGTTATTTTTGGCCATTTTATATGAAAGTGTACTGTCTCTTTAAGAAACTTAACTTTTGAATTGGGGGTTGGAAATCGCAGTATAGCATTTTCAGGACATCCTGGGAATGTTCCCAGGGTGATTTTAAATATGTATGGGGTTTATAATTGTAGTGGGCAATGGTATAAGGTTATTTTTGGCCATTTTATATGAAAGTGTACTGTCTCTTTAAGAAATTTCACTTTTGAATTGTGGGCTGGAAATCGCAGTATAGCACTGTCAAGACACCCTAAGAAGGTTCCCAGGGTGATTTTAAATATGTATGGGGTTTATAATTGTAGTGGGCAATGGTATAATGTTATTTTTGGCCATTTTATATGAAAATGTACTGTCTCTTTAAGAATCTTAACTTTTGAATTGGGGGCTGGAAATCGCAGTATAGCACTGTCAAGACACCCTAAGAAAGTTCCCAGGGTAATTTTAAATATGTATGGGGTTTATAATTGTAGTGGGCAATGGCATAAGGTTATTTTTGGCCATTTTATATTAAAGTGTACTGTCTCTTTAAGAAACTTTACTTTTGAATTGGGGGCTGGAAATCGCAGTATAGCATTTTCAGCACACCCTGGGAAGGTTCCCAGGGTGATTTTAAATATGTATGGGGTTTATAATTGTAGTGGGCAATGATATAAGGTTATTTTTGGCCATTTTATATGAAAGTGTACTGTCTCTTTAAGAAACTTTACTTTTGAATTGGGGGCTGGAATTCGCAGTATGGCATTTTCCCAGGGTGATTTTAAATATGTATGGGGATTATAATTGTAGTTGTCAATGGTATAAGTTTATTTTTTGCCATTTTATATGAAAGTGTACTGTCTCTTTAAGAAATTAAACTTTTGAATTGGGGGCTGGAAATCGCAGTATAGCACTGTCAAGAAACCCTAAGAAGGTTCCCAGGGTGATTTTAAATATGTATGGGGTTTATAATTGTAGTGGGCAATGGTATAAGGTTATTTTTGGCCATTTTATATGAAAGGGTACTGTCTCTTTAAGAACGTAACTTTGGAATTGGGGGCTGGAAATCGCAGTATAGCATTTTTAGGACACCCTGCGTAGGTTCCCAGGGTGATTTTAAATATGTATGGGGTTTATAATTGTAGTGGGCAATGGTATAAGGTTATACTTGGCCATTTTATATGAAAGTGTACTGTCTCTTTAAGAAATTTCACTTTTGAATTGTGGGCTGGAAATCGCAGTATAGCACTGTCAAGACACCCTAAGAAGGTTCCCAGGGTGATTTTAAATATGTATGGGGTTTATAATTGTAGTGGGCAATGGTATAAGGTTATTTTTGGCCATTTTATATGAAAGGGTACTGTCTCTTTAAGAAACTTTACTTTTGAATTGGGGCTGGAAATCGCAGTATAGCATTTTCAGGACATCCTGGGAAGGTTCCCAGGGTGATTTTAAATATGTATGGGGTTTATAATTGTAGTGGGCAATGGTATAAGGTTATTTTTGGCCATTTTATATGAAAGTGTACTGTCTCTTTAAGAAATTTCACTTTTGAATTGTGGGCTGGAAATCGCAGTATAGCACTGTCAAGACACCCTAAGAAGGTTCCCAGGGTGATTTTAAATATGTATGGGGTTTATAATTGTAGTGGGCAATGGTATAAGGTTATTTTTGGCCATTTTATATGAAAGTTTACTGTCTCTTTAAGAAACTTTACTTTTGAATTGGGGGCTGGAAATCGCAGTATAGCACTGTCAAGACACCCTAAGAAGGTTCCCAGGGTGATTTTAAATATGTATGGGGTTTATAATTGTAGTGGGAAATGGTATAAGGTTATTTTTGGCCATTTTATATGAAAGTGTACTGTCTCTTTAAGAAATTTCACTTTTGAATTGTGGGCTGGAAATCGCAGTATAGCTCTGTCAAGACACCCTAAGAAGGTTCCCAGGGTGATTTTAAATATGTATGGGGTTTATAATTGTAGTGGGCAATGGTATAAGGTTATTTTTGGCCATTTTATATGAAAGTGTACTGTCTCTTTAAGAAACTTTACTTTTGAATTGGGGGCTGGAAATCGCAGTATAGCATTTTCAGGACATCCTGGGAATGTTCCCAGGGTGATTTTAAATATGTATGGGGTTTATAATTGTAGTGGGCAATGGTATAAGGTTATTTTTGGCCATTTTATATGAAAGGGTACTGTCTCTTTAAGAAACTTAACTTTTGAATTGGGGGCTGGAAATTGCAGTATAGCACTGTCAAGACATCCTAAGAAGGTTCCCAGGGTGATTTTAAATATGTATGGGGTTTATAATTGTAGTGGGCAATGGTATAAGGTTATTTTTGGCCATTTTATATGAAAGTTTACTGTCTCTTTAAGAAACTTTACTTTTGAATTGGGGGCTGGAAATTGCAGTATAGCATTTTCAGGACACCCTGGGAAGAAGGTTCCCAGGGTGATTTTAAATATGTATGGGGTTTATAATTGTAGTGGGCAATGGTATAATGTTATTTTTGGCCATTTTATATGAAAGTGTACTGTCTTTTTAAGAAATTAAACTTTTGAATTGGGGGCTGGAAATTGCAGTATAGCATTTTCAGGACACCCTGGGAAGTTTCCCTTGGTGATTTTAAATATGTATGGGGTTTATATTTGTAGTGGGCAATGGTATAAGGTTATTTTTGGCCATTTTATATGAAAGTGTACTGTCTCTTTAAGAACGTAACTTTTGAATTGGGGGCTGGAAATCTAAGTATAGAACTGTTAAGACACCCTAAGAAGGTTCCCAGGGTGATTTTAAATATGTATGGGGTTTAGAATTGTAGTGGGCAATGGTATAATGTTATTTTTGGCCATTTTATATGAAAGTGTACTGTCTCTTTAAGAAATTTCACTTTTGAATTGGGGGCTGGAAATCGCAGTATAGCACTGTCAAGACACCCTAAGAAGGTTCCCAGGGTGATTTTAAATATGTATGGGGTTAATAATTGTAGTGGGCAATGGTATAAGGTCATTTTTGTCCATTTTATATGAAAGTGTACTGTCTCTTTAAGAACGTAACTTTTGAATTGGGGGCTGGAAATTGCAGTATAGCACTGTCAAGACACCCTAAGAAGGTTCCCATTGTGATTTTAAATATGTATGGGGTTTATAATTGTAGTGGGCAATGGTATAAGGTTATTTTTGGCCATTTTATATGAAAGTGTACTGTCTCTTTAAGAACGTAACTTTTGAATTGGGGGCTGGAAATCGCAGTATAGCACTGTCAAGACACCCTAAGAAGGTTCCCAGGGTGATTTTAAATATGTATGGGGTTTATAATTGTAGTGGGCAATGGTATAAGGTTATTTTTGGCCATTTTATATGAAAGTGTACTGTCTCTTTAAGAAATTTCACTTTTGAATTGTGGGCTGGAAATCGCAGTATAGCACTGTCAAGACACCCTAATAAGGTTCCCAGGTTGTTTTTTAATATGTATGGGGTTTATAATTTTAGTTGTCAATGGTATAAGGTTATTTTTGGCCATTTTATATGAAAGTGTACTGTCTCTTTAAGAATCTTAACTTTTGAATTGGGGGCTGGAAATCGCAGTATACCACTGTCAAGACACCCTAAGAAGGTTCCCAGGGTGATTTTAAATATGTATGGGGTTTATAATTGTAGTGGGCAATGGTATAAGGTTATTTTTGGCCATTTTATATGAAAGTGTACTGTCTCTTTAAGAAACGTAACTTTGAATTGGGGGCTGGAAATCGCAGTATAGCACTGTCAAGACACCCTAAGAAGGTTCTCAGGGTTATTTTAAATATGTATTGGGTTTATAATTGTAGTAGGCAATGGTATAAGGTTATTTTTGGCCATTTTGTATGAAAGTGTACTGTCTCTTTAAGAAACGTAACTTTGAATTGTGGGCTGGAAATCGCAGTATAGCACTGTCAAGACACCCTAAGAAGGTTCCCAGGGTGATTTTAAATATGTATGGGGTTTATAATTGTAGTTGTCAATGGTATAAGGTTATTTTGGCCATTTTATATGAAAGTGTACTGTCTCTTTAAGAAATTTCACTTTTGAATTGTGGGCTGGAAATCGCAGTATAGCACTGTCAAGACACCCTAACAAGGTTCCCAGGGTGATTTTAAATATGTATGGGGTTTATAATTTTAGTTGTCAATGGTATAAGGTTATTTTTGGCCATTTTATATGAAAGTGTACTGTCTCTTTAAGAACATAACTTTTGAATTGGGGGCTGGAAATCGCAGTATAGCACTGTCAATACACCCTAAGAAGGTTCTCAGGGTGATTTTAAATATGTATGGGGTTTATAATTGTAGTGGGCAATGGTATAAGGTTATTTTTGGCCATTTTATATGAAAGTGTACTGTCTCTTTAAGAAACTTTACTTTTGAATTGGGGGCTGGAAATCGCAGTATAGCTCTGTCAAGACACCCTAAGAAGGTTCCCAGGGTGATTTTAAATATGTATGGGGTTTATAATTGTAGTGGGCAATGGTATAAGGTTATTTTTGGCCATTTTATATGAAAGTGTACTGTCTCTTTAAGAAACTTTACTTTTGAATTGGGGGCTGGAAATCGCAGTATAGCATTTTCAGGACATCCTGGGAATGTTCCCAGGGTGATTTTAAATATGTATGGGGTTTATAATTGTAGTGGGCAATGGTATAAGGTTATTTTAGGCCATTTTATATGAAAGTGTACTGTCTCTTTAAGAAATTTCACTTTTGAATTGGGGGCTGGAAATCGCAGTATAGCACTGTCAAGACACCCTAAGAAGGTTCGCAGGGTGATTTTAAATATGTATCGGGTTTATAATTGTAGTGGGCAATGGTATAAGGTTATTTTTGGCCATTTTATATGAAAGTGTACTGTCTCTTTAAGAAACTTTACTTTTGAATTGGGGGCTGGAAATCGCAGTATAGCATTTTCAGCACACCCTGGGAAGGTTCCCAGGGTGATTTTAAATATGTATGGGGTTTATAATTGTAGTGGGCAATGGTATAAGGTTATTTTTGGCCATTTTATATGAAAGTGTACTGTCTCTTTAAGAAACTTTACTTTTGAATTGGGGGCTGGAATTCGCAGTATGGTATTTTCCCAGGGTGATTTTAAATATGTATGGGGATTATAATTGTAGTTGTCAATGGTATAAGTTTATTTTTTGCCATTTTATATGAAAGTGTACTGTCTCTTTAAGAAATTAAACTTTTGAATTGGGGGCTGGAAATCACAGTATAGCACTGTCAAGAAACCCTAAGAAGGTTCCCAGGGTGATTTTAAATATGTATGGGGTTTATAATTGTAGTGGGCAATGGTATAAGGTTATTTTTGGCCATTTTATATGAAAGGGTACTGTCTCTTTAAGAAACTTAACTTTTGAATTGGGGGCTGGAAATTGCAGTATAGCACTGTCAAGACATCCTAAGAAGGTTCCCAGGGTGATTTTAAATATGTATGGGGTTTATAATTGTAGTGGGCAATGGTATAAGGTTATTTTTGGCCATTTTATATGAAAGGGTACTGTCTCTTTAAGAATGTAACTTTTGAATTGGGGGCTGGAAATCGCAGTATAGCATTTTTAGGACACCCTGCGGAGGTTCCCAGGGTGATTTTAAATATGTATGGGGTTTATAATTGTAGTGGGCAATGGTATAAGGTTATTTTTGGCCATTTTATATGAAAGTGTACTGTCTCTTTAAGAAATTTCACTTTTGAATTGTGGGCTGGAAATTGCAGTATAGCACTGTCAAGACACCCTAAGAAGGTTCCCAGGGTGATTTTAAATATGTATGGGGTTTATAATTGTAGTGGGCAATGGTATAAGGTTATTTTTGGCCATTTTATATGAAAGTGTACTGTCTCTTTAAGAAACTTAACTTTTGAATTGGGGGCTGGAAATCGCAGTATAGCACTGTCAAGACACCCTAAGAAGGTTCCCAGGGTGATTTTAAATATGTATGGGGTTTATAATTGTAGTGGGAAATGGTATAAGGTTATTTTTGGCCATTTTATATGAAAGTGTACTGTCTCTTTAAGAAATTTCACTTTTGAATTGTGGGCTGGAAATCGCAGTATAGCTCTGTCAAGACACCCTAAGAAGGTTCCCAGGGTGATTTTAAATATGTATGGGGTTTATAATTGTAGTGGGCAATGGTATAAGGTTATTTTTGGCCATTTTATATGAAAGTGTACTGTCTCTTTAAGAAACTTTACTTTTGAATTGGGGGCTGGAAATCGCAGTATAGCATTTTCAGGACATCCTGGGAATGTTCCCAGGGTGATTTTAAATATGTATGGGGTTTATAATTGTAGTGGGCAATGGTATAAGGTTATTTTTGGCCATTTTATATGAAAGTGTACTGTCTCTTTAAGAAATTTCACTTTTGAATTGGGGGCTGGAAATCGCAGTATAGCACTGTCAAGACACCCTAAGAAGGTTCGCAGGGTGGTTTTAAATATGTATCGGGTTTATAATTGTAGTGGGCAATGGTATAAGGTTATTTTTGGCCATTTTATATGAAAGTGTACTGTCTCTTTAAGAAACTTTACTTTTGAATTGGGGGCTGGAAATCGCAGTATAGCATTTTCAGCACACCCTGGGAAGGTTCCCAGGGTGATTTTAAATATGTATGGGGTTTATAATTGTAGTGGGCAATGGTATAAGGTTATTTTTGGCCATTTTATATGAAAGTGTACTGTCTCTTTAAGAAACTTTACTTTTGAATTGGGGGCTGGAATTCGCAGTATGGCATTTTCCCAGGGTGATTTTAAATATGTATGGGGATTATAATTGTAGTTGTCAATGGTATAAGTTTATTTTTTGCCATTTTATATGAAAGTGTACTGTCTCTTTAAGAAATTAAACTTTTGAATTGGGGGCTGGAAATCACAGTATAGCACTGTCAAGAAACCCTAAGAAGGTTCCCAGGGTGATTTTAAATATGTATGGGGTTTATAATTGTAGTGGGCAATGGTATAAGGTTATTTTTGGCCATTTTATATGAAAGGGTACTGTCTCTTTAAGAAACTTAACTTTTGAATTGGGGGCTGGAAATTGCAGTATAGCACTGTCAAGACATCCTAAGAAGGTTCCCAGGGTGATTTTAAATATGTATGGGGTTTATAATTGTAGTGGGCAATGGTATAAGGTTATTTTTGGCCATTTTATATGAAAGTTTACTGTCTCTTTAAGAAACTTTACTTTTGAATTGGCGGCTGGAAATTGCAGTATAGCATTTTCAGGACACCCTGGGAAGAAGGTTCCCAGGGTGATTTTAAATATGTATGGGGTTTATAATTGTAGTGGGCAATGGTATAATGTTATTTTTGGCCATTTTATATGAAAGTGTACTGTCTTTTTAAGAAATTAAACTTTTGAATTGGGGGCTGGAAATTGCAGTATAGCATTTTCAGGACACCCTGGGAAGGTTCCCATGGTGATTTTAAATATGTATGGGGTTTATATTTGTAGTGGGCAATGGTATAAGGTTATTTTTGGCCATTTTATATGAAAGTGTACTGTCTCTTTAAGAACGTAACTTTTGAATTGGGGGCTGGAAATCTAAGTATAGAACTGTCAAGACACCCTAAGAAGGTTCCCAGGGTGATTTTAAATATGTATGGGGTTTAGAATTGTAGTGGGCAATGGTATAATGTTATTTTTGGCCATTTTATATGAAAGTGTACTGTCTCTTTAAGAAATTTCACTTTTGAATTGGGGGCTGGAAATCGCAGTATAGCACTGTCAAGACACCCTAAGAAGGTTCCCAGGGTGATTTTAAATATGTATGGGGTTAATAATTGTAGTGGGCAATGGTATAAGGTCATTTTTGGCCATTTTATATGAAAGTGTACTGTCTCTTTAAGAACGTAACTTTTGAATTGGGGGCTGGAAATTGCAGTATAGCACTGTCAAGACACCCTAAGAAGGTTCCCAGGGTGATTTTAAATATGTATGGGGTTTATAATTGTAGTGGGCAATGGTATAAGGTTTTTTTTGGCCATTTTATATGAAAGTGTACTGTCTCTTTAAGAACGTAACTTTTGAATTGGGGGCTGGAAATCGCAGTATAGCACTGTCAAGACACCCTAAGAAGGTTCCCAGGGTGATTTTAAATATGTATGGGGTTTATAATTGTAGTGGGCAATGGTATAAGGTTATTTTTGGCCATTTTATATGAAAGTGTACTGTCTCTTTAAGAAATTTCACTTTTGAATTGTGGGCTGGAAATCGCAGTATAGCACTGTCAAGACACCCTAATAAGGTTCCCAGGTTGATTTTTAATATGTATGGGGTTTATAATTTTAGTTGTCAATAGTATAAGGTTATTTTTGGCCATTTTATATGAAAGTGTACTGTCTCTTTAAGAATCTTAACTTTTGAATTGGGGGCTGGAAATCGCAGTATACCACTGTCAAGACACCCTAAGAAGGTTCCCAGGGTGATTTTAAATATGTATGGGGTTTATAATTGTAGTGGGCAATGGTATAAGGTTATTTTTGGCCATTTTATATGAAAGTGTACTGTCTCTTTAAGAAACTTAACTTTTGAATTGGGGGCTGGAAATTGCAGTATAGCATTTTCAGGACACCCTGGGGAGGTTCCCAGGGTGATTTTAAATATGTATGGGGTTTATAATTGTAGTGGGCAATGGTATAAGGTTATTTTTGGCCATTTTATATGAAAGTGTACTGTCTCTTTAAGAAACGTAACTTTGAATTGGGGGCTGGAAATCGCAGTATAGCACTGTCAAGACACCCTAAGAAGGTTCTCAGGGTTATTTTAAATATGTATGGGGTTTATAATTGTAGTAGGCAATGGTATAAGGTTATTTTTGGCCATTTTGTATGAAAGTGTACTGTCTCTTTAAGAAACGTAACTTTGAATTGTGGGCTGGAAATCGCAGTATAGCACTGTCAAGACACCCTAAGAAGGTTCCCAGGGTGATTTTAAATATGTATGGGGTTTATAATTGTAGTTGTCAATGGTATAAGGTTATTTTGGCCATTTTATATGAAAGTGTACTGTCTCTTTAAGAAATTTCACTTTTGAATTGTGGGCTGGAAATCGCAGTATAGCACTGTCAAGACACCCTAACAAGGTTCCCAGGGTGATTTTAAATATGTATGGGGTTTATAATTTTAGTTGTCAATGGTATAAGGTTATTTTTGGCCATTTTATATGAAAGTGTACTGTCTCTTTAAGAACATAACTTTTGAATTGGGGGCTGGAAATCGCAGTATAGCACTGTCAATACACCCTAAGAAGGTTCCCAGGGTGATTTTAAATATGTATGGGGTTTATAATTGTAGTGGGCAATGGTATAAGGTTATTTTTGGCCATTTTATATGAAAGTGTACTGTCTCTTTAAGAAACTTTACTTTTGAATTGGGGGCTGGAAATCGCAGTATAGCATTTTCAGGACATCCTGGGAAGGTTCCCAGGGTGATTTTAAATATGTATGGGGTTTATAATTGTAGTTGTCAATGGTATAAGGTTATTTTGGCCATTTTATATGAAAGTGTACTGTCTCTTTAAGAAATTTCACTTTTGAATTGTGGGCTGGAAATCGCAGTATAGCACTGTCAAGACACCCGAACAAGGTTCCCAGAGTGATTTTAAATATGTATGGGGTTTATAGTTTTAGTTGTCAATGGTATAAGGTTATTTTTGGCCATTTTATATGAAAGTGTACTGTCTCTTTAAGAACATAACTTTTGAATTGGGGGCTGGAAATCGCAGTATAGCACTGTCAAAACACCCTAAGAAGGTTCCCAGGGTGATTTTAAATATGTATGGGGTTTATAATTGTAGTGGGCAATGGTATAAGGTTATTTTTGGCCATTTTATATGAAAGTGTACTGTCTCTTTAAGAAATGTAACTTTTTACTTGGGGGCTGGAAATCGCAGTATAGCACTGTCAAGACACCCTAAGAAGGTTCCCAGGGTGATTTTAAATATGTATGGGGTTTATAATCGTAGTTGTCAATGGTATAAGGTTATTTTTGGCCATTTTATATGAAAGTGCATTGTCTCTTTAAGAAACTTTACTTTTGAATTGGGGCTGGAAATCGCAGTATAGCATTTTCAGGACATCCTGGGAAGGTTCCCAGGGTGATTTTAAATATGTATGGGGTTTATAATCGTAGTGGGCAATGGTATAAGGTTATTTTTGGCCATTTTATATGAAAGTGTACTGTCTCTTCAAGAAATTTCACTTTTGAATTGTGGGCTGGAAATCGCAGTATAGCACTGTCAAGACACCCTAAGAAGGTTCCCAGGGTGATTTTAAATATGTATGGGGTTTATAATTGTAGTGGGCAATGGTATAAGGTCATTTTTGGCCATTTTATATGAAAGTGTACTGTCGCTTTAAGAACGTAACTTTTGAATTGGGGGCTGGAAATTGCAGTATAGCACTGTCAAGACACCCTAAGAAGGTTCCCAGGGTGATTTTAAATATGTATGGGGTTTATAATTGTAGTGGGCAATGGTATAAGGTTATTTTTGGCCATTTTATATGAAAGTGTACTGTCTCTTTAAGAAACTTAACTTTTGAATTGTGGGCTGGAAATCGCAGTATAGCACTGTCAAGACACCCTAAGAAGGTTCCCAGGGTGATTTTAAATATGTATGGGGTTTATAATTGTAGTGGGCAATGGTATAAGGTTATTTTTGGACATTTTATATGAAAGTGTACTGTCTCTTTAAGAAACTTCACTTTTGAATTGGGGGCTGGAAATCGCAGTATAGCACTGTCAAGATACCCTAAGAAGGTTCCCAGGGTAATTTTAAATATGTATGGGGTTTATAATTGTAGTGGGCAATGGTATAAGGTTATTTTTGGCCATTTTATATGAAAGGGTACTGTCTCTTTAAGAAACTTAACTTTTGAATTGGGGGCTGGAAATTGCAGTATAGCACTGTCAAGACATCCTAAGAAGGTTCCCAGGGTGATTTTAAATATGTATGGGGTTTATAATTGTAGTGGGCAATGGTATAAGGTTATTTTTGGCCATTTTATATGAAAGTTTACTGTCTCTTTAAGAAACTTTACTTTTGAATTGGGGGCTGGAAATTGCAGTATAGCATTTTCAGGACACCCTGGGAAGAAGGTTCCCAGGGTGATTTTAAATATGTATGGGGTTTATAATTGTAGTGGGCAATGGTATAATGTTATTTTTGGCCATTTTATATGAAAGTGTACTGTCTTTTTAAGAAATTAAACTTTTGAATTGGGGGCTGGAAATTGCAGTATAGCATTTTCAGGACACCCTGGGAAGGTTCCCATGGTGATTTTAAATATGTATGGGGTTTATATTTGTAGTGGGCAATGGTATAAGGTTATTTTTGGCCATTTTATATGAAAGTGTACTGTCTATTTAAGAACGTAACTTTTGAATTGGGGGCTGGAAATCTAAGTATAGAACTGTCAAGACACCCTAAGAAGGTTCCCAGGGTGATTTTAAATATGTATGGGGTTTAGAATTGTAGTGGGCAATGGTATAATGTTATTTTTGGCCATTTTATATGAAAGTGTACTGTCTCTTTAAGAAATTTCACTTTTGAATTGGGGGCTGGAAATCGCAGTATAGCACTGTCAAGACACCCTAAGAAGGTTCCCAGGGTGATTTTAAATATGTATGGGGTTAATAATTGTAGTGGGCAATGGTATAAGGTCATTTTTGGCCATTTTATATGAAAGTGTACTGTCTCTTTAAGAACGTAACTTTTGAATTGGGGGCTGGAAATTGCAGTATAGCACTGTCAAGACACCCTAAGAAGGTTCCCAGGGTGATTTTAAATATGTATGGGGTTTATAATTGTAGTGGGCAATGGTATAAGGTTATTTTTGGCCATTTTATATGAAAGTGTACTGTCTCTTTAAGAACGTAACTTTTGAATTGGGGGCTGGAAATCGCAGTATAGCACTGTCATGACACCCTAAGAAGGTTCCCAGGGTGATTTTAAATATGTATGGGGTTTATAATTGTAGTGGGCAATGGTATAAGGTTATTTTTGGCCATTTTATATGAAAGTGTACTGTCTCTTTAAGAAATTTCACTTTTGAATTGTGGGCTGGAAATCGCAGTATAGCACTGTCAAGACACCCTAATAAGGTTCCCAGGTTGATTTTTAATATGTATGGGGTTTATAATTTTAGTTGTCAATAGTATAAGGTTATTTTTGGCCATTTTATATGAAAGTGTACTGTCTCTTTAAGAATCTTAACTTTTGAATTGGGGGCTGGAAATCGCAGTATACCACTGTCAAGACACCCTAAGAAGGTTCCCAGGGTGATTTTAAATATGTATGGGGTTTATAATTGTAGTGGGCAATGGTATAAGGTTATTTTTGGCCATTTTATATGAAAGTGTACTGTCTCTTTAAGAAACTTAACTTTTGAATTGGGGGCTGGAAATTGCAGTATAACATTTTCAGGACACCCTGGGGAGGTTCCCAGGGTGATTTTAAATATGTATGGGGTTTATAATTGTAGTGGGCAATGGTATAAGGTTATTTTTGGCCATTTTATATGAAAGTGTACTGTCTCTTTAAGAAACGTAACTTTGAATTGGGGGCTGGAAATCGCAGTATAGCACTGTCAAGACACCCTAAGAAGGTTCTCAGGGTTATTTTAAATATGTATGGGGTTTATAATTGTAGTAGGCAATGGTATAAGGTTATTTTTGGCCATTTTGTATGAAAGTGTACTGTCTCTTTAAGAAACGTAACTTTGAATTGTGGGCTGGAAATCGCAGTATAGCACTGTCAAGACACCCTAACAAGGTTCCCAGGGTGATTTTAAATATGTATGGGGTTTATAATTGTAGTTGTCAATGGTATAAGGTTATTTTGGCCATTTTATATGAAAGTGTACTGTCTCTTTAAGAAATTAATCTTTTGAATTGGGGGCTGGAAATTGCAGTATAGCATTTTCAGGACACCCTGGGAAGGTTCCCATGGTGATTTTAAATATGTATGGGGTTTATAATTGTAGTGGGCAATGGTATAAAGTTATTTTTGGCCATTTTATATGAAAGTGTACTGTCTCTGTAAGAACGTAACTTTTGAATTGGGGGCTGGAAATCTAAGTATAGCACTGTCAAGACACCCTAAGAAGGTTCCCAGGGTGATTTTAAATATGTATGGGGTTTAGAATTGTAGTGGGCAATGGTATAAGGTTATTTTTGGCCATTTTATATGAAAGTGTACTGTCTCTTTAAGAAATTTCACTTTTGAATTGGGGGCTGGAAATCGCAGTATAGCACTGTCAAGACACCCTAAGAAGGTTCCCAGGGTGATTTTAAATATGTATGGGGTTTATAATTGTAGTGGGCAATGGTATAAGGTCATTTTTGGCCATTTTATATGAAAGTGTACTGTCGCTTTAAGAACGTAACTTTTGAATTGGGGGCTGGAAATTGCAGTATAGCACTGTCAAGACACCCTAAGAAGGTTCCCAGGGTGATTTTAAATATGTATGGGGTTTATAATTGTAGTGGGCAATGGTATAAGGTTATTTTTGGCCATTTTATATGAAAGTGTACTGTCTCTTTAAGAAATTTCACTTTTGAATTGTGGGCTGGAAATCGCAGTATAGCACTGTCAAGACACCCTAAGAAGGTTCCCAGGGTGATTTTAAATATGTATGGGGTTTATAATTGTAGTGGGCAATGGTATAAGGTTATTTTTGGCCATTTTATATGAAAGTGTACTGTCTCTTTAAGAAACTTAACTTTTGAATTGGGGGCTGGAAATCGCAGTATAGCACTGTCAAGACACCCTAAGAAGGTTCCCAGGGTGATTTTAAATATGTATGGGGTTTATAATTGTAGTGGGCAATGGTATAAGGTTATTTTTGGCCATTTTATATGAAAGTGTACTGTCTCTTTAAGAAACTTCACTTTTGAATTGGGGGCTGGAAATCGCAGTATAGCACTGTCAAGATACCCTAAGAAGGTTCCCAGGGTAATTTTAAATATGTATGGGGTTTATAATTGTAGTGGGCAATGGTATAAGGTTATTTTTGGCCATTTTATATTAAAGTGTACTGTCTCTTTAAGAAACTTTACTTTTGAATTGGGGGCTGGAAATCGCAGTATAGCACTGTCAAGACACCCTAAGAAGGTTCCCAGGGTGATTTTAAATATGTATCGGGTTTATAATTGTAGTGGGAAATGGTATAAGGTTATTTTTGGCCATTTTATATGAAAGTGTACTGTCTCTTTAAGAACGTAACTTTTGAATTGGGGGCTGGAAATCGCATTATAGCATTTTCAGGACACCCTAAGAAGGTTCCCAGGGTGATTTTAAATATGTATGGGGTTTATAATTGTAGTGGGCAATGGTATAAGGTTATTTTTGGCCATTTTATATGAAAGTGTACTGTCTCTTTAAGAAATTTCACTTTTGAATTGTGGGCTGGAAATCGTAGTATAGCACTGTCAAGACACCCTAAGAAGGTTCCCAGGGTGATTTTAAATATGTATGGGGTTTATAATCGTAGTTGTCAATGGTATAAGGTTATTTTTGGCCATTTTATATGAAAGTGTACTGTCTCTTTAAGGAACGTAACTTTTGAATTGGGGGCTGGAAATTGCAGTATAGCACTGTCAAGACACCCTAAGAAGGTTCCCAGGGTGATTTTAAATATGTATCGGGTTTATAATTGTAGTGGGAAATGGTATAAGGTTATTTTTGGCCATTTTATATGAAAGTGTACTGTCTCTTTAAGAACGTAACTTTTGAATTGGGGGCTGGAAATCGCATTATAGCATTTTCAGGACACCCTAAGAAGGTTCCCAGGGTGATTTTAAATATGTATGGGGTTTATAATTGTAGTGGGCAATGGTATAAGGTTATTTTTGGCCATTTTATATGAAAGTGTACTGTCTCTTTAAGAAATTTCACTTTTGAATTGTGGGCTGGAAATCGTAGTATAGCACTGTCAAGACACCCTAAGAAGGTTCCCAGGGTGATTTTAAATATGTATGGGGTTTATAATCGTAGTTGTCAATGGTATAAGGTTATTTTTGGCCATTTTATATGAAAGTGTACTGTCTCTTTAAGGAACGTAACTTTTGAATTGGGGGCTGGAAATTGCAGTATAGCACTGTCAAGACACCCTAAGAAGGTTCCCAGGGTGATTTTAAATATGTATGGGGTTTATAATCGTAGTTGTCAATGGTATAAGGTTATTTTTGGCCATTTTATATGAAAGTGCACTGTCTCTTTAAGAAACTTTACTTTTGAATTGGGGCTGGAAATCGCAGTATAGCATTTTCAGGACATCCTGGGAAGGTTCCCAGGGTGATTTTAAATATGTATGGGGTTTATAATTGTAGTGGGCAATGGTATAATGTTATTTTTGGCCATTTGATATGAAAGTGTACTGTCTCCTTAAGAAACTTTACTTTTGAATTGGGGGCTGGAAATCGCAGTATAGCATTTTCAGGACACCCTGGGAAGGTTCCCATGGTGATTTTAAATATGTATGGGGTTTATAATTGTAGTGGGCAATGGTATAAGGTTATTTTTGGCCATTTTATATGAAAGTGTACTGTCTCTTTAAGAAATTAAACTTTTGAATTGGGGGCTGGAAATTGCAGTATAGCATTTTCAGGACACCCTGGGAAGGTTCCCATGGTGATTTTAAATATGTATGGGGTTTATAATTGTAGTGGGCAATGGTATAAGGTTATTTTTGGCCATTTTATATGAAAGTGTACTGTCTCTGTAAGAACGTAACTTTTGAATTGGGGGCTGGAAATCTAAGTATAGCACTGTCAAGACACCCTAAGAAGGTTCCCAGGGTGATTTAAAATATGTATGGGGTTTAGAATTGTAGTGGGCAATGGTATAAGGTCATTTTTGGCCATTTTATATGAAAGTGTACTGTCTCTTTAAGAAATTTCACTTTTGAATTGGGGGCTGGAAATCGCAGTATAGCACTGTCAAGACACCCTAAGAAGGTTCCCAGGGTGATTTTAAATATGTATGGGGTTTATAATTGTAGTGGGCAATGGTATAAGGTCATTTTTGGCCATTTTATATTAAAGTGTACTGTCGCTTTAAGAACGTAACTTTTGAATTGGGGGCTGGAAATTGCAGTATAGCACTGTCAAGACACCCTAAGAAGGTTCCCAGGGTGATTTTAAATATGTATGGGGTTTATAATTGTAGTGGGCAATGGTATAAGGTTATTTTTGGCCATTTTATATGAAAGTGTACTGTCTCTTTAAGAAACTTAACTTTTGAATTGGGGGCTGGAAATCGCAGTATAGCATTTTCAGGACACCCTGGGGACGTTCCCAGGGTGATTTTAAATATGTATGGGGTTTATAATTGTTGTGGGCAATGGTATAAGGTTATTTTTGGCCATTTTATATGAAAGTGTACTGTCTCTTTAAGAAATTTCACTTTTGAATTGTGGGCTGGAAATCGCAGTATAGCGCTGTCAAGACACCCTAAGAAGGTTCCCAGGGTGATTTTAAATATGTATGGGGTTTATAATTGTAGTGGGCAATGGTATAAGGTTATTTTTGGCCATTTTATATGAAAGTGTACTGTCTCTTTAAGAAACTTAACTTTTGAATTGGGGGCTGGAAATCGCAGTATAGCACTGTCAAGACACCCTAAGAAGGTTCCCAGGGTGATTTTAAATATGTATGGGGTTTATAATTGTAGTGGGAAATGGTATAAGGTTATTTTTGGCCATTTTATATGAAAGTGTACTGTCTCTTTAAGAAATTTCACTTTTGAATTGTGGGCTGGAAATCGCAGTATAGCTCTGTCAAGACACCCTAAGAAGGTTCCCAGGGTGATTTTAAATATGTATGGGGTTTATAATTGTAGTGGGCAATGGTATAAGGTTATTTTTGGCCATTTTATATGAAAGTGTACTGTCTCTTTAAGAAACTTTACTTTTGAATTGGGGGCTGGAAATCGCAGTATAGCATTTTCAGGACATCCTGGGAATGTTCCCAGGGTGATTTTAAATATGTATGGGGTTTATAATTGTAGTGGGCAATGGTATAAGGTTATTTTTGGCCATTTTATATGAAAGTGTACTGTCTCTTTAAGAAATTTCACTTTTGAATTGGGGGCTGGAAATCGCAGTATAGCACTGTCAAGACACCCTAAGAAGGTTCGCAGGGTGATTTTAAATATGTATCGGGTTTATAATTGTAGTGGGCAATGGTATAAGGTTATTTTTGGCCATTTTATATGAAAGTGTACTGTCTCTTTAAGAAACTTTACTTTTGAATTGGGGGCTGGAAATTGCAGTATAGCATTTTCAGGACACCCTGGGAAGAAGGTTCCCAGGGTGATTTTAAATATGTATGGGGTTTATAATTGTAGTGGGCAATGGTATAATGTTATTTTTGGCCATTTTATATGAAAGTGTACTGTCTTTTTAAGAAATTAAACTTTTGAATTGGGGGCTGGAAATTGCAGTATAGCATTTTCAGGACACCCTGGGAAGGTTCCCATGGTGATTTTAAATATGTATGGGGTTTATATTTGTAGTGGGCAATGGTATAAGGTTATTTTTGGCCATTTTATATGAAAGTGTACTGTCTCTTTAAGAACGTAACTTTTGAATTGGGGGCTGGAAATCTAAGTATAGAACTGTCAAGACACCCTAAGAAGGTTCCCAGGGTGATTTTAAATATGTATGGGGTTTAGAATTGTAGTGGGCAATGGTATAATGTTATTTTTGGCCATTTTATATGAAAGTGTACTGTCTCTTTAAGAAATTTCACTTTTGAATTGGGGGCTGGAAATCGCAGTATAGCACTGTCAAGACACCCTAAGAAGGTTCCCAGGGTGATTTTAAATATGTATGGGGTTAATAATTGTAGTGGGCAATGGTATAAGGTCATTTTTGGCCATTTTATATGAAAGTGTACTGTCTCTTTAAGAACGTAACTTTTGAATTGGGGGCTGGAAATTGCAGTATAGCACTGTCAAGACACCCTAAGAAGGTTCCCAGGGTGATTTTAAATATGTATGGGGTTTATAATTGTAGTGGGCAATGGTATAAGGTTATTTTTGGCCATTTTATATGAAAGTGTACTGTCTCTTTAAGAATGTAACTTTTGAATTGGGGGCTGGAAATCGCAGTATAGCACTGTCAAGACACCCTAAGAAGGTTCCCAGGGTGATTTTAAATATGTATGGGGTTTATAATTGTAGTGGGCAATGGTATAAGGTTATTTTTGGCCATTTTATATGAAAGTGTACTGTTTCTTTAAGAAATTTCACTTTTGAATTGTGGGCTGGAAATCGCAGTATAGCACTGTCAAGACACCCTAATAAGGTTCCCAGGTTGATTTTTAATATGTATGGGGTTTATAATTTTAGTTGTCAATAGTATAAGGTTATTTTTGGCCATTTTATATGAAAGTGTACTGTCTCTTTAAGAATCTTAACTTTTGAATTGGGGGCTGGAAATCGCAGTATAACATTTTCAGGACACCCTGGGGAGGTTCCCAGGGTGATTTTAAATATGTATGGGGTTTATAATTGTAGTGGGCAATGGTATAAGGTTATTTTTGGCCATTTTATATGAAAGTGTACTGTCTCTTTAAGAAACGTAACTTTGAATTGGGGGCTGGAAATCGCAGTATAGCACTCTCAAGACACCCTAAGAAGGTTCTCAGGGTTATTTTAAATATGTATGGGGTTTATAATTGTAGTAGGCAATGGTATAAGGTTATTTTTGGCCATTTTGTATGAAAGTGTACTGTCTCTTTAAGAAACGTAACTTTGAATTGTGGGCTGGAAATCGCAGTATAGCACTGTCAAGACACCCTAACAAGGTTCCCAGGGTGATTTTAAATATGTATGGGGTTTATAATTGTAGTTGTCAATGGTATAAGGTTATTTTGGCCATTTTATATGAAAGTGTACTGTCTCTTTAAGAAATTAATCTTTTGAATTGGGGGCTGGAAATTGCAGTATAGCATTTTCAGGACACCCTGGGAAGGTTCCCATGGTGATTTTAAATATGTATGGGGTTTATAATTGTAGTGGGCAATGGTATAAAGTTATTTTTGGCCATTTTATATGAAAGTGTACTGTCTCTGTAAGAACGTAACTTTTGAATTGGGGGCTGGAAATCTAAGTATAGCACTGTCAAGACACCCTAAGAAGGTTCCCAGGGTGATTTTAAATATGTATGGGGTTTAGAATTGTAGTGGGCAATGGTATAAGGTTATTTTTGGCCATTTTATATGAAAGTGTACTGTCTCTTTAAGAAATTTCACTTTTGAATTGGGGGCTGGAAATCGCAGTATAGCACTGTCAAGACACCCTAAGAAGGTTCCCAGGGTGATTTTAAATATGTATGGGGTTTATAATTGTAGTGGGCAATGGTATAAGGTCATTTTTGGCCATTTTATATGAAAGTGTACTGTCGCTTTAAGAACGTAACTTTTGAATTGGGGGCTGGAAATTGCAGTATAGCACTGTCAAGACACCCTAAGAAGGTTCCCAGGGTGATTTTAAATATGTATGGGGTTTATAATTGTAGTGGGCAATGGTATAAGGTTATTTTTGGCCATTTTATATGAAAGTGTACTGTCTCTTTAAGAAATTTCACTTTTGAATTGTGGGCTGGAAATCGCAGTATAGCACTGTCAAGACACCCTAAGAAGGTTCCCAGGGTGATTTTAAATATGTATGGGGTTAATAATTGTAGTGGGCAATGGTATAAGGTCATTTTTGGCCATTTTATATGAAAGTGTACTGTCTCTTTAAGAACGTAACTTTTGAATTGGGGGCTGGAAATTGCAGTATAGCACTGTCAAGACACCCTAAGAAGGTTCCCAGGGTGATTTTAAATATGTATGGGGTTTATAATTGTAGTGGGCAATGGTATAAGGTTATTTTTGGCCATTTTATATGAAAGTGTACTGTCTCTTTAAGAACGTAACTTTTGAATTGGGGGCTGGAAATCGCAGTATAGCACTGTCAAGACACCCTAAGAAGGTTCCCAGGGTGATTTTAAATATGTATGGGGTTTATAATTGTAGTGGGCAATGGTATAAGGTTATTTTTGGCCATTTTATATGAAAGTGTACTGTCTCTTTAAGAAATTTCACTTTTGAATTGTGGGCTGGAAATCGCAGTATAGCACTGTCAAGACACCCTAATAAGGTTCCCAGGTTGATTTTTAATATGTATGGGGTTTATAATTTTAGTTGTCAATAGTATAAGGTTATTTTTGGCCATTTTATATGAAAGTGTACTGTCTCTTTAAGAATCTTAACTTTTGAATTGGGGGCTGGAAATCGCAGTATAACATTTTCAGGACACCCTGGGGAGGTTCCCAGGGTGATTTTAAATATGTATGGGGTTTATAATTGTAGTGGGCAATGGTATAAGGTTATTTTTGGCCATTTTGTATGAAAGTGTACTGTCTCTTTAAGAAACGTAACTTTGAATTGGGGGCTGGAAATCGCAGTATAGCACTCTCAAGACACCCTAAGAAGGTTCTCAGGGTTATTTTAAATATGTATGGGGTTTATAATTGTAGTAGGCAATGGTATAAGGTTATTTTTGGCCATTTTGTATGAAAGTGTACTGTCTCTTTAAGAAACGTAACTTTGAATTGTGGGCTGGAAATCGCAGTATAGCACTGTCAAGACACCCTAACAAGGTTCCCAGGGTGATTTTAAATATGTATGGGGTTTATAATTGTAGTTGTCAATGGTATAAGGTTATTTTGGCCATTTTATATGAAAGTGTACTGTCTCTTTAAGAAATTAATCTTTTGAATTGGGGGCTGGAAATTGCAGTATAGCATTTTCAGGACACCCTGGGAAGGTTCCCATGGTGATTTTAAATATGTATGGGGTTTATAATTGTAGTGGGCAATGGTATAAAGTTATTTTTGGCCATTTTATATGAAAGTGTACTGTCTCTGTAAGAACGTAACTTTTGAATTGGGGGCTGGAAATCTAAGTATAGCACTGTCAAGACACCCTAAGAAGGTTCCCAGGGTGATTTTAAATATGTATGGGGTTTAGAATTGTAGTGGGCAATGGTATAAGGTTATTTTTGGCCATTTTATATGAAAGTGTACTGTCTCTTTAAGAAATTTCACTTTTGAATTGGGGGCTGGAAATCGCAGTATAGCACTGTCAAGACACCCTAAGAAGGTTCCCAGGGTGATTTTAAATATGTATGGGGTTTATAATTGTAGTGGGCAATGGTATAAGGTCATTTTTGGCCATTTTATATGAAAGTGTACTGTCGCTTTAAGAACGTAACTTTTGAATTGGGGGCTGGAAATTGCAGTATAGCACTGTCAAGACACCCTAAGAAGGTTCCCAGGGTGATTTTAAATATGTATGGGGTTTATAATTGTAGTGGGCAATGGTATAAGGTTATTTTTGGCCATTTTATATGAAAGTGTACTGTCTCTTTAAGAAATTTCACTTTTGAATTGTGGGCTGGAAATCGCAGTATAGCACTGTCAAGACACCCTAAGAAGGTTCCCAGGGTGATTTTAAATATGTATGGGGTTTATAATTGTAGTGGGCAATGGTATAAGGTTATTTTTGGCCATTTTATATGAAAGTGTACTGTCTCTTTAAGAAACTTAACTTTTGAATTGGGGGCTGGAAATCGCAGTATAGCACTGTCAAGACACCCTAAGAAGGTTCCCAGGGTGATTTTAAATATGTATGGGGTTTATAATTGTAGTGGGCAATGGTATAAGGTTATTTTTGGCCATTTTATATGAAAGTGTACTGTCTCTTTAAGAAACTTCACTTTTGAATTGGGGGCTGGAAATCGCAGTATAGCACTGTCAAGATACCCTAAGAAGGTTCCCAGGGTAATTTTAAATATGTATGGGGTTTATAATTGTAGTGGGCAATGGTATAAGGTTATTTTTGGCCATTTTATATTAAAGTGTACTGTCTCTTTAAGAAACTTTACTTTTGAATTGGGGGCTGGAAATCGCAGTATAGCACTGTCAAGACACCCTAAGAAGGTTCCCAGGGTGATTTTAAATATGTATCGGGTTTATAATTGTAGTGGGAAATGGTATAAGGTTATTTTTGGCCATTTTATATGAAAGTGTACTGTCTCTTTAAGAACGTAACTTTTGAATTGGGGGCTGGAAATCGCATTATAGCATTTTCAGGACACCCTAAGAAGGTTCCCAGGGTGATTTTAAATATGTATGGGGTTTATAATTGTAGTGGGCAATGGTATAAGGTTATTTTTGGCCATTTTATATGAAAGTGTACTGTCTCTTTAAGAAATTTCACTTTTGAATTGTGGGCTGGAAATCGTAGTATAGCACTGTCAAGACACCCTAAGAAGGTTCCCAGGGTGATTTTAAATATGTATGGGGTTTATAATCGTAGTTGTCAATGGTATAAGGTTATTTTTGGCCATTTTATATGAAAGTGTACTGTCTCTTTAAGGAACGTAACTTTTGAATTGGGGGCTGGAAATTGCAGTATAGCACTGTCAAGACACCCTAAGAAGGTTCCCAGGGTGATTTTAAATATGTATGGGGTTTATAATCGTAGTTGTTAATGGTATAAGGTTATTTTTGGCCATTTTATATGAAAGTGCACTGTCTCTTTAAGAAACTTTACTTTTGAATTGGGGCTGGAAATCGCAGTATAGCATTTTCAGGACATCCTGGGAAGGTTCCCAGGGTGATTTTAAATATGTATGGGGTTTATAATTGTAGTTGGCAATGGTATAATGTTATTTTTGGCCATTTGATATGAAAGTGTACTGTCTCCTTAAGAAACTTTACTTTTGAATTGGGGGCTGGAAATCGCAGTATAGCATTTTCAGGACACCCTGGGAAGGTTCCCATGGTGATTTTAAATATGTATGGGGTTTATAATTGTAGTGGGCAATGGTATAAGGTTATTTTTGGCCATTTTATATGAAAGTGTACTGTCTCTTTAAGAAATTAAACTTTTGAATTGGGGGCTGGAAATTGCAGTATAGCATTTTCAGGACACCCTGGGAAGGTTCCCATGGTGATTTTAAATATGTATGGGGTTTATAATTGTAGTGGGCAATGGTATAAGGTTATTTTTGGCCATTTTATATGAAAGTGTACTGTCTCTGTAAGAACGTAACTTTTGAATTGGGGGCTGGAAATCTAAGTATAGCACTGTCAAGACACCCTAAGAAGGTTCCCAGGGTGATTTAAAATATGTATGGGGTTTAGAATTGTAGTGGGCAATGGTATAAGGTCATTTTTGGCCATTTTATATGAAAGTGTACTGTCTCTTTAAGAAATTTCACTTTTGAATTGGGGGCTGGAAATCGCAGTATAGCACTGTCAAGACACCCTAAGAAGGTTCCCAGGGTGATTTTAAATATGTATGGGGTTTATAATTGTAGTGGGCAATGGTATAAGGTCATTTTTGGCCATTTTATATTAAAGTGTACTGTCGCTTTAAGAACGTAACTTTTGAATTGGGGGCTGGAAATTGCAGTATAGCACTGTCAAGACACCCTAAGAAGGTTCCCAGGGTGATTTTAAATATGTATGGGGTTTATAATTGTAGTGGGCAATGGTATAAGGTTATTTTTGGCCATTTTATATGAAAGTGTACTGTCTCTTTAAGAAACTTAACTTTTGAATTGGGGGCTGGAAATCGCAGTATAGCATTTTCAGGACACCCTGGGGACGTTCCCAGGGTGATTTTAAATATGTATGGGGTTTATAATTGTTGTGGGCAATGGTATAAGGTTATTTTTGGCCATTTTATATGAAAGTGTACTGTCTCTTTAAGAAATTTCACTTTTGAATTGTGGGCTGGAAATCGCAGTATATCGCTGTCAAGACACCCTAAGAAGGTTCCCAGGGTGATTTTAAATATGTATGGGGTTTATAATTGTAGTGGGCAATGGTATAAGGTTATTTTTGGCCATTTTATATGAAAGTGTACTGTCTCTTTAAGAAACTTAACTTTTGAATTGGGGGCTGGAAATCGCAGTATAGCACTGTCAAGACACCCTAAGAAGGTTCCCAGGGTGATTTTAAATATGTATGGGGTTTATAATTGTAGTGGGAAATGGTATAAGGTTATTTTTGGCCATTTTATATGAAAGTGTACTGTCTCTTTAAGAAATTTCACTTTTGAATTGTGGGCTGGAAATCGCAGTATAGCTCTGTCAAGACACCCTAAGAAGGTTCCTAGGGTGATTTTAAATATGTATGGGGTTTATAATTGTAGTGGGCAATGGTATAAGGTTATTTTTGGCCATTTTATATGAAAGTGTACTGTCTCTTTAAGAAACTTTACTTTTGAATTGGGGGCTGGAAATCGCAGTATAGCATTTTCAGGACATCCTGGGATTGTTCCCAGGGTGATTTTAAATATGTATGGGGTTTATAATTGTAGTGGGCAATGGTATAAGGTTATTTTTGGCCATTTTATATGAAAGTGTACTGTCTCTTTAAGAAATTTCACTTTTGAATTGGGGGCTGGAAATCGCAGTATAGCACTGTCAAGACACCCTAAGAAGGTTCGCAGGGTGATTTTAAATATGTATCGGGTTTATAATTGTAGTGGGCAATGGTATAAGGTTATTTTTGGCCATTTTATATGAAAGTGTACTGTCTCTTTAAGAAACTTTACTTTTGAATTGGGGGCTGGAAATCGCAGTATAGCATTTTCAGCCTACCCTGGGAAGGTTCCCAGGGTGATTTTAAATATGTATGGGGTTTATAATTGTAGTGGGCAATGGTATAAGGTTATTTTTGGCCATTTTATATGAAAGTGTACTGTCTCTTTAAGAAACTTTACTTTTGAATTGGGGGCTGGAATTCGCAGTATGGCATTTTCCCAGGGTGATTTTAAATATGTATGGGGATTATAATTGTAGTTGTCAATGGTATAAGTTTATTTTTTGCCATTTTATATGAAAGTGTACTGTCTCTTTAAGAAATTAAACTTTTGAATTGGGGGCTGGAAATCACAGTATAGCACTGTCAAGAAACCCTAAGAAGGTTCCCAGGGTGATTTTAAATATGTATGGGGTTTATAATTGTAGTGGGCAATGGTATAAGGTTATTTTTGGCCATTTTATATGAAAGGGTACTGTCTCTTTAAGAACGTAACTTTTGAATTGGGGGCTTGGAATCGCAGTATAGCATTTTTAGGACACCCTGCGGAGGTTCCCAGGGTGATTTTAAATATGTATGGGGTTTATAATTGTAGTGGGCAATGGTATAAGGTTATTTTTGGCCATTTTATATGAAAGTGTACTGTCTCTTTAAGAAATTTCACTTTTGAATTGTGGGCTGGAAATTGCAGTATAGCACTGTCAAGACACCCTAAGAAGGTTCCCAGGGTGATTTTAAATATGTATGGGGTTTATAATTGTAGTGGGCAATGGTATAAGGTTATTTTTGGCCATTTTATATGAAAGTGTACTGTCTCTTTAAGAAACTTTACTTTTGAATTGGGGGCTGGAAATCGCACTATAGCATTTTCAGGACACCCTGGGAAGGTTCCCATGGTGATTTTAAATATGTATGGGGTTTATAATTGTAGTGGGCAATGGTATAAGGTTATTTTTGGCCATTTTATATGAAAGTGTACTGTCTCTTTAAGAAATTAAACTTTTGAATTGGGGGCTGGAAATTGCAGTATAGCATTTTCAGGACACCCTGGGAAGGTTCCCATGGTGATTTTAAATATGTATGGGGTTTATAATTGTAGTGGGCAATGGTATAAGGTTATTTTTGGCCATTTTATATGAAAGTGTACTGTCTCTGTAAGAACGTAACTTTTGAATTGGGGGCTGGAAATCTAAGTATAGCACTGTCAAGACACCCTAAGAAGGTTCCCAGGGTGATTTTAAATATGTATGGGGTTTAGAATTGTAGTGGGCAATGGTATAAGGTTATTTTTGGCCATTTTATATGAAAGTGTACTGTCTCTTTAAGAAATTTCACTTTTGAATTGGGGGCTGGAAATCGTAGTATAGCACTGTCAAGACACCCTAAGAAGGTTCCCAGGGTGATTTTAAATATGTATGGGGTTTATAATTGTAGTGGGCAATGGTATAAGGTCATTTTTGGCCATTTTATATGAAAGTGTACTGTCGCTTTAAGAACGTAACTTTTGAATTGTGGGCTGGAAATTGCAGTATAGCACTGTCAAGACACCCTAAGAAGGTTCCCAGGGTGATTTTAAATATGTATGGGGTTTATAATTGTAGTGGGCAATGGTATAAGGTTATTTTTGGCCATTTTATATGAAAGTGTACTGTCTCTTTAAGAAACTTAACTTTTGAATTGGGGGCTGGAAATCGCAGTATAGCACTGTCAATACACCATAAGAAGGTTCCCAGGGTGATTTTAAATATGTATGGGGTTTATAATTGTAGTGGGCAATGGTATAAGGTTATTTTTGGCCATTTTATATGAAAGTGTACTGTCTCTTTAAGAAATTTCACTTTTGAATTGTGGGCTGGAAATCGCAGTATAGCTCTGTCAAGACACCCTAAGAAGGTTCCCAGGGTGATTTTAAATATGTATGGGGTTTATAATTGTAGTGGGCAATGGTATAAGGTTATTTTTGGCCATTTTATATGAAAGTGTACTGTCTCTTTAAGAAACTTTACTTTTGAATTGGGGGCTGGAAATCGCAGTATAGCATTTTCAGGACACCCTGGGAAGGTTCCCAGGATGATTTTAAATATGTATGGGGTTTATAATTGTAGTGGGCAATGGTATAAGGTTATTTTTGGCCATTTTATATGAAAGTGTACTGTCTCCTTAAGAAACTTAACTTTTGAATTGGGGGCTGGAAATCGCAGTATAGCATTTTCAGGACACCCTGGGAAAGTTCCCAGGGTGATTTTAACCCCTTACTTACCGGGGACGTATTAGTACGCATATTTGCGATCCCTCCGTTCAGTGAGGGCTGCTGCGCTGAGCCCTCACTGAACGGAGCACATGTCAGCTGATTCTTACAGCTGACATGTGCCCGCAACAGCCGCGGGTGGAATCGCGATCCACCCGCGGCTGTTAACCTGTTAAATGCTGCTGTCAATCTCCGACAGCAGCATTTAACGCGCGCTTCCGGGTAGCGCGTCATAAGCCCCGCCCACCGGCGACCCCGTCACGTGATCGCGGGTCGCCGATGGGCGTGCATGACAACCCAGGGTCTGCAGCAGACGCCTGTGGTTGTCATGATCTTGTCGCTATGAGCGCCACCTAGTGGTCGGCGCTCATAGCACAGGACCATTTCTGCTGCATGCAGGGGACCTGCTCGTCCCCTGTATGCAGCAGAGGCGATCGGATAGTTGCTGCTTCTAGTCTCCTATGGAGACTATAGAAGCATGCAAAAAGTAAAAAAAAAAAGTTTTTAAAAATATAAAAAAAAAATAAAAAAATATAAAAGTTTAAATCACCCCCCTTTCGCCCCATTCAAAATAAAATATATAAAAAAAAAACCCACATACACATATTTGGTATCGCCGCGTTCAGAATCGCCCGATCTATCAACATAAAAAAAGAATTAATCCGATCGGTAAACGGCGTAACGAGAAAAAAATTCTAAACGCCAGAATTACGTTTTTTGGTCGCCGCAAAATTGCAATAAAATGCAATAACGGGCGATCAAAACATCGGATCTACCCCAAATGTTATCAATAAAAATGTCAGCCCGGCGCGCAAAAAATAAGCCATCAACCAGCCCCAGATCACGAAAAATGGAGACGTTACAGGTCTCTGAAAATGGCGCTATTTTTTTATTTATTTTTTTACCAAACTTTGGAATTTTTTTTCACCACTTAAATATAAAAGAACCTATACATGTTTGGTGTCTATGAACTCGTAATGACCTGTAGAATAAGAAGGGCAGGTCAGTTTTAGCATTCAGTGAACGTGGTAAAAAAAATAAATAAAAAACAACTGTGGTATTGCACTTTTTTTGCAATTTTACCGCACTTGGAATTTTTTTCCCGTTTTCCCGTACAGGATATGGTAAAACTAGTAATGGCGTTGAAAAGTACAACTCGTCCCGCAAAAAATAAGCCCTCACATGGCCATATTGACCAAAAAATAAAAACGCTATGGCTCTGGGAACAAGGGGAGCAAAAACGAAAATGCAAAAATGAAAAATGCTCCGGGGCTTAAGGGGTTAAATATGTATGGGGTTTCTAATTGTAGTGGGCAATGGTATAAGGTTATTTTTGGCCATTTTATATGAAAGTGTACTGTCTCTTTAAGAAACTTTACTTTTGAATTGGGGGCTGGAAATCGCAGTATAGCACTGTCAAGACACCCTAAGAAGGTTCCCAGGGTGATTTTAAATATGTATCGGGTTTATAATTGTAGTGGGAAATGGTATAAGGTTATTTTTGGCCATTTTATATGAAAGTGTACTGTCTCTTTAAGAAACTTTACTTTTGAATTGGGGGCTGGAATTCGCAGTATGGCATTTTCCCAGGGTGATTTTAAATATGTATGGGGTTTATAATTGTAGTGGGCAATGGTATAAGGTCATTTTTGGCCATTTTATATGAAAGTGTACTGTCTCTTTAAGAACGTAACTTTTGAATTGGGGGCTGGAAATCGCATTATAGCATTTTCAGGACACCCTAAGAAGGTTCCCAGGGTGATTTTAAATATGTATGGGGTTTATAATTGTAGTGGGCAATGGTATAAGGTTATTTTTGGCCATTTTATATGAAAGTGTACTGTCTCTTTAAGAAATTTCACTTTTGAATTGTGGGCTGGAAATCGTAGTATAGGACTGTCAAGACACCCTAAGAAGGTTCCCAGGGTGATTTTAAATATGTATGGGGTTTATAATCGTAGTTGTCAATGGTATAAGTTTATTTTTGGCCATTTTATATGAAAGTGTACTGTCTCTTTAAGAAACTTTACTTTTGAATTGGGGGCTGGAAATCGCAGTATAGCATTTTCAGGACATCCTGGGAATGTTCCCAGGGTGATTTTAAATATGTATGGGGTTTATAATTGTAGTGGACAATGGTATAAGGTTATTTTTGGCCATTTTATATGAAAATGTACTGTCTCTTTAAGAATCTTAAATTTTGAATTGGGGGCTGGAAATCGCAGTATAGCACTGTCAAGACACCCTAAGAAGGTTCCCAGGGTAATTTTAAATATGTATGGGGTTTATAATTGTAGTGGGCAATGGTATAAGGTTATTTTTGGCCATTTTATATGAAAGTGTACTGTCTCTTTAAGAAACTTTACTTTTGAATTGGGGGCTGGAATTCGCAGTATGGCATTTTCCCAGGGTGATTTTAAATATGTATGGGGATTATAATTGTAGTTGTCAATAGTATAAGTTTATTTTTTGCCATTTTATATGAAAGTGTACTGTCTCTTTAAGAAATTAAACTTTTGAATTGGGGGCTGGAAATCGCAGTATAGCACTGTCAAGAAACCCTAAGAAGGTTCCCAGGGTGATTTTAAATATGTATGGGGTTTATAATTGTAGTGGGCAATGGTATAAGGTTATTTTTGGCCATTTTATATGAAAGTGTACTGTCTCTTTAAGAAACTTTACTTTTGAATTGGGGGCTGGAAATCGCAGTATAGCATTTTCAGGACACCCTGGGAAGGTTCCCAGGATGATTTTAAATATGTATGGGGTTTATAATTGTAGTGGGCAATGGTATAAGGTTATTTTTGGCCATTTTATATGAAAGTGTACTGTCTCTTTAAGAAACTTAACTTTTGAATTGGGGGCTGGAAATCGCAGTATAGCACTGTCAAGACACCCTAAGATGGTTCCCAGGGTGATCTTAAATATGGATCGGGTTTATAATTGTAGAGGGCAATGGCATAATGTTATTTTTGGCCATTTTATATAAAAGTGTACTGTCTCTTTAAGAAACTTTACTTTTGAATTGGGGGCTGGAAATCGCAGTATAGCATTTTCAGGACACCCTGGGAAGGTTCCCATGGTGATTTTAAATATGTATGGGGTTTATAATTGTAGTGGGCAATGATATAAGGATATTTTTGGCCATTTTATATGAAAGTGTACTGTCTCTTTAAGAAACTTCACTTTTGAATTGGGGGCTGGAAATCGCAGTATAGCACTGTCAAGATACCCTAAGAAGGTTCCCAGGGTAATTTTAAATATGTATGGGGTTTATAATTGTAGTGGGCAATGGTATAAGGTTATTTTTGGCCATTTTATATGAAAGTGTACTGTCTCTTTAAGAAACTTTACTTTTGAATTGGGGGCTGGAATTCGCAGTATGGCATTTTCCCAGAGTGATTTTAAATATGTATGGGGTTTATAATTGTAGTGGGCAATGGTATAAGGTCATTTTTGGCCATTTTATATGAAAGTGTACTGTCTCTTTAAGAACGTAACTTTTGAATTGGGGGCTGGAAATCGCATTATAGCATTTTCAGGACACCCTAAGAAGCTTCCCAGGGTGATTTTAAATATGTATGGGGTTTATAATTGTAGTGGGCAATGGTATAAGGTTATTTTTGGCCATTTTATATGAAAGTGTACTGTCTCTTTAAGAAATTTCACTTTTGAATTGTGGGCTGGAAATCGCAGTATAGCTCTGTCAAGACACCCTAAGAAGGTTCCCAGGGTGATTTTAAATATGTATGGGGTTTATAATTGTAGTGGGCAATGGTATAAGGTTATTTTTGGCCATTTTATATGAAAGTGTACTGTCTCTTTAAGAAATTTCACTTTTGAATTGTGGGCTGGAAGTCGCAGTATAGCACTGTCAAGACACCCTAAGAAGGTTCGCAGGGTGATTTTAAATATGTATCGGGTTTATAATTGTAGTGGGCAATGGTATAATGTTATTTTTGGCCATTTTATATGAAAGTGTACTGTCTCTTTAAGAATCTTAACTTTTGAATTGGGGGCTGGAAATCGCAGTATAGCACTGTCAAGACACCCTAAGAAGGTTCCCAGGGTACTTTTAAATATGTATGGGGTTTATAATTGTAGTGGGCAATGGTATAAGGTTATTTTTGGCCATTTTATATTAAAGTGTACTGTCTCTTTAAGAAACTTTAATTTTGAATTGGGGGCTGGAAATCGTAGTATAGCATTTTCAGCACACCCTGGGAAGGTTCCCAGGGTGATTTTAAATATGTATGGGGTTTATAATTGTAGTGGGCAATGGTATAAGGTTATTTTTGGCCATTTTATATGAAAGTGTACTGTCTCTTTAAGAAATTTCACTTTTGAATTGTGGGCTGGAAATCGCAGTATAGCATTTTCAGGACACCCTGGGAAGGTTCCCATGGTGATTTTAATTATGTATGGGGTTTATAATTGTAGTGGGCAATGGTATAAGGTTATTTTTGGCTATTTTATATGAAAGTGTACTGTCTCTGTAAGAACGTAACTTTTGAATTGGGGGCTGGAAATCTAAGTATAGCACTGTCAAGACACCCTAAGAAGGTTCCCAGGGTGATTTTAAATATGTATGGGGTTTAGAATTGTAGTGGGCAATGGTATAAGGTTATTTTTGGCCATTTTATATGAAAGTGTACTGTCTCTTTAAGAAATTTCACTTTTGAATTGGGGGCTGGAAATCGCAGTATAGCACTGTCAAGACACCCTAAGAAGGTTCCCAGGGTGATTTTAAATATGTATGGGGTTTATAATTGTAGTGGGCAATGGTATAAGGTCATTTTTGGCCATTTTATATGAAAGTGTACTGTCGCTTTAAGAACGTAACTTTTGAATTGGGGGCTGGAAATTGCAGTATAGCACTGTCAAGACACCCTAAGAAGGTTCCCAGGGTGATTTTAAATATGTATGGGGTTTATAATTGTAGTGGGCAATGGTATAAGGTTATTTTTGGCCATTTTATATGAAAGTGTACTGTCTCTTTAAGAAACTTAACTTTTGAATTGGGGGCTGGAATTCGCAGTATGGCATTTTCCCAGGGTGATTTTAAATATGTATGGGGTTTATAATTGTAGTGGGCAATGGTATAAGGTCATTTTTGGCCATTTTATATGAAAGTGTACTGTCTCTTTAAGAACGTAACTTTTGAATTGGGGGCTGGAAATCGCATTATAGCATTTTCAGGACACCCTAAGAAGGTTCCCAGGGTGATTTTAAATATGTATGGGGTTTATAATTGTAGTGGGCAATGGTATAAGGTTATTTTTGGCCATTTTATATGAAAGTGTACTGTCTCTTTAAGAAATTTCACTTTTGAATTGTGGGCTGGAAATCGTAGTATAGGACTGTCAAGACACCCTAAGAAGGTTCCCAGGGTGATTTTAAATATGTATGGGGTTTATAATCGTAGTTGTCAATGGTATAAGGTTATTTTTGGCCATTTTATATGAAAGTGTACTGTCTCTTTAAGAAACTTTACTTTTGAATTGGGGGCTGGAAATCGCAGTATAGCATTTTCAGGACATCCTGGGAATGTTCCCAGGGTGATTTTAAATATGTATGGGGTTTATAATTGTAGTGGACAATGGTATAAGGTTATTTTTGGCCATTTTATATGAAAATGTACTGTCTCTTTAAGAATCTTAAATTTTGAATTGGGGGCTGGAAATCGCAGTATAGCACTGTCAAGACACCCTAAGAAGGTTCCCAGGGTAATTTTAAATATGTATGGGGTTTATAATTGTAGTGGGCAATGGTATAAGGTTATTTTTGGCCATTTTATATGAAAGTGTACTGTCTCTTTAAGAAACTTTACTTTTGAATTGGGGGCTGGAATTCGCAGTATGGCATTTTCCCAGGGTGATTTTAAATATGTATGGGGATTATAATTGTAGTTGTCAATGGTATAAGTTTATTTTTTGCCATTTTATATGAAAGTGTACTGTCTCTTTAAGAAATTAAACTTTTGAATTGGGGGCTGGAAATCGCAGTATAGCACTGTCAAGAAACCCTAAGAAGGTTCCCAGGGTGATTTTAAATATGTATGGGGTTTATAATTGTAGTGGGCAATGGTATAAGGTTATTTTTGGCCATTTTATATGAAAGTGTACTGTCTCTTTAAGAAATTTCACTTTTGAATTGTGGGCTGGAAATCGCAGTATAGCTCTGTCAAGACACCCTAAGAAGGTTCCCAGGGTGATTTTAAATATGTATGGGGTTTATAATTGTAGTGGGCAATGGTATAAGGTTATTTTTGGCCATTTTATATGAAAGTGTACTGTCTCTTTAAGAAACTTTACTTTTGAATTGGGGGCTGGAAATCGCAGTATAGCATTTTCAGGACACCCTGGGAAGGTTCCCAGGATGATTTTAAATATGTATGGGGTTTATAATTGTAGTGGGCAATGGTATAAGGTTATTTTTGGCCATTTTATATGAAAGTGTACTGTCTCTTTAAGAAACTTAACTTTTGAATTGGGGGCTGGAAATCGCAGTATAGCACTGTCAAGACACCCTAAGATGGTTCCCAGGGTGATCTTAAATATGGATCGGGTTTATAATTGTAGAGGGCAATGGCATAATGTTATTTTTGGCCATTTTATATAAAAGTGTACTGTCTCTTTAAGAAACTTTACTTTTGAATTGGGGGCTGGAAATCGCAGTATAGCATTTTCAGGACACCCTGGGAAGGTTCCCATGGTGATTTTAAATATGTATGGGGTTTATAATTGTAGTGGGCAATGGTATAAGGTTATTTTTGGCCATTTTATATGAAAGTGTACTGTCTCTTTAAGAAACTTAACTTTTGAATTGGGGGCTGGAAATCGCAGTATAGCATTTTCAGGACACCCTGGGAAGGTTCCCAGGGTGATTTTAAATATGTATGGGGTTTATAATTGTAGTGGGCAATGGTATAAGGATATTTTTGGCCATTTTATATGAAAGTGTACTGTCTCTTTAAGAAACTTCACTTTTGAATTGGGGGCTGGAAATCGCAGTATAGCACTGTCAAGATACCCTAAGAAGGTTCCCAGGGTAATTTTAAATATGTATGGGGTTTATAATTGTAGTGGGCAATGGTATAAGGTTATTTTTGGCCATTTTATATGAAAGTGTACTGTCTCTTTAAGAAACTTTACTTTTGAATTGGGGGCTGGAATTCGCAGTATGGCATTTTCCCAGAGTGATTTTAAATATGTATGGGGTTTATAATTGTAGTGGGCAATGGTATAAGGTCATTTTTGGCCATTTTATATGAAAGTGTACTGTCTCTTTAAGAACGTAACTTTTGAATTGGGGGCTGGAAATCGCATTATAGCATTTTCAGGACACCCTAAGAAGGTTCCCAGGGTGATTTTAAATATGTATGGGGTTTATAATTGTAGTGGGCAATGGTATAAGGTTATTTTTGGCCATTTTATATGAAAGTGTACTGTCTCTTTAAGAAATTTCACTTTTGAATTGTGGGCTGGAAATCGCAGTATAGCTCTGTCAAGACACCCTAAGAAGGTTCCCAGGGTGATTTTAAATATGTATGGGGTTTATAATTGTAGTGGGCAATGGTATAAGGTTATTTTTGGCCATTTTATATGAAAGTGTACTGTCTCTTTAAGAATCTTAACTTTTGAATTGGGGGCTGGAAATCGCAGTATAGCACTGTCAAGACACCCTAAGAAGGTTCCCAGGGTACTTTTAAATATGTATGGGGTTTATAATTGTAGTGGGCAATGGTATAAGGTTATTTTTGGCCATTTTATATTAAAGTGTACTGTCTCTTTAAGAAACTTTACTTTTGAATTGGGGGCTGGAAATCGCAGTATAGCATTTTCAGCACACCCTGGGAAGGTTCCCAGGGTGATTTTAAATATGTATGGGGTTTATAATTGTAGTGGGCAATGGTATAAGGTTATTTTTGGCCATTTTATATGAAAGTGTACTGTCTCTTTAAGAAACTTTACTTTTGAATTCGGGGCTGGAATTCGCAGTATGGCATTTTCCTAGGGTGATTTTAAATATGTATGGGGATTATAATTGTAGTTGTCAATGGTATAAGTTTATTTTTTGCCATTTTATATGAAAGTGTACTGTCTCTTTAAGAAATTAAACTTTTGAATTGGGGGCTGGAAATCGCAGTATAGCACTGTCAAGAAACCCTAAGAAGGTTCCCAGGGTGATTTTAAATATGTATGGGGTTTATAATTGTAGTGTGCAATTGTATAAGGTTATTTTTGGCCATTTTATATGAAAGGGTACTGTCTCTTTAAGAAACTTTACTTTTGAATTGGGGGCTGGAAATCGCACTATAGCATTTTCAGGACACCCTGGGAAGGTTCCCATGGTGATTTTAAATATGTATGGGGTTTATAATTGTAGTGGGCAATGGTATAAGGTTATTTTTGGCCATTTTATATGAAAGTGTACTGTCTCTGTAAGGACGTAACTTTTGAATTGGGGGCTGGAAATCTAAGTATAGCACTGTCAAGACACCCTAAGAAGGTTCCCAGGGTGATTTTAAATATGTATGGGGTTTAGAATTGTAGTGGGCAATGGTATAAGGTTATTTTTGGCCATTTTATATGAAAGTGTACTGTCTCTTTAAGAAATTTCACTTTTGAATTGGGGGCTGGAAATCGCAGTATAGCACTGTCAAGACACCCTAAGAAGGTTCCCAGGGTGATTTTAAATATGTATGGGGTTTATAATTGTAGTGGGCAATGGTATAAGGTCATTTTTGGCCATTTTATATGAAAGTGTACGTCGCTTTAAGAACGTAACTTTTGAATTGTGGGCTGGAAATTGCAGTATAGCACTGTCAAGACACCCTAAGAAGGTTCCCACAGTGATTTTAAATATGTATGGGGTTTATAATTGTAGTGGGCAGTGGTATAAGGTTATTTTTGGCCATTTTATATGAAAGTGTACTGTCTCTTTAAGAAACTTAACTTTTGAATTGGGGGCTGGAAATCGCAGTATAGCACTGTCAAGACACCATAAGAAGGTTCCCAGGGCGATTTTAAATATGTATGGGGTTTATAATTCTAGTGGGCAATGGTATAAGGTTATTTTTGGCCATTTTATATGAAAGTGTACTGTCTCTTTAAGAAATTTCACTTTTGAATTGTGGGCTGGAAATCGCAGTATAGCTCTGTCAAGACACCCTAAGAAGGTTCCCAGGGTGATTTTAAATATGTATGGGGTTTATAATTGTAGTGGGCAATGGTATAAGGTTATTTTTGGCCATTTTATATGAAAGTGTACTGTCTCTTTAAGAAACTTTACTTTTGAATTGGGGGCTGGAAATCGCAGTATAGCATTTTCAGGACACCCTGGGAAGGTTCCCAGGGTGATTTTAAATATGTATGGGGTTTATAATTGTAGTGGGCAATGGTATAAGGTTATTTTTGGCCATTTTATATGAAAGTGTACTGTCTCTTTAAGAAACTTTACTTTTGAATTGGGGGCTGGAATTCGCAGTATGGCATTTTCCCAGGGTGATTTTAAATATGTATGGGGTTTATAATTGTAGTGGGCAATGGTATAAGGTCATTTTTGGCCATTTTATATGAAAGTGTACTGTCTCCTTAAGAACGTAACTTTTGAATTGGGGGCTGGAAATCGCATTATAGCATTTTCAGGACACCCTAAGAAGGTTCCCAGGGTGATTTTAAATATGTATGGGGTTTATAATTGTAGTGGGCAATGGTATAAGGTTATTTTTGGCCATTTTATATGAAAGTGTACTGTCTCTTTAAGAAATTTCACTTTTGAATTGTGGGCTGGAAATCGTAGTATAGCACTGTCAAGACACCCTAAGAAGGTTCCCAGGGTGATTTTAAATATGTATGGGGTTTATAATCGTAGTTGTCAATGGTATAAGGTTATTTTTGGCCATTTTATATGAAAGTGTACTGTCTCTTTAAGAAACTTTACTTTTGAATTGGGGGCTGGAAATCGCAGTATAGCATTTTCAGGACATCCTGGGAATGTTCCCAGGGTGATTTTAAATATGTATGGGGTTTATAATTGTAGTGTGCAATGGTATAAGGTTATTTTTGGCCATTTTATATGAAAGTGTACTGTCTCTTTAAGAAATTTCACTTTTGAATTGTGGGCTGGAAATCGCAGTATAGCACTGTCAAGACACCCTAAGAAGGTTCCCAGGGTGATTTTAAATATGTATGGGGTTTATAATTGTAGTGGGCAATGGTATAATGTTATTTTTGGCCATTTTATATGAAAATGTACTGTCTCTTTAAGAATCTTAACTTTTGAATTGGGGGCTGGAAATCGCAGTATAGCACTGTCAAGACACCCTAAGAAGGTTCCCAGGGTAATTTTAAATATGTATGGGGTTTATAATTGTAGTGGGCAATGGCATAAGGTTATTTTTGGCCATTTTATATTAAAGTGTACTGTCTCTTTAAGAAACTTTACTTTTGAATTGGGGGCTGGAAATCGCAGTATAGCATTTTCAGCACACCCTGGGAAGGTTCCCAGGGTGATTTTAAATATGTATGGGGTTTACAATTGTAGTGGGCAATGGTATAAGGTTATTTTTGGCCATTTTATATGAAAGTGTACTGTCTCTTTAAGAAACTTTACTTTTGAATTGGGGGCTGGAATTCGCAGTATGGCATTTTCCCAGGGTGATTTTAAATATGTATGGGGATTATAATTGTAGTTGTCAATGGTATAAGTTTATTTTTTGCCATTTTATATGAAAGTGTACTGTCTCTTTAAGAAATTTCACTTTTGAATTGTGGGCTGGAAATCACAGTATAGCTCTGTCAAGACACCCTAAGAAGGTTCCCAGGGTGATTTTAAATATGTATGGGGTTTATAATTGTAGTGGGCAATGGTATAAGGTTATTTTTGGCCATTTTATATGAAAGTGTACTGTCTCTTTAAGAAACTTTACTTTTGAATTGGGGGCTGGAAATCGCAGTATAGCATTTTCAGGACATCCTGGGAATGTTCCCAGGGTGATTTTAAATATGTATGGGGTTTATAATTGTAGTGGGCAATGGTATAAGGTTATTTTTGGCCATTTTATATGAAAGTGTACTGTCTCTTTAAGAAATTTCACTTTTGAATTGTGGGCTGGAAATCGCAGTATAGCACTGTCAAGACACCCTAAGAAGGTTCCCAGGGTGATTTTAAATATGTATGGGGTTTATAATTGTAGTGGGCAATGGTATAATGTTATTTTTGGCCATTTTATATGAAAATGTACTGTCTCTTTAAGAATCTTAACTTTTGAATTGGGGGCTGGAAATCGCAGTATAGCACTGTCAAGACACCCTAAGAAAGTTCCCAGGGTAATTTTAAATATGTATGGGGTTTATAATTGTAGTGGGCAATGGCATAAGGTTATTTTTGGCCATTTTATATTAAAGTGTACTGTCTCTTTAAGAAACTTTACTTTTGAATTGGGGGCTGGAAATCGCAGTATAGCATTTTCAGCACACCCTGGGAAGGTTCCCAGGGTGATTTTAAATATGTATGGGGTTTATAATTGTAGTGGGCAATGATATAAGGTTATTTTTGGCCATTTTATATGAAAGTGTACTGTCTCTTTAAGAAACTTTACTTTTGAATTGGGGGCTGGAATTCGCAGTATGGCATTTTCCCAGGGTGATTTTAAATATGTATGGGGATTATAATTGTAGTTTTCAATGGTATAAGTTTATTTTTTGCCATTTTATATGAAAGTGTACTGTCTCTTTAAGAAATTAAACTTTTGAATTGGGGCTGGAAATCGCAGTATAGCATTTTCAGGACATCCTGGGAAGGTTCCCAGGGTGATTTTAAATATGTATGGGGTTTATCATTGTAGTGGGCAATGGTATAATGTTATTTTTGGCCATTTGATATGAAAGTGTACTGTCTCCTTAAGAAACTTTACTTTTGAATTGGGGGCTGGAAATCGCAGTATAGCATTTTCAGGACACCCTGGGAAGGTTCCCATGGTGATTTTAAATATGTATGGGGTTTATAATTGTAGTGGGCAATGGTATAAGGTTATTTTTGGCCATTTTATATGAAAGTGTACTGTCTCTTTAAGAAATTAAACTTTTGAATTGGGGGCTGGAAATTGCAGTATAGCATTTTCAGGACACCCTGGGAAGGTTCCCATGGTGATTTTAAATATGTATGGGGTTTATAATTGTAGTGGGCAATGGTATAAGGTTATTTTTGGCCATTTTATATGAAAGTGTACTGTCTCTGTAAGAACGTAACTTTTGAATTGGGGGCTGGAAATCTAAGTATAGCACTGTCAAGACACCCTAAGAAGGTTCCCAGGGTGATTTAAAATATGTATGGGGTTTAGAATTGTAGTGGGCAATGGTATAAGGTCATTTTTGGCCATTTTATATGAAAGTGTACTGTCTCTTTAAGAAATTTCACTTTTGAATTGGGGGCTGGAAATCGCAGTATAGCACTGTCAAGACACCCTAAGAAGTTTCCCAGGGTGATTTTAAATATGTATGGGGTTTATAATTGTAGTGGGCAATGGTATAAGGTTATACTTGGCCATTTTATATGAAAGTGTACTGTCTCTTTAAGAAATTTCACTTTTGAATTGTGGGCTGGAAATCGCAGTATAGCACTGTCAAGACACCCTAAGAAGGTTCCCAGGGTGATTTTAAATATGTATGGGGTTTATAATTGTAGTGGGCAATGGTATAAGGTTATTTTTGGCCATTTTATATGAAAGGGTACTGTCTCTTTAAGAAACTTTACTTTTGAATTGGGGCTGGAAATCGCAGTATAGCATTTTCAGGACATCCTGGGAAGGTTCCCAGGGTGATTTTAAATATGTATGGGGTTTATAATTGTAGTGGGCAATGGTATAAGGTTATTTTTGGCCATTTTATATGAAAGTGTACTGTCTCTTTAAGAAATTTCACTTTTGAATTGTGGGCTGGAAATCGCAGTATAGCACTGTCAAGACACCCTAAGAAGGTTCCCAGGGTGATTTTAAATATGTATGGGGTTTATAATTGTAGTGGGCAATGGTATAAGGTTATTTTTGGCCATTTTATATGAAAGTTTACTGTCTCTTTAAGAAACTTTACTTTTGAATTGGGGGCTGGAAATCGCAGTATAGCACTGTCAAGACACCCTAAGAAGGTTCCCAGGGTGATTTTAAATATGTATGGGGTTTATAATTGTAGTGGGAAATGGTATAAGGTTATTTTTGGCCATTTTATATGAAAGTGTACTGTCTCTTTAAGAAATTTCACTTTTGAATTGTGGGCTGGAAATCGCAGTATAGCTCTGTCAAGACACCCTAAGAAGGTTCCCAGGGTGATTTTAAATATGTATGGGGTTTATAATTGTAGTGGGCAATGGTATAAGGTTATTTTTGGCCATTTTATATGAAAGTGTACTGTCTCTTTAAGAAACTTTACTTTTGAATTGGGGGCTGGAAATCGCAGTATAGCATTTTCAGGACATCCTGGGAATGTTCCCAGGGTGATTTTAAATATGTATGGGGTTTATAATTGTAGTGGGCAATGGTATAAGGTTATTTTTGGCCATTTTATATGAAAGTGTACTGTCTCTTTAAGAAATTTCACTTTTGAATTGGGGGCTGGAAATCGCAGTATAGCACTGTCAAGACACCCTAAGAAGGTTCGCAGGGTGATTTTAAATATGTATCGGGTTTATAATTGTAGTGGGCAATGGTATAAGTTTATTTTTTGCCATTTTATATGAAAGTGTACTGTCTCTTTAAGAAATTAAACTTTTGAATTGGGGGCTGGAAATCACAGTATAGCACTGTCAAGAAACCCTAAGAAGGTTCCCAGGGTGATTTTAAATATGTATGGGGTTTATAATTGTAGTGGGCAATGGTATAAGGTTATTTTTGGCCATTTTATATGAAAGGGTACTGTCTCTTTAAGAAACTTAACTTTTGAATTGGGGGCTGGAAATTGCAGTATAGCACTGTCAAGACATCCTAAGAAGGTTCCCAGGGTGATTTTAAATATGTATGGGGTTTATAATTGTAGTGGGCAATGGTATAAGGTTATTTTTGGCCATTTTATATGAAAGTTTACTGTCTCTTTAAGAAACTTTACTTTTGAATTGGGGGCTGGAAATTGCAGTATAGCATTTTCAGGACACCCTGGGAAGGTTCCCTTGGTGATTTTAAATATGTATGGGGTTTATATTTGTAGTGGGCAATGGTATAAGGTTATTTTTGGCCATTTTATATGAAAGTGTACTGTCTCTTTAAGAACGTAACTTTTGAATTGGGGGCTGGAAATCTAAGTATAGAACTGTTAAGACACCCTAAGAAGGTTCCCAGGGTGATTTTAAATATGTATGGGGTTTAGAATTGTAGTGGGCAATGGTATAATGTTATTTTTGGCCATTTTATATGAAAGTGTACTGTCTCTTTAAGAAATTTCACTTTTGAATTGGGGGCTGGAAATCTCAGTATAGCACTGTCAAGACACCCTAAGAAGGTTCCCAGGGTGATTTTAAATATGTATGGGGTTAATAATTGTAGTGGGCAATGGTATAAGGTCATTTTTGTCCATTTTATATGAAAGTGTACTGTCTCTTTAAGAACGTAACTTTTGAATTGGGGGCTGGAAATTGCAGTATAGCACTGTCAAGACACCCTAAGAAGGTTCCCAGGGTGATTTTAAATATGTATGGGGTTTATAATTGTAGTGGGCAATGGTATAAGGTTATTTTTGGCCATTTTATATGAAAGTGTACTGTCTCTTTAAGAACGTAACTTTTGAATTGGGGGCTGGAAATCGCAGTATAGCACTGTCAAGACACCCTAAGAAGGTTCCCAGGGTGATTTTAAATATGTATGGGGTTTATAATTGTAGTGGGCAATGGTATAAGGTTATTTTTGGCCATTTTATATGAAAGTGTACTGTCTCTTTAAGAAATTTCACTTTTGAATTGTGGGCTGGAAATCGCAGTATAGCACTGTCAAGACACCCTAATAAGGTTCCCAGGTTGTTTTTTAATATGTATGGGGTTTATAATTTTAGTTGTCAATGGTATAAGGTTATTTTTGGCCATTTTATATGAAAGTGTACTGTCTCTTTAAGAATCTTAATTTTTGAATTGGGGGCTGGAAATCGCAGTATACCACTGTCAAGACACCCTAAGAAGGTTCCCAGGGTGATTTTAAATATGTATGGGGTTTATAATTGTAGTGGGCAATGGTATAAGGTTATTTTTGGCCATTTTATATGAAAGTGTACTGTCTCTTTAAGAAACTTAACTTTTGAATTGGGGGCTGGAAATTGCAGTATAGCATTTTCAGGACACCCTGGGGAGGTTCCCAGGGTGATTTTAAATATGTATGGGGTTTATAATTGTAGTGGGCAATGGTATAAGGTTATTTTTGGCCATTTTATATGAAAGTGTACTGTCTCTTTAAGAAACGTAACTTTGAATTGGGGGCTGGAAATCGCAGTATAGCACTGTCAAGACACCCTAAGAAGGTTCTCAGGGTTATTTTAAATATGTATTGGGTTTATAATTGTAGTAGGCAATGGTATAAGGTTATTTTTGGCCATTTTGTATGAAAGTGTACTGTCTCTTTAAGAAACGTAACTTTGAATTGTGGGCTGGAAATCGCAGTATAGCACTGTCAAGACACCCTAAGAAGGTTCCCAGGGTGATTTTAAATATGTATGGGGTTTATAATTGTAGTTGTCAATGGTATAAGGTTATTTTGGCCATTTTATATGAAAGTGTACTGTCTCTTTAAGAAATTTCACTTTTGAATTGTGGGCTGGAAATCGCAGTATAGCACTGTCAAGACACCCTAACAAGGTTCCCAGGGTGATTTTAAATATGTATGGGGTTTATAATTTTAGTTGTCAATGGTATAAGGTTATTTTTGGCCATTTTATATGAAAGTGTACTGTCTCTTTAAGAACATAACTTTTGAATTGGGGGCTGGAAATCGCAGTATAGCACTGTCAATACACCCTAAGAAGGTTCTCAGGGTGATTTTAAATATGTATGGGGTTTATAATTGTAGTGGGCAATGGTATAAGGTTATTTTTGGCCATTTTATATGAAAGTGTACTGTCTCTTTAAGAAACTTTACTTTTGAATTGGGGGCTGGAAATCGCAGTATAGCTCTGTCAAGACACCCTAAGAAGGTTCCCAGGGTGATTTTAAATATGTATGGGGTTTATAATTGTAGTGGGCAATGGTATAAGGTTATTTTTGGCCATTTTATATGAAAGTGTACTGTCTCTTTAAGAAACTTTACTTTTGAATTGGGGGCTGGAAATCGCAGTATAGCATTTTCAGGACATCCTGGGAATGTTCCCAGGGTGATTTTAAATATGTATGGGGTTTATAATTGTAGTGGGCAATGGTATAAGGTTATTTTAGGCCATTTTATATGAAAGTGTACTGTCTCTTTAAGAAATTTCACTTTTGAATTGGGGGCTGGAAATCGCAGTATAGCACTGTCAAGACACCCTAAGAAGGTTCGCAGGGTGATTTTAAATATGTATCGGGTTTATAATTGTAGTGGGCAATGGTATAAGGTTATTTTTGGCCATTTTATATGAAAGTGTACTGTCTCTTTAAGAAACTTTACTTTTGAATTGGGGGCTGGAAATCGCAGTATAGCATTTTCAGCACACCCTGGGAAGGTTCCCAGGGTGATTTTAAATATGCATGGGGTTTATAATTGTAGTGGGCAATGGTATAAGGTTATTTTTGGCCATTTTATATGAAAGTGTACTGTCTCTTTAAGAAACTTTACTTTTGAATTGGGGGCTGGAATTCGCAGTATGGCATTTTCCCAGGGTGATTTTAAATATGTATGGGGATTATAATTGTAGTTGTCAATGGTATAAGTTTATTTTTTGCCATTTTATATGAAAGTGTACTGTCTCTTTAAGAAATTAAACTTTTGAATTGGGGGCTGGAAATCACAGTATAGCACTGTCAAGAAACCCTAAGAATGTTCCCAGGGTGATTTTAAATATGTATGGGGTTTATAATTGTAGTGGGCAATGGTATAAGGTTATTTTTGGCCATTTTATATGAAAGGGTACTGTCTCTTTAAGAAACTTAACTTTTGAATTGGGGGCTGGAAATTGCAGTATAGCACTGTCAAGACATCCTAAGAAGGTTCCCAGGGTGATTTTAAATATGTATGGGGTTTATAATTGTAGTGGGCAATGGTATAAGGTTATTTTTGGCCATTTTATATGAAAGGGTACTGTCTCTTTAAGAATGTAACTTTTGAATTGGGGGCTGGAAATCGCAGTATAGCATTTTTAGGACACCCTGCGGAGGTTCCCAGGGTGATTTTAAATATGTATGGGGTTTATAATTGTAGTGGGCAATGGTATAAGGTTATTTTTGGCCATTTTATATGAAAGTGTACTGTCTCTTTAAGAAATTTCACTTTTGAATTGTGGGCTGGAAATTGCAGTATAGCACTGTCAAGACACCCTAAGAAGGTTCCCAGGGTGATTTTAAATATGTATGGGGTTTATAATTGTAGTGGGCAATGGTATAAGGTTATTTTTGGCCATTTTATATGAAAGTGTACTGTCTCTTTAAGAAACTTAACTTTTGAATTGGGGGCTGGAAATCGCAGTATAGCACTGTCAAGACACCCTAAGAAGGTTCCCAGGGTGATTTTAAATATGTATGGGGTTTATAATTGTAGTGGGAAATGGTATAAGGTTATTTTTGGCCATTTTATATGAAAGTGTACTGTCTCTTTAAGAAATTTCACTTTTGTATTGTGGGCTGGAAATCGCAGTATAGCTCTGTCAAGACACCCTAAGAAGGTTCCCAGGGTGATTTTAAATATGTATGGGGTTTATAATTGTAGTGGGCAATGGTATAAGGTTATTTTTGGCCATTTTATATGAAAGTGTACTGTCTCTTTAAGAAACTTTACTTTTGAATTGGGGGCTGGAAATCGCAGTATAGCATTTTCAGGACATCCTGGGAATGTTCCCAGGGTGATTTTAAATATGTATGGGGTTTATAATTGTAGTGGGCAATGGTATAAGGTTATTTTTGGCCATTTTATATGAAAGTGTACTGTCTCTTTAAGAAATTTCACTTTTGAATTGGGGGCTGGAAATCGCAGTATAGCACTGTCAAGACACCCTAAGAAGGTTCGCAGGGTGGTTTTAAATATGTATCGGGTTTATAATTGTAGTGGGCAATGGTATAAGGTTATTTTTGGCCATTTTATATGAAAGTGTACTGTCTCTTTAAGAAACTTTACTTTTGAATTGGGGGCTGGAAATCGCAGTATAGCATTTTCAGCACACCCTGGGAAGGTTCCCAGGGTGATTTTAAATATGTATGGGGTTTATAATTGTAGTGGGCAATGGTATAAGGTTATTTTTGGCCATTTTATATGAAAGTGTACTGTCTCTTTAAGAAACTTTACTTTTGAATTGGGGGCTGGAATTCGCAGTATGGCATTTTCCCAGGGTGATTTTAAATATGTATGGGGATTATAATTGTAGTTGTCAATGGTATAAGTTTATTTTTTGCCATTTTATATGAAAGTGTACTGTCTCTTTAAGAAATTAAACTTTTGAATTGGGGGCTGGAAATCACAGTATAGCACTGTCAAGAAACCCTAAGAAGGTTCCCAGGGTGATTTTAAATATGTATGGGGTTTATAATTGTAGTGGGCAATGGTATAAGGTTATTTTTGGCCATTTTATATGAAAGGGTACTGTCTCTTTAAGAAACTTAACTTTTGAATTGGGGGCTGGAAATTGCAGTATAGCACTGTCAAGACATCCTAAGAAGGTTCCCAGGGTGATTTTAAATATGTATGGGGTTTATAATTGTAGTGGGCAATGGTATAAGGTTATTTTTGGCCATTTTATATGAAAGTTTACTGTCTCTTTAAGAAACTTTACTTTTGAATTGGCGGCTGGAAATTGCAGTATAGCATTTTCAGGACACCCTGGGAAGAAGGTTCCCAGGGTGATTTTAAATATGTATGGGGTTTATAATTGTAGTGGGCAATGGTATAATGTTATTTTTGGCCATTTTATATGAAAGTGTACTGTCTTTTTAAGAAATTAAACTTTTGAATTGGGGGCTGGAAATTGCAGTATAGCATTTTCAGGACACCCTGGGAAGGTTCCCATGGTGATTTTAAATATGTATGGGGTTTATATTTGTAGTGGGCAATGGTATAAGGTTATTTTTGGCCATTTTATATGAAAGTGTACTGTCTCTTTAAGAACGTAACTTTTGAATTGGGGGCTGGAAATCTAAGTATAGAACTGTCAAGACACCCTAAGAAGGTTCCCAGGGTGATTTTAAATATGTATGGGGTTTAGAATTGTAGTGGGCAATGGTATAATGTTATTTTTGGCCATTTTATATGAAAGTGTACTGTCTCTTTAAGAAATTTCACTTTTGAATTGGGGGCTGGAAATCGCAGTATAGCACTGTCAAGACACCCTAAGAAGGTTCCCAGGGTGATTTTAAATATGTATGGGTTTAATAATTGTAGTGGGCAATGGTATAAGGTCATTTTTGGCCATTTTATATGAAAGTGTACTGTCTCTTTAAGAACGTAACTTTTGAATTGGGGGCTGGAAATTGCAGTATAGCACTGTCAAGACACCCTAAGAAGGTTCCCAGGGTGATTTTAAATATGTATGGGGTTTATAATTGTAGTGGGCAATGGTATAAGGTTTTTTTTGGCCATTTTATATGAAAGTGTACTGTCTCTTTAAGAACGTAACTTTTGAATTGGGGGCTGGAAATCGCAGTATAGCACTGTCAAGACACCCTAAGAAGGTTCCCAGGGTGATTTTAAATATGTATGGGGTTTATAATTGTAGTGGGCAATGGTATAAGGTTATTTTTGGCCATTTTATATGAAAGTGTACTGTCTCTTTAAGAAATTTCACTTTTGAATTGTGGGCTGGAAATCGCAGTATAGCACTGTCAAGACACCCTAATAAGGTTCCCAGGTTGATTTTTAATATGTATGGGGTTTATAATTTTAGTTGTCAATAGTATAAGGTTATTTTTGGCCATTTTATATGAAAGTGTACTGTCTCTTTAAGAATCTTAACTTTTGAATTGGGGGCTGGAAATCGCAGTATACCACTGTCAAGACACCCTAAGAAGGTTCCCAGGGTGATTTTAAATATGTATGGGGTTTATAATTGTAGTGGGCAATGGTATAAGGTTATTTTTGGCCATTTTATATGAAAGTGTACTGTCTCTTTAAGAAACGTAACTTTGAATTGGGGGCTGGAAATCGCAGTATAGCACTGTCAAGACACCCTAAGAAGGTTCTCAGGGTTATTTTAAATATGTATGGGGTTTATAATTGTAGTAGGCAATGGTATAAGGTTATTTTTGGCCATTTTGTATGAAAGTGTACTGTCTCTTTAAGAAACGTAACTTTGAATTGTGGGCTGGAAATCGCAGTATAGCACTGTCAAGACACCCTAAGAAGGTTCCCAGGGTGATTTTAAATATGTATGGGGTTTATAATTGTAGTTGTCAATGGTATAAGGTTATTTTGGCCATTTTATATGAAAGTGTACTGTCTCTTTAAGAAATTTCACTTTTGAATTGTGGGCTGGAAATCGCAGTATAGCACTGTCAAGACACCCTAACAAGGTTCCCAGGGTGATTTTAAATATGTATGGGGTTTATAATTTTAGTTGTCAATGGTATAAGGTTATTTTTGGCCATTTTATATGAAAGTGTACTGTCTCTTTAAGAACATAACTTTTGAATTGGGGGCTGGAAATCGCAGTATAGCACTGTCAATACACCCTAAGAAGGTTCCCAGGGTGATTTTAAATATGTATGGGGTTTATAATTGTAGTGGGCAATGGTATAAGGTTATTTTTGGCCATTTTATATGAAAGTGTACTGTCTCTTTAAGAAACTTTACTTTTGAATTGGGGGCTGGAAATCGCAGTATAGCATTTTCAGGACATCCTGGGAAGGTTCCCAGGGTGATTTTAAATATGTATGGGGTTTATAATTGTAGTTGTCAATGGTATAAGGTTATTTTGGCCATTTTATATGAAAGTGTACTGTCTCTTTAAGAAATTTCACTTTTGAATTGTGGGCTGGAAATCGCAGTATAGCACTGTCAAGACACCCGAACAAGGTTCCCAGAGTGATTTTAAATATGTATGGGGTTTATAATTTTAGTTGTCAATGGTATAAGGTTATTTTTGGCCATTTTATATGAAAGTGTACTGTCTCTTTAAGAACATAACTTTTGAATTGGGGGCTGGAAATCGCAGTATAGCACTGTCAAAACACCCTAAGAAGGTTCCCAGGGTGATTTTAAATATGTATGGGGTTTATAATTGTAGTGGGCAATGGTATAAGGTTATTTTTGGCCATTTTATATGAAAGTGTACTGTCTCTTTAAGAAATGTAACTTTTTACTTGGGGGCTGGAAATCGCAGTATAGCACTGTCAAGACACCCTAAGAAGGTTCCCAGGGTGATTTTAAATATGTATGGGGTTTATAATCGTAGTTGTCAATGGTATAAGGTTATTTTTGGCCATTTTATATGAAAGTGCATTGTCTCTTTAAGAAACTTTACTTTTGAATTGGGGCTGGAAATCGCAGTATAGCATTTTCAGGACATCCTGGGAAGGTTCCCAGGGTGATTTTAAATATGTATGGGGTTTATAATCGTAGTGGGCAATGGTATAAGGTTATTTTTGGCCATTTTATATGAAAGTGTACTGTCTCTTCAAGAAATTTCACTTTTGAATTGTGGGCTGGAAATCGCAGTATAGCACTGTCAAGACACCCTAAGAAGGTTCCCAGGGTGATTTTAAATATGTATCGGGTTTATAATTGTAGTGGGCAATGGTATAAGGTTATTTTTGGCCATTTTATATGAAAGTGTACTGTCTCTTTAAGAAATTTCACTTTTGAATTGGGGGCTGGAAATCGCAGTATAGCACTGTCAAGACACCCTAAGAAGGTTCCCAGGGTGATTTTAAATATGTATGGGGTTTATAATTGTAGTGGGCAATGGTATAAGGTCATTTTTGGCCATTTTATATGAAAGTGTACTGTCGCTTTAAGAACGTAACTTTTGAATTGGGGGCTGGAAATTGCAGTATAGCACTGTCAAGACACCCTAAGAAGGTTCCCAGGGTGATTTTAAATATGTATGGGGTTTATAATTGTAGTGGGCAATGGTATAAGGTTATTTTTGGCCATTTTATATGAAAGTGTACTGTCTCTTTAAGAAACTTAACTTTTGAATTGTGGGCTGGAAATCGCAGTATAGCACTGTCAAGACACCCTAAGAAGGTTCCCAGGGTGATTTTAAATATGTATGGGGTTTATAATTGTAGTGGGCAATGGTATAAGGTTATTTTTGGACATTTTATATGAAAGTGTACTGTCTCTTTAAGAAACTTCACTTTTGAATTGGGGGCTGGAAATCGCAGTATAGCACTGTCAAGATACCCTAAGAAGGTTCCCAGGGTAATTTTAAATATGTATGGGGTTTATAATTGTAGTGGGCAATGGTATAAGGTTATTTTTGGCCATTTTATATGAAAGGGTACTGTCTCTTTAAGAAACTTAACTTTTGAATTGGGGGCTGGAAATTGCAGTATAGCACTGTCAAGACATCCTAAGAAGGTTCCCAGGGTGATTTTAAATATGTATGGGGTTTATAATTGTAGTGGGCAATGGTATAAGGTTATTTTTGGCCATTTTATATGAAAGTTTACTGTCTCTTTAAGAAACTTTACTTTTGAATTGGGGGCTGGAAATTGCAGTATAGCATTTTCAGGACACCCTGGGAAGAAGGTTCCCAGGGTGATTTTAAATATGTATGGGGTTTATAATTGTAGTGGGCAATGGTATAATGTTATTTTTGGCCATTTTATATGAAAGTGTACTGTCTTTTTAAGAAATTAAACTTTTGAATTGGGGGCTGGAAATTGCAGTATAGCATTTTCAGGACACCCTGGGAAGGTTCCCATGGTGATTTTAAATATGTATGGGGTTTATATTTGTAGTGGGCAATGGTATAAGGTTATTTTTGGCCATTTTATATGAAAGTGTACTGTCTCTTTAAGAACGTAACTTTTGAATTGGGGGCTGGAAATCTAAGTATAGAACTGTCAAGACACCCTAAGAAGGTTCCCAGGGTGATTTTAAATATGTATGGGGTTTAGAATTGTAGTGGGCAATGGTATAATGTTATTTTTGGCCATTTTATATGAAAGTGTACTGTCTCTTTAAGAAATTTCACTTTTGAATTGGGGGCTGGAAATCGCAGTATAGCACTGTCAAGACACCCTAAGAAGGTTCCCAGGGTGATTTTAAATATGTATGGGGTTAATAATTGTAGTGGGCAATGGTATAAGGTCATTTTTGGCCATTTTATATGAAAGTGTACTGTCTCTTTAAGAACGTAACTTTTGAATTGGGGGCTGGAAATTGCAGTATAGCACTGTCAAGACACCCTAAGAAGGTTCCCAGGGTGATTTTAAATATGTATGGGGTTTATAATTGTAGTGGGCAATGGTATAAGGTTATTTTTGGCCATTTTATATGAAAGTGTACTGTCTCTTTAAGAACGTAACTTTTGAATTGGGGGCTGGAAATCGCAGTATAGCACTGTCATGACACCCTAAGAAGGTTCCCAGGGTGATTTTAAATATGTATGGGGTTTATAATTGTAGTGGGCAATGGTATAAGGTTATTTTTGGCCATTTTATATGAAAGTGTACTGTCTCTTTAAGAAATTTCACTTTTGAATTGTGGGCTGGAAATCGCAGTATAGCACTGTCAAGACACCCTAATAAGGTTCCCAGGTTGATTTTTAATATGTATGGGGTTTATAATTTTAGTTATCAATAGTATAAGGTTATTTTTGGCCATTTTATATGAAAGTGTACTGTCTCTTTAAGAATCTTAACTTTTGAATTGGGGGCTGGAAATCGCAGTATACCACTGTCAAGACACCCTAAGAAGGTTCCCAGGGTGATTTTAAATATGTATGGGGTTTATAATTGTAGTGGGCAATGGTATAAGGTTATTTTTGGCCATTTTATATGAAAGTGTACTGTCTCTTTAAGAAACTTAACTTTTGAATTGGGGGCTGGAAATTGCAGTATAACATTTTCAGGACACCCTGGGGAGGTTCCCAGGGTGATTTTAAATATGTATGGGGTTTATAATTGTAGTGGGCAATGGTATAAGGTTATTTTTGGCCATTTTATATGAAAGTGTACTGTCTCTTTAAGAAACGTAACTTTGAATTGGGGGCTGGAAATCGCAGTATAGCACTGTCAAGACACCCTAAGAAGGTTCTCAGGGTTATTTTAAATATGTATGGGGTTTATAATTGTAGTAGGCAATGGTATAAGGTTATTTTTGGCCATTTTGTATGAAAGTGTACTGTCTCTTTAAGAAACGTAACTTTGAATTGTGGGCTGGAAATCGCAGTATAGCACTGTCAAGACACCCTAACAAGGTTCCCAGGGTGATTTTAAATATGTATGGGGTTTATAATTGTAGTTGTCAATGGTATAAGGTTATTTTGGCCATTTTATATGAAAGTGTACTGTCTCTTTAAGAAATTAATCTTTTGAATTGGGGGCTGGAAATTGCAGTATAGCATTTTCAGGACACCCTGGGAAGGTTCCCATGGTGATTTTAAATATGTATGGGGTTTATAATTGTAGTGGGCAATGGTATAAAGTTATTTTTGGCCATTTTATATGAAAGTGTACTGTCTCTGTAAGAACGTAACTTTTGAATTGGGGGCTGGAAATCTAAGTATAGCACTGTCAAGACACCCTAAGAAGGTTCCCAGGGTGATTTTAAATATGTATGGGGTTTAGAATTGTAGTGGGCAATGGTATAAGGTTATTTTTGGCCATTTTATATGAAAGTGTACTGTCTCTTTAAGAAATTTCACTTTTGAATTGGGGGCTGGAAATCGCAGTATAGCACTGTCAAGACACCCTAAGAAGGTTCCCAGGGTGATTTTAAATATGTATGGGGTTTATAATTGTAGTGGGCAATGGTATAAGGTCATTTTTGGCCATTTTATATGAAAGTGTACTGTCGCTTTAAGAACGTAACTTTTGAATTGGGGGCTGGAAATTGCAGTATAGCACTGTCAAGACACCCTAAGAAGGTTCCCAGGGTGATTTTAAATATGTATGGGGTTTATAATTGTAGTGGGCAATGGTATAAGGTTATTTTTGGCCATTTTATATGAAAGTGTACTGTCTCTTTAAGAAAATTCACTTTTGAATTGTGGGCTGGAAATCGCAGTATAGCACTGTCAAGACACCCTAAGAAGGTTCCCAGGGTGATTTTAAATATGTATGGGGTTTATAATTGTAGTGGGCAATGGTATAAGGTTATTTTTGGCCATTTTATATGAAAGTGTACTGTCTCTTTAAGAAACTTAACTTTTGAATTGGGGGCTGGAAATCGCAGTATAGCACTGTCAAGACACCCTAAGAAGGTTCCCAGGGTGATTTTAAATATGTATGGGGTTTATAATTGTAGTGGGCAATGGTATAAGGTTATTTTTGGCCATTTTATATGAAAGTGTACTGTCTCTTTAAGAAACTTCACTTTTGAATTGGGGGCTGGAAATCGCAGTATAGCACTGTCAAGATACCCTAAGAAGGTTCCCAGGGTAATTTTAAATATGTATGGGGTTTATAATTGTAGTGGGCAATGGTATAAGGTTATTTTTGGCCATTTTATATTAAAGTGTACTGTCTCTTTAAGAAACTTTACTTTTGAATTGGGGGCTGGAAATCGCAGTATAGCACTGTCAAGACACCCTAAGAAGGTTCCCAGGGTGATTTTAAATATGTATCGGGTTTATAATTGTAGTGGGAAATGGTATAAGGTTATTTTTGGCCATTTTATATGAAAGTGTACTGTCTCTTTAAGAACGTAACTTTTGAATTGGGGGCTGGAAATCGCATTATAGCATTTTCAGGACACCCTAAGAAGGTTCCCAGGGTGATTTTAAATATGTATGGGGTTTATAATTGTAGTGGGCAATGGTATAAGGTTATTTTTGGCCATTTTATATGAAAGTGTACTGTCTCTTTAAGAAATTTCACTTTTGAATTGTGGGCTGGAAATCGTAGTATAGCACTGTCAAGACACCCTAAGAAGGTTCCCAGGGTGATTTTAAATATGTATGGGGTTTATAATCGTAGTTGTCAATGGTATAAGGTTATTTTTGGCCATTTTATATGAAAGTGTACTGTCTCTTTAAGGAACGTAACTTTTGAATTGGGGGCTGGAAATTGCAGTATAGCACTGTCAAGACACCCTAAGAAGGTTCCCAGGGTGATTTTAAATATGTATGGGGTTTATAATCGTAGTTGTCAATGGTATAAGGTTATTTTTGGCCATTTTATATGAAAGTGCACTGTCTCTTTAAGAAACTTTACTTTTGAATTGGGGCTGGAAATCGCAGTATAGCATTTTCAGGACATCCTGGGAAGGTTCCCAGGGTGATTTTAAATATGTATGGGGTTTATAATTGTAGTGGGCAATGGTATAATGTTATTTTTGGCCATTTGATATGAAAGTGTACTGTCTCCTTAAGAAACTTTACTTTTGAATTGGGGGCTGGAAATCGCAGTATAGCATTTTCAGGACACCCTGGGAAGGTTCCCATGGTGATTTTAAATATGTATGGGGTTTATAATTGTAGTGGGCAATGGTATAAAGTTATTTTTGGCCATTTTATATGAAAGTGTACTGTCTCTTTAAGAAATTAAACTTTTGAATTGGGGGCTGGAAATTGCAGTATAGCATTTTCAGGACACCCTGGGAAGGTTCCCATGGTGATTTTAAATATGTATGGGGTTTATAATTGTAGTGGGCAATGGTATAAGGTTATTTTTGGCCATTTTATATGAAAGTGTACTGTCTCTGTAAGAACGTAACTTTTGAATTGGGGGCTGGAAATCTAAGTATAGCACTGTCAAGACACCCTAAGAAGGTTCCCAGGGTGATTTAAAATATGTATGGGGTTTAGAATTGTAGTGGGCAATGGTATAAGGTCATTTTTGGCCATTTTATATGAAAGTGTACTGTCTCTTTAAGAAATTTCACTTTTGAATTGGGGGCTGGAATTCGCAGTATAGCACTGTCAAGACACCCTAAGAAGGTTCCCAGGGTGATTTTAAATATGTATGGGGTTTATAATTGTAGTGGGCAATGGTATAAGGTCATTTTTGGCCATTTTATATTAAAGTGTACTGTCGCTTTAAGAACGTAACTTTTGAATTGGGGGCTGGAAATTGCAGTATAGCACTGTCAAGACACCCTAAGAAGGTTCCCAGGGTGATTTTAAATATGTATGGGGTTTATAATTGTAGTGGGCAATGGTATAAGGTTATTTTTGGCCATTTTATATGAAAGTGTACTGTCTCTTTAAGAAACTTAACTTTTGAATTGGGGGCTGGAAATCGCAGTATAGCATTTTCAGGACACCCTGGGGACGTTCCCAGGGTGATTTTAAATATGTATGGGGTTTATAATTGTTGTGGGCAATGGTATAAGGTTATTTTTGGCCATTTTATATGAAAGTGTACTGTCTCTTTAAGAAATTTCACTTTTGAATTGTGGGCTGGAAATCGCAGTATAGCGCTGTCAAGACACCCTAAGAAGGTTCCCAGGGTGATTTTAAATATGTATGGGGTTTATAATTGTAGTGGGCAATGGTATAAGGTTATTTTTGGCCATTTTATATGAAAGGGTACTGTCTCTTTAAGAAACTTAACTTTTGAATTGGGGGCTGGAAATCGCAGTATAGCACTGTCAAGACACCCTAAGAAGGTTCCCAGGGTGATTTTAAATATGTATGGGGTTTATAATTGTAGTGGGAAATGGTATAAGGTTATTTTTGGCCATTTTATATGAAAGTGTACTGTCTCTTTAAGAAATTTCACTTTTGAATTGTGGGCTGGAAATCGCAGTATAGCTCTGTCAAGACACCCTAAGAAGGTTCCCAGGGTGATTTTAAATATGTATGGGGTTTATAATTGTAGTGGGCAATGGTATAAGGTTATTTTTGGCCATTTTATATGAAAGTGTACTGTCTCTTTAAGAAACTTTACTTTTGAATTGGGGGCTGGAAATCGCAGTATAGCATTTTCAGGACATCCTGGGAATGTTCCCAGGGTGATTTTAAATATGTATGGGGTTTATAATTGTAGTGGGCAATGGTATAAGGTTATTTTTGGCCATTTTATATGAAAGTGTACAGTCTCTTTAAGAAATTTCACTTTTGAATTGGGGGCTGGAAATCGCAGTATAGCACTGTCAAGACACCCTAAGAAGGTTCGCAGGGTGGTTTTAAATATGTATCGGGTTTATAATTGTAGTGGGCAATGGTATAAGGTTATTTTTGGCCATTTTATATGAAAGTGTACTGTCTATTTAAGAAACTTTACTTTTGAATTGGGGGCTGGAAATCGCAGTATAGCATTTTCAGCACACCCTGGGAAGGTTCCCAGGGTGATTTTAAATATGTATGGGGTTTATAATTGTAGTGGGCAATGGTATAAGGTTATTTTTGGCCATTTTATATGAAAGTGTACTGTCTCTTTAAGAAACTTTACTTTTGAATTGGGGGCTGGAATTCGCAGTATGGCATTTTCCCAGGGTGATTTTAAATATGTATGGGGATTATAATTGTAGTTGTAAATGGTATAAGTTTATTTTTTGCCATTTTATATGAAAGTGTACTGTCTCTTTAAGAAATTAAACTTTTGAATTGGGGGCTGGAAATCACAGTATAGCACTGTCAAGAAACCCTAAGAAGGTTCCCAGGGTGATTTTAAATATGTATGGGGTTTATAATTGTAGTGGGCAATGGTATAAGGTTATTTTTGGCCATTTTATATGAAAGGGTACTGTCTCTTTAAGAAACTTAACTTTTGAATTGGGGGCTGGAAATTGCAGTATAGCACTGTCAAGACATCCTAAGAAGGTTCCCAGGGTGATTTTAAATATGTATGGGGTTTATAATTGTAGTGGGCAATGGTATAAGGTTATTTTTGGCCATTTTATATGAAAGTTTACTGTCTCTTTAAGAAACTTTACTTTTGAATTGGCGGCTGGAAATTGCAGTATAGCATTTTCAGGACACCCTGGGAAGAAGGTTCCCAGGGTGATTTTAAATATGTATGGGGTTTATAATTGTAGTGGGCAATGGTATAATGTTATTTTTGGCCATTTTATATGAAAGTGTACTGTCTTTTTAAGAAATTAAACTTTTGAATTGGGGGCTGGAAATTGCAGTATAGCATTTTCAGGACACCCTGGGAAGGTTCCCATGGTGATTTTAAATATGTATGGGGTTTATATTTGTAGTGGGCAATGGTATAAGGTTATTTTTGGCCATTTTATATGAAAGTGTACTGTCTCTTTAAGAACGTAACTTTTGAATTGGGGGCTGGAAATTGCAGTATAGCACTGTCAAGACACCCTAAGAAGGTTCCCAGGGTGATTTTAAATATGTATGGGGTTTATAATTGTAGTGGGCAATGGTATAAGGTTTTTTTTGGCCATTTTATATGAAAGTGTACTGTCTCTTTAAGAACGTAACTTTTGAATTGGGGGCTGGAAATCGCAGTATAGCACTGTCAAGACACCCTAAGAAGGTTCCCAGGGTGATTTTAAATATGTATGGGGTTTATAATTGTAGTGGGCAATGGTATAAGGTTATTTTTGGCCATTTTATATGAAAGTGTACTGTCTCTTTAAGAAATTTCACTTTTGAATTGTGGGCTGGAAATCGCAGTATAGCACTGTCAAGACACCCTAATAAGGTTCCCAGGTTGATTTTTAATATGTATGGGGTTTATAATTTTAGTTGTCAATAGTATAAGGTTATTTTTGGCCATTTTATATGAAAGTGTACTGTCTCTTTAAGAATCTTAACTTTTGAATTGGGGGCTGGAAATCGCAGTATACCACTGTCAAGACACCCTAAGAAGGTTCCCAGGGTGATTTTAAATATGTATGGGGTTTATAATTGTAGTGGGCAATGGTATAAGGTTATTTTTGGCCATTTTATATGAAAGTGTACTGTCTCTTTAAGAAACTTAACTTTTGAATTGGGGGCTGGAAATTGCAGTATAGCATTTTCAGGACACCCTGGGGAGGTTCCCAGGGTGATTTTAAATATGTATGGGGTTTATAATTGTAGTGGGCAATGGTATAAGGTTATTTTTGGCCATTTTATATGAAAGTGTACTGTCTCTTTAAGAAATGTAACTTTGAATTGGGGGCTGGAAATCGCAGTATAGCACTGTCAAGACACCCTAAGAAGGTTCTCAGGGTTATTTTAAATATGTATGGGGTTTATAATTGTAGTAGGCAATGGTATAAGGTTATTTTTGGCCATTTTGTATGAAAGTGTACTGTCTCTTTAAGAAACGTAACTTTGAATTGTGGGCTGGAAATCGCAGTATAGCACTGTCAAGACACCCTAAGAAGGTTCCCAGGGTGATTTTAAATATGTATGGGGTTTATAATTGTAGTTGTCAATGGTATAAGGTTATTTTGGCCATTTTATATGAAAGTGTACTGTCTCTTTAAGAAATTTCACTTTTGAATTGTGGGCTGGAAATCGCAGTATAGCACTGTCAAGACACCCTAACAAGGTTCCCAGGGTGATTTTAAATATGTATGGGGTTTATAATTTTAGTTGTCAATGGTATAAGGTTATTTTTGGCCATTTTATATGAAAGTGTACTGTCTCTTTAAGAACATAACTTTTGAATTGGGGGCTGGAAATCGCAGTATAGCACTGTCAATACACCCTAAGAAGGTTCCCAGGGTGATTTTAAATATGTATGGGGTTTATAATTGTAGTGGGCAATGGTATAAGGTTATTTTTGGCCATTTTATATGAAAGTGTACTGTCTCTTTAAGAAACTTTACTTTTGAATTGGGGGCTGGAAATCGCAGTATAGCATTTTCAGGACATCCTGGGAAGGTTCCCAGGGTGATTTTAAATATGTATGGGGTTTATAATTGTAGTTGTCAATGGTATAAGGTTATTTTGGCCATTTTATATGAAAGTGTACTGTCTCTTTAAGAAATTTCACTTTTGAATTGTGGGCTGGAAATCGCAGTATAGCACTGTCAAGACACCCGAACAAGGTTCCCAGAGTGATTTTAAATATGTATGGGGTTTATAATTTTAGTTGTCAATGGTATAAGGTTATTTTTGGCCATTTTATATGAAAGTGTACTGTCTCTTTAAGAACATAACTTTTGAATTGGGGGCTGGAAATCGCAGTATAGCACTGTCAAAACACCCTAAGAAGGTTCCCAGGGTGATTTTAAATATGTATGGGGTTTATAATTGTAGTGGGCAATGGTATAAGGTTATTTTTGGCCATTTTATATGAAAGTGTACTGTCTCTTTAAGAAATGTAACTTTTTACTTGGGGGCTGGAAATCGCAGTATAGCACTGTCAAGACACCCTAAGAAGGTTCCCAGGGTGATTTTAAATATGTATGGGGTTTATAATCGTAGTTGTCAATGGTATAAGGTTATTTTTGGCCATTTTATATGAAAGTGCATTGTCTCTTTAAGAAACTTTACTTTTGAATTGGGGCTGGAAATCGCAGTATAGCATTTTCAGGACATCCTGGGAAGGTTCCCAGGGTGATTTTAAATATGTATGGGGTTTATAATCGTAGTGGGCAATGGTATAAGGTTATTTTTGGCCATTTTATATGAAAGTGTACTGTCTCTTCAAGAAATTTCACTTTTGAATTGTGGGCTGGAAATCGCAGTATAGCACTGTCAAGACACCCTAAGAAGGTTCCCAGGGTGATTTTAAATATGTATGGGGTTTATAATTGTAGTGGGCAATGGTATAAGGTTATTTTTGGCCATTTTATATGAAAGTGTACTGTCTCTTTAAGAAATTTCACTTTTGAATTGGGGGCTGGAAATCGCAGTATAGCACTGTCAAGACACCCTAAGAAGGTTCCCAGGGTGATTTTAAATATGTATGGGGTTTATAATTGTAGTGGGCAATGGTATAAGGTCATTTTTGGCCATTTTATATGAAAGTGTACTGTCGCTTTAAGAACGTAACTTTTGAATTGGGGGCTGGAAATTGCAGTATAGCACTGTCAAGACACCCTAAGAAGGTTCCCAGGGTGATTTTAAATATGTATGGGGTTTATAATTGTAGTGGGCAATGGTATAAGGTTATTTTTGGCCATTTTATATGAAAGTGTACTGTCTCTTTAAGAAACTTAACTTTTGAATTGTGGGCTGGAAATCGCAGTATAGCACTGTCAAGACACCCTAAGAAGGTTCCCAGGGTGATTTTAAATATGTATGGGGTTTATAATTGTAGTGGGCAATGGTATAAGGTTATTTTTGGACATTTTATATGAAAGTGTACTGTCTCTTTAAGAAACTTCACTTTTGAATTGGGGGCTGGAAATCGCAGTATAGCACTGTCAAGATACCCTAAGAAGGTTCCCAGGGTAATTTTAAATATGTATGGGGTTTATAATTGTAGTGGGCAATGGTATAAGGTTATTTTTGGCCATTTTATATGAAAGGGTACTGTCTCTTTAAGAAACTTAACTTTTGAATTGGGGGCTGGAAATTGCAGTATAGCACTGTCAAGACATCCTAAGAAGGTTCCCAGGGTGATTTTAAATATGTATGGGGTTTATAATTGTAGTGGGCAATGGTATAAGGTTATTTTTGGCCATTTTATATGAAAGTTTACTGTCTCTTTAAGAAACTTTACTTTTGAATTGGGGGCTGGAAATTGCAGTATAGCATTTTCAGGACACCCTGGGAAGAAGGTTCCCAGGGTGATTTTAAATATGTATGGGGTTTATAATTGTAGTGGGCAATGGTATAATGTTATTTTTGGCCATTTTATATGAAAGTGTACTGTCTTTTTAAGAAATTAAACTTTTGAATTGGGGGCTGGAAATTGCAGTATAGCATTTTCAGGACACCCTGGGAAGGTTCCCATGGTGATTTTAAATATGTATGGGGTTTATATTTGTAGTGGGCAATGGTATAAGGTTATTTTTGGCCATTTTATATGAAAGTGTACTGTCTCTTTAAGAACGTAACTTTTGAATTGGGGGCTGGAAATCTAAGTATAGAACTGTCAAGACACCCTAAGAAGGTTCCCAGGGTGATTTTAAATATGTATGGGGTTTAGAATTGTAGTGGGCAATGGTATAATGTTATTTTTGGCCATTTTATATGAAAGTGTACTGTCTCTTTAAGAAATTTCACTTTTGAATTGGGGGCTGGAAATCGCAGTATAGCACTGTCAAGACACCCTAAGAAGGTTCCCAGGGTGATTTTAAATATGTATGGGGTTAATAATTGTAGTGGGCAATGGTATAAGGTCATTTTTGGCCATTTTATATGAAAGTGTACTGTCTCTTTAAGAACGTAACTTTTGAATTGGGGGCTGGAAATTGCAGTATAGCACTGTCAAGACACCCTAAGAAGGTTCCCAGGGTGATTTTAAATATGTATGGGGTTTATAATTGTAGTGGGCAATGGTATAAGGTTATTTTTGGCCATTTTATATGAAAGTGTACTGTCTCTTTAAGAACGTAACTTTTGAATTGGGGGCTGGAAATCGCAGTATAGCACTGTCATGACACCCTAAGAAGGTTCCCAGGGTGATTTTAAATATGTATGGGGTTTATAATTGTAGTGGGCAATGGTATAAGGTTATTTTTGGCCATTTTATATGAAAGTGTACTGTCTCTTTAAGAAATTTCACTTTTGAATTGTGGGCTGGAAATCGCAGTATAGCACTGTCAAGACACCCTAATAAGGTTCCCAGGTTGATTTTTAATATGTATGGGGTTTATAATTTTAGTTGTCAATAGTATAAGGTTATTTTTGGCCATTTTATATGAAAGTGTACTGTCTCTTTAAGAATCTTAACTTTTGAATTGGGGGCTGGAAATCGCAGTATACCACTGTCAAGACACCCTAAGAAGGTTCCCAGGGTGATTTTAAATATGTATGGGGTTTATAATTGTAGTGGGCAATGGTATAAGGTTATTTTTGGCCATTTTATATGAAAGTGTACTGTCTCTTTAAGAAACTTAACTTTTGAATTGGGGGCTGGAAATTGCAGTATAACATTTTCAGGACACCCTGGGGAGGTTCCCAGGGTGATTTTAAATATGTATGGGGTTTATAATTGTAGTGGGCAATGGTATAAGGTTATTTTTGGCCATTTTATATGAAAGTGTACTGTCTCTTTAAGAAACGTAACTTTGAATTGGGGGCTGGAAATCGCAGTATAGCACTGTCAAGACACCCTAAGAAGGTTCTCAGGGTTATTTTAAATATGTATGGGGTTTATAATTGTAGTAGGCAATGGTATAAGGTTATTTTTGGCCATTTTGTATGAAAGTGTACTGTCTCTTTAAGAAACGTAACTTTGAATTGTGGGCTGGAAATCGCAGTATAGCACTGTCAAGACACCCTAACAAGGTTCCCAGGGTGATTTTAAATATGTATGGGGTTTATAATTGTAGTTGTCAATGGTATAAGGTTATTTTGGCCATTTTATATGAAAGTGTACTGTCTCTTTAAGAAATTAATCTTTTGAATTGGGGGCTGGAAATTGCAGTATAGCATTTTCAGGACACCCTGGGAAGGTTCCCATGGTGATTTTAAATATGTATGGGGTTTATAATTGTAGTGGGCAATGGTATAAAGTTATTTTTGGCCATTTTATATGAAAGTGTACTGTCTCTGTAAGAACGTAACTTTTGAATTGGGGGCTGGAAATCTAAGTATAGCACTGTCAAGACACCCTAAGAAGGTTCCCAGGGTGATTTTAAATATGTATGGGGTTTAGAATTGTAGTGGGCAATGGTATAAGGTTATTTTTGGCCATTTTATATGAAAGTGTACTGTCTCTTTAAGAAATTTCACTTTTGAATTGGGGGCTGGAAATCGCAGTATAGCACTGTCAAGACACCCTAAGAAGGTTCCCAGGGTGATTTTAAATATGTATGGGGTTTATAATTGTAGTGGGCAATGGTATAAGGTCATTTTTGGCCATTTTATATGAAAGTGTACTGTCGCTTTAAGAACGTAACTTTTGAATTGGGGGCTGGAAATTGCAGTATAGCACTGTCAAGACACCCTAAGAAGGTTCCCAGGGTGATTTTAAATATGTATGGGGTTTATAATTGTAGTGGGCAATGGTATAAGGTTATTTTTGGCCATTTTATATGAAAGTGTACTGTCTCTTTAAGAAATTTCACTTTTCAATTGTGGGCTGGAAATCGCAGTATAGCACTGTCAAGACACCCTAAGAAGGTTCCCAGGGTGATTTTAAATATGTATGGGGTTTATAATTGTAGTGGGCAATGGTATAAGGTTATTTTTGGCCATTTTATATGAAAGTGTACTGTCTCTTTAAGAAACTTAACTTTTGAATTGGGGGCTGGAAATCGCAGTATAGCACTGTCAAGACACCCTAAGAAGGTTCCCAGGGTGATTTTAAATATGTATGGGGTTTATAATTGTAGTGGGCAATGGTATAAGGTTATTTTTGGCCATTTTATATGAAAGTGTACTGTCTCTTTAAGAAACTTCACTTTTGAATTGGGGGCTGGAAATCGCAGTATAGCACTGTCAAGATACCCTAAGAAGGTTCCCAGGGTAATTTTAAATATGTATGGGGTTTATAATTGTAGTGGGCAATGGTATAAGGTTATTTTTGGCCATTTTATATTAAAGTGTACTGTCTCTTTAAGAAACTTTACTTTTGAATTGGGGGCTGGAAATCGCAGTATAGCACTGTCAAGACACCCTAAGAAGGTTCCCAGGGTGATTTTAAATATGTATCGGGTTTATAATTGTAGTGGGAAATGGTATAAGGTTATTTTTGGCCATTTTATATGAAAGTGTACTGTCTCTTTAAGAACGTAACTTTTGAATTGGGGGCTGGAAATCGCATTATAGCATTTTCAGGACACCCTAAGAAGGTTCCCAGGGTGATTTTAAATATGTATGGGGTTTATAATTGTAGTGGGCAATGGTATAAGGTTATTTTTGGCCATTTTATATGAAAGTGTACTGTCTCTTTAAGAAATTTCACTTTTGAATTGTGGGCTGGAAATCGTAGTATAGCACTGTCAAGACACCCTAAGAAGGTTCCCAGGGTGATTTTAAATATGTATGGGGTTTATAATCGTAGTTGTCAATGGTATAAGGTTATTTTTGGCCATTTTATATGAAAGTGTACTGTCTCTTTAAGGAACGTAACTTTTGAATTGGGGGCTGGAAATTGCAGTATAGCACTGTCAAGACACCCTAAGAAGGTTCCCAGGGTGATTTTAAATATGTATGGGGTTTATAATCGTAGTTGTCAATGGTATAAGGTTATTTTTGGCCATTTTATATGAAAGTGCACTGTCTCTTTAAGAAACTTTACTTTTGAATTGGGGCTGGAAATCGCAGTATAGCATTTTCAGGACATCCTGGGAAGGTTCCCAGGGTGATTTTAAATATGTATGGGGTTTATAATTGTAGTGGGCAATGGTATAATGTTATTTTTGGCCATTTGATATGAAAGTGTACTGTCTCCTTAAGAAACTTTACTTTTGAATTGGGGGCTGGAAATCGCAGTATAGCATTTTCAGGACACCCTGGGAAGGTTCCCATGGTGATTTTAAATATGTATGGGGTTTATAATTGTAGTGGGCAATGGTATAAGGTTATTTTTGGCCATTTTATATGAAAGTGTACTGTCTCTTTAAGAAATTAAACTTTTGAATTGGGGGCTGGAAATTGCAGTATAGCATTTTCAGGACACCCTGGGAAGGTTCCCATGGTGATTTTAAATATGTATGGGGTTTATAATTGTAGTGGGCAATGGTATAAGGTTATTTTTGGCCATTTTATATGAAAGTGTACTGTCTCTGTAAGAACGTAACTTTTGAATTGGGGGCTGGAAATCTAAGTATAGCACTGTCAAGACACCCTAAGAAGGTTCCCAGGGTGATTTAAAATATGTATGGGGTTTAGAATTGTAGTGGGCAATGGTATAAGGTCATTTTTGGCCATTTTATATGAAAGTGTACTGTCTCTTTAAGAAATTTCACTTTTGAATTGGGGGCTGGAAATCGCAGTATAGCACTGTCAAGACACCCTAAGAAGGTTCCCAGGGTGATTTTAAATATGTATGGGGTTTATAATTGTAGTGGGCAATGGTATAAGGTCATTTTTGGCCATTTTATATTAAAGTGTACTGTCGCTTTAAGAACGTAACTTTTGAATTGGGGGCTGGAAATTGCAGTATAGCACTGTCAAGACACCCTAAGAAGGTTCCCAGGGTGATTTTAAATATGTATGGGGTTTATAATTGTAGTGGGCAATGGTATAAGGTTATTTTTGGCCATTTTATATGAAAGTGTACTGTCTCTTTAAGAAACTTAACTTTTGAATTGGGGGCTGGAAATCGCAGTATAGCATTTTCAGGACACCCTGGGGACGTTCCCAGGGTGATTTTAAATATGTATGGGGTTTATAATTGTTGTGGGCAATGGTATAAGGTTATTTTTGGCCATTTTATATGAAAGTGTACTGTCTCTTTAAGAAATTTCACTTTTGAATTGTGGGCTGGAAATCGCAGTATAGCGCTGTCAAGACACCCTAAGAAGGTTCCCAGGGTGATTTTAAATATGTATGGGGTTTATAATTGTAGTGGGCAATGGTATAAGGTTATTTTTGGCCATTTTATATGAAAGTGTACTGTCTCTTTAAGAAACTTAACTTTTGAATTGGGGGCTGGAAATCGCAGTATAGCACTGTCAAGACACCCTAAGAAGGTTCCCAGGGTGATTTTAAATATGTATGGGGTTTATAATTGTAGTGGGCAATGGTATAAGGTTATTTTTGGCCATTTTATATGAAAGTGTACTGTCTCTTTAAGAAATTTCACTTTTGAATTGGGGGCTGGAAATCGCAGTATAGCACTGTCAAGACACCCTAAGAAGGTTCGCAGGGTGATTTTAAATATGTATCGGGTTTATAATTGTAGTGGGCAATGGTATAAGGTTATTTTTGGCCATTTTATATGAAAGTGTACTGTCTCTTTAAGAAACTTTACTTTTGAATTGGGGGCTGGAAATTGCAGTATAGCATTTTCAGGACACCCTGGGAAGAAGGTTCCCAGGGTGATTTTAAATATGTATGGGGTTTATAATTGTAGTGGGCAATGGTATAATGTTATTTTTGGCCATTTTATATGAAAGTGTACTGTCTTTTTAAGAAATTAAACTTTTGAATTGGGGGCTGGAAATTGCAGTATAGCATTTTCAGGACACCCTGGGAAGGTTCCCATGGTGATTTTAAATATGTATGGGGTTTATATTTGTAGTGGGCAATGGTATAAGGTTATTTTTGGCCATTTTATATGAAAGTGTACTGTCTCTTTAAGAACGTAACTTTTGAATTGGGGGCTGGAAATCTAAGTATAGAACTGTCAAGACACCCTAAGAAGGTTCCCAGGGTGATTTTAAATATGTATGGGGTTTAGAATTGTAGTGGGCAATGGTATAATGTTATTTTTGGCCATTTTATATGAAAGTGTACTGTCTCTTTAAGAAATTTCACTTTTAAATTGGGGGCTGGAAATCGCAGTATAGCACTGTCAAGACACCCTAAGAAGGTTCCCAGGGTGATTTTAAATATGTATGGGGTTAATAATTGTAGTGGGCAATGGTATAAGGTCATTTTTGGCCATTTTATATGAAAGTGTACTGTCTCTTTAAGAACGTAACTTTTGAATTGGGGGCTGGAAATTGCAGTATAGCACTGTCAAGACACCCTAAGAAGGTTCCCAGGGTGATTTTAAATATGTATGGGGTTTATAATTGTAGTGGGCAATGGTATAAGGTTATTTTTGGCCATTTTATATGAAAGTGTACTGTCTCTTTAAGAACGTAACTTTTGAATTGGGGGCTGGAAATCGCAGTATAGCACTGTCAAGACACCCTAAGAAGGTTCCCAGGGTGATTTTAAATATGTATGGGGTTTATAATTGTAGTGGGCAATGGTATAAGGTTATTTTTGGCCATTTTATATGAAAGTGTACTGTCTCTTTAAGAAATTTCACTTTTGAATTGTGGGCTGGAAATCGCAGTATAGCACTGTCAAGACACCCTAATAAGGTTCCCAGGTTGATTTTTAATATGTATGGGGTTTATAATTTTAGTTGTCAATAGTATAAGGTTATTTTTGGCCATTTTATATGAAAGTGTACTGTCTCTTTAAGAATCTTAACTTTTGAATTGGGGGCTGGAAATCGCAGTATACCACTGTCAAGACACCCTAAGAAGGTTCCCAGGGTGATTTTAAATATGTATGGGGTTTATAATTGTAGTGGGCAATGGTATAAGGTTATTTTTGGCCATTTTATATGAAAGTGTACTGTCTCTTTAAGAAACTTAACTTTTGAATTGGGGGCTGGAAATTGCAGTATAACATTTTCAGGACACCCTGGGGAGGTTCCCAGGGTGATTTTAAATATGTATGGGGTTTATAATTGTAGTGGGCAATGGTATAAGGTTATTTTTGGCCATTTTATATGAAAGTGTACTGTCTCTTTAAGAAACGTAACTTTGAATTGGGGGCTGGAAATCGCAGTATAGCACTGTCAAGACACCCTAAGAAGGTTCTCAGGGTTATTTTAAATATGTATGGGGTTTATAATTGTAGTAGGCAATGGTATAAGGTTATTTTTGGCCATTTTGTATGAAAGTGTACTGTCTCTTTAAGAAACGTAACTTTGAATTGTGGGCTGGAAATCGCAGTATAGCACTGTCAAGACACCCTAACAAGGTTCCCAGGGTGATTTTAAATATGTATGGGGTTTATAATTGTAGTTGTCAATGGTATAAGGTTATTTTGGCCATTTTATATGAAAGTGTACTGTCTCTTTAAGAAATTAATCTTTTGAATTGGGGGCTGGAAATTGCAGTATAGCATTTTCAGGACACCCTGGGAAGGTTCCCATGGTGATTTTAAATATGTATGGGGTTTATAATTGTAGTGGGCAATGGTATAAAGTTATTTTTGGCCATTTTATATGAAAGTGTACTGTCTCTGTAAGAACGTAACTTTTGAATTGGGGGCTGGAAATCTAAGTATAGCACTGTCAAGACACCCTAAGAAGGTTCCCAGGGTGATTTTAAATATGTATGGGGTTTAGAATTGTAGTGGGCAATGGTATAAGGTTATTTTTGGCCATTTTATATGAAAGTGTACTGTCTCTTTAAGAAATTTCACTTTTGAATTGGGGGCTGGAAATCGCAGTATAGCACTGTCAAGACACCCTAAGAAGGTTCCCAGGGTGATTTTAAATATGTATGGGGTTTATAATTGTAGTGGGCAATGGTATAAGGTTATTTTTGGCCATTTTATATGAAAGTGTACTGTCTCTTTAAGAAACTTAACTTTTGAATTGGGGGCTGGAAATCGCAGTATAGCACTGTCAAGACACCCTAAGAAGGTTCCCAGGGTGATTTTAAATATGTATGGGGTTTATAATTGTAGTGGGCAATGGTATAAGGTTATTTTTGGCCATTTTATATGAAAGTGTACTGTCTCTTTAAGAAACTTCACTTTTGAATTGGGGGCTGGAAATCGCAGTATAGCACTGTCAAGATACCCTAAGAAGGTTCCCAGGGTAATTTTAAATATGTATGGGGTTTATAATTGTAGTGGGCAATGGTATAAGGTTATTTTTGGCCATTTTATATTAAAGTGTACTGTCTCTTTAAGAAACTTTACTTTTGAATTGGGGGCTGGAAATCGCAGTATAGCACTGTCAAGACACCCTAAGAAGGTTCCCAGGGTGATTTTAAATATGTATCGGGTTTATAATTGTAGTGGGAAATGGTATAAGGTTATTTTTGGCCATTTTATATGAAAGTGTACTGTCTCTTTAAGAACGTAACTTTTGAATTGGGGGCTGGAAATCGCATTATAGCATTTTCAGGACACCCTAAGAAGGTTCCCAGGGTGATTTTAAATATGTATGGGGTTTATAATTGTAGTGGGCAATGGTATAAGGTTATTTTTGGCCATTTTATATGAAAGTGTACTGTCTCTTTAAGAAATTTCACTTTTGAATTGTGGGCTGGAAATCGTAGTATAGCACTGTCAAGACACCCTAAGAAGGTTCCCAGGGTGATTTTAAATATGTATGGGGTTTATAATCGTAGTTGTCAATGGTATAAGGTTATTTTTGGCCATTTTATATGAAAGTGTACTGTCTCTTTAAGGAACGTAACTTTTGAATTGGGGGCTGGAAATTGCAGTATAGCACTGTCAAGACACCCTAAGAAGGTTCCCAGGGTGATTTTAAATATGTATGGGGTTTATAATCGTAGTTGTCAATGGTATAAGGTTATTTTTGGCCATTTTATATGAAAGTGCACTGTCTCTTTAAGAAACTTTACTTTTGAATTGGGGCTGGAAATCGCAGTATAGCATTTTCAGGACATCCTGGGAAGGTTCCCAGGGTGATTTTAAATATGTATGGGGTTTATAATTGTAGTGGGCAATGGTATAATGTTATTTTTGGCCATTTGATATGAAAGTGTACTGTCTCCTTAAGAAACTTTACTTTTGAATTGGGGGCTGGAAATCGCAGTATAGCATTTTCAGGACACCCTGGGAAGGTTCCCATGGTGATTTTAAATATGTATGGGGTTTATAATTGTAGTGGGCAATGGTATAAGGTTATTTTTGGCCATTTTATATGAAAGTGTACTGTCTCTTTAAGAAATTAAACTTTTGAATTGGGGGCTGGAAATTGCAGTATAGCATTTTCAGGACACCCTGGGAAGGTTCCCATGGTGATTTTAAATATGTATGGGGTTTATAATTGTAGTGGGCAATGGTATAAGGTTATTTTTGGCCATTTTATATGAAAGTGTACTGTCTCTGTAAGAACGTAACTTTTGAATTGGGGGCTGGAAATCTAAGTATAGCACTGTCAAGACACCCTAAGAAGGTTCCCAGGGTGATTTAAAATATGTATGGGGTTTAGAATTGTAGTGGGCAATGGTATAAGGTCATTTTTGGCCATTTTATATGAAAGTGTACTGTCTCTTTAAGAAATTTCACTTTTGAATTGGGGGCTGGAAATCGCAGTATAGCACTGTCAAGACACCCTAAGAAGGTTCCCAGGGTGATTTTAAATATGTATGGGGTTTATAATTGTAGTGGGCAATGGTATAAGGTCATTTTTGGCCATTTTATATTAAAGTGTACTGTCGCTTTAAGAACGTAACTTTTGAATTGGGGGCTGGAAATTGCAGTATAGCACTGTCAAGACACCCTAAGAAGGTTCCCAGGGTGATTTTAAATATGTATGGGGTTTATAATTGTAGTGGGCAATGGTATAAGGTTATTTTTGGCCATTTTATATGAAAGTGTACTGTCTCTTTAAGAAACTTAACTTTTGAATTGGGGGCTGGAAATCGCAGTATAGCATTTTCAGGACACCCTGGGGACGTTCCCAGGGTGATTTTAAATATGTATGGGGTTTATAATTGTTGTGGGCAATGGTATAAGGTTATTTTTGGCCATTTTATATGAAAGTGTACTGTCTCTTTAAGAAATTTCACTTTTGAATTGTGGGCTGGAAATCGCAGTATAGCGCTGTCAAGACACCCTAAGAAGGTTCCCAGGGTGATTTTAAATATGTATGGGGTTTATAATTGAAGTGGGCAATGGTGTAAGGTTATTTTTGGCCATTTTATATGAAAGTGTACTGTCTCTTTAAGAAACTTAACTTTTGAATTGGGGGCTGGAAATCGCAGTATAGCATTTTCAGGACATCCTGGGAATGTTCCCAGGGTGATTTTAAATATGTATGGGGTTTATAATTGTAGTGGGCAATGGTATAAGGTTATTTTTGGCCATTTTATATGAAAGTGTACTGTCTCTTTAAGAAATTTCACTTTTGAATTGGGGGCTGGAAATCGCAGTATAGCACTGTCAAGACACCCTAAGAAGGTTCGCAGGGTGATTTTAAATATGTATCGGGTTTATAATTGTAGTGGGCAATGGTATAAGGTTATTTTTGGCCATTTTATATGAAAGTGTACTGTCTCTTTAAGAAACTTTACTTTTGAATTGGGGGCTGGAAATTGCAGTATAGCATTTTCAGGACACCCTGGGAAGAAGGTTCCCAGGGTGATTTTAAATATGTATGGGGTTTATAATTGTAGTGGGCAATGGTATAATGTTATTTTTGGCCATTTTATATGAAAGTGCACTGTCTTTTTAAGAAATTAAACTTTTGAATTGGGGGCTGGAAATTGCAGTATAGCATTTTCAGGACACCCTGGGAAGGTTCCCATGGTGATTTTAAATATGTATGGGGTTTATATTTGTAGTGGGCAATGGTATAAGGTTATTTTTGGCCATTTTATATGAAAGTGTACTGTCTCTTTAAGAACGTAACTTTTGAATTGGGGGCTGGAAATCTAAGTATAGAACTGTCAAGACACCCTAAGAAGGTTCCCAGGGTGATTTTAAATATGTATGGGGTTTAGAATTGTAGTGGGCAATGGTATAATGTTATTTTTGGCCATTTTATATGAAAGTGTACTGTCTCTTTAAGAAATTTCACTTTTGAATTGGGGGCTGGAAATCGCAGTATAGCACTGTCAAGACACCCTAAGAAGGTTCCCAGGGTGATTTTAAATATGTATGGGGTTAATAATTGTAGTGGGCAATGGTATAAGGTCATTTTTGGCCATTTTATATGAAAGTGTACTGTCTCTTTAAGAACGTAACTTTTGAATTGGGGGCTGGAAATTGCAGTATAGCACTGTCAAGACACCCTAAGAAGGTTCCCAGGGTGATTTTAAATATGTATGGGGTTTATAATTGTAGTGGGCAATGGTATAAGGTTATTTTTGGCCATTTTATATGAAAGTGTACTGTCTCTTTAAGAACGTAACTTTTGAATTGGGGGCTGGAAATCGCAGTATAGCACTGTCAAGACACCCTAAGAAGGTTCCCAGGGTGATTTTAAATATGTATGGGGTTTATAATTGTAGTGGGCAATGGTATAAGGTTATTTTTGGCCATTTTATATGAAAGTGTACTGTCTCTTTAAGAAATTTCACTTTTGAATTGTGGGCTGGAAATCGCAGTATAGCACTGTCAAGACACCCTAATAAGGTTCCCAGGTTGATTTTTAATATGTATGGGGTTTATAATTTTAGTTGTCAATAGTATAAGGTTATTTTTGGCCATTTTATATGAAAGTGTACTGTCTCTTTAAGAATCTTAACTTTTGAATTGGGGGCTGGAAATCGCAGTATAACATTTTCAGGACACCCTGGGGAGGTTCCCAGGGTGATTTTAAATATGTATGGGGTTTATAATTGTAGTGGGCAATGGTATAAGGTTATTTTTGGCCATTTTATATGAAAGTGTACTGTCTCTTTAAGAAACGTAACTTTGAATTGGGGGCTGGAAATCGCAGTATAGCACTCTCAAGACACCCTAAGAAGGTTCTCAGGGTTATTTTAAATATGTATGGGGTTTATAATTGTAGTAGGCAATGGTATAAGGTTATTTTTGGCCATTTTGTATGAAAGTGTACTGTCTCTTTAAGAAACGTAACTTTGAATTGTGGGCTGGAAATCGCAGTATAGCACTGTCAAGACACCCTAACAAGGTTCCCAGGGTGATTTTAAATATGTATGGGGTTTATAATTGTAGTTGTCAATGGTATAAGGTTATTTTGGCCATTTTATATGAAAGTGTACTGTCTCTTTAAGAAATTAATCTTTTGAATTGGGGGCTGGAAATTGCAGTATAGCATTTTCAGGACACCCTGGGAAGGTTCCCATGGTGATTTTAAATATGTATGGGGTTTATAATTGTAGTGGGCAATGGTATAAGGTTATTTTTGGCCATTTTATATGAAAGTGTACTGTCTCTGTAAGAACGTAACTTTTGAATTGGGGGCTGGAAATCTAAGTATAGCACTGTCAAGACACCCTAAGAAGGTTCCCAGGGTGATTTTAAATATGTATGGGGTTTAGAATTGTAGTGGGCAATGGTATAAGGTTATTTTTGGCCATTTTATATGAAAGTGTACTGTCTCTTTAAGAAATTTCACTTTTGAATTGGGGGCTGGAAATCGCAGTATAGCACTGTCAAGACACCCTAAGAAGGTTCCCAGGGTGATTTTAAATATGTATGGGGTTTATAATTGTAGTGGGCAATGGTATAAGGTCATTTTTGGCCATTTTATATGAAAGTGTACTGTCGCTTTAAGAACGTAACTTTTGAATTGGGGGCTGGAAATTGCAGTATAGCACTGTCAAGACACCCTAAGAAGGTTCCCAGGGTGATTTTAAATATGTATGGGGTTTATAATTGTAGTGGGCAATGGTATAAGGTTATTTTTGGCCATTTTATATGAAAGTGTACTGTCTCTTTAAGAAATTTCACTTTTGAATTGTGGGCTGGAAATCGCAGTATAGCACTGTCAAGACACCCTAAGAAGGTTCCCAGGGTGATTTTAAATATGTATGGGGTTTATAATTGTAGTGGGCAATGGTATAAGGTTATTTTTGGCCATTTTATATGAAAGTGTACTGTCTCTTTAAGAAACTTAACTTTTGAATTGGGGGCTGGAAATCGCAGTATAGCACTGTCAAGACACCCTAAGAAGGTTCCCAGGGTGATTTTAAATATGTATGGGGTTTATAATTGTAGTGGGCAATGGTATAAGGTTATTTTTGGCCATTTTATATGAAAGTGTACTGTCTCTTTAAGAAACTTCACTTTTGAATTGGGGGCTGGAAATCGCAGTATAGCACTGTCAAGATACCCTAAGAAGGTTCCCAGGGTAATTTTAAATATGTATGGGGTTTATAATTGTAGTGGGCAATGGTATAAGGTTATTTTTGGCCATTTTATATTAAAGTGTACTGTCTCTTTAAGAAACTTTACTTTTGAATTGGGGGCTGGAAATCGCAGTATAGCACTGTCAAGACACCCTAAGAAGGTTCCCAGGGTGATTTTAAATATGTATCGGGTTTATAATTGTAGTGGGAAATGGTATAAGGTTATTTTTGGCCATTTTATATGAAAGTGTACTGTCTCTTTAAGAACGTAACTTTTGAATTGGGGGCTGGAAATCGCATTATAGCATTTTCAGGACACCCTAAGAAGGTTCCCAGGGTGATTTTAAATATGTATGGGGTTTATAATTGTAGTGGGCAATGGTATAAGGTTATTTTTGGCCATTTTATATGAAAGTGTACTGTCTCTTTAAGAAATTTCACTTTTGAATTGTGGGCTGGAAATCGTAGTATAGCACTGTCAAGACACCCTAAGAAGGTTCCCAGGGTGATTTTAAATATGTATGGGGTTTATAATCGTAGTTGTCAATGGTATAAGGTTATTTTTGGCCATTTTATATGAAAGTGTACTGTCTCTTTAAGGAACGTAACTTTTGAATTGGGGGCTGGAAATTGCAGTATAGCACTGTCAAGACACCCTAAGAAGGTTCCCAGGGTGATTTTAAATATGTATGGGGTTTATAATCGTAGTTGTTAATGGTATAAGGTTATTTTTGGCCATTTTATATGAAAGTGCACTGTCTCTTTAAGAAACTTTACTTTTGAATTGGGGCTGGAAATCGCAGTATAGCATTTTCAGGACATCCTGGGAAGGTTCCCAGGGTGATTTTAAATATGTATGGGGTTTATAATTGTAGTGGGCAATGGTATAATGTTATTTTTGGCCATTTGATATGAAAGTGTACTGTCTCCTTAAGAAACTTTACTTTTGAATTGGGGGCTGGAAATCGCAGTATAGCATTTTCAGGACACCCTGGGAAGGTTCCCATGGTGATTTTAAATATGTATGGGGTTTATAATTGTAGTGGGCAATGGTATAAGGTTATTTTTGGCCATTTTATATGAAAGTGTACTGTCTCTTTAAGAAATTAAACTTTTGAATTGGGGGCTGGAAATTGCAGTATAGCATTTTCAGGACACCCTGGGAAGGTTCCCATGGTGATTTTAAATATGTATGGGGTTTATAATTGTAGTGGGCAATGGTATAAGGTTATTTTTGGCCATTTTATATGAAAGTGTACTGTCTCTGTAAGAACGTAACTTTTGAATTGGGGGCTGGAAATCTAAGTATAGCACTGTCAAGACACCCTAAGAAGGTTCCCAGGGTGATTTAAAATATGTATGGGGTTTAGAATTGTAGTGGGCAATGGTATAAGGTCATTTTTGGCCATTTTATATGAAAGTGTACTGTCTCTTTAAGAAATTTCACTTTTGAATTGGGGGCTGGAAATCGCAGTATAGCACTGTCAAGACACCCTAAGAAGGTTCCCAGGGTGATTTTAAATATGTATGGGGTTTATAATTGTAGTGGGCAATGGTATAAGGTCATTTTTGGCCATTTTATATTAAAGTGTACTGTCGCTTTAAGAACGTAACTTTTGAATTGGGGGCTGGAAATTGCAGTATAGCACTGTCAAGACACCCTAAGAAGGTTCCCAGGGTGATTTTAAATATGTATGGGGTTTATAATTGTAGTGGGCAATGGTATAAGGTTATTTTTGGCCATTTTATATGAAAGTGTACTGTCTCTTTAAGAAACTTAACTTTTGAATTGGGGGCTGGAAATCGCAGTATAGCATTTTCAGGACACCCTGGGGACGTTCCCAGGGTGATTTTAAATATGTATGGGGTTTATAATTGTTGTGGGCAATGGTATAAGGTTATTTTTGGCCATTTTATATGAAAGTGTACTGTCTCTTTAAGAAATTTCACTTTTGAATTGTGGGCTGGAAATCGCAGTATAGCGCTGTCAAGACACCCTAAGAAGGTTCCCAGGGTGATTTTAAATATGTATGGGGTTTATAATTGTAGTGGGCAATGGTATAAGGTTATTTTTGGCCATTTTATATGAAAGTGTACTGTCTCTTTAAGAAACTTAACTTTTGAATTGGGGGCTGGAAATCGCAGTATAGCACTGTCAAGACACCCTAAGAAGGTTCCCAGGGTGATTTTAAATATGTATGGGGTTTATAATTGTAGTGGGAAATGGTATAAGGTTATTTTTGGCCATTTTATATGAAAGTGTACTGTCTCTTTAAGAAATTTCACTTTTGAATTGTGGGCTGGAAATCGCAGTATAGCTCTGTCAAGACACCCTAAGAAGGTTCCTAGGGTGATTTTAAATATGTATGGGGTTTATAATTGTAGTGGGCAATGGTATAAGGTTATTTTTGGCCATTTTATATGAAAGTGTACTGTCTCTTTAAGAAACTTTACTTTTGAATTGGGGGCTGGAAATCGCAGTATAGCATTTTCAGGACATCCTGGGATTGTTCCCAGGGTGATTTTAAATATGTATGGGGTTTATAATTGTAGTGGGCAATGGTATAAGGTTATTTTTGGCCATTTTATATGAAAGTGTACTGTCTCTTTAAGAAATTTCACTTTTGAATTGGGGGCTGGAAATCGCAGTATAGCACTGTCAAGACACCCTAAGAAGGTTCGCAGGGTGATTTTAAATATGTATCGGGTTTATAATTGTAGTGGGCAATGGTATAAGGTTATTTTTGGCCATTTTATATGAAAGTGTACTGTCTCTTTAAGAAACTTTACTTTTGAATTGGGGGCTGGAAATCGCAGTATAGCATTTTCAGCCTACCCTGGGAAGGTTCCCAGGGTGATTTTAAATATGTATGGGGTTTATAATTGTAGTGGGCAATGGTATAAGGTTATTTTTGGCCATTTTATATGAAAGTGTACTGTCTCTTTAAGAAACTTTACTTTTGAATTGGGGGCTGGAATTCGCAGTATGGCATTTTCCCAGGGTGATTTTAAATATGTATGGGGATTATAATTGTAGTTGTCAATGGTATAAGTTTATTTTTTGCCATTTTATATGAAAGTGTACTGTCTCTTTAAGAAATTAAACTTTTGAATTGGGGGCTGGAAATCACAGTATAGCACTGTCAAGAAACCCTAAGAAGGTTCCCAGGGTGATTTTAAATATGTATGGGGTTTATAATTGTAGTGGGCAATGGTATAAGGTTATTTTTGGCCATTTTATATGAAAGGGTACTGTCTCTTTAAGAACGTAACTTTTGAATTGGGGGCTTGGAATCGCAGTATAGCATTTTTAGGACACCCTGCGGAGGTTCCCAGGGTGATTTTAAATATGTATGGGGTTTATAATTGTAGTGGGCAATGGTATAAGGTTATTTTTGGCCATTTTATATGAAAGTGTACTGTCTCTTTAAGAAATTTCACTTTTGAATTGTGGGCTGGAAATTGCAGTATAGCACTGTCAAGACACCCTAAGAAGGTTCCCAGGGTGATTTTAAATATGTATGGGGTTTATAATTGTAGTGGGCAATGGTATAAGGTTATTTTTGGCCATTTTATATGAAAGTGTACTGTCTCTTTAAGAAACTTTACTTTTGAATTGGGGGCTGGAAATCGCACTATAGCATTTTCAGGACACCCTGGGAAGGTTCCCATGGTGATTTTAAATATGTATGGGGTTTATAATTGTAGTGGGCAATGGTATAAGGTTATTTTTGGCCATTTTATATGAAAGTGTACTGTCTCTTTAAGAAATTAAACTTTTGAATTGGGGGCTGGAAATTGCAGTATAGCATTTTCAGGACACCCTGGGAAGGTTCCCATGGTGATTTTAAATATGTATGGGGTTTATAATTGTAGTGGGCAATGGTATAAGGTCATTTTTGGCCATTTTATATGAAAGTGTACTGTCTCTGTAAGAACGTAACTTTTGAATTGGGGGCTGGAAATCTAAGTATAGCACTGTCAAGACACCCTAAGAAGGTTCCCAGGGTGATTTTAAATATGTATGGGGTTTAGAATTGTAGTGGGCAATGGTATAAGGTTATTTTTGGCCATTTTATATGAAAGTGTACTGTCTCTTTAAGAAATTTCACTTTTGAATTGGGGGCTGGAAATCGTAGTATAGCACTGTCAAGACACCCTAAGAATGTTCCCAGGGTGATTTTAAATATGTATGGGGTTTATAATTGTAGTGGGCAATGGTATAAGGTCATTTTTGGCCATTTTATATGAAAGTGTACTGTCGCTTTAAGAACGTAACTTTTGAATTGTGGGCTGGAAATTGCAGTATAGCACTGTCAAGACACCCTAAGAAGGTTCCCAGGGTGATTTTAAATATGTATGGGGTTTATAATTGTAGTGGGCAATGGTATAAGGTTATTTTTGGCCATTTTATATGAAAGTGTACTGTCTCTTTAAGAAACTTAACTTTTGAATTGGGGGCTGGAAATCGCAGTATAGCACTGTCAATACACCATAAGAAGGTTCCCAGGGTGATTTTAAATATGTATGGGGTTTATAATTGTAGTGGGCAATGGTATAAGGTTATTTTTGGCCATTTTATATGAAAGTGTACTGTCTCTTTAAGAAATTTCACTTTTGAATTGGGGGCTGGAAATCGCAGTATAGCTCTGTCAAGACACCCTAAGAAGGTTCCCAGGGTGATTTTAAATATGTATGGGGTTTATAATTGTAGTGGGCAATGGTATAAGGTTATTTTTGGCCATTTTATATGAAAGTGTACTGTCTCTTTAAGAATCTTAACTTTTGAATTGGGGGCTGGAAATCGCAGTATAGCACTGTCAAGACACCCTAAGAAGGTTCCCAGGGTACTTTTAAATATGTATGGGGTTTATAATTGTAGTGGGCAATGGTATAAGGTTATTTTTGGCCATTTTATATTAAAGTGTACTGTCTCTTTAAGAAACTTTACTTTTGAATTGGGGGCTGGAAATCGCAGTATAGCATTTTCAGCACACCCTGGGAAGGTTCCCAGGGTGATTTTAAATATGTATGGGGTTTATAATTGTAGTGGGCAATGGTATAAGGTTATTTTTGGCCATTTTATATGAAAGTGTACTGTCTCTTTAAGAAATTTCACTTTTGAATTGTGGGCTGGAAATCGCAGTATAGCATTTTCAGGACACCCTGGGAAGGTTCCCATGGTGATTTTAATTATGTATGGGGTTTATAATTGTAGTGGGCAATGGTATAAGGTTATTTTTGGCTATTTTATATGAAAGTGTACTGTCTCTGTAAGAACGTAACTTTTGAATTGGGGGCTGGAAATCTAAGTATAGCACTGTCAAGACACCCTAAGAAGGTTCCCAGGGTGATTTTAAATATGTATGGGGTTTAGAATTGTAGTGGGCAATGGTATAAGGTTATTTTTGGCCATTTTATATGAAAGTGTACTGTCTCTTTAAGAAATTTCACTTTTGAATTGGGGGCTGGAAATCGCAGTATAGCACTGTCAAGACACCCTAAGAAGGTTCCCAGGGTGATTTTAAATATGTATGGGGTTTATAATTGTAGTGGGCAATGGTATAAGGTCATTTTTGGCCATTTTATATGAAAGTGTACTGTCGCTTTAAGAACGTAACTTTTGAATTGGGGGCTGGAAATTGCAGTATAGCACTGTCAAGACACCCTAAGAAGGTTCCCAGGGTGATTTTAAATATGTATGGGGTTTATAATTGTAGTGGGCAATGGTATAAGGTTATTTTTGGCCATTTTATATGAAAGTGTACTGTCTCTTTAAGAAACTTAACTTTTGAATTGGGGGCTGGAATTCGCAGTATGGCATTTTCCCAGGGTGATTTTAAATATGTATGGGGTTTATAATTGTAGTGGGCAATGGTATAAGGTCATTTTTGGCCATTTTATATGAAAGTGTACTGTCTCTTTAAGAACGTAACTTTTGAATTGGGGGCTGGAAATCGCATTATAGCATTTTCAGGACACCCTAAGAAGGTTCCCAGGGTGATTTTAAATATGTATGGGGTTTATAATTGTAGTGGGCAATGGTATAAGGTTATTTTTGGCCATTTTATATGAAAGTGTACTGTCTCTTTAAGAAATTTCACTTTTGAATTGTGGGCTGGAAATCGTAGTATAGGACTGTCAAGACACCCTAAGAAGGTTCCCAGGGTGATTTTAAATATGTATGGGGTTTATAATCGTAGTTGTCAATGGTATAAGGTTATTTTTGGCCATTTTATATGAAAGTGTACTGTCTCTTTAAGAAACTTTACTTTTGAATTGGGGGCTGGAAATCGCAGTATAGCATTTTCAGGACATCCTGGGAATGTTCCCAGGGTGATTTTAAATATGTATGGGGTTTATAATTGTAGTGGACAATGGTATAAGGTTATTTTTGGCCATTTTATATGAAAATGTACTGTCTCTTTAAGAATCTTAAATTTTGAATTGGGGGCTGGAAATCGCAGTATAGCACTGTCAAGACACCCTAAGAAGGTTCCCAGGGTAATTTTAAATATGTATGGGGTTTATAATTGTAGTGGGCAATGGTATAAGGTTATTTTTGGCCATTTTATATGAAAGTGTACTGTCTCTTTAAGAAACTTTACTTTTGAATTGGGGGCTGGAATTCGCAGTATGGCAATTTCCCAGGGTGATTTTAAATATGTATGGGGATTATAATTGTAGTTGTCAATGGTATAAGTTTATTTTTTGCCATTTTATATGAAAGTGTACTGTCTCTTTAAGAAATTAAACTTTTGAATTGGGGGCTGGAAATCGCAGTATAGCACTGTCAAGAAACCCTAAGAAGGTTCCCAGGGTGATTTTAAATATGTATGGGGTTTATAATTGTAGTGGGCAATGGTATAAGGTTATTTTTGGCCATTTTATATGAAAGTGTACTGTCTCTTTAAGAAACTTTACTTTTGAATTGGGGGCTGGAAATCGCAGTATAGCATTTTCAGGACACCCTGGGAAGGTTCCCAGGATGATTTTAAATATGTATGGGGTTTATAATTGTAGTGGGCAATGGTATAAGGTTATTTTTGGCCATTTTATATGAAAGTGTACTGTCTCTTTAAGAAACTTAACTTTTGAATTGGGGGCTGGAAATCGCAGTATAGCACTGTCAAGACACCCTAAGATGGTTCCCAGGGTGATCTTAAATATGGATCGGGTTTATAATTGTAGAGGGCAATGGCATAATGTTATTTTTGGCCATTTTATATAAAAGTGTACTGTCTCTTTAAGAAACTTTACTTTTGAATTGGGGGCTGGAAATCGCAGTATAGCATTTTCAGGACACCCTGGGAAGGTTCCCATGGTGATTTTAAATATGTATGGGGTTTATAATTGTAGTGGGCAATGGTATAAGGTTATTTTTGGCCATTTTATATGAAAGTGTACTGTCTCTTTAAGAAACTTAACTTTTGAATTGGGGGCTGGAAATCGCAGTATAGCATTTTCAGGACACCCTGGGAAGGTTCCCAGGGTGATTTTAAATATGTATGGGGTTTATAATTGTAGTGGGCAATGGTATAAGGATGTTTTTGGCCATTTTATATGAAAGTGTACTGTCTCTTTAAGAAACTTCACTTTTGAATTGGGGGCTGGAAATCGCAGTATAGCACTGTCAAGATACCCTAAGAAGGTTCCCAGGGTAATTTTAAATATGTATGGGGTTTATAATTGTAGTGGGCAATGGTATAAGGTTATTTTTGGCCATTTTATATGAAAGTGTACTGTCTCTTTAAGAAACTTTACTTTTGAATTGGGGGCTGGAATTCGCAGTATGGCATTTTCCCAGAGTGATTTTAAATATGTATGGGGTTTATAATTGTAGTGGGCAATGGTATAAGGTCATTTTTGGCCATTTTATATGAAAGTGTACTGTCTCTTTAAGAACGTAACTTTTGAATTGGGGGCTGGAAATCGCATTATAGCATTTTCAGGACACCCTAAGAAGGTTCCCAGGGTGATTTTAAATATGTATGGGGTTTATAATTGTAGTGGGCAATGGTATAAGGTTATTTTTGGCCATTTTATATGAAAGTGTACTGTCTCTTTAAGAAATTTCACTTTTGAATTGTGGGCTGGAAATCGCAGTATAGCTCTGTCAAGACACCCTAAGAAGGTTCCCAGGGTGATTTTAAATATGTATGGGGTTTATAATTGTAGTGGGCAATGGTATAAGGTTATTTTTGGCCATTTTATATGAAAGTGTACTGTCTCTTTAAGAAATTTCACTTTTGAATTGTGGGCTGGAAGTCGCAGTATAGCACTGTCAAGACACCCTAAGAAGGTTCGCAGGGTGATTTTAAATATGTATCGGGTTTATAATTGTAGTGGGCAATGGTATAATGTTATTTTTGGCCATTTTATATGAAAGTGTACTGTCTCTTTAAGAATCTTAACTTTTGAATTGGGGGCTGGAAATCGCAGTATAGCACTGTCAAGACACCCTAAGAAGGTTCCCAGGGTACTTTTAAATATGTATGGGGTTTATAATTGTAGTGGGCAATGGTATAAGGTTATTTTTGGCCATTTTATATTAAAGTGTACTGTCTCTTTAAGAAACTTTACTTTTGAATTGGGGGCTGGAAATCGCAGTATAGCATTTTCAGCACACCCTGGGAAGGTTCCCAGGGTGATTTTAAATATGTATGGGGTTTATAATTGTAGTGGGCAATGGTATAAGGTTATTTTTGGCCATTTTATATGAAAGTGTACTGTCTCTTTAAGAAATTTCACTTTTGAATTGTGGGCTGAAAATCGCAGTATAGCATTTTCAGGACACCCTGGGAAGGTTCCCATGGTGATTTTAATTATGTATGGGGTTTATAATTGTAGTGGGCAATGGTATAAGGTTATTTTTGGCCATTTTATATGAAAGTGTACTGTCTCTGTAAGAACGTAACTTTTGAATTGGGGGCTGGAAATCTAAGTATAGCACTGTCAAGACACCCTAAGAAGGTTCCCAGGGTGATTTTAAATATGTATGTGGTTTAGAATTGTAGTGGGCAATGGTATAAGGTTATTTTTGGCCATTTTATATGAAAGTGTACTGTCTCTTTAAGAAATTTCACTTTTGAATTGGGGGCTGGAAATCGCAGTATAGCACTGTCAAGACACCCTAAGAAGGTTCCCAGGGTGATTTTAAATATGTATGGGGTTTATAATTGTAGTGGGCAATGGTATAAGGTCATTTTTGGCCATTTTATATGAAAGTGTACTGTCGCTTTAAGAACGTAACTTTTGAATTGGGGGCTGGAAATTGCAGTATAGCACTGTCAAGACACCCTAAGAAGGTTCCCAGGGTGATTTTAAATATGTATGGGGTTTATAATTGTAGTGGGCAATGGTATAAGGTTATTTTTGGCCATTTTATATGAAAGTGTACTGTCTCTTTAAGAAACTTAACTTTTGAATTGGGGGCTGGAAATCGCAGTATAGCATTTTCAGGACACCCTGGGGACGTTCCCAGGGTGATTTTAAATATGTATGGGGTTTATAATTGTAGTGGGCAATGGTATAAGGTTATTTTTGGCCATTTTATATGAAAGTGTACTGTCTCTTTAAGAAATTTCACTTTTGAATTGTGGGCTGGAAATCGCAGAATAGCACTGTCAAGACACCCTAAGAAGGTTCCCAGGGTGATTTTAAATATGTATGGGGTTTATAATTGTAGTGGGCAATGGTATAAGGTTATTTTTGGCCATTTTATATGAAAGTGTACTGTCTCTTTAAGAAACTTAACTTTTGAATTGGGGGCTGGAAATCGCAGTATAGCACTGTCAAGACACCCTAAGAAGGTTCCCAGGGTGATTTTAAATATGTATGGGGTTTATAATTGTAGTGGGCAATGGTATAAGGTTATTTTTGGCCATTTTATATGAAAGTGTACTGTCTCTTTAAGAAATTTCACTTTTGAATTGTGGGCTGGAAATCGCAGTATAGCTCTGTCAAGACACCCTAAGAAGGTTCCCAGGGTGATTTTAAATATGTATGGGGTTTATAATTGTAGTGGGCAATGGTATAAGGTTATTTTTGGCCATTTTATATGAAAGTGTACTGTCTCTTTAAGAAACTTTACTTTTGAATTGGGGGCTGGAAATCGCAGTATAGCATTTTCAGGACACCCTGGGAAGGTTCCCAGGATGATTTTAAATATGTATGGGGTTTATAATTGTAGTGGGCAATGGTATAAGGTTATTTTTGGCCATTTTATATGAAAGTGTACTGTCTCTTTAAGAAACTTAACTTTTGAATTGGGGGCTGGAAATCGCAGTATAGCATTTTCAGGACACCCTGGGAAAGTTCCCAGGGTGATTTTAACCCCTTACTTACCGGGGACGTATTAGTACGCATATTTGCGATCCCTCCGTTCAGTGAGGGCTGCTGCGCTGAGCCCTCACTGAACGGAGCACATGTCAGCTGATTCTTACAGCTGACATGTGCCCGCAACAGCCGCGGGTGGAATCGCGATCCACCCGCGGCTGTTAACCTGTTAAATGCTGCTGTCAATCTCCGACAGCAGCATTTAACGCGCGCTTCCGGGTAGCGCGTCATAAGCCCCGCCCACCGGCGACCCCGTCACGTGATCGCGGGTCGCCGATGGGCGTGCATGACAACCCAGGGTCTGCAGCAGACGCCTGTGGTTGTCATGATCTTGTCGCTATGAGCGCCACCTAGTGGTCGGCGCTCATAGCACAGGACCATTTCTGCTGCATGCAGGGGACCTGCTCGTCCCCTGTATGCAGCAGAGGCGATCGGATAGTTGCTGCTTCTAGTCTCCTATGGAGACTATAGAAGCATGCAAAAAGTAAAAAAAAAAAGTTTTTAAAAATATAAAAAAAAAATAAAAAAATATAAAAGTTTAAATCACCCCCCTTTCGCCCCATTCAAAATAAAATATATAAAAAAAAAACCCACATACACATATTTGGTATCGCCGCGTTCAGAATCGCCCGATCTATCAACATAAAAAAAGAATTAATCCGATCGGTAAACGGCGTAACGAGAAAAAAATTCTAAACGCCAGAATTACGTTTTTTGGTCGCCGCAAAATTGCAATAAAATGCAATAACGGGCGATCAAAACATCGGATCTACCCCAAATGTTATCAATAAAAATGTCAGCCCGGCGCGCAAAAAATAAGCCATCAACCAGCCCCAGATCACGAAAAATGGAGACGTTACAGGTCTCTGAAAATGGCGCTATTTTTTTATTTTTTTTTTTACCAAACTTTGGAATTTTTTTTCACCACTTAAATATAAAAGAACCTATACATGTTTGGTGTCTATGAACTCGTAATGACCTGTAGAATAAGAAGGGCAGGTCAGTTTTAGCATTCAGTGAACGTGGTAAAAAAAATAAATAAAAAACAACTGTGGTATTGCACTTTTTTTGCAATTTTACCGCACTTGGAATTTTTTTCCCGTTTTCCCGTACAGGATATGGTAAAACTAGTAATGGCGTTGAAAAGTACAACTCGTCCCGCAAAAAATAAGCCCTCACATGGCCATATTGACCAAAAAATAAAAACGCTATGGCTCTGGGAACAAGGGGAGCAAAAACGAAAATGCAAAAATGAAAAATGCTCCGGGGCTTAAGGGGTTAAATATGTATGGGGTTTCTAATTGTAGTGGGCAATGGTATAAGGTTATTTTTGGCCATTTTATATGAAAGTGTACTGTCTCTTTAAGAAACTTTACTTTTGAATTGGGGGCTGGAAATCGCAGTATAGCACTGTCAAGACACCCTAAGAAGGTTCCCAGGGTGATTTTAAATATGTATCGGGTTTATAATTGTAGTGGGAAATGGTATAAGGTTATTTTTGGCCATTTTATATGAAAGTGTACTGTCTCTTTAAGAAACTTTACTTTTGAATTGGGGGCTGGAATTCGCAGTATGGCATTTTCCCAGGGTGATTTTAAATATGTATGGGGTTTATAATTGTAGTGGGCAATGGTATAAGGTCATTTTTGGCCATTTTATATGAAAGTGTACTGTCTCTTTAAGAACGTAACTTTTGAATTGGGGGCTGGAAATCGCATTATAGCATTTTCAGGACACCCTAAGAAGGTTCCCAGGGTGATTTTAAATATGTATGGGGTTTAGAATTGTAGTGGGCAATGGTATAAGGTTATTTTTGGCCATTTTATATGAAAGTGTACTGTCTCTTTAAGAAATTTCACTTTTGAATTGTGGGCTGGAAATCGCAGTATAGCACTGTCAAGACACCCTAAGAAGGTTCCCAGGGTGATTTTAAATATGTATGGGGTTTATAATCGTAGTTGTCAATGGTATAAGGTTATTTTTGGCCATTTTATATGAAAGTGTACTGTCTCTTTAAGAAACTTTACTTTTGAATTGGGGGCTGGAAATCGCAGTATAGCATTTTCAGGACATCCTGGGAATGTTCCCAGGGTGATTTTAAATATGTATGGGGTTTATAATTGTAGTGGACAATGGTATAAGGTTATTTTTGGCCATTTTATATGAAAATGTACTGTCTCTTTAAGAATCTTAAATTTTGAATTGGGGGCTGGAAATCGCAGTATAGCACTGTCAAGACACCCTAAGAAGGTTCCCAGGGTAATTTTAAATATGTATGGGGTTTATAATTGTAGTGGGCAATGGTATAAGGTTATTTTTGGCCATTTTATATGAAAGTGTACTGTCTCTTTAAGAAACTTTACTTTTGAATTGGGGGCTGGAATTCGCAGTATGGCATTTTCCCAGGGTGATTTTAAATATGTATGGGGATTATAATTGTAGTTGTCAATGGTATAAGTTTATTTTTTGCCATTTTATATGAAAGTGTACTGTCTCTTTAAGAAATTAAACTTTTGAATTGGGGGCTGGAAATCGCAGTATAGCACTGTCAAGAAACCCTAAGAAGGTTCCCAGGGTGATTTTAAATATGTATGGGGTTTATAATTGTAGTGGGCAATGGTATAAGGTTATTTTTGGCCATTTTATATGAAAGTGTACTGTCTCTTTAAGAAATTTCACTTTTGAATTGTGGGCTGGAAATCGCAGTATAGCTCTGTCAAGACACCCTAAGAAGGTTCCCAGGGTGATTTTAAATATGTATGGGGTTTATAATTGTAGTGGGCAATGGTATAAGGTTATTTTTGGCCATTTTATATGAAAGTGTACTGTCTCTTTAAGAAACTTTACTTTTGAATTGGGGGCTGGAAATCGCAGTATAGCATTTTCAGGACACCCTGGGAAGGTTCCCAGGATGATTTTAAATATGTATGGGGTTTATAATTGTAGTGGGCAATGGTATAAGGTTATTTTTGGCCATTTTATATGAAAGTGTACTGTCTCTTTAAGAAACTTAACTTTTGAATTGGGGGCTGGAAATCGCAGTATAGCACTGTCAAGACACCCTAAGATGGTTCCCAGGGTGATCTTAAATATGGATCGGGTTTATAATTGTAGAGGGCAATGGCATAATGTTATTTTTGGCCATTTTATATAAAAGTGTACTGTCTCTTTAAGAAACTTTACTTTTGAATTGGGGGCTGGAAATCGCAGTATAGCATTTTCAGGACACCCTGGGAAGGTTCCCATGGTGATTTTAAATATGTATGGGGTTTATAATTGTAGTGGGCAATGGTATAAGGTTATTTTTGGCCATTTTATATGAAAGTGTACTGTCTCTTTAAGAAACTTAACTTTTGAATTGGGGGCTGGAAATCGCAGTATAGCATTTTCAGGACACCCTGGGAAGGTTCCCAGGGTGATTTTAAATATGTATGGGGTTTATAATTGTAGTGGGCAATGGTATAAGGATATTTTTGGCCATTTTATATGAAAGTGTACTGTCTCTTTAAGAAACTTCACTTTTGAATTGGGGGCTGGAAATCGCAGTATAGCACTGTCAAGATACCCTAAGAAGGTTCCCAGGGTAATTTTAAATATGTATGGGGTTTATAATTGTAGTGGGCAATGGTATAAGGTTATTTTTGGCCATTTTATATGAAAGTGTACTGTCTCTTTAAGAAACTTTACTTTTGAATTGGGGGCTGGAATTCGCAGTATGGCATTTTCCCAGAGTGATTTTAAATATGTATGGGGTTTATAATTGTAGTGGGCAATGGTATAAGGTCATTTTTGGCCATTTTATATGAAAGTGTACTGTCTCTTTAAGAACGTAACTTTTGAATTGGGGGCTGGAAATCGCATTATAGCATTTTCAGGACACCCTAAGAAGGTTCCCAGGGTGATTTTAAATATGTATGGGGTTTATAATTGTAGTGGGCAATGGTATAAGGTTATTTTTGGCCATTTTATATGAAAGTGTACTGTCTCTTTAAGAAATTTCACTTTTGAATTGTGGGCTGGAAATCGCAGTATAGCTCTGTCAAGACACCCTAAGAAGGTTCCCAGGGTGATTTTAAATATGTATGGGGTTTATAATTGTAGTGGGCAATGGTATAAGGTTATTTTTGGCCATTTTATATGAAAGTGTACTGTCTCTTTAAGAAATTTCACTTTTGAATTGTGGGCTGGAAGTCGCAGTATAGCACTGTCAAGACACCCTAAGAAGGTTCGCAGGGTGATTTTAAATATGTATGGGGTTTATAATTGTAGTGGGCAATGGTATAATGTTATTTTTGGCCATTTTATATGAAAGTGTACTGTCTCTTTAAGAATCTTAACTTTTGAATTGGGGGCTGGAAATCGCAGTATAGCACTGTCAAGACACCCTAAGAAGGTTCCCAGGGTACTTTTAAATATGTATGGGGTTTATAATTGTAGTGGGCAATGGTATAAGGTTATTTTTGGCCATTTTATATTAAAGTGTACTGTCTCTTTAAGAAACTTTACTTTTGAATTGGGGGCTGGAAATCGCAGTATAGCATTTTCAGCACACCCTGGGAAGGTTCCCAGGGTGATTTTAAATATGTGTGGGGTTTATAATTGTAGTGGGCAATGGTATAAGGTTATTTTTGGCCATTTTATATGAAAGTGTACTGTCTCTTTAAGAAATTTCACTTTTGAATTGTGGGCTGGAAATCGCAGTATAGCATTTTCAGGACACCCTGGGAAGGTTCCCATGGTGATTTTAATTATGTATGGGGTTTATAATTGTAGTGGGCAATGGTATAAGGTTATTTTTGGCCATTTTATATGAAAGTGTACTGTCTCTGTAAGAACGTAACTTTTGAATTGGGGGCTGGAAATCTAAGTATAGCACTGTCAAGACACCCTAAGAAGGTTCCCAGGGTGATTTTAAATATGTATGGGGTTTATAATTGTAGTGGGCAATGGTATAAGGTCATTTTTGGCCATTTTATATGAAAGTGTACTGTCGCTTTAAGAACGTAACTTTTGAATTGGGGGCTGGAAATTGCAGTATAGCACTGTCAAGACACCCTAAGAAGGTTCCCAGGGTGATTTTAAATATGTATGGGGTTTATATTTGTAGTGGGCAATGGTATAAGGTTATTTTTGGCCATTTTATATGAAAGTGTACTGTCTCTTTAAGAAACTTAACTTTTGAATTGGGGGCTGGAAATCGCAGTATAGCATTTTCAGGACACCCTGGGGACGTTCCCAGGGTGATTTTAAATATGTATGGGGTTTATAATTGTAGTGGGCAATGGTATAAGGTTATTTTTGGCCATTTTATATGAAAGTGTACTGTCTCTTTAAGAAATTTCACTTTTGAATTGTGGGCTGGAAATCGCAGAATAGCACTGTCAAGACACCCTAAGAAGGTTCCCAGGGTGATTTTAAATATGTATGGGGTTTATAATTGTAGTGGGCAATGGTATAAGGTTATTTTTGGCCATTTTATATGAAAGTGTACTGTCTCTTTAAGAAACTTAACTTTTGAATTGGGGGCTGGAAATCGCAGTATAGCACTGTCAAGACACCCTAAGAAGGTTCCCAGGGTGATTTTAAATATGTATGGGGTTTGTAATTGTAGTGGGCAATGGTATAAGGTTATTTTTGGCCATTTTATATGAAAGTGTACTGTCTCTTTAAGAAATTTCACTTTTGAATTGTGGGCTGGAAATCGCAGTATAGCTCTGTCAAGACACCCTAAGAAGGTTCCCAGGGTGATTTTAAATATGTATGGGGTTTATAATTGTAGTGGGCAATGGTATAAGGTTATTTTTGGCCATTTTATATGAAAGGGTACTGTCTCTTTAAGAAACTTAACTTTTGAATTGGGGGCTGGAAATTGCAGTATAGCACTGTCAAGACATCCTAAGAAGGTTCCCAGGGTGATTTTAAATATGTATGGGGTTTATAATTGTAGTGGGCAATGGTATAAGGTTATTTTTGGCCATTTTATATGAAAGTGTACTGTCTCTTTAAGAAACTTTACTTTTGAATTGGGGGCTGGAAATCGCACTATAGCATTTTCAGGACACCCTGGGAAGGTTCCCATGGTGATTTTAAATATGTATGGGGTTTATAATTGTAGTGGGCAATGGTATAAGGTTATTTTTGGCCATTTTATATGAAAGTGTACTGTCTCTTTAAGAAATTAAACTTTTGAATTGGGGGCTGGAAATTGCAGTATAGCATTTTCAGGACACCCTGGGAAGGTTCCCATGGTGATTTTAAATATGTATGGGGTTTATAATTGTAGTGGGCAATGGTATAAGGTTATTTTTGGCCATTTTATATGAAAGTGTACTGTCTCTGTAAGAACGTAACTTTTGAATTGGGGGCTGGAAATCTAAGTATAACACTGTCAAGACACCCTAAGAAGGTTCCCAGGGTGATTTTAAATATGTATGGGGTTTAGAATTGTAGTGGGCAATGGTATAAGGTTATTTTTGGCCATTTTATATGAAAGTGTACTGTCTCTTTAAGAAATTTCACTTTTGAATTGTTGGCTGGAAATCGCAGTATAGCACTGTCAAGACACCCTAAGAAGGTTCCCAGGGTGATTTTAAATATGTATGGGGTTTATAATTGTAGTGGGCAATGGTATAAGGTCATTTTTGGCCATTTTATATGAAAGTGTACTGTCGCTTTAAGAACGTAACTTTTGAATTGTGGGCTGGAAATTGCAGTACAGCACTGTCAAGACACCCTAAGAAGGTTCCCAGGGTGATTTTAAATATATATGGGGTTTATAATTGTAGTGGGCAATGGTATAAGGTTATTTTTGGCCATTTTATATGAAAGTGTACTGTCTCTTTAAGAAACTTAACTTTTGAATTGGGGGCTGGAAATCGCAGTATAGCACTGTCAATACACCATAAGAAGGTTCCCAGGGTGATTTTAAATATGTATGGGGTTTATAATTGTAGTGGGCAATGGTATAAGGTTATTTTTGGCCATTTTATATGAAAGTGTACTGTCTCTTTAAGAAATTTCACTTTTGAATTGTGGGCTGGAAATCGCAGTATAGCTCTGTCAAGACACCCTAAGAAGGTTCCCAGGGTGATTTTAAATATGTATGGGGTTTATAATTGTAGTGGGCAATGGTATAAGGTTATTTTTGGCCATTTTATATGAAAGTGTACTGTCTCTTTAAGAAACTTTACTTTTGAATTGGGGGCTGGAAATCGCAGTATAGCATTTTCAGGACACCCTGGGAAGGTTCCCAGGATGATTTTAAATATGTATGGGGTTTATAATTGTAGTGGGCAATGGTATAAGGTTATTTTTGGCCATTTTATATGAAAGTGTACTGTCTCTTTAAGAAACTTAACTTTTGAATTGGGGGCTGGAAATCGCAGTATAGCATTTTCAGGACACCCTGGGAAAGTTCCCAGGGTGATTTTAACCCCTTACTTACCGGGGACGTATTAGTACGCATATTTGCGATCCCTCCGTTCAGTGAGGGCTGCTGCGCTGAGCCCTCACTGAACGGAGCACATGTCAGCTGATTCTTACAGCTGACATGTGCCCGCAACAGCCGCTGGTGGAATCGCGATCCACCCGCGGCTGTTAACCTGTTAAATGCTGCTGTCAATCTCCGACAGCAGCATTTAACGCGCGCTTCCGGGTAGCGCGTCATAAGCCCCGCCCACCGGCGACCCCGTCACGTGATCGCGGGTCGCCGATGGGCGTGCATGACAACCCAGGGTCTGCAGCAGACGCCTGTGGTTGTCATGATCTTGTCGCTATGAGCGCCACCTAGTGGTCGGCGCTCATAGCACAGGACCATTTCTGCTGCATGCAGGGGACCTGCTCGTCCCCTGTATGCAGCAGAGGCGATCGGATAGTTGCTGCTTCTAGTCTCCTATGGAGACTATAGAAGCATGCAAAAAGTAAAAAAAAAAAGTTTTTAAAAATATAAAAAAAAATAAAAAAATATAAAAGTTTAAATCACCCCCCTTTCGCCCCATTCAAAATAAAATATATAAAAAAAAAAACCACATACACATATTTGGTATCGCCGCGTTCAGAATCGCCCGATCTATCAACATAAAAAAATAATTAATCCGATCGGTAAACGGCGTAACGAGAAAAAAATTCTAAACGCCAGAATTACGTTTTTTGGTCGCCGCAAAATTGCAATAAAATGCAATAACGGGCGATCAAAACATCGGATCTACCCCAAATGTTATCAATAAAAATGTCAGCCCGGCGCGCAAAAAATAAGCCATCAACCAGCCCCAGATCACGAAAAATGGAGACGTTACAGGTCTCTGAAAATGGCGCTATTTTTTTATTTTTTTTTTTACCAAACTTTGGAATTTTTTTTCACCACTTAAATATAAAAGAACCTATACATGTTTGGTGTCTATGAACTCGTAATGACCTGTAGAATAAGAAGGGCAGGTCAGTTTTAGCATTCAGTGAACGTGGTAAAAAAAATAAATAAAAAACAACTGTGGTATTGCACTTTTTTTGCAATTTTACCGCACTTGGAATTTTTTTCCCGTTTTCCCGTACAGGATATAGTAAAACTAGTAATGGCGTTGAAAAGTACAACTCGTCCCGCAAAAAATAAGCCCTCACATGGCCATATTGACCAAAAAATAAAAACGCTATGGCTCTGGGAACAAGGGGAGCAAAAACGAAAATGCAAAAACGAAAAATGCTCCGGGGCTTAAGGGGTTAAATATGTATGGGGTTTATAATTGTAGTGGGCAATGGTATACGGATATTTTTGGCCATTTTATATGAAAGTGTACTGTCTCTTTAAGAAACTTTACTTTTGAATTGGGGGCTGGAAATCGCAGTATAGCACTGTCAAGACACCCTAAGAAGGTTCCCAGGGTGATTTTAAATATGTATCGGGTTTATAATTGTAGTGGGAAATGGTATAAGGTTATTTTTGGCCATTTTATATGAAAGTGTACTGTCTCTTTAAGAAACTTTACTTTTGAATTGGGGGCTGGAATTCGCAGTATGGCATTTTCCCAGGGTGATTTTAAATATGTATGGGGTTTATAATTGTAGTGGGCAATGGTATAAGGTCATTTTTGGCCATTTTATATGAAAGTGTACTGTCTCTTTAAGAACGTAACTTTTGAATTGGGGGCTGGAAATCGCAGTATAGCATTTTCAGGACACCCTAAGAAGGTTCCCAGGGTGATTTTAAATATGTATGGGGTTTATAATTGTAGTGGGCAATGGTATAAGGTTATTTTTGGCCATTTTATATGAAAGGGTACTGTCTCTTTAAGAAACTTAACTTTTGAATTGGGGGCTGGAAATTGCAGTATAGCACTGTCAAGACATCCTAAGAAGGTTCCCAGGGTGATTTTAAATATGTATGGGGTTTATAATTGTAGTGGGCAATGGTATAAGGTTATTTTTGGCCATTTTATATGAAAGTGTACTGTCTCTTTAAGAAACTTTACTTTTGAATTGGGGGCTGGAAATCGCACTATAGCATTTTCAGGACACCCTGGGAAGGTTCCCATGGTGATTTTAAATATGTATGGGGTTTATAATTGTAGTGGGCAATGGTATAAGGTTATTTTTGGCCATTTTATATGAAAGTGTACTGTCTCTTTAAGAAATTAAACTTTTGAATTGGGGGCTGGAAATTGCAGTATAGCATTTTCAGGACACCCTGGGAAGGTTCCCATGGTGATTTTAAATATGTATGGGGTTTATAATTGTAGTGGGCAATGGTATAAGGTTATTTTTGGCCATTTTATATGAAAGTGTACTGTCTCTGTAAGAACGTAACTTTTGAATTGGGGGCTGGAAATCTAAGTATAACACTGTCAAGACACCCTAAGAAGGTTCCCAGGGTGATTTTAAATATGTATGGGGTTTAGAATTGTAGTGGGCAATGGTATAAGGTTATTTTTGGCCATTTTATATGAAAGTGTACTGTCTCTTTAAGAAATTTCACTTTTGAATTGGGGGCTGGAAATCGCAGTATAGCACTGTCAAGACACCCTAAGAAGGTTCCCAGGGTGATTTTAAATATGTATGGGGTTTATAATTGTAGTGGGCAATGGTATAAGGTCATTTTTGGCCATTTTATATGAAAGTGTACTGTCGCTTTAAGAACGTAACTTTTGAATTGTGGGCTGGAAATTGCAGTATAGCACTGTCAAGACACCCTAAGAAGGTTCCCAGGGTGATTTTAAATATGTATGGGGTTTATAATTGTAGTGGGCAATGGTATAAGGTTATTTTTGGCCATTTTATATGAAAGTGTACTGTCTCTTTAAGAAACTTTACTTTTGAATTGGGGGCTGGAATTCGCAGTATGGCATTTTCCCAGGGTGATTTTAAATATGTATGGGGATTATAATTGTAGTTGTCAATGGTATAAGTTTATTTTTTGCCATTTTATATGAAAGTGTACTGTCTCTTTAATAAATTAAAATTTTGAATTGGGGGCTGGAAATCGCAGTATAGCACTGTCAAGAAACCCTAAGAAGGTTCCCAGGGTGATTTTAAATATGTATGGGGTTTATAATTGTAGTGGGCAATGGTATAAGGTTATTTTTGGCCATTTTATATGAAAGGGTACTGTCTCTTTAAGAAACTTTACTTTTGAATTGGGGCTGGAAATCGCAGTATAGCATTTTCAGGACATCCTGGGAAGGTTCCCAGGGTGATTTTAAATATGTATGGGGTTTATAATTGTAGTGGGCAATGGTATAATGTTATTTTTGGCCATTTTATATGAAAGTGTACTGTCTCTTTAAGAAATTTCACTTTTGAATTGTGGGCTGGAAATCGCAGTATAGCACTGTCAAGACACCCTAAGAAGGTTCCCAGGGTGATTTTAAATATGTATGGGGTTTATAATTGTAGTGGGCAATGGTATAAGGTTATTTTTGGCCATTTTATATGAAAGGGTACTGTCTCTTTAAGAAACTTAACTTTTGAATTGGGGGCTGGAAATTGCAGTATAGCACTGTCAAGACATCCTAAGAAGGTTCCCAGGGTGATTTTAAATATGTATGGGGTTTATAATTGTAGTGGGCAATGGTATAAGGTTATTTTTGGCCATTTTATATGAAAGTGTACTGTCTCTTTAAGAACGTAACTTTTGAATTGGGGGCTGGAAATCGCAGTATAGCATTTTTAGGACACCCTGCGTAGGTTCCCAGGGTGATTTTAAATATGTATGGGGTTTATAATTGTAGTGGGCAATGGTATGAGGTTATACTTGGCCATTTTATATGAAAGGGTACTGTCTCTTTAAGAAATTTCACTTTTGAATTGTGGGCTGGAAATCGCAGTATAGCACTGTCAAGACACCCTAAGAAGGTTCCCAGGGTGATTTTAAATATGTATGGGGTTTATAATTGTAGTGGGCAATGGTATAAGGTTATTTTTGGCCATTTTATATGAAAGGGTACTGTCTCTTTAAGAAACTTTACTTTTGAATTGGGGCTGGAAATCGCAGTATAGCATTTTCAGGACATCCTGGGAAGGTTCCCAGGGTGATTTTAAATATGTATGGGGTTTATAATTGTAGTGGGCAATGGTATAAGGTTATTTTTGGCCATTTTATATGAAAGTGTACTGTCTCTTTAAGAAATTTCACTTTTGAATTGTGGGCTGGAAATCGCAGTATAGCACTGTCAAGACACCCTAAGAAGGTTCCCAGGGTGATTTTAAATATGTATGGGGTTTATAATTGTAGTGGGCAATGGTATAATGTTATTTTTGGCCATTTTATATGAAAGTGTACTGTCTCTTTAAGAAACTTTACTTTTGAATTGGGGGCTGGAAATCGCAGTATAGCATTTTCAGGACACCCTGGGAAGGTTCCCATGGTGATTTTAAATATGTATTGGGTTTATAATTGTAGTGGGCAATGGTATAAGGTTATTTTTGGCCATTTTATATGAAAGTGTACTGTCTCTTTAAGAAATTAAACTTTTGAATTGGGGGCTGGAAATTGCAGTATAGCATTTTCAGGACACCCTGTGAAGGTTCCCATGGTGATTTTAAATATGTATGGGGTTTATAATTGTAGTGGGCAATGGTATAAGGTTATTTTTGGCCATTTTATATGAAAGTGTACTGTCTCTGTAAGAACGTAACTTTTGAATTGGGGGCTGGAAATCTAAGTATAGCACTGTCAAGACACCCTAAGAAGGTTCCCAGGGTGATTTTAAATATGTATGGGGTTTAGAATTGTAGTGGGCAATGGTATAAGGTTATTTTTGGCCATTTTATATGAAAGTGTACTGTCTCTTTAAGAAATTTCACTTTTGAATTGGGGGCTGGAAATCGCAGTATAGCACTGTCAAGACACCCTAAGAAGGTTCCCAGGGTGATTTTAAATATGTATGGGGTTTATAATTGTAGTGGGCAATGGTATAAGGTCATTTTTGGCCATTTTATATGAAAGTGTACTGTCGCTTTAAGAACGTAACTTTTGAATTGGGGGCTGGAAATTGCAGTATAGCACTGTCAAGACACCCTAAGAAGGTTCCCAGGGTGATTTTAAATATGTATGGGGTTTATAATTGTAGTGGGCAATGGTATAAGGTTATTTTTGGCCATTTTATATGAAAGTGTACTGTCTCTTTAAGAAACTTAACTTTTGAATTGGGGGCTGGAAATCGCAGTATAGCATTTTCAGGACACCCTGGGGACGTTCCCAGGGTGATTTTAAATATGTATGGGGTTTATAATTGTAGTGGGCAATGGTATAAGGTTATTTTTGGCCATTTTATATGAAAGTGTACTGTCTCTTTAAGAAATTTCACTTTTGAATTGTGGGCTGGAAATCGCAGTATAGCACTGTCAAGACACCCTAAGAAGGTTCCCAGGGTGATTTTAAATATGTATGGGGTTTATAATTGTAGTGGGCAATGGTATAAGGTTATTTTTGGCCATTTTATATGAAAGTGTACTGTCTCTTTAAGAAACTTAACTTTTGAATTGGGGGCTGGAAATCGCAGTATAGCACTGTCAAGACACCCTAAGAAGGTTCCCAGGGTGATTTTAAATATGTATGGGGTTTATAATTGTAGTGGGCAATGGTATAAGGTTATTTTTGGCCATTTTATATGAAAGTGTACTGTCTCTTTAAGAAATTTCACTTTTGAATTGTGGGCTGGAAATCGCAGTATAGCTCTGTCAAGACACCCTAAGAAGGTTCCCAGGGTGATTTTAAATATGTATGGGGTTTATAATTGTAGTGGGCAATGGTATAAGGTTATTTTTGGCCATTTTATATGAAAGTGTACTGTCTCTTTAAGAAACTTTACTTTTGAATTGGGGGCTGGAAATCGCAGTATAGCATTTTCAGGACACCCTGGGAAGGTTCCCAGGATGATTTTAAATATGTATGGGGTTTATAATTGTAGTGGGCAATGGTATAAGGTTATTTTTGGCCATTTTATATGAAAGTGTACTGTCTCTTTAAGAAACTTAACTTTTGAATTGGGGGCTGGAAATCGCAGTATAGCACTGTCAAGACACCCTAAGAAGGTTCCCAGGGTGATTTTAAATATGTATGGGGTTTATAATTGTAGTGGGCAATGGTATAAGGTTATTTTTGGCCATTTTATATGAAAGTGTACTGTCTCTTTAAGAAACTTAACTTTTGAATTGGGGGCTGGAAATCGCAGTATAGCATTTTCAGGACACCCTGGGAAGGTTCCCATGGTGATTTTAAATATGTATGGGGTTTATAATTGTAGTGGGCAATGGTATAAGGATATTTTTGGCCATTTTATATGAAAGTGTACTGTCTCTTTAAGAAACTTCACTTTTGAATTGGGGGCTGGAAATCGCAGTATAGCACTGTCAAGATACCCTAAGAAGGTTCCCAGGGTAATTTTAAATATATATGGGGTTTATAATTGTAGTGGGCAATGGTATAATGTTATTTTTGGCCATTTTATATGAAAGTGTACTGTCTCTTTAAGAAACTTTACTTTTGAATTGGGGGCTGGAATTCGCAGTATGGCATTTTCCCAGGGTGATTTTAAATATGTATGGGGTTTATAATTGTAGTGGGCAATGGTATAAGGTTATTTT